>NC_091827.1:33735350-34456600 GCF_038994185.2 Dermacentor albipictus
GAACTGCTCTAGAGGTGACCGCACAGCAGTTAAATAAGACTTTCAACAGCTAACCCTTGCACCCTTTAGAATGAGAACGACTTTCAACAGAAATAAGCTAAATTAACACTTGTAAATGCAGTCAAACTTTGTTATAATGAGGTCGCATCCAACATTAAAATACCTTCGGTATATCTAGTGGTGCGACAAGGAATGCTGCTGGAGCCAAAGCCTCGATAACTGGACGTTTCTTTGTCAGGGCAAGTCTCCTTGCCAAAATGTTGGCTTCAGCAACACTCCTTATCCAATCACTGTTAATCACTTCAAGCCTTCGTCTTCCTGTAAACTTCCATCTTGTCTGGACTTTCATACATTTGATAGTCATTACAAGCATATGTTTGTTACATGCTGACATCAGCGAGAAAGGTATCGCATTTTCTTCACTGCATCTGATAATTTGTTATATCCATGTCTGTTATAGTACCTATAAAAACTATTTGAGCGTGTCATGATCAAAAAAATGATTAGGGCATTTTTTTTTTCCTCCTTGTAAGCAGTTCAAGCCTGCACTGATGTTAATTTATATCTGAGCAAAAAACACAACTCTGCACCTGTGGAAGGGTTTTGGAGCTGGCATGTTTGTCTTGCAGCAGCTTAGTAATGTATGCTAATCTTGCAGAAGAGTCACTCAAGGCAACAATACAGTGCTTAGCTTCTAATCTTTATCAATAGCTGTCGCAAAAAATGCACTACTGGTGACGCTCCTAGATCTCTGTCGTCTCCTGTTTTTCAGCCACAAAGAAAGTGGCACGTTGCGATATACACGTCACATTTTGCGGCTACCTGGCACAACCTACTGCCTAGTCGAACCAGCCGCAGCCAAAGTCTTTTTCGATCTCTCACAATCAATCTTGCTTGAGTGTTCCCATAAACTTGCTAGGCCTGTAGAGTAGCTTCTGAAACAGCTTACCGTAGAGGGCGCTATTTCCTTACACAGCCTGAGTCAGTGCCGCATCCTAGGAGATTTGCGATTGCAAACACACTTTGATACTTGAGACGTACACTTGAAAAAAATCCTTGCCACATAGCTGAGAATTGCCTTGTGTGAGAAATATGCAATTGACGTCAGAACACCTTACACAGATTCACACAGATGCCAGATATATATATAAAAACAAGAAAAACATTACAAGCGCATATGTGTGTGTGGGTGAACGTTTCATCTTGTCTAGAAGTAGGAGACGTGTGCCAATGGCAGAAAGCAGTAGTGGGTTCTGTAGAGGGATATTTTTTGCACAACCTTGCGTGCTTTGTGACTGGGAAGATGTGAAAAGAAAAAAAAAAGAGAAATTGAAGTGCATTGGTATGAGTGACGAGAGAACCCTCCTCTGTTTTCATGTGACCCGAACGTAAGGTTTGCGCAACTCTTGCTTTCTCATTGCATTGAAGAAAGGTTCACTGAAACAATGAATAAAAATGTCATCCTTTCAGATTTGTCTCCCTGTCGCCATTATCATTTTCACTGACAACCATAACTTGCAATAATTAGCATATGCAAGTTAGGTTGGCCCTTGTTCAGTTTTTAACCGACACAGCTTTTCTGACCATTGCGTCAGCTTTCCAGTCCTGCCTGTGTGAGTTTAGGGAAGGCTAGAACATCAGAACAACTGTCCCGTGGAGAGAAGGCAAGTTTTAAACTGGCGAGCGTTCTACCATTCATTTTAATACAGGCATGGCAATTGCCTTTTCATGCTGTAGTGGTGATCGCGATCGCCACATGATTTTGGGCCCCCATTCACAGCTCTACTTGCACACTTGGTTCGCCTTGCTGTACTGGGTCTCGCACCATCTCTCATCGTAGCTGCACAACTACGACACCAACTCCCGCCACCATATGCGTCACCCGAGAAAGGTGGCACGAGAGTCGTGCGGGGAAGGCAAACGTCAGGAAACGCAAAGTCCAGCGTCCTCGCATCTGTCACGAGAAATGTGACAACCTTGCTCACGAGTGATAAAAAAATTCGCAGATGCCTGCAACTTATCATGGATGCCAAGGTAGTAGTGGTGCTGCTACGGGTGGTGTGTTAGCCTGGCAGTCAGTGCTGGAAACTTCATGCCTAGCAACTGAGTGCAGCTGCACAAAGCATAAACCGCACTACCATTGTTGGATCAGCTCACAGCTGTGTAAAAACAAAAGAATACACGGCACCCCCTTTCATAGTATGCAAGGTCATTCCAAGAACACTATAGATCTCGTACACAAGTGTGTTACAATCCTCTTCTCTCCAGTTCATCCAACAGCCATCTCATCCTCTCTGCATTGAAAAGTCAGCAGCCCCAGATGTAGCCCACTTCGTTGCTGTCTGTGCTGAAAGCAGAATTAGCTTGCTCTGTCTTGAAAGTCGACGATGGGGTAAGCTAAAAGGCAGCTCAGTGTCTCCAGTTACAAAAGTCCTTTATTGAAGCAGAAATATGCCTGTGTGTTTTATTTATTGGCCCACTTGTTTGTCTGTGTGCAGATTTTAGAGTTATGCAGCAGCACGTTTTTGCGCCACATGTAAAAAATGAGCAAATTGTGAAGTAGAACGGAGAGGTGGTAGACGATAGTTGGGTTCCATCATCCCCTCTGTTCTAGAAGCTTACGGTTGCAGTCAGTTTATTCTCCTCGATGTTGCAGTGTTCCTTGTACTGCAAGTGCTAAGCCCAATTGTCATCCTAAAGTCTACACACTATCAAATCACTATCAGTCGACACCCTAAATCAAACACACACCAGCAGATATACTTGACATCTGTCAGTTGCTATTTAAAGGCTGTTAATAGGCAAATTGGACAATCAGTAGCAGCCTTGCAGCTTTGACAAGATTACTTCAATACCACTCACTTATAGCCAATTTAGCCAAAGTGAATTGTGTGCACTGCAGTTGTCCTTTGAAATTTTGTAGTTGGGGCTCGAGTATGCTATTTCATTTTGAACAGCGTTCTGTCCCGCCTCAAGTCCGAGAGAGAAAGGGAATAAATATTTATGTTGCTCTCTTCGCACTGTCATCACCTGGCACCACTTGATATTGAAGAGTGTCAGCATCAAAAGGTGAGAGTTCGTTTATGATTGCAGTTGGACAGAGGTGCTGCCAAAATTAGTTTAAGCCTGCAACAAGGCAGAGCGCCTTCAGCCTGTATATAATGCCTCTCCAATAGTCACCAATATTGCAAATAATTAAGCCAGAACATGAAGAGCCTTGAATAGAGATAACAAGAAGCTAACCAGGAGCACCAACAACTACTAACCAGTCAAGAACCAATACGTAAACGCAAGTGAAGCTGTCTAAACTACTATGTCATATTGTTCATCACTGATATCCCGGTAACAATAAAGCTCCATCAGGTAAGTGTGATTTACATGGCACAAAAATAAAAGATTGATCAAAAAAGCTAGCCGCCTTCACACTTGAGTTCCCAGAGAATGTCTGAATTGTAAGTTTCAATACGGGCATCTCCGGTGAAGTCAACACTTTGCTGGCTTTGGTAGAAAATGGATGAAAGCAGACAGAAGCTCTGCTACCAAAACATGTCGTCGTTCTTCAGGAAGATGCTGTGGCTGCTATTGACACGGCTGTTTCCCACTGAAACCAAAGGTTTAATATGCCCAGGAAGTGGTACCCACAGGCTGCTTGTGGCGTATGCACCATCTTGCAGGCCAGGTAATAAAATGAAATGAGCATGCTATGACAATGTGCAAACATCAAAAAAAAAGGAAAGATAACTAAATGTTTAACATGCAGTAACTGCTGCAATTTACACATGTACTACCAGGCATTAACATCTGCCTTTTCTTTTTAACCTTCTTGTTGCAAAATGCATGCTTGAAGAAACGATCACCAAACCAATAGCACTGAAAATGCCCGCAAGCAGTGAAATACTACAATGACCGGAACCAAAAAAAGGGAAAAAGCTGCAGAAGTTGAAAACTTTCATCTGGGCTAGGACAAGCAACTGAATAGTTTCAGAAAGTACGACACCAGTAAGCACAGCTTTCGTGCACACAGTGATTTGTCCAAACATGAGAACACAGAAACTGCCAAGCAGCGCAGGCCAACATAAAGCAAGGTGCAAGGCCAACAGTCATGCAACATGACAGCCAGAGGATGGCATCTCGGAGTGTGCATGAAGGCCTAAGACAACATGCATGAACAAAATGCCAGGACGCAGTAGATAAATAAACCTGCAATGCTCCGTAAAGCAACTGTGTCAATTCTATGTCACAGAGGAGTAGCCCTCTGTGACATAGAAGGTCCAAAATTCAAGAGTCAAATCAGACTCATTTCCAGCACTAAATATGCATCGCCACACGGGGAATACATGGATGCCAACAAAAAAACATAGTGACTGTAATCAAGTATCAAAGAACTTCGACTTCCAGTATGCCAGAAACGATTGTCACGGTCCTGATGTCAAAATGCAGGCATGTGCATATAAACAGTCAGGCGAGTCTTTTGGAAACAACGATTCTGGAATCATGCGAAGGAGAGAGAGAAAACCACCTGCTTTCTTGACGGGCATTTGCACGGACAATGCCAGCGTCTTTTCTCCTCCAAGGTCAGCCATTGGTAAAGAGAGTAGCAGCACAGTTAAACAGCTGAACCACGTTATAATGAATTCACAACCAACACAAAAACGCCTTCCTTATAACCAATATTCGTTATAAGCATATATTCATTACACGCCATGAAATATTTTAGCTTTACTTTGTTACATCCAATATTTCGTTATATCCATGTTTGTTATATTTATATATATTGAGATTTACTGTGTTACAAATACTGAATTAAAGCCCGAACAGATACTTGTGGACACTCAGAATTTAAGTTAGATGTGTTTTAAGCTCTCATGGCAATGTCTACTCTTAACCGTTGTACGAATAACAGCCCCATTTCTGAAAATTCTTTCAATCATAAACCTCATCAATGAACATACAAATAGCAAAACTAAGGCACCCCTACAGACTCCTTATTCGCCATACAGGGTAGTCATTACTGAAACAGTTTATGTATTCCTATGTATATGACCAAGTACATTTTTGTTCAATTGTCAGTGGCAAGATTTATGATCACTACAGTGGCTTTCACCTGGCAGGCAGTATTTTGCCCAATTCTAGGCTACATTTGTGGATGGTATGGCAGCGGTCATATCACTGAGACATCAGTTTTCCTAGGCTCAACCAATCTTTGAATCCTAAAATGTTTGCTTGCAATGTGCTCGGGGATTAAGCTTCTTGCTGGACTGCTCCAGTGTCCATCAAGAAATGAGACACAATCTGAGCATGAAGTTGTCCAGCATGCACAGTTGCCATCACTAAGAAAGGGGCCAGAACATTTTTTTTTAAGCGATGATAACTCATGATGCATGGGTTCAAATCAAGGAACTTCATATATAAGAATAAGTGTTCTTGTTAAGCTTTTAGTATCACTGAACAATTTTATGGAGGGCATGTATCCTTGGCCCTTACGGGCATTTGAAAAAATTTCGCTGTGCCCTTTCATATTGATGACAACAGTACATGATTAGCAAAGGGTGTAGTTCTGTGATTACTTTGACCAGTAAGAAGTTGCTGCGAACAGCAGCTTTTAGCTTGATTGCCTGCGAGCTGAAAAAAGACATGTTTAAATTCTTTTCTGCTCACCCAGTGTTGTCAGGGTCGATGCTGGAAAAGATGCCCGACTCCCAGATTGGCACTACGGCTCCAGACACAGGCTTGTCAGACATCTCGTCGTCAGCTGCGGCTGTGTCCTTGAACTGTTGAACACCACGATTTCGCCTGAATTTCAGATTGAGTAAAAGCAATAACCATGTGTTAGCACCAAAACACATGTACGCAAGTGGCTACAAAGCTAGTTTTTCTGCACGGGAGATGACACTCTATAAAAAGAAACAGAAGTCACGAGGCATGGCCTTAGCTCATTCTGCGCTTCCTCTTTTCCCCGATGCAGTTCAAAAATTTCACTTTTGTTCTTTCAAGTTTTCAAACCTGAAAGCGCCACGAACTTCATAAAGCACAAACACAATTTACTGAAAAAACACAACCAGAACATGTTACATGCACACAACCCGCATTTAAACCATTTATGCTTTGCCAATGGCAACAATGTTCACTGGGCGGCTTTATATACTGTTGGTGCACTATTAACTGTCAGAGGAGAATTGAAACTCGTCCTACCTGGACATACAGGCACAACTTTCCTTTCCTTTTTTTTTTCCCAAGTTCGATAACAACTGTTGCAAACATGCCCAACGCCCAATGCATGTCCTATGCTAGACCACAACATGGAGCGAAAGCATCATACAAAGACCTCCTTCGGAATTTCACCAATGCAGTGTGGTAATACCACTTGCAATCGATAAGTCAAAAGGATAATGTGGGCCCCCTGCAATTGGAAAGCTAAAGAGCAGGTGCAATCATGGTGAATGAGTTTGACTTGTCCAAGATAGTTACCAGTAGAGGGTGTTCAAACAGCGAGAGTTTTCAAATGAACTGAACATTAGTGTTCTGAAAATTGCAGAGTTCTAATGTTGAACAGAATACTTAACATTGTTCTGCTTCTAGATGTAGGAAAAGAAGCATTCCTTACTTCAATAGACACAATGCTATACGGCATCCATCCAACTGGCACACTTGAGCAGGCAAAGATCAATTCAGCACTTATTGGAGACCAATGACAAAGAGAGGACAGTCACTGGGACAATTTACATTGAAGCGGGAACCACGGATGCTGCAGCATTTGACAGTATTTCTCTGCATATATAAACGTTACGTGCATTTAGCTCTCTAAATAACGTGCTTTAACATTGTGTATGTAAGCTACAAATATGCAATTAAATATGTGCTAGCATAAAGACAACACCAATTTTTTACTTATAATAATGTGTATGTTCGCTATTGTATTGTAGAACTGTAGGACTGTGTGCTATTGTAGAACTGTATACCAGTACAAGAATAAACGCAGTAACCTCATTACATTCAGCCATAATACAATGTTCAAAGAAATCCCAGGGAGAATAGTTAACTACAAGTGGGCACAGTACAATTGCAAAACTTTGTTGAGCCCTCACAGTAACACGCTCTTGCAGTAGTATCAGAAATCAGTGCAAATACCTTATGGATAAAATTAGCAATAAAAATATGTCCTACCCGCTAAAGGGACACTCAAGAAAAAGCTCATAGAGCAGTGGGCAGTACTGGTGTGCAGCTCTATAATGCTGGTTGCAAATGCTCGAGCTTAAATGCATCCATTATCAAGTTAGTTTTGAAAGATTCGTTTCACATAAATATCAGCAAATGTGTTTAGTGTATTAGATATAGGGCATAATTCATTGTTCTGGGGTTTGTTATAATTGAGTCATTTTATTTGACCTCAGTTACCCTTTACAGCTAGCTTGTTTGCAGTTCTTGCAGTGTAGCCGAAGTGTCGCAGTGAAGCTTGGGCTCATAGAAATCAAGCAAGCCCGAGCTTCAGCCTCACGGCTAGTGCCAACACAGTAGCCCATATCTTCTTCTTCACTATAGCCGCAAGAATGATTAATCCAGAATGCCAGGTTCCGAATGGAAATTTTTCACAGCAACCACCACACGAGTCACAGCATACATATAACCCACCGGTAGCTGGGGTGGTGACGGTGATGGCCTGGAGAGCCAGTTGGTTTGTTGGCAGCACTGTGTTCGGACGGGCCGAGCTGTTTGGCACAGGGTGTAGGTGAGGGTGGTACAAGCGGCAGAGGAGATGTCAGGGGTGGCGGCGTGACGCTCCGACTGCCGGGAGCACGGCCATGTTGGAACATGCCCTGGAGGAACTCCTGAAAGCTGATCTTCCCGTCCTGGTCAGAGTCCAGTGTGTGGAAAAGCTGACCAATCATCTGCAAAGAGTCAGTACCAAAGATCACAAGTCTCTCAAAAGGATGGTCGTGCTGCATAGTAACTGTGTCAATGTTCTAATTACAGTCGAGCACCTCGACAACGAATGCCTATACAACGAGATGACCCGTATAACAAAGGAATAATTTTGTCCTGGTTATATTGTGAACGTGCAGCGCACAACCTTTACAATGAAGTGACCTGTATAACGAATTATTTCAGAGGTCCAAAGTGGTTCATCATAAAGGTGTTTGACTGTGACGAGCTTACAAGTAAACACACTTGGCATGACACAGCATCCGGTACGACACGCAGAACCAAGGAGAGATCCCTGCTCTCATTGTTAGAACCCATTAGAAACTTGGATGTGGCTGTTGAGAGGACCAGTTGTATTTCAAATCACACGTGGAACCACACCAGGTGTCTCCTGCTTTAAAATTCATTGCATTATTCCCTGGCACCTAATCGAGCAGCAGGTATTTTCCCCCAGCTGCTGAAAGGTTGCCAAGCATTTCTAGCATTCTTTGTTTCACGAGAGCAGTTCAAAACAAACAAGTGATCTTCTCTAGTGAGCGAAGGCAGCAGATTACATATCTTTTATCACTGCCAATGCAGACATATACAAACGATGCAAGTTTCAAGGTACATCATGCTCCGTTATATTAAAAAGCACCAACGGGCACTTCTACAATTGTGGCTTGTGGCTGGCACAGCATATACTAGTCCAAGTTGCTTTAGTGCCAATAAAACAAATTTAACTAACTTCTTCAATGTCAAGCAGCTATCAAGGCTCTTCCAATATATGCCTTGTTTCTTGAATAGAAAACTTTAATTCCATCACCACTGGACCCCACAGCCCTTTGATCATACCAGTTTTAAAATTTAACTTCAAATTCCAGGTATGCTCTGGGTGTCTATCTGCGGTGATTAACTGACGTGCACCACCAGCAAGCGACAAAATGAAACTTTGCTGGAGTATGTTGTTGCATGGCTAAATATCCTCAAAATTACAAATCCAGAAGTAAAAAAATGGGGAAATGTTGATTAGAAATTGTTCCATCATGCACATTTGTCTTTCTCGTTGCATTGCTCGGAAAGCAGTACTTTACGGTTGGCTGTGTTGTGCATATGTGACGCAATAATCAGCACATTTCCATGCTGTTCGTCAACAACTGTGGGCAGGTTTTGAAACACGGGGATTATAAGGCCTTTCAAAGTGTCACAACTGAACAGGTCTGACTGGGCATTGAGAACCACCACAGTACAACAAAATGGTTAGTTGTGCTGCACGCGTTTCTAGAGAAATGCAGAGGAAACTGCACTAATACAGAGTGCAGAGGCAAAGTACGTTGCTAACGATGTGAAAATACATAGCTTAAGGCACTGGCAAGAACACAAAGCATGGTAGCATTGCTACAGTTACACACTCGAAAAGTGTAGCTAGCCGTCTGTGGTCACAACTGGAGTTGGTACGAGACTTTGCGACGTAGTTTCTGGCATCAGCCTGCTTCGAGAGTTCAAGGATGTCTACATCCTATAGACCCTTAACAAAAACTTAACAGGAACCAGCCATGTCTACAACTGCTGCACCACCATGATGCCTCAAGCTTGCTCCAGTGATGGTTGCAGTGGGTCACGTGTCCTTGGCGCCGAGTGTACATGTTTACTCCACCCACTCTCTGCTCGCGCTTTTCAATAATGCGTAAAGCATTGCTGTTGCGGTGATGCCACCACTACCACTGCAGCATAGCACGACCAGAGCATTTGCTGCTGTGCCTGGCGAAGCGGCACCTTTTCATGTCTGCACACCACACTGGCTTCAATAACAGCAGCTGATAAAGTGTTTTCCTAATGCTTCTTCAATGGTGGAGGAGTACATATGCTCAGGCTGCATACCTCTGCGATTTACTCTCGCCATGTAGACCACAGAGACCACAACGAACTACGTCTCCACGTAATTTCTAGATGAAGTAGACACACAGTTACCATTCATCGCTGGGATTCAGCATTGTGCCTACACATGAGGTGTATATCATAAAACGGTATGCCAACTAACACTGTTTACTCTATTCCTTCAACTGTTCTATGCAAATTAGAATAACTGTTCTATGGAAATTAGACTTTAAGTTTTGCACAAGGTATGTCGGCTCTTTTTGCAGATTCAACTTGCCGTACCATCTATTACGGACAGGTAGATGAGGTCCTTGGGGCACAAAAATTAAAGTTTTCTTCATAACTGCTTTAATGAATACTTTAGCCGTGCACTGATTGGCCAAACCGGGAGAAGCAGACATGATAAAGAAAACTTGTGGGCAGGCAGACGTATCAACAGATTCTCTTTTTCATGTCCTTGTAAGATGCAGCAACATGAGAAGAAGCAGTGTGTCACAAAAATCAATGAATGCTCTCGGTAGAGAGAGGTGGTGCACTGGATTTAAAAGGAATTGTTCCACAATTTTAAACCTGCAATAACGTAACTGTAAATGGAAGGTCGCATTCGGTAGACTTGGACTGGCCAAACTCTCACAGTGTGAAAGCAATAGTAGTTGAAGCGCAGTTATTCACAGAATCCATCCATTTTGTATATTCCTCCACAGGTAGCAGCACATGACATCAAAGATGTCCCTCAATTTTTCGATAATTTAGGTATCTTCAATTTGGCTACATTCTATGAACCGGTTATCAAGAGTGCTATGCACGGTGCTGAACAGATTCATGACATGCGAATGCAGCTTGGTTCTTGCCTGCTTCCTGGTTTTTGCAGCTTGAGGAGCAAAGTACAATGCAGAACGAGCTCTATTATCTGGCTGTGGGTGTTTAGGTCTTTCTTCCATATATGAACACCGGGGCATTTCATAAGTATTATAATTTCAGTTTTGTGGTAACCTGTAACGTCATAGTACGATGAGGCACACACTTATCTAGAGTGTTTGAGTGGAGCACTGAGGGATGAAGATAAAGCAACGTTTCTGTGTTGCTGCAGGCATCTCGACATGTAGGTGACACAGCCTTCTGTCTGGTATCAGGAACCAAGTAGCTGCTTTGGTATTACTCTTTAGTCACTTTGCAGTGTGGTGACTGAGCAGTCAAGGTAAGCGTGTGGATGCCTGCACTACACAAGAACAGCGAAGTGGTGGCCCTAGGTGCAGCGTTTTTGCCAGGAAACACATGCCAAGAGAATGCAGTCTGAACAAAATTATCTTGGCACAAGATAAGCCCTTACCAACGTGTCCCAACAACCACCCCAGCATTAAACTTGTAAACTGACTGTTGTAACCAAAGCCAGAGACATTTCTATCTGTGCACCCTTAGACTCGTGGACAACTTTCTGCAGAAATGAAGAGAAAGCTACAGGGACAGAGCTTCTGCACATACATTACTGCACCAAGTAGTCAAGCAGTTAGGAAGCACTTTCTATGTCAGTTTCACAGAGCAGACACTGAATCATAGCTTGCTACTAGCAACAGTTTCACATTTGTCAAAGTGCATAGGAGCAAAGCAAGAAAAAAACACAATGCTTATTAGGTTATTTTGTTTTATCTGTACACCAGGTCCTGTAGAGTAAAACTTCGTTAAAATGCACCCACTTAATAAGTGATTCTGGTTTAAATATAGTCTCGACGAATCCCCCCTCCCCCCCTGTTGCCATTGAACTTAATGTACTGGCTGACCCCTAAAGCCACAGTCGCTTAACGCATACCAAACGGATGGTGCGCATTATTTACTCATTTTTCAGCTCATACAAGCATGCAGTCGGCAAAATATCGTGCACGCAGACCGTAGATAGCGAAATTGAGGTGCACGGACCTTTCCCGAACTGCAGTCATCACTGATAGTGACGTCAAAACCTGGTAGCCATGACATGTTACCTGCTCCTATAGATTCTAGCGCTTCCACACTGTCATCACGTGCGACAACATGCATGACAACCCTTCCGTATCCGACGCTGCTAGTATGTTTCCCATCAGAGAAGTGGGGCCTGATGGAGAAACTGGCTCGCGGTTTTGCTGAGTTTGAGGTTGCCATCATCGCTGCGAGGCCGCCATGGAAGCAAGTGAAAATCACAGATTTCTTGCTGAATGTTCGCAAATAAAACTCGTCTGCATGTATATGTGCTCGAGTGAGAATTAACAAGTTTTTGGTCGGTAAATATATAGCCACTCATCTGCCATTATTAGTTAATTAGCACATTGTCAACTACATATTAACGAAGTTTTACTGTGGCAAACAAAATGTTTAGAAGCACAGCATGTCCTCGTCCAGCAATGCTCGTCAGCTATAAGAGCAAGAATGCTTAGAGCTACCAGAGCTTGTCGGCTATGAGAGCTACCAGAGCACGAGACTGAGGAACTATCTTCAAGAGTGCTGTCATGCTTCTGCTTTCCCACGTGCGCTTCACCTCCATAGCTTCCCTTCTTCACTGCCACAGAAAATGTCCACGAGCATAATCAACTAGCGTTCCACCATGCAATCAGTTACCAAAGGGCTTGCACGACTCATGTACTTCTAAAGTAGCGAAAGCAGAAAAACTGTGAGTTCATGCTGAACTGGCTACTGCATGAAGTAAAACAGGAGAGAGCACAGCGCATGTGGCAAGTGCTACACTGTCAAATCAAGTATAAAAGCGCTGCATTCTCTGAACTAGATTAGAAAGTGCAGCCAAACTGAAACGATCTTTCGTGCCTCACAGGGAGTTCTTGCCTCACCCTTTCCATTAATTTAGTATAATTAGGTTCCTAAATCCTACCGTGTAGTTTTTGTCCTTTCCGGCAACTACCTATGAATATAAATCTGGCGATGAGCCGCCGATGTTATACTCTTTTAGCTGAACCACGTGATGTTAAGTTTCGTGGCCAAGGGAAAAGATGCTTCGCATAAATGTTTTGCTGGTTCATTACTACCTTCAGAAACATACGAAACATACATATCGGCTGTGTGCGACAAAAAAAAAACAAAACAATGCACTTTAGATCTCAAGGTGCTTATGGTACGGCTGGATGTTCCCTTTGAATGCATTTGATCGGGAAGAAATTGTTCCAATAAGATAAATATAATGCAGCTACTTAAAGTCAATGTTAGAGGTGTTTGAATAGTGAAATTTCCAAATCGAAACAGATACGAATGCTTGAGAAAAAGAACATCAGAATATTGAATTGAATATAGATTATTTTCTCATTTCTAAACAAAGTGACACAAAATTTGTGTAGGTTATTTAGTTATTTGATATAACCATGCAATGCTGTTTGCAACTGGATGCCACTCAACTAAAGAGGTTGTAAATTAAAAACAGCTTTCACTTATCTGGAGCGCCATGACAACAACAGTGATAAAGCAAGGGACAAACTGGTTTTTATGTTAGCTGAAGAAGAGACGTGTGATCTAGTGCAGCATTTTGCAATGTTTTAAAGGTATGCAAATGCGGTGAGACTGGCCAAATATTTAATTTATTTGCTTGAATCGAGACAAGAGGTTTGTATAACAGGCTGCATGTGACGATTTTAACGAATGACCACAAATTATTCAGCAGAAGCCACCTGCCCCGTATGGTCACTCATAAATTGATGCCTCAGGGCAACAACTGACTCATCTGCAACAGAACCATTTGGAACAATCACCACTTGTACCGGTCTCCCTCCTTCAAGACACCAAAGTTTCTTTTAAAGCCTCAAACGTTAAAACAGAAAAGAATAGTCAACAAATTTGAACAGTGAATTCTCTTATCAAATACAAATCTACTACGAATCAAATATCACAGACTATTCTATTCATATTGAAAATTTTTAACATTAGCACACCCGCATGTCCATGTCTGTTCTTTCTGCATGCCTCAAAACCACTGCACTGCATTCGCCCGGAAACTGTCTCAGATCACAATATTTCATCACAGTACCAGCACAATAGCCACGACTTACGTTAGACCAGCACAGCACCCTTTCAGCTGTGACCAACTGATTTCAATTTTCCAAAACAGCACAGTAGCTTTGAGAGACACCAGTGGCTGAAAAGTGAAGCGCTTCTTGTTTCAGTGGTCAGAATCTCTGTTTAAGCAGTCAGCTCCCTCAAGTACCGGCTTTGGTGGCATTCCGCCGACAGGCACAAGCTTCGGGGGTGCAATTCTCAGCTGCAAAGACCACCTTCTGACGGGAGTGAAATGCAAAAAGATTTGTGCACGGAGCACTGGGTGACCACTGAGGAATTCCGCAAGGTCAAAATTGATCTAGAGCCCTTCACAAAAGCCCCTCTCATAACCCTGTGCTGCTTTCGGATGTTAATCACCATCAATCATCGTTAGTGTCTTCTCAATGTACCTCTTCATCCATCTCCATGCCGATGTGCTCACAGACACCCGCCAACTCGTCCACATGGAGATAGCCATTGCTCCCAACGTTCAGTTTCCGCCACGTGGCTCGCAGGTATTCCTCCGGATTCGTCTCCAGAAGCGTGAGGCTAGACTCGGCCGACTCCGATCCACCACCCACGGTGAACGACTGTCCAAACATGGGAGATGACGCAATGTCGAAACCGGTTGCAAACAATGCCGGAGGCATCAAGGGACCTTCCGATGCAAGTTCCCTCATTCCTTCTGCAGAGTCCTTCGAAAGACCAGAGGCTGAGCTGAAGTCACCAGACGAAAACTTTCCTGGGAACTGTCCGGCATCGTCGAAGCTGCTCTCAGGATAAGACAGCAAACCCGTCGGCAAAATGCCTGCAGTGGCCTTTGGTGCACTTGATGATGTTTTGGCCTGAGTATCCTGCGGGGGAAAATGGGAATCAACCCTAACGTAAGCAAAAGTGGTTTCTTACAGCACTAGCAAACATGACACTGAGGGACATAATTGTTACAATCATTTACCTGAACACACGTCGACTACAGTTGGCAATGTGTTCCTTGACAGCCATAAGCAGGAAAGTTCACTGAGCAGAAGAATATTTACTTGTGTTTTTGTGTGAGACTTAGTGGACATTTTTTACGGGCATGCATAATATAGCTAGTACACCAGTTTGCTACTCTCTTGTGACAACAAGAAAGCAGAAGCAAATGAAGCACGTTATAAAATCCACACTTCTGTTAAAGGTAATGTGCATTCAGGATGATCATCTACATCTCTTCATCGGCGTTAGTAAAGGTGTGAACTGCAATACGTTTCCTGAAAAAACAAAGCTCGTTGAGGAGAGCTACTCGGAGGTGACAACGAAACATGTTCCAGATGCAGTGAGAAAAATCATTTTTGCGAGTCATTCCCGAGTAACTCGTTCACATTTTGCACATAGAATTTCGCACTGAGCTTACCCTGCATATACACTGCTGCATAAATAAACAATGCAAAATTTCATTGCAGTTGGCATTTAGATCGCAAATGGTGGCAAACAGAATGCTGAAATTTTTACACAATTGGACACAGAAAGAGTTCAGAAATACCACAGCTAAGGCACTGTTGACACTATGGACATTGTTTGAAAAGTTCAAGGGTAAAGAATGTCCGGCCACATAATGGAACGGGATGAAATCTGAATTGGCCAGCAGCATCACGGCAAAACAGGGCCAATGAAGGCATGGTGTTGGCACACAATGATCCCAAATTGAAAAATGCTTGTCCGTATTGGCCCTACACAGGACAACGTAGGCCCTACATTGACAATCCCCTAGGCAGCACTGGTCCTACATTAGCCCAGCACTGGGCAATGTTAGCATTGGTACATCATCTCTGCACTGGGAATTGTTAGCATTACACTTGCCCAGCACTGCCATATATAGGCAGTGCATGCATCACAAATAATGCGACAGCATGACAGCACCAACGGCATGAGCGAGCCTCGAATGTCCACATAGTTGCTATTGCAATAAAACGGACAGCACTAGTTTATGAGGACATCACCTATTGCTTTATCAAGCATTTAATTCGTGAGGAGATATTGCTGGGCGAGTCGTTTGGCCATTGTTGCTGAAGAAGCAGTGCACCTGTATGTACCAATGCTGAAAGAAACACTGAATAAGTGCTGGTGTGTAGCTTTTTCAGAGTGTACATGTTTCTAAACTTGCGCTACTGACATGGCAGTCATGCTCTGTTTGTTTTGTCTTTCGTGTTGCTTCCTGATATTGTATCCCTACGTATAAATAGCATGTACTCTATAATAAAAGTCAGTTGAAAGGAAGTTAGCACTTGCGTTTGTCTTATGCCTTCTTTTTTTTTTTTTTCTTTTTTCCTTGCACACCACAAGTCCAGAAACACTGCCCAGGCCCGCCATACCATTGCACACACACTGTTAGCTTTACCCTTACACTGGGGTCAGCTTTCGGTGCCACGTTCCCAGCGCTCTCTGCCATGGCAGGGCCGAGGACCTCGTCTGCACTGAAGTCCTCGTCGGAAGAAATCTCCACATCGACATCGGCTTGCGAAACAGGTCTCGACCTTCGGCCGTACTTCTTTTCGCCCAGGACATACTTTGGGGACACCTCTCGATCTGCGAAATCGAAAAGTGATAATGAAAAATTCACATAGAAACACAAGCATTGTGCCACTTGCTCATCTCCACACAGCTCGGTGTAATTATCAATGTTATGAAACTTGATCAGGCCACTACAAATGACAGCGCTGCAGCAACATGAACTGGTGTGGACAATGGCGCAAGGAACATTGATGACGCAAGCAAAGTACTGCAGGTGGTGGCACGATGTGTACTGATGACATTTTGATCATTAGGAGCCGTTATCGCTCTTTAGTGCTTTATCCATCTATGCCAAATCATTATCCACCGTAACCAAACATACTAAGGCGATGGCTTCGTATGGCATCGCCGCGCAGGCTGCACCTTGAAAGCGATCTGCGATGTCAACAAAGAGTGCCTAGTGCTGACAGCTTCACGCGCTGTGTTCTCGCTGCTTACTTAGCGTTGAAGAGAGACGTGCAGGCCCATATCTTGAAAGCGATCGGTGAAAGTAGCAGTGTGAGGCGTGTGCTGAGAGCTCCATGAGCACTATATTCTCACCACTTTGTTGGTGTTGAAGCGAAAGTCAGCATGAAGCTGACCTTGCTTGCTGTTGCAGGTGCTATCTCGAAAGTGGTCGTCTTACGGTATGGACAGACGGAGGGATGGTTTTCTCGTTAGGTAAGCATAAAAATACATTTAAAACCTGGGCCTGAGCATGAGTGCACATCACTTAACTCTGCTTTTCTGCCTCAGAAAAGCTACCTGTGGACAGCGTATAAGAAGACACCATACTGTGCTTTCAATGACACGGTTCACGAATTCAAGCCATACCACCCTAGGGAAGGAACCTTTCGAAAGGGGAGAGGAAAGGGGAGTACGGATGCTCACAGAGGTTGATCGAGGCGATTTGGGAAGGTCCTTTTACCAACCAGTAATTAAGTCAAATGACAAAATCTTGCTGCAAACAAGTTCCACAATCTCGGTGGTATAGCAACGCTACACAAATGAAGACAGAATACAAAAAAAAAGAAACATTGGGCAGAAACCATTGGTCTATGAATGGTGCGGACTGAACATCGTACAAAACAAAGCTGTTTCTGGAGCTTTGCTTTGTGCCGAAAAATTACTTCAGGCTTTCTTTTAACAACAATATGAGCATCGTTTGATATGGCCATTTGTTAGTTTGTTTTTGTTTTCATTTCAAGAGTTGTAATTGAGGGTGCAGGTTATATATACAGGCAGCCTGCACTCGCAAAAGTAAGGTGTCTTCAATAATTTGTGTACTTCCACTGCTTGAGTAGTACTCACAAAGTGGGAACTAGGGCAATAAATTCAGTGGTGCAATCTAACACAACCGCTTCACCAGGTGCCCATCTACCCACAATTCTGTGTCCCTCATGCAAATGAATCCGGGCTGATGCATACATTTAAAAGAAAAAAGGCATGCAACTGCAACATCTCAGCAGGCTTACTTTGACACTGTGAGCAATATGTGCCAAGCTGCCCGAAAGACGTCAGTGACTACAAACCTACAATGACAAAAACAAGGTTGCTTAAAGCTAATATAAACTAATCTCTGAAGCAAAGACAGAAATGCTTGTAAATGCACATCAAAGTGCTAAACTAGGTGGCAGGCGTGCTCGGTGCATCTGAAGTGACAGATTTACACAAAGCCTCACAGCTAGCACGGCAGTGCTTAGTGGCGCCCTTGTGGCCAATCCGAGATGACGTTTTTCTTGCACGCACAGCAGCTGTAAGGTGGCAACAGATAATCGGGATGTAACAAAGGATATCTCCACAAATACACAAGGTGCAGAATGTTTCGTAAAAGAAAATGTCCTACACATCCACCTCATAGAGTAGCCCGAAGCTACAAAGGAAACCCATACAGGTTCGGTTACTTGCAAGCTACTACTACAAAGGAACTGCTACAGCTCTCAAGGAGATGCCAACTATCACTTCCAAGGCACACTGTATCATTATAAATTACACACAGAGTGATTACCAGTAACGATATAGTTGTTAAATTGTTACAAAGAAATAAGCAAGTGCTGTGCTAATCAACGACCAAATCAATTCAACCTCTGAGTTACAGTGAAGTAGTATAGGTAAACCTGAATTGTGCCCTTCTAGTCTTATGGGGTTTAAGTTTCGACCATCAGCTTTAACAACCCAATTAAAAAGAAAAGAAAAAAACCACACCACTTTGTAAACCACCAAATCCAATAACCTTATACGACATCGTGGTATCATCATGCAGGCTTTCATGTGAACTCCTACAATTTAATCCCACATGAAGATACAAAATCACACATCTTCAGAAGAGATCTCAAATGATCCTATGGGATTATTGAATATGGAGGATAATTCCGCAGCATTTCCATATTAAATAACTCAAATGCCTTAACCCCCTACCCACCTATCCCCTCTTTTATTGGAATAATAATGTTCATTTTAATAGAATACTACCACACAAGCAAATGACTTTCTAACAGAAGGCTATGACGCAGGTGGATTGCTTATTTTCATTTAATAGAGATGTTTGACATACCTCTAAGAGGATGTCAGGAGAAATTTCTTATATGAATGTCTGAAGAGATGCCTAGTAGATATATTCAGCTGATTGTCACTGTCAACATGTCTGCTACCCGACTTTACTTGTCCAGTGCTAAAGCGTTGTTGGTAAACCCATTTCCTAAATAACCTGACTGAAATTCTGCCAGGCGAATCTACAGATATTGCAGAGCAACACTACTTTTGACATGTTTGTGCTATAGGATGACTTGAGATGCCATAAATGTGGAACAGTGAGATGACTACTTAATAAGCGTCATGTGTGAATGCTTGAGAAATCCCAGCATACATAGTTAAAGACATACATACAATGGTTAATGTTCGTGCATACCTTTCTTGGAGCCGGGAGCCTCTTGACTCTCTCCAGCTTCACTGGGTGCACCAGGAACATCACTTGTGACCGATTCACTAGGAGGCGGTTCGTCTTCCGCTTCCGTAAGGATAGATATGAAGCCTTCCTTGAACTGCTCAAAGCTCACCTAAAAGGAAACCGACAATGTGCACTTCACTTAACTGCCTGTAATCAAAAGTTTCACTTGGGAATGCACAGACTCTGATCATATAAATTTCTGCTTAATCCAAACACAAGGCAGGTCCATTACATTTATTTCACTGCATTTCGAACCTGCTTAAGTTCAAGTCAAACAATCGCGGATTTGGTTCATTCGTACCCTCCGGCTTCTTGGGGCAGAGGAATTTCCCAATAACTGTGCAAAAGAGATACGAAAGTCAATTAGGCATTTCAAGTTCAGTAACATATCATTCTCACACAGATAAAGAACAGCTGGATGGAACCACCACTTGGGAGAACCACTCATGATGTTACGGTAATGAGAAACAGCAAATAAGTGAAAGCGTCAGAGCATGACAGATTTCGAAATGGGCCAAGGGATTGACGGGGCACAGATTTCTGAATGCATCACTCATCCAAGGGGAAAATGGCACAAGTATCTCCCTCAAGCTTCCAATAGCAATGTAAGCATAGCCTACCGATTGGTCTGGTTTATGCACCAGTTCCTCACTCATTATATAGTTCGTTTTTGCTGGCTCCAGCAGGTGCTAAAGTGGCAGCAGGTAGCAGTAGGCTAATAATCCGGTTATACCGACATGCCAGCCACATTAGAACATCTTCATATAGGTATGTTCTTGATACAGCTTTGGCATCAATTTTCTAGCTGCCTCTAAAATTTTATTTTTATTCTTGCAGGGACCCCCCACCCTCCCTTATGTAGCCACCAGCCACACCACCCCACAGCACTTGTGCCTAGCAAAAAACCATGCAAATAATTACATCTGGTATTTTTATGTTGCCATTTTGTTGGGAGAATAGGAGTTCAACATACACATCCTATGTTTAAGGAACCGTGTGCCCAATAACCTATATGCAAATAACCCAATGCAATTGTGTCAGAGATATTGTGTGAGAAACCGTCTGATCACATGAGAGTATATTTGGCAAAGAGGTTTTGGGAGATGTAGGTTTCACAGGCTTAATCAGGTGGCTATATGAAGTAAGAATAGTAGTAGTTTTATCGGCCGTTTAAACTTGTAAACATTCACTTGCTAACTAAATTAACAAGCATGGTGCACATGGCACTGGAAAACATGAACACATCTCACCCAATGACCGCGGACCCTCACTGTCAACATGTTGGTGTGAGGAAGAGCAGCAGCAGCAGTGAGCGAACGGGCCTTTGTGCTGTCTGTCACTTTCGTGCAAACTAAGCAGCGACAACACAGTGCACACAATGCCCTCAGTGCGCATAGACTCTGTACTCAACGCAGGTGGCTTTTAAGATAGGGCCCATGCGGCCGCACTCAGCCACGCCATACGCAGCCGCCGCCGCTGCCGGATTTCATTTTAAATGGCATTGCAACCTCACAGTTGACATTTTCGTTCTTTGCTGCTTGGCGCTTCGGACAACAGTCGTTACAATGTAAATCATGAAAAATATAACACATTTTTTATTCTCACTTCATATAAAATTCGTGCCATCACATTTTACCCATGTTTATTGTGAGATCAATTGTATGGACACTCCGGGAAAATATTCAGGATAGCCGTGAGGTTCCGTATAAAGTACAAATGTGATAATATCTCTCCGCTGCGCGCTCTATGTGCTGTGGATGCGAGAGAAAACGTGAGAGGCTGAAGCCATGAAGGATGGTGGCCTGATGTGCACCCATGTTGGAGGTCACATGATAAAATGCGCGTGGGGGAGAGGGGGGGGGCGGCAGTTCAGAGTGCATCTCCTCCGCTAGCCTGGCCGTGGCTGCGCATGGATGTCTGCACGGCTGAGAGTGTGAACCACCAGCACCCTATCATGGAGGTCATCTCCGGCAAGTACAAAGCTTTGGCAAGCCGAGATGGCTGGTGGCTGCATGTGCGCTGTATTCCCGCGCAGCTAGTGCTAGAGGTCGCGTAATCTCCAAGTTTCGGTGACGCATCAGAGGAAGAGGCAGCAGAAGCATTCACCCCATTCTGTTTATGCTGTTTAACAAGTAGATAATTACAAGGAATTATTAAATTGATTGGCATCAACAAATAATTAGTGGCAGCCACTCTACACTAGACTGTGAACAACATGCACTTTGTTATCTTCGTGAATGGCCAGTCTTTTTTTTTTTACGCGATGCACGATAGCTGGGACACCCTGCATATTCAACATATACAAGTTCGTTATGAGGGAGTTATTTCACAGTAGTATCGGGTCAGCAAGTCTCGCGCGTTCGGTACAGACAACGATTCGCGTTGTCCTGGTTCGTTATGCTCGCGATCGAGTGTACCACCCTCTTCAGATATATTGGGAATGGCGAGGACACCAACCGTGGCGGCGGGTCGACCGTCGCCGCCCTCCTGCCGCCGACCCAGGAGGTGGTGGACCAGGGCGGGCGCCCTGTTGGCCAGCTGCAGCCTGTGGCAGAGCAGCTGCAGGCCCCGGGCGTCCAGGCGTCCCGTCCGCTCGGTGTCGCACGCGTCGAACACCTCCCAGAGCTGGGCCACGCCGGCATCCTGCTCCTCTTCCATGCTGGAACAGAGGGAAAGGAAAAGAGCGACACAATAAGGCACGTGCATTGAGGAGCACTGAACTTCTGACACCCAGGGAAAGAACAAGGGGAAGGCGGGAAACGCAAATTCAAGACGACGTGTGAAAAAACAAAGAAACGAGAACAAGGTGAAAGCAGGAGCCAACAATTCGACAAAGTGGACTTGTCTTTCTTCAAGGCGACATATGTTGAACATACGTCGCCTTGAAGAATTCAGGTCCGCTTGTCGAAACGTTGGCCCCTGCTTTCACCTTGTTCCCGCTTTTGCTCATTGACTACTGACACATATTTTAGAAGTATAGAAACTCTACTAAAAGCTTTCTTTAGCTTGCTAATAAATTTGATCGTGAAATGCTGGATCTTCTCAGGCAAGAAATGCTTTAGGAAAATGATTACATACCTACATAACGCCCCCCCCCCCCCCTTTCGCGGCTCGTAATAAACACTTTCACCGTCAAAAGAATGAAAAAAAAATGTAGCTTTTTAAGATTACGTCGTTTTCTGGATGTAGCTGCAAGGTGCAAAAAGAGCGTGGGCACCTCGCCCACGCTTGGGCAACTCGCCCAAGCTTCTGTACTTCTATGATTACTTCGGCTGTGTAAACGAACTTTTTTTTTTGCACCTCATTAAGATATATTGACGATATGCCACGGAAGGAACGCCCAATACGTTGATTCTTACTGTAAACGGACGCACTGAGTACATGACATCTGACTGATGTCGTGGAACTGGTGGCTTTATTGTCAGCGAAAACTGCCGATTCCAGCATGACCGATTGAAAGATTTCGCCGTCATTAGCACCTTTATTATTCATTTTCTTCTCGCTTTCTTTCTTTTTTTTTGCGGAGTAAATGCAGACGATATTTTTGAATAAGTAATCACTACTCTTAAAAAATTTTCTGGTTCCATAAGTAGTCTCCTTTTAAAAGCTGATCTTCAATTTCAATAACTACAGATGCACAAGCGATGCACGGAAGACAGAAATTACATCGGTGTAATGCTTAGCCCACACGCACAAAAAAAAAGAATATACAACCAAATAACCAACTTCATCACACCCGCTGATGCAAAGGTCACACTTAACCTTTTTGAAAAAGGCTTAAGATATTCTTTTTTTTTTTCGAGAAAGGTCAACGTTTACCACAGCGCAGTCTGTGAAAGCATACGACTGAAATTTGTCAATCATCTAAACAACTTGTTGTAATTAATGAACAGATAAAAATGTTAAATTTGAGTTAATCATTAATTTGTTGATCGAGAGAAACGTAAAAATATGCGCAAGTATTTACCAGACAGTTGCTAACAACATGCGCTTATTTTATAAGCACAGACAGCTTCGCTTTGAAAAAAAAAAAAAGTACGACGCGCGAGTTTCCGACGATTAAACGTTTTCCGTCTTATGGCGCGTGACGTCATCAAGTAGTCGACTTCGCGAAATAATCCGCACTTCACACAAGCGCATTTAAAAAGCGTGTCTGTTCATCTTTATTCGCCCGCTCGTCATGCGAACAATCAACATCAATTCATTTAGCCCGTTAGCATTACACATGGCGAAGCTGGCTTCACTGCGGTCTTACGCATTGCAAGGTGAAGCCCTCACACAGAGACAGTGAGATCTAACTGGAACTTCTGCATGATCCTTCTGTCATGCGGATAATTCTCTATTTTTCTCGGCGTCTTTCGCACCACATTAACCGTAGCCGAGTTAGCAGAAGGTGTTTTCATCCCATAAGGCATCGGGGTAATAACTACAGAGTTACCGCTGTCATGTAATTGGCAGGAATGATGCAGAATGAAAAACTCTGCCGAGCAGGGCAAATTAGCGCGTATCACAGACCAAAAGCGGCGACATTGACAAGCGTGTAAGTTGTTTACGTTCTTTTTTACGGCGACCGCTTTTAACCGGCTACAGCCGCTGTTACAAATAAAGTTCTTCCTCGGCGCAAGACGCCTGTTCTCGTATCCGAACTTCCTCCGAATGTTCTCGCCGAGTCTACAGCGAACGAACCTTTCGCAAGTAATCATAATGCACGCTCCCTCCCCAACTTCTTTCTAGAAGGTCAATAGCTTCAGGCCGATCCGAGATCCTCAAAGACATTCTAGAATTATTTCAGCTACACGTAACCTTCGGCGAAATTCGATGCACCGGTTATCATTTCAAAATAACGTCGCGTCTTTGTCTCTGTCCTCCCCCTGCCCCATCCTTGTGTTTGCTTGTTCACTTTAATAGCATACTGGCGCCGTTACATACAGACCCTTTCTCAGCATTGGGCAAGTTCTCCGGGCACAACCCCTAGTCGACGTCTTCCAATTGTGGTGCGCAGGTGCGCGTTGACAGTGTTGCCAGACCCGCCAGGCAGGCCGGTTATCCCGCCGCCTTCGTGTGTCGTGCCTACAACACTTAGATAGCACAATGCCCGTTCACTACGTCACGCTACTGGCCCAGAATTTTCATTGCTGGCGTAACGAAAGCGGTGACGTCGAGATCACTGTTGCCTACTCGGGAGCAGCCCCATTAGATTCTATGGCAGTCGGGTCACTAGCATGACGTCAAAGATCGAAGTGAATAGGCCTTGTGCTATCAAGGTAGTGTTGTTCACGCGGGGAGCTTTTGTCTCTTTCCTTTCCCCCTAAGGTGACACTTCCCGAAGGTGTACATGGAGGCCAGCACGTGTCGAGGTGGTTGACCTTAGTCCAGTGAAAAGTTATTTAGCAGTACTGAAAGGTAGTTCGGGAACTAACAGGCAAGGAGGCAGCGCGGGAGGGATGCAGCCATCGGAAGCGAGGGCCCAGTGAGTGTCCCCATTGGCCTAACGTCCCGCCGTCTGACGGTTGGAGGAAAATGACGACACCTGTACGGGCTCGCCGATTGGATGAAAATGACGACACCTGCACGGGCTCGCCGACTGGCTGTAAGTTACGCGACCCCGACAAACTGAAAGGGTTATATATAAGCCAGAGACCCATCGAAAAAGAGAGACGTTCAGTGACGTCATTGCCGCGGGCCGCAGCGTACGACTTGCTGCCGGCCGTCGATGACTTTTTGGTGTTATTTTGCCTGCTGCCAAGTCCAGTACATAATGTAAATAAGCCTTCCGTTCTCAAAGTCCACTTCAACGTCGGCCAACTCCCGCACTCAACAACATACTCTAATAGCGCCTGTCGTCGCATGCGAAGGAGGCCTACAGGTAAAACAACTACGCGGAGATGACAGAGGTACAGGTATATATGTAGGGGTCCTCAAATGAACGAAGCCGGGACAAGTAAAACTACGAGGCGACGACGCCGCAATTGTTCCATCGAGGTCGACAGCCCGAGCGGAGATGAAGGAGAGAGAGAGAGAGAGCGAAATGAAGCAATACGCGCGCGTGTCCAGTTGGGTCCTCTCGGATCTGGGTTGCCACTGCGCCGTCGCTCCAAGCCAGGGTAATGTGGCTGCGGGAACGATACGCCCGGCGCCTGCCGAGCCCGCTCGAAACCGGACAATGGTTCATCACCGCGCGGTCGCCTTACATGCAGGCGTCGTCGCACAAAGGGTGCCACCACCAACCACTCTGCCCCGCACACCGTTTCTTTCGGCGTACAGACCACGTACTTCTTCTTTGCCTTTGCTCTCTCTCTCTCTCTCTTTCTTTCTCTTCTTTTTTTTTTTTTTTACATGCGGCAAGACTTCATTACAACGGAGCCGTCGGGAGGGACTGCTGCAGCATCGAATAAATCCAGAGAAAAAGCTGTTAGACTTATATTGAACAAATATTCGGAATACGATTCTCCCACCGAACCGATAGAAATTATTGACATCCAACAGCTCTCCTGCGTAAGTAAAAGAATTAAAGGAAAAAACACGAAGTCTAAAGCTGCTTCATGTTAACAAATTATCCCGGGAACCGTCGTTGCATTATCATCGCGGTTATATGAAAAGAACCCAGTAGTCATTGAAAAGGCGTTACAACACCGCCTTTCACGATGACAATTTTGTTCACTTGATTTGTGTATCATTTCTGGATGTTCACTTGTTCCCACTGTACGTAAATGTTGCCCTCCCTGCCGGGACCATGCGCGCAGTATGAAATAAATAAATAAAAAAATAAATAAATAAATAAATAAATAAATAAATAAATAAATAAATAAATAAATAAATAAATATCAAGATTCGCGTTTTCAGACTCGAAACACGCAAATCGTGCACTTTCAATCAATGTAACTGTGTCGCCGTCGTCCTCCTCGTGTATGATCATCAACACAAGCGAAATGCACCTTGTTGTCGAAGTTATCCCGCCTATCGACACGAGACCGCTGTTCGATATCGTCGGAACATGGTGACCTCCTTTCATAGATATCTGTGCCACCCCACCCCTATAGCAGCACACCAAGCTGCGTCAATCCAGGCCTAACGTAACGTAATGCTGACTCTGCTCCCGACAAACTTTGGGCGCCAGCATCGGGCCAATAATGATTTGGCTTCCAGTGCTACATTTTGGTGCTGAGTTATTTTTCTTACTGAATGAATGAATGAAAACATTATGGGGTTTTACGTGCCAAAACCACTTTCTGATAATGAGGCACGCCGCGTAGTGGAGGACTCCGTAAATTTCGACCACCTGGGGTTCTTTAACGTGCACCTAAACTAAGTACACGGGTGTTTTCGCATTTCGCCCCCATCGATATGCGGCCGCCACGGCCGGGATTCGATCCCGCGCCCTCGTGCTCAGCAGCCCAACACCGTAGCCACTGAGCAACCACGGCGGGTAAAACAATTAATTATTAATTAATTAATTAATTAATTAATTAATTAATTAATGACCATGCAGGACGGGCCCGTGGCCTTAGTTTGAAGAAGGAAACAAGGAGGACACGACAAAACTAATATAGTTCCCGCAAGTCGGCTTCGACGAAAAAAGTTCCATTCATCTTCGGCGAGTCCATGCACGCATTGAGCCCACAACCTCATTATTGCTTTTTTTTCTGACTTCGTGCGCAATTCGCCCAACTCGTGTTTGTTGCTTATTAACCGATGCAAGCTTGGGAATACAGACAACCAAAGTGCCGGCTATGTACCACACAGACATCAAGAATAGACCCTATCGACTAAGAAATGAAGGAGCGGGGGGAAAGAGTAAAGAAGAAGCAAGTCAATAAAGGAAAAGAAAAATACTTGTATGAATAAAATACCATATAAATAAACATAAACAGCGTACCATTTTTGATATGCACAGTCATCCCGTGCCTCAATGAGAATGCGTGACAGAATATACGTCTGTGTGGCTTTCGTGTTACGCTTTCGTGTTCCAGCTAACGCAGAGCAGCAGCTTCATGCACTTCATTTGTTGTTGTTTTGGTTTCCTCGTTCGTTCTTCCTTTGTCCACAACCATTCAGTGTTTACACTGCCGCCGTTCTTTTTTTTTTTTTTCTCGTCCAGTGAGGCAAGACGCAGTCGTTCGAAGGGCACGCCGCGGTGGCGTTCATTATTTTCTAAACGAGCGAATAAACCGCGCATGCGCAACGCCCCGCACGCGAACGCGACCACTCTCGAGCGACCACCGGAGTGGACGGTACGAAAAAAAGAAGCAAAGAAAGAGAGAGAGAGAGAGAGAGAGAGAGAGGGTAGAGAGAGGGTAGAGAGAGAGGTAGAGGTAGAGAGAGAGGTAGAGAGAGAGGTAGAGGTAGGGAGAGAGAGAGAGAGAGCTGCACACGTTGTGGAGACAGAGAGAGGAGCTGGCACGGTAGCATTTAGAGGTCTCCAAAAAAAGGGAGATTGCGGGAGGGAAAAAAAAGCGATGCAAGGTCGGTCGGTGCACAATGGAAACGGCAGCTTTAGCAGATGGGAACATCCGTGGCGAGCTCCAAGGCAGGAGCGCCCACGAAGGAACGAACGAACGAACGAACGAGTGGGTCACGGGGACAAAGGAAGAGAAGAACGAGCAAGAAAGAAGACGAACCGTCACTGTCTTTACATCATCGTCGTCGTCGTCACGTACTAAACGCCGTTTCGGTGGAGGAACGCCCGCGTGCGCCCACACAACAGGCAAACGACTTTTGGTCTGCAGAGCCCGCAGAAGCTGGAGCGTTGCGAAGTCGCCGCCCAAAGCAACGGGCGTCGACTCGATTTTAAGAAACCGCTGCACACCCACGCGCGCGAACCACAACTGCCCATTTCCAAACCGAACCCCTCCCCCCCTTCTTTTTATTAGATTTGCCTGAACAGCCGACAGCTGTTATTCCAGTTCGCTCCCTTGTACGCCTCACCGAAGCTGGTCGTCGTCTGGTTTCCCCCCGTAGGGGTTGGCTAAACCTGGGAACTAAACCTGGGAGTGTTAACGCTCCCAGGTTTAGCTCTGGTGGATAAACACAGATGTCTCGGAAAGTGGACGGGAAAAGGGCGCTGCCGTATCTCGGCTGGTAAGAGCATCGCAAACGTGAGCTCGTGCCCCGTCTGCAGCCATTTTTCTGTTCTTTCGTTCACCTCCGTTTTCATTAATTTATGATTTCTTTAATTCAATTAATGAGTACACTTAATTTCCCCTACGCTGTCCTTGGTGCCTTGTTGGCTTCTTACGACGCGCGCGCACACACACCACACACACACACACACACACACATACATACATAATTCAAGGAATAGAAGTGCGTAGGAAAAATAACATGACCCTACTGACGTCATCAACAGAGATAAAGCGGCGTTAAGCGAGTATGCGGGCATGGATCGACAGCGAAAATTAATCTCTGCTCCGGCAGGCAAGCAGAACATACGTACATGTCGTTGGATTCTCCATGGCCGAAAAAATTACGCCCGTCGCAGTTCAAATCAGCTTGTCAGTCATCCCTACACATGCAGCGAAATTCACGACAAAGACAAATCTAGAATTTGAAAGGAAATATATTAGAAATCATAAATAGTCGCTATTCGACTCCGGGACCCAATCAAACAGGAAGGGTGTACAATTCGCCCGTCGGAAATGTTCTCACACCTCCTACACTTCTTTTTCCCCTTCTTTTCCGCTCTTCGACGGTGAAGTGCCGAGAAAGAAAGAAAGAAAGAAAGAAAGAAAGAAAGAAAGAAAGAAAGAAAGAAAGAAAGAAAGAAAGAAAGAAAGAAAGAAAGAAAGAAAGAAAGAAAGAAAGAAAGAAAATGAATCACCACCAGCACCGCTATAGTCGGGGCTAATATACACACTCCGAAATTCGCAGGGGCAGTCCACCCCCTCACATTTGCACGCGATATTTCGTCCCACGACCGTCTGCGACTTTCGGAAATCAACAACAAGATAAACAAAAAATCTGCCGCAGCAGCAGCAGCAGCAGCAGCATCCCACGCGCGCGCGAAAGGCGATGCGCCGCGAGACCTCTTTTCCGTCCGTTTTTTTTTTTTTTTCGCTGACGAACGGGCGTTGTCTTCCGTGGTGGGCGCTTGGTCGGCAAAAACCTAGTTTCTATTTTTCGGCCGCGGGCAATCCCCCTTCCTTCTCTCTCTCTCTTCCTCTCTATCTCTCTCTCTCTTTCTTCCTCTCTCTCTCGCTCTCCTTCCTTCGTTTTATTCGGAGATGCGGCTGACGAACCCACCGGCATTCTCCTCTTCTTAAATGCAGAAGCGCGTTGGGCGTGAGTGTGCCCAGGCAGAGCTGCCCTGCCTGGCACGGAGGGAGTTCGAGGCACGGATTTTTTTTTATTTGGTTTTATTTTGAAACGCCGCATTATGTTCCCCCAAGGTCTGAAGAGCGAAGCCCGTTCATTTTTCTTTCTTTTATTGCTATTATCATTAAAATAATAACCGTCTGTTGGTTCTGCCATCTCGACGCCGCCCACACTCCCGCAGTGAGATCACTGGAACGAGTCGCAACACGAGTTGCGCGTGTAAACGCGCTCACGCACATAATTCGAGCACCGTGTGCGCGCGCGTGTGTGTGTGTGTGTGTGTGTGTGTGTGTGTGTGTGTGTGTGTGTGTGTGTGAGAGAGATAGAGAGAGAGAGAGAGAGAGAGACGGAAAGCTGCGCGTGCGCGTGGCTTTCAATCCACTTCAGAGTTTGCAACAATACCTGTCAGTGCTGTCGCATCTGTTCCTTCGACTTCGTCTTCAGGGCTTTTTTATTAAAACCGTTAGAATTCGCAGTTACGCATTCAACGTCGCGCAAAGCTACCGGCCACACCCACTATACGTGCAGCGATGACAGCGCGAGGAACGCAGCAAGTTGCAACTCGCCGAGTAGCAGCTTACTGCCACGCGCTACTCGTTGCTACTCGCTGCCCTCAGTTGTGCATTTGCCAACGTGCGCTTTATAGCAATTAGTTCAATCGATCACTCGATATCGTTAGTCATCGCGTTCGCCATTATCGCGCGAAGCTACAATGTGCGCCGCTGCTATATGCGAAGCATCGTCGGCGAAAAATTACCGTTTTGAAGCGAACCTTCTAGCTAAAGCCTTCAAGTTGGTCGGGATGTTTCGTGTCCGTGTGCGCGCGTTGCTCGTACAAAAAAAAAGCGGGGGGGGGGGGGGGGGGCGGAGCTGGAAAAGGGCGTTCGTGTTTGAGTTTCCGCGTAAGAGAATTGTGTTTTTTCGCACATTCTAATTACAATCCGATGCTGTCACGTCTGCAGGTTGCGTGTAAGTGGTACGTTAACTAATTTTGTGACGCACCTTCCTTCGAGAAATTCAATTAGTTCCAGTAACGCACTTGCGCTCGGCCTCGGAGGGCCTGCAAGAATGAGGATGCATGCTGCACTTCCACACACCGTGCGTGCGCGAGTGACGTATACGACGCCTGTGGGGGTGGCGGTGCTTCTGTAACGTCGTCCAAGGTTGGCGACAGCTTCGCTGTATACATCCGCATTGATATAGGGTGGAATGGAGGCGGACATTTTTTTTGTCTAGAATTAATTCCCCATGTGTTTAGTTCTCTGTGGTACAGTGCGTCGCGGAAACGCTCGGTATGTATCGAAGCTTCCTACGAAAGCAGCACACGTTCACCCTTTCGTCCGGCATCTTCCGCGAGGTGGGCGGTAAGAGGGGGCAGCGAGAGGGAAAAAATACCGGCCCTCCGGGTAAGGAAAAGATAAGCATAACGGCCGCTCTTGGCCCGGCTAATCTCTGAAGAGTCGGGGGGGGGGGGGGGAGGGGGGCAATTAGGTACACAAAATCTATACAGCGGCACCCTCCCAGAGGAACTGCATCGCGGAAGGCTCGCGGGCGCATTCTTCGACCGTCAAATTATCGAGCTCCGAAAGCGTGCGCCGCTCCCGTTAACCTGCGTTCCTTCGTCCGCAACGAAAGGGAAGAAGAAGAAGAAGAAGAAAAACGAACAAGGAGCGCCGATATCTGCCGCATCGGTTGTTCGAATGAAACTGCGGCTGCAAAACGCCGGTGGGTCGACAGCTCTGAATCGCAACCGACCTGAACATTTGTCCTCCTTTGGCCCAAGAAAAAAATACGCTCACGGAGTACTACAAATACCGTTCAACGCTCTCATTGCCAACATGTCTCTTACGAACCGGACAAAAGAAAATTGAAGTCCATATCCATAAAAGATGTTATAGCTTAATGCCTGGACGGCAACCTCGGAATGTTTATGGAGGATGCATACCATATTGACGGCAAATAAAGACGGGGACAGCGGAAAAGAACACAAAAACGACACGGGCAGTGTCGTTTTTGTGTTCTCTTCCGCTGTCCCCGTCTTTATTTGCGGTCAATATGATATGCAGTAAGCACCAACTAGGCCAAACTGAAGTTCTTCTGAAGCATTTATGGAGGATGTTACAGCTACATTATACCGCAAGATTCGAGTACACATTATAGCCGGTTTGGTTTAGTTGCTTCCAGCCCGCTGTAATGTGTGCTCGAATGTTACGATAGCTCGTCGGTGTTGATTCCTTTACGCGTGAATCATACGAGCAAAAGGGACTGACCACACATCGACATATGAAATGACTCGCATAAATGTAACATTTCTCAAAAAAGAAATTAAGCGAAATCGGGCAAAAGCTAATCTATATTTGACTATCCGAGTATGCGAATAGCCGTAACCCGACATGCATATGAGGAGTGCATACTGCAACCATGATCCTCGTCGCGCTTTTTCTCTAGACATGCTACGCCTTCTGGCGGCGCCGCCGTGAAGTATGCGCACACCTAGCGGCACATATACACAGTAATTCAAGTTGGCGTCAAAGAGCTTCACTGAAGAGCGGGGCATACCCAATTGCACATAGTCACGCCAAAGACTGACGGTTGTTGTTGTTGTTGTTGTTGTTGTTGTTGTTGTTGTTGTTGTTGTTGTTGTTGTTGTTGTTGTTGTTGTTGTTTTAGACTCAGCAACCTTCGGGGTCGGACCTCATATTTAGATTGCACAATCTCCGGGAAAGACCCATACGTTTGGCGGTATAGCTAGGTAGCCGAAAACTGGTCCGACAATGGAAGTAATGCTATCCGCATTAAAAGGAATACGATGTGAAAAAAAAATAATAAAGTGAGTAGAGAAAAGAACACGTTGCAAAAAAGAGATATCGCAACAGGCGCGACACCCCTATAGCAAAGCAAGCTGCTGGACGATTCAATGAACGCGCGAAGTGCTGCGCAATTTGTCCTCCGGTCGCGGTCAAACTACCGCACACTTCTTCCTGCCAAGGTTAATTATATGACGACGAATGAGGCAACGGACGCCGACTACAGCGAAAACATCATTTCTAGTGACGAAAAGAGCTTGTAACAGAAATCGCGCAGCAACACACTATCACAGACAATGAAAATGGAACTTCACCGCACACAAAAACCATGTTATATTCTCTCTTTCGTTTTGCCTCCTTACGTTTAGAATTTCTCCGTGAGACACACGTACTAACTAGCCCTGCGGAAAGTTGTACTGAGGTGTATTAATGTACAGCACGGCATAGTGTAACATAAATGCATGGAATACGCAGTTGCTATTTTCTTTATGATTTGTCTTTATTCAAGAAGTACTCAAATTTCCCGTAGGCGTTGAAGCAGTGGGGGTTATATCATGCATATGAACAAGTCTACATTTTCAAAACATGCTTCCACATCGGGCACCTTGTTCCATTCCGCGATGCTCTTCGGGGGAAAAAAAAGGAGTCATCCAGCAGGCGAGTACTGACTGGGCCGGTATTCATGTGTTTCTTTAGGACATGGTCAGTTTGTTTGGAAATGTAAAATGGTTCTTTCATGTAGTATGTGTCTGTATCAATCCCAGCTTTAGTGTTGAATATATGAAATAAGGGCTTCATCCTCAATTTTCTTCGTCTCAAAGACAGTGGTTGCCAACTCAAATCTTAATTCATCATGATTACGGCACTCCCTTCTACACCGGGCCAGGGCAAACCTGGCCGCCCTGTTTAGGACACCTTAAAAAGAAACCAACGTGCTTTCACAATATGAATCCTACAGAGGGCAAGCATATCCCAATGTCGGCCTTACTCGTCCTCCCATCGTTCATTGATATTACGTACGACATAAAGGTCAACAAACTAATTGTCGTGCATCAAATCGAGCTCAACTGAGAAAATCAGCGACTGCTTCGGGGTAATACAGGCGAAGAAACGTTCCAGTTGCATCGTTGCAGGTTAGGTTTTCGTTTTAACAGTGCCCAACGCTGTATGCTTTGTCACAGGTCACCGTATAAGCGAGCCTGACAGCAGACCCGTTTTGTACACCGCGAAAGCGACAGCCGCAACGAAACAGACATTATGACGAAACACAAACAAACGGGCGCTTCTAAATGCGGTATTACAGGCCTCGCTTCACCCCGGTCCGTCAACGGTTAAATTTCCCAATCCCGATGAACCAGTCGATCACCACCGGGGGCCAATTCTCGAACGGCAAGAGTTCGACGACACAAAGCGCGATACGGCTAAAGGAAGGAAGGAAGCCGCGGCGAATACATACATACTGCACTACAGAACCGTGAAAACAGGACCATCGGGGGTGGTCGCACAGGACGGGCTCTACCGGGGGTCAATGACCGCCGCACGGTCGCCGTCCGAAAAAAAAAAGAAAAAAAGAACCGAAGGGCACCCGCTGCCAAACAAAGGGAACTGACTCGATCGTTGACACAGCCGTGCTCTCGCCCCCTTTTTTTCTTTCACCTCCCGTTGCATTTCTTTCTTTCTTCCTTTCTTTTCTTCTTTCTTTCTTTCTTTATTTTTTTTTCTTTCTTTCTTTGTTACTGTTTCTATCCGCGTCGTTTCGCTGTTCGCCAACTCCTCCCACCAGGCTCCGGCTTCGCCGTCAAAGTCGAGCGACTCTCGGGAGCCTCGAAAATCGCAAAGCACGGCGCGCGCACGCGTTGTCATGGTTGCGCGCCTTCTTCGATCATTTACACCGTGCCGCCACACGCCAATCGCAAGTCACGCATCACTGCACATTCGGCCGCCGCCACGGCGTCACGCGTCGAGCGATATTATTCATCGGAGAGATGGACACGCGTCGTGATCGAAGGAACACCGCGGTGACCAGTGCGGGCGCGGCGTTACACCGGGTGCGGCGTTACACCGGGTGCAGCGTTACACCGGGTGCCGCGTTACATCGGGTGCGGCGTTACACCGGGTGCGGCACCACGCGTACAATAAATGCACTCGTTAAGGGGTGCCCGTATTCGCGGTCGATCAGATTGACCGAGGTAGGAAAAAAAGAACGTTCGTACAGTCCGATCCGCTGCTAAAGGATATCGAGGCACATTTATTGTGGTAGAAATAGCTGAAAGGTCTGCCCGAATCAGAGTTCTGACCTGCTACTTAGAATTGGACGGGAAAAAAGAGCAAAACGAGAAAAAGAAAATGTGGTAACAATGAGCACGATGTGACGGTGTGAATGAACTTTAACCGCCGAAAGGCTACTCCATAGAGTGTCCGGCTCTTACTTTGCTGGCGCTACCTCAAGGTGCCGACTGAAGCTATAGACGCCGACGCACAGCGCAGGTGTGGAGAAAGACCGTGACACCGTTAGCAACCGGAAACGATCTGCTGCAAAGCCGTGAGATCGTACACTTTCCAGATGAGAAAACATTTGCAGGTGCGCTCTACATTCGTGCGTTCTTGAACAGCGGAGCCGTATATAGCTAGGGCACCACATAATTCTCGTGTCAGCACACAAAAACTATCATCATCGATGGCTCATACCCCCCGTAAGAACTCATATCCCCGTAAGCAAGAAAAAAAAATACAATGGCTCATAGCCCCGTAAGGCAGAGGCTACAAGCGCTCAGCGGCGTTTCCATTATTCCCAATCACACACATAACATACAGAACAGCATGTCGAAAACTGTCATCATCAATGGCTTATACCCTCGTAAGCCATGGCTCATACCCCCTTAAGCAATGGCTCATACCCTCGTAAGCAAGCAAAAAATGCAATGACTCATAGCTAGGCCCGTAAGGTTCACGGCTACTCCGCGTGAATTAGCTGCGATGACACTACCCCTTTTGTCGTTGTCGGTGATTTCAGTGTGGATGCGTCGGTACCGAAAGGGGAGCGGTTTACGCGTTCCGTGTTGCCACGCCGATCCGGCCCAGCCAACCACCCAGCGGCGTGCGTGCACCGATTTGACATTGTCAAAGAACGCGTTTGCAGTTGCGAGTATGCAGATGAGTGTATATCATGGCGACCACAAAGCCACTGTGACCGTCGTTACTAAGTGACAACAAGTGACGCAATAAAGCCTTTACCACACGTTTTCTCACCACGACGTTTACGGCTCCGCCGCTCATCCACCTTCGCAGGGCGGAATGGTTTTCAATTTTTTTGACAGGACCACTAGTGCGTCTATGAGCGTGTAGAGTTAGTATAACTTCATGAATAAGCACGGCCACCAAAGGCGTAGCTGCCTCCGAGATCATTCCGGCGCACCTTGCGTCGGTGCAATTTCGGAGGCCAGGCCAAAGGCATAGTTTCCTATCGATGTATATATGTATACTAGAGGGAAATCTGGTGCTAGCGCCCTCACGCGGCAGCCCTAAAGATTTTTTCGTCCAGCATGGGAATGCTTAGTGGCGCGAAGATATATAGTTGTCATTTTGTCTTCGAAAAACAACATGCTTGTTTTAACCTAATATTACCACTTCGAATTTGCTGTAATGGAATGATCAGTCGCGCTTAGCCTGTAATACTTTTATCGTTGTACTATATCTTTATTTTATTTATTCGTTTCATTTCGTACTGCCAGCCCGACTATCACACCCTAGGCAGGAGTGGGTAGTACTAAAAGTACGTAGTGGGTAGCACATAAAGGTGCAGGTGTAGTTGGTAATGCAAGAATATGTAAGAAAAAATAACAGCACGCGATAATTGAGAGAAAGCTATATCTCAATAAAGAAGATAGGATATCGCAAGTAGAAATAATAACAGAAAAATTCAAAAGCCCAGGCCGGAACAACAGCATGGTAGAAAGCAACCCGGCAGTTATACAAACAACGGCAAGTAGAAATAACTTAGTCACCAAGAGAACAAAAAAAAACAAACATCACAAAGAGTGTCACCAAAGGAAGCCCCCCCCCCCCCCACCAAAAAAAAAAAAAAGGTGATTGTCACTGCCCAAGAGGTATCCTGATCTAGCCAAAGGCATACACAAATGCGTTGAGAATTATTAACACAGTCGAACTTGCCTAACAGAACGAAGTTGCCGTCAATGCAAAATAATCCACTGCTCTAAAGAAATGTATTTCGACTAGAGAAATACATTTCTCTAGTCGAAATAGAGCCGCAAATAGAGCCACATTTCTCTAGTCTCTAGAGAAGAAGCCGCAGTTTATACGGAATACCAATCGTATACGGTGGATCGAATGAAGCGAGTATTTCACATGATGTGCATCTGAACGAAAAAAGACGGGGTAAATGAAAAGAAAAAAACGATCCCACTGGAGCTGTTGGCAATGAATCGAAGTTGCTTCCTTTTTTCTATTGAGCTGCTAGAAACTCAATGTCAAGACTCAAACTCAAGAAACTCTCAATTCTGAACCAGAACTGCGCGAAACATGGCCACAGATTATTCGAAGATACATTTCTGTACGACCCACTGGCACGCCTCGGGCAGCAGGCTCCACAAATTGAGTTCGGAGGCCAAAACCTTGGCGACGCGCGGACGTACATTTGGGAAATATCGGGGAGCGCGCATATTTGTCTACGGCACAACGTAGAGCACTTGCGCAATAGGCATTGCTGACTGACAGTCACGTTTCCGAGAAAAACAGCTTTGCTCTTTGTTTGTTTGTTTGTTTGTTTGTTTGTTTGTTTGTTTGTTTGTTTGCTTGCTTGTTTGCTTGCTTGTTTGTTTGCTTGTTTGCTTGTTTGTTTGCTTGTTTGCTTGCTTGTTTGCTTGCTTGCTTGCTTGCTTGTTTGCTTGCTTGCTTGCTTGTTTGCTTGCTTGTTTGTTTGCTTGCTTGCTTGCTTGCTTTGCTTGTTTGCTTGCTTTGCTTGCTTGCTTGCTTGTTTGTTTGTTTGTTTGTTTGTTTGTTTGTTTGTTTGTTTGTTTGTTTGCTTGCTTTGCTTGCTTGTTTGTTTGCTTGCTTTGCTTTGTTTTGCTTGCTTTGCCTTGCTTTGCCTTGCCTTGCTTTGCTTTGCCTTGCTTTGCTTTGCCTTGCCTTGCCTTGCTTTGCCTTGCCTTGCTTTGCCTTGCTTTGCCTTGCTTGCTTGCTTTGCTTTGCCTTGCTTGCTTGCTTGTTTGTTTGTTTGTTTGTTTGTTTGTTTGTTTGTTTGTTTGTTTGTTTGTTTGTTTGTTTGTTTGTTTGTTTGTTTGTTTGTTTGTTGACGTCGGGTGTGTCCTGCAAAAAACCTCCCTGCCTTTCCTCTTGTGGGAGGAGGCGCGGAGACGCTGCGCCATGGCCAAACGTTTATTCAGGCCGGCGCCAGCCACGGTGCCGCGGCGATTTCAGGAGCAGCAGCTGTACCGCAGCCGCTCGCGTCGAGCGCGCCTGCGTAGTGTTCCATCCTCGCGCCACATGCAACTATGCCGCGGTCTTCATTGCCGGCTCCAGAGGCGATAGTCCGCACCCTGCTAGCGCGATAGAAATACGTGCAAAAGACACGCGTATGGAAAGAAGAGAGACTGCGATCCCTGTCAGGATTGGGGGCTCAATCCCATCGCTCGTGGTCCGTTGTCAAGATTGGAGTCCGGCATGAATTCGAAGGTAGCTGGAACATGCCGTCGTCCAACTTATCCACGCTGAGGACGTTGATGAAGTGAAGAACTGCTTCTCATCTAGAACGAGGAATATGGGTTTATTTAAAGAAATTAAATCAGTCTAACATGACTGCTTGAAAAAGAAGAGTGTCAGTCCAACATGACTGCACGAGAGAAGTGTATCAGTTCAACATGACTGCTCAAGAGAAGTGTGTCGAGCATTCGCACCACAGCAGTTTTTATACACTCGGTCCTCCCGCGATACAAGGTGAAGCGAACGTTCGATTACTCATTGTCAACTTGCCGCCGCCCCGCAGAACAGTTTACGCACACATAGGCACACACATTCCGATGTCCGGCGCCGACGTCGGAGGGGTGCCGTTCCGGGAAGCTCGGAGCCATGGTGGGTAGCTCGTTGTCCTGCGTCCCGGAAGGCGTGTGCGAAGCAACAAAAAACGGCTTTCCCGCGGCAGCTTGCTCACGCGTAGCAGATCAGGTACGCGCTGGAGAGCTCCGGCACCATAGTTCGCCCTCCGAACTCGTTTCGTCACAACCGCGATGGGGCTGGAGGAATGGCGGCGGTTTTGAGCACAAAGCCCGCTTCGTCGAACGCATCCTAGGTGCAGCGACGGAGAGCAGGGGATGCGTGTCTTGTTCCCCGGTCGTAACTGGGTGGCAATCTGGCAGTGCAGCTCGCCATTCTTAACACGCTGCGCCATGGCCAAACGTTTATTCAGGCCGGCGCCAGCCACGGTACCGCAGCATCTCGGGAGCGGCAGCAGCTACCGCAGCCGCTCAGGTGGTGCGCGCCTGCGGAGTGTTCCATCCTCGCGCCACATGGAACTGAGCCGCCGTCTTCTTTGCCGGCTCCAGAGGCGATAGTCCGCACCCTGTTAGCGCGATAGAAATATGTGCAAAAGACGTGCGTATGGAAAGAAGAGAGATTGCGAGCCTGCGTATACACGACTGGCAATTTGTAGCGTCCGTTCAGAAGTCCGTGTAAAAAAATCCGGGTAATTCTTGCGCTGTCGACGTCTGCGTGCTTTGTGGAGTGCGACTCGGCAAGCAGAGGCCTTCTCCGATACTCGGTCTCTCTCTCTCTCTCTCTCTCTCTCGCTCGCTCGCTCGCTCTCTTTCTCTCTCTGAGATATTCGTACGCGAATCACTGAAGTGGAAAGTGTTAACCGTTCGCATGAGTAAGCAGCTCCCTCGCGTATCAAGTGCTTCGTTTCATAAACGGCGCAGCAACACCTGTACCGAGGCCTCGGAGGCGCGAAGTGGGCCCCCGAACGCGAGCCGATGGTGCCGCGAGATGTGGACACGCTACGCCGGCCACCGCGGCCGAAAGCCGCCGGGCGTGGCCTCGCGTGGCGTGTTTTGGGTCGGGCATGCAGGCCGCAGCGGCAGCGCGCCTAGGCGGCGCTGATCTGCATCGCGTAGACGTCATTATTCAAAAGACTAGCGCAAAAAAAAGCAGGGACAAAGACAAGAGAAGACGACAGGACGAGCGCTAAACATCACAGAACAGTCTGCCACATTTTGATTAGAATGTGATTGTACTGTTTTAACACTGTGTGCGCATGCACCAACGAAATGTATATATGTACACCCGGCCACAAAATACTACGGACCATGAAATTTGAGAAAAAGCTTAATATCTCCGCAACCTCAGAATGCAGCCTGGTATTTGCATTTCGCGCCTCGACTAGAATATGCTAACGACATTGCCGTATACAGTTTTACTTGCGACTACTGCAAGCTGCCCGGGAATCGAACGTTTTCTGAGATCCCGTGGTCCGTAAACTTTTGTGGTCGGGTGTACCTTCGCTCGCAGTAAAAACCAGTTGATGTTTAGCGCTCGTCCTGTCGTCTTCTCTGTCTTTGTACCTGCTTTTCTTGCAGCTAGTCTTTTGAATAATCATGACACACCAACTAGCCCAGCTTTCTGCCTTGATCGTGTCGACGATCCTCGTCGCGGGCTGGCCTTGAGTCGCGCGCGCACGCCGCTCTCCACACTTGCCGGCGAAACGCGCGGGGTTGGCGCTCGTGGCGACGCCCGAAGGCGTCGCGGAACCGAAGTGATTCGGCGCATTCGCGGGTCGTGCAGGCGTGTCCGAACGAGCGTATCCAGCCGAGGCGACGAAGAAAAAAAAAACAAACGAGGGCTGAAGAGCGCTGACGCGCATCCCCTTAAAGACCCTTCTAAAGAGGCGCCAGTAAAGATTGAATCAGTCGGGACTGATAAATCGCTCTCTCGAAACACCGTTTTAGTTTATTTCACGACATGCCGTTACGATTACTGCGAAAGAGAGAAAGAGAAATGTAGGTCGAAGTTCTGTTTCTCGAATTTGGCGTCGAAAACCAAGCGACGATATACGTCAGCGTGACGTCACAAATTCCGATCCAACACCTTCGTGTTTAGGCCGTTTTCAATCGCTAAACGTTCTCGGACCTTGACCAAGTTCAACGTTTGGCTCCATTAGAACGCAACGTAGTCCCCCCAGATTTGCCGACAGGGAATTACGTAACTGCGCCCCGGCAGACGATCGTCGAAATTTGTGACGTCACGCCGAGACGGTGCGCGAACTTCTAGGTGGCGTCGCCACAAGTCCTTCGCTCTTGCGTCATTTCTGGCTTACACTAAGCCGCCTTCCCAGAGTAAGAGTGACTTCTCTCTGTCTGTCTGTCTGTCTGTCTGTCTGTCTGTCTGTCTGTCTGTTTGTCTCTCTCTCTGTGTGTGTGTGTCTGTCTCTGCCTGTGTCTGTATGTATGTATGTATGTATGTATGTATGTATGTATGTATGTATGTATGTATGTGCGTGTGTGTGTGCGTGTGTGTGCGCGTGCGTGTGTGTTCCAGAAGTGGCACTTTACTATAATGCACGTGAAACGATGTTTCTTTCTCCTTCAGTGTTCCTTTAACGTTGCGCTACGAAGAACGGCTCACGAGCCCCCGACCTCGCGCTCAGCTGAATACCGACAAGGCACCCGAGCAACCACCGAAGCGGGTATACACAGCGCGGTCAGAAGAAGCAACGAGCATATATCCCTACCCCCCAACCCAGAACGCGATCGCTGCCTTCGGGGACACGGAAAGCACCCCATCGATCATCGCAAGCCGGACGCCGTTATACGAGAAACAAATTGGGACACAACCCGAGCCACGACATGCACGCCTGCCGCAGCATGCCACCTCGCCCCCCCCCCCCCCAATACTGACCGCGGAATTCCCCCGTGACGGATAACACAAACGCGGATATGTCAATCTATTATGCATTCCTGTCGCGTACTAGTAGTAGTAGTAGGGTGGCGCGCATATATGCGCGCCGTCGAGTTATACACGAATCGACGTACACGCATTCGCCGCCCGAAACAAAGCCTGCACACACGTTGTTCTCGCGCGTAATACATCGCTGTCGTACACACAAAGCGCGCACGCGCCTCCCCTCCTTCTCCGAGGCTTTGTTGCGGCGGTCAGAGGCGAGTGACTGTGACGAATGGCCATCGGTGTCTGCTAGGACAAGGGTTATAATCAGGGGGGGAGGGAGGGAGGGATGAAGGCGGAAGAAAAGAAAGAAAGAAAAAGCGGCTGCGTTTGTTACGCGCAACGACATAAAACAAAGAAAGCACGGGGTGTCCGCCGTAATCTACGAGTGCTTGTGTAATACGCGACTGTAGGCGCACCGGGGCGGTAGATGCATCGACGTAGTGTCCCTTTGTTTGATCGATCCTCGTTTTCTTTGTCTTGTTCTGTTTTTTTTTTTTTTTGTCTCTCCCGTGAATTGAGGTAAGCTTAGAATGGTCGATGTCCTTTCTTTCGTGTGTCGAGACGTGACAAAAGGTGCAATCAGAAAAAGACATAACAGAGAAGTGCGCACAATTTCGTACGCTATCGACAAGAGCCAGCTGAACGTCTAAAAAGAGCGTACTACGTCAAACAAGTCTCGAAGTTTCTATATGATATATATATATATATATATATATATATATATATATATATATATATATATATATCAGTTTTATGTTTCCATTTGTCATTAAATATGGCTTGAGTGATAACAGGCAAGAAGTATACGCCCAGCGCTCGCCACCGCTATCCTGGAAGAGATTACAATCATTGCGTTCTACGAGTACTAATATATGGGACAGAAACTTGAAGGATAACAAATGAGCTCGAGAAGAATCTAAGGACAGCGCAAATATATATATATATATATATATATATATATATATATATATATATATATATATACACGTTGACGTGAGCAAGATCCCGCCTACGACTTTAGTGGGCCTATTTAAAGGGCCCCGCAATGTACCTTTTCACTTCATTCCTTTCTCATCTTTCACCAACCATTGAATAAACCGTGCAAGTTTCGCACTAGAAGTCGTCTCGTCCTTGCCTGGTCGCCATGGTCTACCGGATGCCTGCAGCCCGCCGACAACGCCCCGCTACGTAACGTCGGTCGAGCTTCGACAAGCAGGCGTCGCAACAACTGATCGGCAGCGGTGGGATACGCTACCCTGGAGAACTCAACAACGCGTAAATTATACCTGCAAAAGCAACGCGTTGAAAAAAGAGTCGCTTTTCCCGAGCTCGCCCCTGCCAGGGGAAAGTGCAACCAGACCCGCCGTGGTTGCTCAGTGGCTATGGTGTTGGGCTGCTGAGCACGAGGTCGCGGGATCGAATCCCGGCCACGGCGGCCGCATTTCGATCGGGGCGAAATGCGATAACACCCGTGTGCTTAGATTTAGGTGCGCGTTAAAGAACCCCAGGTGGTCAAAATTTCCGGAGTCCTCCACTACGGCGTGCCTAATAATCAGAAAGTGGTTTTGGCACGTAAAACCCCATAATTTAATTTTTTTTTAAAGTGCAACCAACTAGCCAGCAAGAGCGTCCTACTAAAGCGCAAATCTATACAAGGAAGAAGAAGCTGATAAGCAAAAGGAAAATGTAATACACGCGGCGCCGTTAGAGTCGGTCCTGTCGCCTACACGTCCTCACCGCCGGGACGTCCGCACCGTTCTCTCCTTGACACGTATGCAACCCGGTTGCCGCCCGGTCGCACATAGTTCGAACCTCCCGAAGGAAGGAAAAAGAGAGAGAAGAAAAAAAATGAGCAGCGGAGGGGGCGAGAGGGGAGAGGGAGAGGCGTGCTGCAGTTTGGCTGAAAGATGGAAGCTGTGGTGCATAAGTTAGCCCTACTGAAAAAAAGAAACTATGCGATTTCGTATAGGACTCGCACTATTTCATACAGGACCGATATGCTTTCATACAGGGCCTATATGTTTTCATACGCGTACGATATGAATTCATAAAGGATTAAAATAGGAAACTATATAGGAGCCATATGACTGATACATAGGACCGATATGGCTGAGCACAGGCCCATACAGGACTCGTATGCCTGAATATAGGACCCATATCGCTTAGTGTATAGGACCGGCATGCCCGACTAAAGGCCCTATATAGGATCTATCTCGCCGAGTGCAGGGGTAATATAGGACTCGCGTGGGAGCTCTCTAGGACCGATATATACGTTGTCGTTTCTTTTTTTTCTTTTTTTGTTGATCATGCAAAATTTTTAAATATCGCTTATTGGCCGACAGCTTAATTGTAGCCCTGGAGCTGAGTCGATCGAAGCGGCGGACGTTACTTGCACGAGAAATCGAAATGCATAATTGACTAATAAGATCACTACTTAACTTATTAATTATTGACTTTCCGGCACATATATTGCAATTTAGGAATTGTAGCCGAGGAGGTCTCGCGGCGTATCCCCGCAGATCTACTGCTAACGAACACAAAACGAAATCATACAAACCGAAGTACGTTGGAAGCGCACTGCGGAGTGTATTGGCCAGTTGGTGCAGCACAGTAAAATATGAAGTAGCGCCATAATAGAGGTTAGTGAAGTACAGACAGCAACACGAGGGCTAATTTGCAACCGAAATACGTACACGTAGAAAATACCTCGCTTCGCAAACAAACATTCGCGCATGCGTACATAAAGCCATTCCCCCTTTCTCTTTCATCACAATCATTACCACCAGCATCACAAGCAGCACCAGAAGCCTAATTCATGTCCACTGCAGAACAAAGGCCTTCACGCCACCGATCTCCGACTGCCGATCTTGCGACAGCTGAATCCATTTCGTGTGCCTGCAAATTACCCAATTTCGCCACACAACACATAGCCGGGTACAACTTTAGAAGGCAGCGGCACTTGCCCCTCAAAGGTTGATGCACACCAGCCTCCACCAATGGGCGCGCGCTCTAGGCTGACGTCATGAGCCCGACGGCCTGTGACCCCGCCGACGGAGAACATGGCATGCAGCCCGCGCATGGAACTGGGCTGAGTCGCGTCGGCGGGACTATTTGTTTAGTCGCGGAGGCAATCGGCTGCGGCGCTTCGGTCGTCTGGGCGGGGCCTCTCCTGCCTTCTTATGTTGTTCCCGACTATACTTCTGTTACTATCATCTAAATGGTTAGTATCCCAGATACATTAGAAAATTCATCGTTCACCCGTCGTTCTGGAGGGTACTACTGAGAGAGAGAGAGAGAGAAAACAAGGATAGGAAAGGCAGGGAGGTCAACCAGAACAGCATCCGGTTTGCTACCCTACACTGGGGGTGGGGGAAAGGAGAATAGAAAGAGGAAGAAAGGGAGAGAGTAAGCACTGAGTACGTGTGTGAGGGACACCATACACGAGGACACTATAAGCGGTCTCTCAAGCCCGTGCACTTCAAGTACTGCACTAGTGCCCGAATCGCTTTTCGAGCCAGTGACGGGTGTGGCCACGGTCCGAGTATCTTTGACTCGGTGAACGGTCTCGAGTCCAGTACTGAAGATTTTTAAAAAAATTATGTCTCTGCGATAGTGGCCAGATGTCTGCGATGTCTCTGCGATAGTGACACCACTATTTACGTTATGGCGGCCCGTGGGGAAGCGCCGCCTGCACGTTGCAACCAACGATGGAATTTCTTGTATTCTTCAAAGCTACAGGCCTAATCCCGGCCACGGCGGCCGCATTTCCGTAGGGGCGAAACGCGAAACCACCCGTGTCCCTACATTTAGGTGCACGTTAAAGAACGCCAGGTGGTCAAAATTATTCCGGAGTCCCACCACTACGGCGTGCATCATAATCAGATCGTGGTTTTCGTACGTAAAACCCCATAATTTAATTAATTTAAAACTACAGGCCCAGTTGATATTCGCCTCAGAGTCAGTGAGGGAAACTTGAAGTAAGCAATTTAAACATCAACTATATTCCTGGTGGCACTGTTGCCGTTAATCACGAAGCAAGGTGTTGTGGATGTCGCGAAGTCGCGTTGCACTAGGCAAGGCTGTGACGCTGATTCACAAGAGGTTAACTGTTCGTTAAGACGTAACGTGCGTGCGATAGAATGGAAACTATTTGCACAGACATCTAGAAGACTACGAGTCAAAGTTACAACGATGTAACAGTTTTCGTCTTCTCAGTCGAATCTCCACCGAATCCCCTTCCAACGGCCCTGCAAGTATTTGAAGAGCATCCCCGACATTACCCTCGCCCCATCGTTCGTCCAATCACACGGCGGTGCGCGCAGTGTGCAGACAACGGGGGTTCTAGGGCCGACACTATCCGGAGTCCCGATATCTCGACGCCGTCACAGGAAACCAATCGCAGTTCAATGGGTCTCTCCCTCCCCCCCCCCCCCCCTCTTGTCTCACAACCTCGCAAGGCACAGTTTCCCCAGAGGAAGGCACTTCAACGCACGTTGGGGTATCTGGTCCGTTCGCGGAACGTCTCGGCATGGGTGCGGTCCAGCGGCGATAGGTTGACTTTCAAGCCACGGCACTGCTTCCGCGAACCGGACGTTTCCGCGAACCGGACGTTTCCGCGAACCGGACGGCGAAAGCCCTCGACTCGCATGTCAACCCGCTTGCGCGCCCTCCGTAAACCGCTACATTTGCGCGTCGTGGCTTTGGGTCGCCAAACCGACAGATGGACAAAGAAACCGCGCAAACTTACGCAACACTTGAAGACCCTGTGAACTGTCTCAAGTGTGCTACTCCGGTGTTTACGGCCGACGTTGGCCACCTGTTGTTGCTAAGCCCAGAAACAAAGCCTCGGACAGGCAAGACTAGCAAGATGAGACAGATAGTTATAGGTACTGGCTCCTGGAGGATAATTTAGCCGAAGCCACAACTACAATTTCCACACGAAGAAGGTCTCCGCGATTTTATTTAAACACGTATGTATACGCCGTAGAGCAAGTGCGTAAAAGCGCTTACTCATGGACAGTATACAGACAAAACAAGGTCACTGACCTCGCTTTCGAATGCCGCACCTTCCGCGCAGTTTGCCGGCACATACACTCAGCAGCGGAATGGAGTATACACGCGAAGCTCGCGTCACCGCCACATGCGTCCACCCGTTTGTAGCACGGCACACAACGCGCGAAGTCCGGCCCACTATAACTGGATACGCCTTCACTGCACGAGCAATCTTCGCGCAACGTGCAGCGAGGACTCCTTCCTTCACCGTGCTCCGCATTTTCCTCACTAGAGCCTGCACCACGAGCGCATACATCAATACACTCTACTCTCTTCCGTAGGCTATGCCGCATTTTCATATTGTTCGCTCTTCAGTGGTAGTCACTCTTGCATATAGTTTATGCTCTTCCACATAGTCTACCGCTCTTCCACAGGCTACCGCATTTTCATAACCTACCACTCTTCCATATCGTCTATACCGCTCTTACGGTCTACTGCTCTTACAGTCTACACTCTTCTATAGGCAACTGCATTTTCCTAGTAGTCGCTCTTCCATGGTAGACACCTTCACATAGTACACGCTCCTCCATAAAGTCTACCTCTAATTAAGTCCGTAGTCTACGATATCTTCATGGTCTACACCCTTACATAGTCAAGCCCTCTTACAGAGTCTACTGCTCTTACACAGTATACGCTCTTCCATAAGCTACCGCATTTTCATAGTATTCGCTCTTCCTTGGTAGACGCCACTACATATCACACGTTCTTCCATACAGTCTACTGCTCTTCCGTAGACTACCGCTCTTACATTCTACACTTTTGAACAGGCTACCGCATTTTAATACTCAATGCTCTTGCATAGCCTACAACCCTTCCGTATGATCTAACGCTCTTCCATAAACTACCGCATTTTCGTAGTATTCGCTCTTCCGTGGCACACGTCTCTACATAGTATTAGCTCTTCCATGGTAGACGCTTCTACATAGTATGCGCTCTTCCATAGTCCACCGCTCTTCCATAGTCTACCGCTCTTCCGTTGTCTACCCCTCTTGCGTAGTCTACCGCTTTTATGCAGTCTACGGTATTCCACAGGCTGCCGCATTTTTATAATCTAAGCTCTCCCATAGGCAGCGCCCTTACATAGATGACTTTCTTCATAGTCAACGGCCATACATAGTCGACGCTCTTAAATAGTCGACGATCTTCAATAGTCGACGCTCTTCAATAGTCGATGCTCTTACATAATCGACGCTCTTAAATAGCCGACGCCCTTACATAGTCGACGCCTTTAACATAGTCGACGCTCTTTAATAGTTGACGCTCCCACATAATGGACGCTCTTAAATACTCGACGCTTTTAAATAGTCGACGCTCTTATATTGTCGACGCTCTTACATTGTCGACGCTCTTACATTGTCGATGCTCTTCAATAGCCATTGTATACTCTTCAATAGTCGATACTCAACTAGTCTACAGCTCCTAGATAGTATGACGTTCTTTAATAGTCTACGCTCTTTAATCGTCTACTACTCCTACATAGTCTACCATTCCTACATAGTCTACCACTCTTACACACATACGCTCTTCCGTGGGCTACGCTCTTCCGTGGGCTACGCTCTTCCGTGGGCTACCACACATTTATGTACACTACGCTGTTCCGTAGTCGGCGGTCTTACAGAGTCTACGCTATTCCAGTCTATATATGCTCTTCCATATAGCTGAATCACTGCGTATTACAAATAAGGGACCACATAAATTACACATACAAGGGGATGACTTCAAAAGTTTCGACATATTCAAAGCCTGCACAGCTCCGTAGTCTGCCTATGCCTACGCAGTACGCAAGTCCACACATGCGCATACACTTAGCCCATGTACACGCAGACTGGATGCGCGAAGACACCAGCTTTCGTGCGCAAATCCACCTGTGTGACAAGTATATATACACACTCGCACTCACGCACCTCTGGATACACATATGCTTTCATATGCGGACTGGCACGCGCAGATAGCATATAGTATGTACACAGGTTTCGGACACAACACGTTCGTGGACGAGGCCCGCATTTAGGAAAAGAAAGAAAAAACCAGGACAGCGTTAGAGGTGTTACCCTCAAACCTGAATAGACAGAGGAGACCAGCGCGAAATATACGGTACGTGTGTACACCTTAATGGTATAAACACAGCGAGAGGGCGCCGCGCGATGCTTCTCATATCCTGGCCCTGGCACCGCGCATACGCCTCGCGTATACGATGGGCGGACGGGGTCAGAGCTGTCCAGTCGAAAAAGACGGCCTGTCACGGAAGCGGCGCGCAGAGCCGAGTCAGCGCCTCCCGATCTGCGCCTCCGTGGCGAAGTACTGTGCAGCAAGCACTGTAAAGGCCGGCGCGCAGAACCTGAACTATCTTGGGAGAACACTTCGTATCACCTTTACGTACAGATGTATAGGGTGGAGGCTAAACTCTCCGAAGATTCCTCACAAAGCCTCTTTTTCACTTCTGCACAAAACTTGGTAGAGAGCTTTAGCTTGTCCGTTATATGCGTGTTACCCTTTACAGAATACCGGGTCGCTGGAAACGTAGATGCAAGACGAAGAAGATTTATTGGCATCTCCTTTGAAGCATGGTATAATGGTAGCACACCCGGCCGCTACAATTCGTAAATTGCAATACGTGCCGCAAAGTGATTCGTTAGGAAGTCAATTAGCGCATTCTTTTTTGTTTGTTTGTTTTTGCAAATTAGTAGAATATGTGTTTCAATTTGTAGTGCTAGTAATGTCCGTCTCTTCGAATATTCCAGCTCAAGGACAAAAATGATTGTATCCGAAACAGGTGTTCTTTTTTTTTTAAATTCCGGAAAGCTTATAAGACGATCACCCTGTATATCTATCTGCTGGTGTGAAGTGTCGACAGCGACATGGTCGTGAACGCGCAGTTTTATTTATTATATCTTTTATTCGCCGAAAACACCTCACCAGAGCGAGAAGAGCTTTTCTACGCGATACGTGAAGTTTACTAAAGGCGCAGCTTTCTTTCTGACATCGTGACATATCGCTGCTACCACGTCTCGCATTGCATGCGCATGCGCATAATTTTGCGTTTGCATTTCGCCGCAGCTATGCGCAGGTATATCGTATAAATAAAAAAAAATACATTTCATCAAGATGCGCGCTGCGTACGGCGAAAATAAGTACAATTTTACGCGACCCGCCGCGGTGGCTCAGGGGCTGTGGGGTCGCGCTGCCAAGCACGAGGTCGCGAGATCGAATCCCGGCTGCGGCGACGGCCGCATTTGGATGTGGGGACGAAAATGCAAAAAAAAAGAAACGTCCGTGTTCCATGCATTGAGGGCACGTTAAAAATCCTCTGGTGGTCACAATTAATCCGGAGACTACCCCCCCCCCCTCCCCCACTACGGCGTGCCTCGTAATCCAAGCGTGGGTTTCGGTAAGCAAAAACCCCAGAATTCAATTCGCTCACAACTGCACGCGTCACAGTTATACCTCTACAGCATTTAATTGCAGGCCTGACTACACCTCCACTTCACAACAGATTTCAACATGTGCACTTGAACCCGCATAATATACCTTGCTTTTTTCATTTCTATATCCACGTTTCTTCCTTCTGCACTTCTTTTATTTTTATATTCTTTTTTATTTGATACGATCCTCGGATATAGCGGGCCGTTCAGCAGCCAAAGATCCCATTTCGTCGCAGTTAATAGACAACAAGAACACCTATACACTCTAAAACAACTTTACACCCTTTGTGTCGTATCTTGCCACGCAACAATAAACGTCATCCGTCTTGTCCGCATTTCCTTCCTTTAGCGCTGCGAGCCCGGTACTTCCCAGTCACGAACAGCATGCGCGTTATATCAGCATGACGCAGCATTCTCGACAGGAAAGTAGCGGGCGCAGCGCTTTCAAGAAAGGAAACGCAAGCAAGACAGATGACGATTACTGCTGTGTGGCAGAGATACACACCAAAGGGTGCGCCTTTGTGCATGAGTGTACGAGTGCTCGCGACGGAACAGGAGTAGAAATATATACAATAAATGTTAGCAGCGAGATTTGTGATCTTTGTGCCGAACGCACGCTTTGTGTCGCCCGCCGCAGTGGCCTTCTGCATGGCAATTGGCATTCGTTGGTTGACAAGGCCGTTGGTTCGACTCCCGCGACCGCGGAGGCCTCATTCCGCTGATACAAAAACGCAAAACGCATAAGTGCGTATACTTCCACTTATGTGCACGCCCTATATAAAGAAAACCTTGGTTGTCAAAATTAATCCTGAGCCCTCAACACAGGGCGTCGCCACAAGTTTATTTGTCTTTGCGTGTTTTCTAGCCTTAACGTGCCTCCGGACGAAGCGAGACTGCACGACCGGTGCATACCAGAAGCCCGTACAATCCGTAGATACAAAAGCTTAACTTCGTATACTGTCTCTGCTGTGCATCAGACTTTAAAATCTCGCAGCGGAGCTCTGGGCGCCGTAAAGTGTACGCGCAGAAGCGCGCTACGCAGCGCAAGATTTCACCCGCGTTCGCTCGAGCCACGACAAAACACAGAAACGTGCGGCGTGGGGAGTAAAAACGCAAGCGGTCCGACGCACGCTCTGACCGTGCTGAACAGAACTATATAAGCAGACGCAGCGTATATACACAACGCTTCTCGCTGTTAACTTTTTTCTTCCTTTCTTTCCGGTTGTGTGCAGTCTTCCTCGTGTAACCCCGCACGCGTCGATGCCTTCTTTCGTCCTGCTTTTTTTTTTCTTTTCTCACCGTTGTGCTGAGCGGACCTAGCGGGACGGGACGTCCCAGGGACGACGTGCCTGTCACGACGGTGATGATGCTGACGGCGAGACGGGCGAAACTGGCTGGAAGCGCAGGCTCCGCTTCTTCCTCCGCAAGTGTTCGCGAACGTAGGCGCGCGTACAAACGCACGAATACAGGTCGTAGCGGCAGTGTCTGAGGGGGCGGCAAATGCGGGGACGCTACACCGCGTCTGAGGCCTAACGGCTCCCGATGCATCGGGGTGGGGGTGTTGAAGGTGGTGCTGAACTTGCAGAGATGCGAGAAGCGTTTTGTTTTCAGGCAGTACTATCGCTGCCGTTGTACTTGTCGTAGTCGTTGTTCTTGTTATTTTTGTTCTTGCTGTTGTTGTCGTTCTTGTTGTCGCTGTCGCCAATGTTCTTGTCGTCGTTGTTCTTGTTGTTGATCTTCTCGTCGTTGTTCTTGTCGCTGTTTTTGTTGTCGTTGTTGATCGTGTCGTTGTTGTTCTTGTCGTCGTTCTTGTCGTCGTCGTCGTTGTTGTTGTTGTCGTCGTCGTCCTTGTTGTTGTTGTTCCGAGCGCGCCTGCAAACACGCGAGGGCAAAAGCAGAGGCGCCCAATGTTTTGGACACACAGTGGGCGCGATCGCACGGCGATCGCCCATATGTGACAATGCAACCTCTGAACATTGTGCGAGCTGAATGCTCACGTTTGACTGGGTCGTGCGTTTTAGTTGGGAAAGTGAGGTATACGGTTACATCGTTCAAGGTTTGCTTTTTTCATCTCACGAAATCCCTTCATAGGGAAATAAGACGTTTGGTTTTCAGAACCATTTGCATTTCTGATGGAACGAGACACGCACGCACACACACATGTATGTATGAACCGTATATATGTATACATGAACGTATGCATGTATACGCATACACGTATATACGTATGTATGCGTATACATGCATACATGCGTACGTATGTACGTATGTATGCATGCACGCATGTATGTATCTACGTACGCATGCATGCATGAACGTACGCATGTATGCATGAACGTACAGGCGCCCAAATCTTTAACTGGTGTGCGGGAGCGGCGACTTTTCCGTGCGTCAGCGCCGTTTGACGGGGCGAGGCTGGAAACAGTCCGAGGCTAAGCGCATGCGGACAAAGCGCGCTCAGCTGGGCCCATCGTCTACTAGGCTGTTTCCAGCCTCGCCCCGTCAAACGGCGCTGACGCCCGGAAAAGTCGCCGCTCCCGCACACCAGTTAAAGATTTGGGCGCCTGTACATACGTTCTATCCCTTTCACTATGAGCTTAAACACGCGATTTTCGCGTCGTAGCTCACACTGAGCGCGATAGCACCGTACGTACACGTGCATATACTGTCGTGTTCGTGACGTCGAAGGACAAGGGCCATTGTCTTGCACCCTTCCGCCGTGCAGTGCGCAAACACTGCTCGCTCTTACACGGACGTCCTGACCGCGCGTATCCGCATAGCGCGCAGCTGGCGTGGAAGGAGCGAGGTCGGTTCGGCAAAGCACTCCGCGAACAAAAAACAAAAGAAGCCCAAGCGCGCGTCGGTGATGGCGGGTCCCGTAACCGCGTTACGTCACGGCGGTGCCAGAAGGCCGAGTCACTAGAGAGTTTTAGATTAGGGGACGCAAGCGGCTTGCGTGCGCAAGAACTAGGAGCTACGTAACTGCGCATGCGCACACTCCTACGTCAGCGCCCTGCGCATGCGCAGTACCATGGCCTCTAGTTCTTGCGTACGCAGGTCTGCGCATGTGACATCGTACGTAGACGTAAGGGTCTGCGCATGCGCAGTACCATGGCCTCTAGTTCATGCGCACGCAGGTCTGCGCATGAGCAGTATCATGGGCCCTAGTCCTTGCGTACGCAAGCCGCTTGCGTCCCCAAATCTAAATCTGGGTCTGCGCATGCGCAGTACCATGGTCCCTGGTTCTTGCGTACGCAAGCCGCTTGCGTCCCCAAATCTAAAGCGCTCCACGGACGCCGCCGTCGCGCGCCTCGACGACGGGCTGCGCGCCTTCCTGCCAACGAAGTCAGCTCGGCGGAGTGAATACGCCACGCACCGGCACCGTGCACGTACGGGCCAGACAGTTCACGGCCGATCGGCGCGCGCGCTCGCGAGATAGGCTATACGCGGCGGGAACGGCAAGGACCGATCATGAAGACTTCCCGGGAGCCCGTATAAACTGCTCTCCGGCCGAGACGGCGCGAACCGCGTCGAGTGCCCGGTGGCGCTTGCGTCTCTCTCACACAGCGCGGCTCGAGCTGATAAGCACGGTCCACAAACAACGCGCTGTCGGTAGCACTTAAAGGTCCCTGCGATAACGCGACTAGGTGAGCTATAGATATGGCGCATGTTTTGGGAACACAAAAACAAAAGAGCCTAAAAGGAAGCACGCACAGTTGCAACATTTGGTGTGTATATCTGCCACACAACAATAATAGTCATCTCCCTTGCTTGCGTTTCCTTTCTTGAAAACACCGCGCCCGCTACTTTCCTGTCGGGAATGCCATGTCATGCTGATAACGCGCATGCCGTTCGTTACCGGGAAGTACCGGGCTCGCAGCGTTAAATAAAGGAAAGGCGGGCAAGACAGATGACTATTGTTATGTGGCAAATACACACCCCAAAGGGTGCAACTGTTTTTAGAGTGCAACACTGTGTCCCGTTGTAACCGAAACTGCGTCCCCTTGCTGATGAAACTTCTCCCCCCGCTGATGTTCCCGTCCCAGGGAACATCAGCAGGGGGAGAAGGTCATCTTTTTACACATGGGCTACCTGCGTTGGCTTACCATGCTTGTACGTTTGCAAGTGTATCGCGAGATTCGCTTTTCACGCACGGCATCCAAACAGACATCGCGCCACATCGGGAGGGAGGGCTGAGTGCTGTGTGTGCCTGTGAACTACCCTCCCGGTGGCGACATCAGACAGTGCATTTGAGACGGCAACGAGCTTCCTTGTATGGCAGCATTGGAATCATACAGAAAAGGAACATCCACAATTCTGTGCAGTATATAACTGTTTCAACATAACCATCTTTTTAATTACAGCTGTGAAAAACAACTCAGAGGACGCTCAAAAATAAGTAAAGAAATATGCCACATTAGGAGCACAATAGGTCGAAGACACATGCATGCATGCATGTATGTATGTATGTATGTATGTATGTATGTATGTATGTATGTATGTATGTATGTATGTATGTATGACTGTATGACTGTATGTATGTATGTGTGTGTATGTGTGTGTATGTATGTGTGTGTATGTATGTTTGTATGTATGTATGTATGTATGTATGTATGTATGTATGTATGTATGTATGTATGTATGTATGTATGTATGTATGTATGTATGTATGTATGTATGTATGTATGTATGTATGTATGTATGTATGTATGTATGTAGGTATGTATGTATGTATGTATGTATGACTGTATGTATGTATGTATGTATGTATGTATGTATGTATGTATGTATGTATGTATGTATGTATGTATGTATGACGTACATGTGTGTGCGTGTGTGTGTGTGTGTATGTATGTATGTATGTATGTATGTATGTATGTATGTATGTATGTATGTATGTATGTATGTATGTATGTATGTATGTATGTATGTATGTATGTATGTATGTATGTATAGCAGAGGAAGTAAGCTTAAGGCAAGCCCATATAGGACTGCTCTCTCACCTCGCGAGCATCCATCCAGTCTCTACTGTGTCGTTTAAAAATATTTGCGCCTCTTTATGACCGAGGTTGCCGGTAATATTTGCGACCAAGCTCTACCCCACCCCTGCGTTTCGATTTTGCAGCTCGGCAGGCGCGGCTGCGTCGGAGCTAATGAAGAATTATATGGGATAAAGAGAACGGTAAATGAACTGGATCGTTACAACATAAAAAATGTTAGAAATAAGGCACCCCATTTTGTAAAGTTTCACTTCATTCGCCATTCTTTCATCAGATACACCGAGCGACGGCTGATGTAGAAGATCGTTACGAAATACGGCCCAAAGGGTTCTTCGGTGCGAACCCAATTCGTGCAGTTAAAGGAGCTCTCTCTCTCTCTCTCTCTCTCTCTCTCTCTCTCTCTCTCTCTCTCTATCTATCTATCTATCTATCTATCTATCTATCTCTTTCTTTCTTCCTCTCTCTGTCTCTCTCTCTCTCATCCAGTTCAATCGAAATACGGTTGCCGCGGTCCCGGAATCGAACCCACCTCACGCTCGGCTTCGCACAACGACACTGCCCCTGATCCACCGCGCGGTCGCTGCGCTCTATTCGTCGTCGCAAACGTCGCACCCGAGCTACTACAGAATTCGCGGAAAGGAATGAGCTGCGAATGAACACCTTCATCAGGAAGCGTTGGAACAAAAAGTGGGACCTGGAAAAGTCCTAAATGGTGAAACAAGAAACGAAATTGATTTCGTACTTTCTGCCGATCCCGATCGGCAGAAAGTACGAAATAGAAAGTAGAAAGTACGATCCCGATCGGCAGATACGATCTGCCGATCGTACTTTCTGCCGATCCGGCGGAGTGTGAACGCCGACCGAAATTGTCGGCATTCGCACTCCGCCGGCAGCTCGAGAACGCAACTTTCAGCCGCGGCACTGATCGGGTGATATAATTACCTTACGAGAGAGAGAGAGAGTGAGCGTCCGCGTGGAAGAAAGGTGAATGAGGTCTTGGCCGGAGGATCGAGCACATTACGCGTGCTGCATGCACGGGATCGAGGCCGACTTGGTTAAGGCCGCCGCCTGAAGTGATTCGGCAGTGCGGCGAGTGAGCGGAGTCACGTATATGCACGCGGGTGTCAGGCCTTGACTGCCTGCGAAGGACTGCTCGCCGTAACGAGCTGATTTGGCAACTTTGATTGATTGGTTGGATAACCGACTGACTGACTGACTGACTGAACGATTGATTGATTGATTGATTGATTGATTGATTGATTGATTGATTGATTGATTGATTGATTGATTGATTGATTGATTGATTGATTGATTGATTGATTGATTGATTGATCATGCCTACATATATACATGTACGTATATCATGAGCACGAGGTCGCGGGATCGAATCCCGGCCACGGCAGCCGCATTTCGATGGGGGCGAAATGCGAAAACACCCGTGCACTTAGATTTAGGTGCACGTTAAAGAACCCCAGGTGGTCGAAATTTCCGGAGCCCTCCACTACGGCGTGCCTCATAATCAGAAAGTGGTTTTGGCACGTAAAACCCCATAATTTGTAGCTACAAATATGCATGATCAAGAGCTAACAAAAAGGACATACGCTGCCAGTGTCCTTATTTTTTTTTCATTACATTTGGTTGTGGGCTGCCGTTCATCAAATTCCGAAGAATAACTGTAAATAATGAGACAAGGCATGAGCAACTTCGGTGGTAGAGAAGTGGTTGGTTATAGGCGTGATTGGCAATTTGGTACGGACATCGTTTTGCCGAGGCGACGACCGACGCCCGAACTTTCTGCGACGCGGGTTCTTTTTAACGCTATCGCGTCAAAAAGAAAAAAAACGAAAGCTCTAAACGTACCAAAAGAGCGACAGTTCTCGAGGAACTACATACGCGCACTCACATTCGCCGGCGCGTTATATCGAACGTAGGAAAAGAAAAAGAAGGTCGCGCGCGCCTTCAAAGCCACGATCGAAAAACGACGGAAGTGACCGCGAAACACGGCGATGACGCCTTATGCCCTCCATATCGCGAGCTGGAGGAGGGAGGGAGGGGGGGGGGGGGGGGGGGGGGGCACGCATAAAACACGGCCAGCGCGCGAACACCCTACTATCCATTCTCCTCCTCATCCTTTCGTGCTCATACTTCCATTTTCTTCCTCGACTTCATCCTACTCCCAAAGAGTGAAGAAAGAAAAAGAAAGGAAAAAGCGAAAGAAAGAAAAGAGAAAGAAAGACGAGAATGTCATTATACGTACGAGTTGGAGTTTTCCCTCTTTTCCTTTTTTTTTCTTTCTTTATTTTTTTTTCTCCGAAAGGCCCACACTATATTTCCAGAAGAAGGGTTATAGCGCCGAAAAAACACAACACACAGCAAGCGAGACGGGACAGGCGGACATGCGCCTGTCCCGTCTCGCTTGCTGTGTGTTGTGTTTATTTCGGCGCCATAACCCTCTTCTGGAAACATGCACCAACTATAGCCCCCCCAACAACTATAACAACTATTAGCCACAGTATACCCCCAGCATCGACGCGTCTGGGACGTTTTCACGGCGAGACCCTCCTCCCTCTTCCCCCCCTCCCCTCCATCAGCATGCTCGCGCCTTTTCAGTTCCGAGGAGCGCGTGCATCCATAATCGAACAGGAATCGCGCTGGTTCTCGCCTGGCGCGCCTATGTCGTACGCGTGCACGTGTAAAACAGCGCCCTACAAGCCATCCTCTTTCTCTCTTTTCCTTTCCTCCGTCGGCTGTTCTTTCCCTTCCTTTCATTTTTTTTTTTTTTCTCGCGAGACTCACGACGCCGGACGCACACAAAATACACCGTGCGAGAGCGCGTACCAGGTTAGCACGTTCGACGAGAAGGTAAATTTAAAACAAAACAAAAAACGCGAGAACGCCCGATTCTCGCGGATGAACGCGAGTTCGTTCCGCGCGTGCGAACGTCGTGTCCTCCCGTGAACCACGTGACGTAGACAACTCGAACTGTAATGTGAACGTGCAAGGGAGTCAGAACGACGCGATCGATTCATTCTGTACGTGTGCGAAAGAGTATAATTGACCGTTTATTAAAATAGAGGAAAAGGAAGGTGAGGAAATTACCTAGGGGCCTGCGAATAGTGATTTCTTTTTTTTTTAGACTGAATGAATGAATGAATGAATGAATGAATGAATGAATGAATGAATGAATGAATGAATGAATGAATGTGAAGTGATTTTTAAAAGAGAAATGGAAGAGATAAGTGCAGTGCCGTAACTGTCTCTCACAGGAGGACACCTCAACAGCACTGCACGGGGAAAAGGGTGTGGAGAGAAAAAGATGGAGATAGTGACCGGAAGTAAAAAGGAGAGAGAGACCGGAATAGAATTAATTAATGTGTGGTGTTTAGTGGCGCAAGGGCCAGGTATGCCATGGCAAAGAGCGTCATGCCAGAGACTGAATCGAATACGAAGCGAACAGTCCCAGAAGCGAAGCGGAACGAATATCGAATGCTTTGTTTCTTGTTTTTGTTTTTGCTGAGCAGCCGCTCTCACCATTAGTATCAAACGGTCGTCACACACCTCGGTATACGCACAGCGTTAGAGAGTGTCTGCCACTGCATCGCACGTTATGAAGTGTTGCTCATTAAGAAGCACAATGGAGCATCAGGAGCAAATAAGTTACCTAATCCGCGTACTCGGCAATCACTAAAGAGTGCGCATGATGACGATTTGGCGGGAAAACTCTCGACTCCCTGAGCGACGTAGCTTGCTCCCTACGTACTTATAACCTCTGGTGTTTCATTGGCTACTGCGGCCGCCGCGATTAGATATGCACCACGTTTGCTCTAATTTCGCGATTGATTGATTGATTGATTTCCTTTGTCACAGTACAGTGTAACGGGAGGCGGATGGAAAAGCCGTTCAGATGACGGCTTGAGGTATCCTCCGCCCCCTCTGTGAACAATTTCGCGATAGATCGTGCACAGAGGCGGCTATTTGAAATATTCGGAGATTTTCTTATTCACGAACCATTGCACAGTGGCTATTCCATTCGAAGACCGAATCGAATAAGCGCGACGTTCGATTCGGTATTCGAACTTTTAGAATATGTACTCTCACACGTTTGCTACGCATAAACTTGAGGCACGACTCGGTTGCCCCGTAACCTCGGCAAGCAACCAAGCGCATCGCGCCTATCCGACCCGATTGATCCCACACTCCTTGCGCACCATGCAGCTGCCGTAGTTGTTGTCGTTCGCGCTTTCTTTTTTCGTAAGTTTTTTTGTTTTTTGTTTTTTAAGCACGACGGTGCCACTGCATAGCGGGGCGTGATATGGAATATCGTGGGGCACAAATAAAAACAAACAAAAAAACAAGATCCAAATGTTGCTAGTCGGCATAACGGGCGTCGCACATTTCGGGCCGACTGGCGGGAGCGACCCTTTATTTCCGACGCCCACGCCCAGAGGGCGCGCGCGCACCATCAACGATTCACGGGGCGTTCGAAGGACGGCGAGGAGGAAGCCAGGCGAACACACACGTGACGTAAGCACACGTGACGTAAGCATCGTCGGGCGAGAGGCGCGCGTACTTTGACCGTGGGCGCGCCAGACACAACGCGAGCGAACTGGCTTGGCATAGGAAGAGAAGACGCGAAGGGAAGATGCAGAAAGGTGAGCTATATACGAGGAAAGCAAAGAAAGAACAAGACAAAATAAAACTAAGAATGCGGCAGCAGTGATCGCATTTTCGCGCGCATTGACCGAAGTGTCCGAATGAAACTTCGGACTCCGCTTTGCGCTATATATAAGCGGAAATGTGGAATTGAGCTAAGTTAGTAGAGTACGCTTCTCGAAATGCGAATAGGTCAGCTTAGGTGGGGGCGCGGAGGAATGCATATGAGCTATAAAATGCGCGATAAGTTGACGGGTAGCGACAGCACCTAGATATTTCAGCACCAGGTGCCGAAAACGTCTTAGGTTTTTGACAGTTTCTCTTTCGTGCTATTTGCTTAGGCTTACTCTGAAAGGATGCGTGCATTTACATTCAAAAGGACGCAAAGATTCAATTTCGCCACGCTTCAGGATTTTCGAAGTAAAAAGAAAAAGAGCAAAACTGGCCGCGATCTCCGAACGTGGCGTAGAATCCACGACGACCAAGTTACGTCATCTCTGTGCAACGCAGGAGAGGAGTTAAGGGAAGAGAACAATGCACCGTCATTTTTGTCTGCTTGATAACCGTTTCCCGACAAGTAAATGCGAACTGAGCGTCGGCAGAATAAACTAGGAAGCTGAAATCGAAAGGCTTGTTCCTCCAAATGCGCGCCCTTTTCTTTCTTTTCGATCGGTGGGAAGTGTTATCGACCCTGTCAGTGTCGGGTTGTTGTTCTTCGTTCTTTTTTTTTTTTCGGAGACGCACCTCCTGTGTCGATCTCTCTCTCTCTCTCTCTCTCTCTCTCTCTCTCTCTCTCTCTCTCTCTCTCGGATGCTGTAAGACAAGCCCAAATGTTTACTTTTTGGTCACGTAGAAGGGTGAACAACGACACGGATGAAAAAAATTACGTACAGCGCGAAGGACAAGGACTGCGAGAGACGACGCACACTGCGCTGTCGACATCTCTCGCAGTCCTTGTTTTTCGCGCTGTACGTAATTTTTTTCACCATGAATTACCAACTAGCCCAAGCAACCACCCCAATGACACGGATAACAGCAAATGCTCGCTTTCTAGGGTCAGCTCCCATTCCCACCTGACGTCAGTGACACTGAAAGGGTTCACTACACGTCGAGCGCGCGGGGGTCGCACGTCACGCGACTGTCTTAGGGCTCATTCACAACGGCGACTTGTGGAGGTCGCGCGACCATTTGCGACTCGCAATCAAAAAGCGACCGAAGGCGACTGATGTTCACACCGGCAAGCCCGGCTGAGCGCGACCCGCAAGTCGCAATCCCGGAGATTATCGTTCTCAGCGAGAACTCTCGGAATCTACGCGGAATTTGAACGCGATGCCCGAGGAAGCCGGATATAGACACACGAAAGATCACTGCCGGTGCGCCGCTGATTGGTTTATCAGTTTTGCGACCACGGTCGCGCGACTGAAAAATCGCGCAGAGAGCGACTGGCCCAAAATGGTCGCTTTTCAAGAAAGGCGACCGTTTGCGACCATTTGCGACTGGTCGCTTTGCGACCAACTTGGTCGCGCGACCACTGTCAGTCGCCGGTGTGAATGAGCCCTTACACGCGAGATGATGCGGTACACCTGGCAGGCACTGCAAGAGCATGCGCCACCCGCTCGAGACCGGCGCACAAAAAACAAAAAAAAAATTTGGCACCGTGCGATGCGCGCACATCCCATGGCGGAACGATGCACGGGCGTCGGCGGTGCATTCCGCCGCCCACCCACGACGGCGAATATGGTGGTGGCGGTGCCCCCGCCGTCGGCGAGCCGAGCACAGGCGTACTCCTCGCGCGGGACGTCCCAGACCAGGAGGCGACAACTGTCCTCGCCGCCCACGGCATAATGGTGGCGGGACCCACGGTGTCACGGAAGAGCAGCAAGTCGCCAAAGCAGAACATGTAGCTTTAGTTTGTAAACTGAAACGTCTGCGGATGCCGGGTTCCCGAAGAAGTACGAGTACGGCAGTTGATGATGTTGTTAGTGGCACGCACTCACCCCCCCCCCACCCCCCTGTGAAACGGGCGGTGACAAAGATGGGGTTTTACGTGCCAAAACCACTTTCTGATTATGAGGCACGCCGTAGTGGAGGACTCCGGAAATTTCGACCACCTGGGGTTCTTTAACGTGCACCTAAATCTAAGTACACGGGTGTTTTCGCATTTCTCCCCCATCGAAATGCGGCCGCCGTGGCCGGGATTCGATCCCGCGACCTCGCGCTCAGCAGCCCAACACCGTAGCCACTGAGCAACCACGGCGGGTGGTGACAAAGATTGGCCTAGCCTGCTTGAGCTAATTAGGTATTGTACACATGTTTCTTAGTCTAGCATTTTGCCTACGTCTCCCCAACCTTTCTTCCTGGAAACTTCTATATCCACCGGGTATCGTTACCTATTGCCGGTAATGGGCCCGGTCTTATCAATCTCTTCCCACCTTCCTTTTTCCCGCTCCACCAATACTCTAGACGTCTCTTACCCGCCGTGGTTGCTCAGTGGCTATGGTGTTAGGCTGCTGAGCACGAGGTCGCGGGATCGAATCCCGGCCACGGCGGCCGCATTTCGGTGGGGGCGAAATGCGAAAACACCCGTGTACTTAGATTTAGGTGCACGTTAAAGAACCCCAGGTGGTCGAAATTTCCGGAGTCCTCCACTACGGCGTGCCTCATAATCAGAAAGTGGTTTTGGCACGTAAAACCCCATATATTATTATTATTAGACGTCTCTTGCTTTTCCCGATTGCTCACCAGTTATAGCTTCCATCCACTTTAAGGTCAAGCGATTATGGAAGGTGCACATAAACTACGGGTCCAGCTGGGTCAATACCTTCGCGTTCCACTAAAATGTGCTCAGTTGTCTGCCCATCTTTTTTTTTTTGCTGCAACAGGCACGTGCCTCATGTCGTTGCGAATATTTGCTCTGGCATATTTTCGTCAACCAGCTGGAATCTCAAGTGCGACATCTGCGTCACCAGATGTCGCCACCAGCAACTACGATGGCAGCGACATCTGGTGACGCAGTGTCGAACCAGTGAGCACGCAGAACTAATACTGCAGTGACTTAAGTATTCTATTGCGGTGCTCGTACAAAACGTCGGCAAAGACATAATCGTTAACGTGCAGTGCTTTTATGGTTTCTCCGGCGATAACACTGACGCGACAAAAAAAAAGAACTAGTAGAAAACCCATTGTAGGAAACACACTGTAGTCGGAAAAACGCTACAAGATGTCGATACTGCCGTAATCCGCAAACGTTAAAGGGGTTGAGACACCAAATTTTGAGGCTATAAAAAGCATGTTGCAGGCTGCTTCCGTATGCAAGGACACCCAGAACGAGGTATTGGACGCTGCAAACATCTAAAAATAATTTTAATTCAGCTCCAAAAAGTCATTAAAAACTCCTTCTCGTAGTCGAGACCCATCGCTAGCGCGGCAGCTACTACGTCACAGAGGAGGAACGAAAATATTGACGTCATAGCACACCGGCACAAAAACGTGACGTATGATGAGTAGCGATGAAATGCCGATTACGGAGCCTGCTGAGCCGAGCGACCGAGCATAACCTCCACTATGACCGAGCTACAGGCATATAGAAATCCTTTCTTAATGCAAAGAAGGGGTAAGGCCTGCAGACACAGACACAGGAAGAGAGAAGTGGACAACACGAACGCCGCACGGCGGCCAGCGAATGGCAAACTGCGTGCAGCGAGTTGCCGTGCCGACGGGCCTTTGCACGTTTGTATGGTGGCTAGAGGGGCATAACGTTTGAGTGTAAAACAGTAGCCGGCCGACTCCGAAAGGGACCAGGATATGCGGCGTTCGTGTTGTCCGCTTCTCTCCTCGCATAGTCGCATAGTTCGGCAGCTCGAAGCGGTCTCTCCTTCGCTTGGCCTTTCTCAATGTGAAGGCCCGTCCACGTTACCGGCACGGAAACTCGCCGCACGCCGTTTGCCGTTCGCGGGCCCCCGTGCGACGGCGGTTTTGCTCGCGAACGGCCAGATTTCCTAGCTGTAGAGAGCGCGGGCCCGGGACCCATTTGTGCGGCAGCCGTACGGCGAAGCGGCCAATCAGCGTCCGAGGAGTGGTCACTCTGTGCACCGACGGCAGCTTCACCGCCTCTGATCGTTCGGCACCGCCGATATCGTGGCTAGGCCTTTTATGCGAAGCATATTACGAGGGCTCAACCCAGCTCCTCAGGCGCGGCGGTGACCATGAAATCACGTGACACCGTGACGTCACGACAGAGGAGAAGTGGCTTTGGCTCAACTCTTGCAAGACGGGCTGGGTGGGAATCGAACCAGGGTCTCCGGAGTGTGGGACGGAGACGCTACCACTGAGCCACGAGTACAACGCTTCAAAGCGGTACAAAAGCGCCTCTAGTGAATGCGGTGTTGCCTTAGAAACGCGCTGTTTCTAAGGCGTGCGTCTCTTGCTCAGGCGCACATTTCGTTGCCGCGCCGAACGCTGCTTTGCTCGACGCTCACCGCGTCCAATGCGGGGCGCGTAGTCGCTGCCCTGTAGCCCATTGTCTTACACCCCTTGGCGGGTCGACGGGAACGCTGTCGCGTTCCACTCTTGAAGGCGAAGAAGTAATGCATGAGTTGTTTCTTCGTCTAGCCGAACCAAATATAGCCAAGCAACAGCAGTTCACCAGGCTAAACAGTGGTTCAACAACTAAAATAAAGGCTAGTATGCTTCGCATCCTGGGCTTAACCTTACCTAAGCCACAGTCATTTTTTCCGGTTCACTTCGAAGCTAAAGCTTACGGCGCTTCGGAATGAATCACCGACTCTCACAAGCCGCAATATTTTCTTACCGTTGTTGTCGCTCTTCGCAATAATTATAATAATCGCGACATGCACTTCGAATCGCCAGTTGACCTCTGCTGGCAGAGCACTCGTATGCGCGAGCAGACGACGCAGCATAGTTTTACGTCACTATTTTTTGTGGCCCACGTGACCAAGCCATGTTGCGTTTCCTCCTCTGTGACGTCATAGCATCCCCCGGAGCCCAGAAACCGAAACCGAAATCGCTCGGTATAATAATGCTATTATTAAATTATTTATCGGATATATATGAATCCCGCTGTGTGTATCGTGCTCCCTGAAGCATGGCGCAACGTTTGAATCAACAAACGCATGAACGAAAATTTTGATGTCTCCACCCCTTTAAAAAAAAGAAGACGTCTAAGGAAAAACTAAATATCTCTGAACAACGTATGATGGGCGTAACTCAATCGAACGTCAGCGGAAATATTTGTCGGCGCCACGATTTCGTAGCGATGCCTTTTCCGATGCCGTTCCTTTTTCGCATTTCGTCAGCGGTCAGAGCGACGCTCCGCTCGCGTTATCAACAGGTCCAGCCGGCCGCAAAAACAGCGGCTAAATAAGATTGGCACACACTCGAGCGGAAGGCGTCGCTACGAAATCGAGGCACAGTTTGTGCGAAACGTTTGCCTCTTTGTGTAACTGGACAAAACACTTGGATCGTGGTCGACGAGTTTACGCGGCAAAAAACGCTCGCCATTTCTTGAAATACATCATAGCTTATTATGATATTTTTTTTCAGTCCGTTACTGTGCCCCTACGCCAGCACTCAGAACTTATGGCTGCTCGTGGACACGTTAAAATTTATTATTATTATTGTTATTATTATTATTATTATTGTTGTTGTTGTTGTTGTTGTTGTTGTTGTTGTTGTTGTTGTTGTTGTTGTTGTTGTTGTTGTTGTTGTTGTTGTTGTTGTTGGAACACTGGCCAAATCAGTGCATATTTTTGTAATAGTGTGACCCCTCTTGTTTGAAGATCACATGCAGCGCCTTAGTCGCTCTAAGTTTTGCAGTTCTTGGTAATTAGTTTTGTATACGTGCCCTCGAAAATGAAGAGGTTTAGTTTATATTTCGGAGCATTATTTACGCTTGAGACCGCGTCAATGTGATTTTGCCGTGACTGTCGGGTCCCTGCCATACAAGCCCTCCGGAGGCTTCGGCAGACCAGGCAAGAAATACACGTACATAAGATCTCGCAATAGAGATTATTATTATTATTATTGTTGTTGTTGTTGTTGTTGTTGTTGTTATAGTAGTAGTAGTAGTAGTAGTAGTAGTAGTAGTAGTAGTAGTAGTAGTAGTAGTAGTAGTAGTAGTAGTAAAATCGAAAGAAATTGCCGCCACAGTTTCCCGTGACTTCACTAATTTTTGACAGCGTCTCCTCGTAGAAAATGCTGCGGCGAGGGAGCTACGGCGTTGGACGACTGGAAGTGAAGTACGCGCGTCTTCGATTCGACGCCAATCGCGATTCTCCAGAATCTCTGAGTCGCGCGCGATGTGTCGGCGACACCATTTTGCGGGGAACGGCCGCCGCCACCACCCCCTTTCGCATGGATGGATGGATGTTATGAGCGTCCGCTTTGGAACGGGGCGGTGGGTTGCGCCACCAAGCTCTTGCTATTATTACTGCCTAATGTCCTACCTAGGTTAAACAATTAAAAAAAATGAAAAAAAACTTTTTTTTTATGTGAGACACACAGCGCTCCCTGCAGGCTGCTATACAGAACGGCTGTAGTGGTATCCCAAAACTGCTACGTACACAGCCGACACACAAAGTATATACTTTTCGGCAACCTGCGGACCAATAGCCACAGAGGCGGGACACCAGGACAAACGGTGAGACGGCGCCTCGTTTTCGGCGAAACAAGGGACAATGAACAATCAGACCCCAACGTGCACCGGGGGGGGGGGGGGGGGGGGGGGGCTTCGAAAACTCGTTCAAAGCGTGGGCCGTCGGCCCATCGGCAAGCCGGGGGCCCCACTGTCGCAGGCAGTGGGCCTAATGATTCAAAGTCGTAACGGCGGTTGCGAAGGAGGGGAGGAGGGAAGTGTAGCAATACCTTTGCCCTCCTCACGCAGCGCGTTTTTCAACGCCAGATGTACAAATACTATATACGAGCTCAGCAGCTGCAACAATACGTTGCTTAGCGTCCCTATATTTGCAAAAAAAAAATTAAAAAAAAATAAAGCTGGAAGTCGGCTGCCCTCCTGCCAAAGCGCAACTCTCGTCCTGAGAACCACTTCACCATGTTTTTTTGTATTATTGTTGCTTATTTTGCACGACGGGGAGGTGAATATGAGAAGTTGATTTCACACGCCCACGCCGCATCTCCCTGCATGTCTTCATTGACTGACTGACTGATTTACTGGTTGATTGATTGATTGACTGACTGATTGATTTACTGATTGATTGATTGATTTACTGATTTATTGACAGACTGACTGATTGATTTACTGATTGATTGATTGATTGATTGATTGATTGATTGATTGATTGATTGATTGATTGATTGATTGATTGATTGATTGATTGATTGATTGATTGATTGATTGATTGATTTACCGACCTACCGACCGACTGACTGACTGAGTTCGACTGACCCACTGTGACCGACCAACCAAACTGACTCACCCACAGCTTGACGCAGCGAGCAGCATTGCATCCATACGAGTGAGACCACCGCGGAGGGATTCTGCATCAATTCCGACTGACCAGGGGGGGAGGGGTTCTTTTAATCCCCCCATGAAAGCTCGGCACACTTTGTATTTCGGCGGCATCGGAACGCGGCCGACTAGGCCGGGAATCGAACTCTCCAGCTCTCCGCCGCACAATCGCCAAAGCCACCTGAGCCATCGCACCCGGCCGGCCCCGCGCAAAGGAAGCGCAGACGTTCCCCCGAAAAAAAAGCTTAACCAGATTAAGTGTGCTCACCCGTAGTTTCGCGGGGCAGTTGATCTACGCGGCGATAAAGAAAAAGAAACCTCGTCCCCAACCGGCAACCCGTAACAGGCGACGAAAACCAGTCGGCCGCACGGTTCACCGCGCCGCCGCCAGAGATCGAGAGAACAGACCACGGTTGAGACAACGAAGAAAGAAAAATGTATATAAGAAACAAGCAAGTAGATAAAACAAAGATGCGCAGTAAGACAGCAGTCGGAGGAGATCCGCAGCGCATCACGGCGAACGACACCGGCGGCGGGGTCACCTTCGGTATCGCTGCCATAGTATATACGCGAAGAGTTGCACGTCTCTTCAACCGTACACGTCGGGTTCGGAGGCGAACTCGCGGCCTTTTAAGCCGCCGGCCAGAGTCAGGTAGACGCCGCACGACCTACATTTGGCAGCGTTCGGGGAGAGAAGGAGATTCTTGATGATGGGAAGGAAAGGTTGGGGTAAAGTGCAGCGCAGTAACCGTCTCTCAGCAGAGGACACCTCAACCACGCTGCACAGGGGGTAGGGAATGAAAGTAGGGGGAGAGAAAGAGCACCAGAAACAGCAGCACGCCGTGGAAATGCGATGGAGCTAAAGGCGGTCGGCGAGGCCGACAGCCGATCGAGCGTCGACGGAAAGCGCAGGGGAGGAGGACAGTACCAATCTTGAAGGGGCGGCGCTACCTTTAAATGATTTGCGCCGTTGTACACGTCAGCAGCCATCTCGTCACACGGGTTCTGCGTTCGGGGCGAAACGGCTTCACTGACACAAAGGGAGGGGGGAGGAAGAAACGGAGGGAGGCCCATGCGGGGCGTGTCAAAAAGGCGCGCCGGCGACGGGACTATAGATGTAGCGCGCACTTAGCAGCCCGTGGCAGGAGCGGCAGAGTTTTGTGTCTATCCACACCGGGGAAAGACGGGAGCGACGAGGACACACCGAGACAGGGGCGGAGGTCCCCCCCAGGGCGTCACGTTCGCGTATCACCGCCACGCTGCTTCGGCGAAAGCAAGAGTCCCATGCACTGTTGCGGCACTTAACGAGGCCACTGGGTTTATATGCGCACTCGATCACAGCCTGTGCCGTGTAGTACACGGTACGGTAGAACGTTATCGAAATCCTGCAGATCGCGAGTCTTCACGAAGCATGTCGAAAAAGTATTCTGATTCAGTACTAGTAACGTATTGAGTCACCGTCAACGTTCAGTTGAGAGTCAACTGAAAGTATCTTTTTTTTTTATTTAGAAATACTTTCAACCCTCAGTTGAGGGTCATAACAGGGAGCGATGTTACATATACGTTCATACAAGACAGCCAGATACAAAAGAAATATGCACATGCCCTACAGTGTCCTACGGATACACTACAAGATACGATATACAGACTGTAAGACATGTATTCAAATGTTCAACCAGTTGCCGCACGCCGTATACATCGACCGCCGCGCGCATCGGCGAAAGCAAGATCGAGTCCCACTGTTGCGGTGCTTAACGAGGCCCCTGGGTTTCTGCGCACTCGATCACAGCTTGTACCGTGTGTACGTCGAAAAAAAAAAAAAGAGGATTCTCGTTCAGTGCTCGTGACGCATTGAGTCACCGTCAACGTTCAATTGAGAGTCAACTGAGAGTATCGACCGACGCGCGCATTGGCTAAAGCAGGAGTCGCACTGTCGACGCCAGTTAACGAGGTCCTTGCGTTTCTGCGCACTCAATCATAGCCTGCGCGGTGTACATGTCGAAGAAGAATACTCGTTCAGCTCTATGACGTTCTATAAAGTATTGAGTTACTGTTGATGACCGCCGCACGCTTCGGCGAAAGCCACAGTGCGGTCGCATCTTAACCAGACCGCTGGCTTTCTGCGCACTCAGTTAAAGCCTGTGCACGCACTCTTCCAAAAAACCTCGGTTAAATAAAATTGAAAGCCAATAAAAAGCATCACCGCCCGCTTCGGCGAAAGCGGAAGTCTCAGTGTTGCCTCAGATGAAAAGGACGCCGCCTTTGTGCGCACTCGGACAAAGCATGCGAGTGTAGTCTTGCAAAAAAAATGCGCATTCGGTTCTCGTTACGCATTCAGTTCTTTCTGATTATAGTCAACTGAAAGCGAACTAAAAGTCATTGAGCATTGATCAAGTCAACAGGCTTTTACTTAAATAGCTCATAACGGAGTAAACGGGAGATTCTCGCGCTACAGGCTGAGACAAATAACGGGTTTTTTTTTTTTTGCCACAAGGATTGGTTGACGAGATGGCAGGCATACGTTGTTTCTGAAAACCGAGAACGTGCAGCGCAAATAACACAGCACAACACATGAGGGAACACAAACAGCAAAAAAAAAAAAGCAACGACCTTGCGCGTCATTTGCACTTGCCACGCGTCCCGCCCACTGGCACTGCCACAAACTCGGCTCTCGTTTCTACGTCATAATCCAGACGCAGCCATAATCCAGACGAAGTGCTCCACCAATCACCGATCTCACCGCCTAAAACACTGAGCGAAGAAGCCACGCAGACTGTCCCGTTCGAAACAACCAAGTCCACTCGCCGACGACACGCAGCCGAGATAACACCCCGCATAGGTCATCCAGCTCTGTAGACCTTTCTCTTCGACACACAAGGCGCGGTTTACCCAGCGTCGTGCTCCCGCAGAATCGCTCTCAATTTCCCACCCCCGTGCGTGGCGGGGGGGTATAGACCGCACCGCTTCGTTTTCATAAGACCGCCGCGCCCTCTCTCCCTCTCTCTCGCGCGCGCCAAGGAACCGGGCACAGCGAGCCTATACTCCGGAGACACTCCTTTAATTAAATTTGAGCCGCCGCGACGCGTACGGTTGCTCCGTGGCCTTAATCGGCGACACTGCGCCAGCCGCGTGGCTGCAAGAGACGGCTGTGCGTTTCCTCCCTTGTTGCAGGCGACGGCCTGGGGACAGGGGAGGAGGGTGGGCAGGAGGCTTCGCAAACAATTAACCCAGATATCGCATTCCCAGCCCTAGTCTCACAGCTCTCCATCTACACTCTCGCTCGCCGTCCCCCTTCATGTCCCCGTCCCAACCACCACGCAGCCGCCGTCAGACTTAACCCGAACAATGAAGACACGTCCACAGAGGCTTAACTTTCAACAAATTGCGCGGGCCGTAAGGAGATAAACATCGAACGCTTTGAAATGAGGAAGCATTAAGTCCGCACACTGCAGGAGCCCGAACCAGGAACCTCCAGCATCATCCGCAGGTGAAGCAAAAAATCGGCTCGAAGGAGTTACTGACACACATTTTTCGAAAATGTGGAAGCTCCGCCAATGGCTTTACGCGCGTGACAAAACGCCAGACCTAACGTCATCGACATTCCCGTAACGTTACGACACATGACTGACCCATCATCAAGATTTCCACGACGTCAAGACGCGTACTTGACGTCGTATAACAATAATATGGTGGCATTGCACGTGAAAAAGGCAAACAAGAGTGCTGCGCACTTTTTTTTTTACTACTGCACTCGCCTGTGACAGCCGCAGCGATGCAAAAATGGGGAGCCAGCGCAACGTGAGGTCATGGCGCATCGTGACTTCATAGCGCATCGTGACGTCATAGCGCATCATGACGTCATAGCGCATCGTGACGTCATAGCGCGTCGTGACGTCATAGCGCATAGTGACGTCACAGCACATCGTGACGTAATGGCACATCGAGTTCCCGGGCAAAGAAACCCAAAGCTTGTTCGTAGAAACAAATACTATAGTCAGTTTTTTTTTTCTTTTTTTTTGCGGTGTTCCACGCTTGACACTTCCTTTTCCAGGGCTTAAAGGGTTAGATCTTTATATAAGGCAAAAAAAATGTCGCAGTTTCGCACTATAGGTGAAGCATTGATAGCGATACCGAAGTATTAGACAATTGCACGAATGTTCGTACTTTTATCGATCGTATAATTGCAGTAGACATTCACAAATTAAATTAGCAGCCACGGTGAAGGTGTTAGCCTCTGCGCGCAGAGGCGAAGATTGAAAGATCTCACTCGGTGGCCGCAAACACTTGCTGTCACAAGGTTGGCGTGATGTAGGGCGCAGACTGCGGGGAGCGGACGCTTCTGCTGCCTCCCCCTTCAACGCGTATCCGAAGTTTCAAATTGCGCGACCTTCAGGCACTATATAGGTGCACGCGAAGACACCGCACACGAGCCTGTGCAACTCCAGCGCACATGCAGCCACCAGCCATCTCGGCTCGCCCGTGCTTTGGACTCGCCGGAGATTGACTCGAAGATGGGGCGCGGCGGCGCACGGCATGGTCTAGTGGAGACGCGCGCTCCCATGCGCCCCCTCCCCTCTTGGCGAGCATTTTATCGCAGTACAGCCACTACAACAATCGTGGCTACATCTTGTGACGCCTAGTTATACCGTAGAGAACAAAAAAGCTAATGCTGGAGTGACCTACCATATTCCCTGAACTGCTGTACGTAAAGCGTCGGTAGGCACATAATTGTCGACAAGCGGCCATTTTCGTGGTTTGCTTTCCACGAGAACACCCACGAGCCAAAAATATTTCAAACGCATTATAATTGGACAACAGTGGAGTTCGGCGTTGTTTATGCGGATGGCTGCATGCAAGGGTCGCGCGGGGTGGTCCAAAGAGACGCGTAGTTCGACACCAAGACGGCGGCGATTTATAGCCATCGGGGGTGGGGGACCCGCGGTCTACGAAGAGCGCGTAGGCGGGGTGACTGTGTGTCGGGCTTCCGCCAGTCGGTTCGCGGAAGCAGTGCCCCGGCCTTGAAGTCAACCCCTCGTCGCTGAACCGCACCATGCCGAAACATTCGCAAACTGTCCAGATGCCCCAACGGAGCGTGGAAGTGCTTTCTTCGGGGAAGTGTGTCGTTTGCGAGGTCGTGAGACAAAAGGGGACTCGTTGCACTGCAAAGGATTTGTGGCAACGGCCTGGACGTATTGGAACTCCCGATAGTGTCACCTTGGAGTCCCGTTGTGTGCACACTGCGCGTACCGCAGTGTGATTGGACGAACGATGGGGCGAGGGGGTTGCTGGGGATGCTTTTAGGTACGTGTGGGGCCGTTGGGGAGGATTCGGTGGAGATTCGGTTAAGAAAGAAGACCAAAATTCTAAACTTCGGCTCGTAGTTTGATGTCCATGTAAATACTTCCCATTCTATCGCTTGCATGTTCTATCTTAATAAACAGTTAACCCCATTGCTATCAGCGTCACTGGCTTGTCTACTGTAACGTGACTTCGCGACATCCACATCTTCAAGTTTCCCTCATTGGACATCGAGGCGAACATCAACTACAACGCGCCACTATCTCGCTACCATCCTTGCTACTGTCGGCCACGGCTCCGGTAACCCGTAAACGGCAAGAAGGTTACCGCCAAGCTAAAGCTCTCTAATTACTCGACGAAGATCGAAGTGTTCGCTTCCCATGTCGTACACACCTCGCCACTCTCAGATGTCGTCTGCATGCACTCCGCCGCGAGAGCAGACGACACGGTCACAAACAGCTTTCAGAAGGCGGCGCGCGCCGTCTGTCCCTATTCTTGTTTTGTTTCCGTTTTCTTCTTTTTTTTTTAAGCACATAACGAGACAACGTCGCACGAACCAGACGGCGGGGCGCCGCGTTTTAGCACTTTGGACAAGCAGGAGCCGCGGTCTGGGCGGTACACGGCGGCTCCCACAAAGAAGCCTTGCAACGTCTCCGCCCGCCCCACCCCGTCCTTTACTGCCATGGCTAACCCTATATAACTCCGAATTTACTGCCAAGGAAAATAGCAAGACCAATCGCCGCCCCAGCGGTAACAACTAGTCAGGCCTAGCTTGCTGTTGGTTTGGAGATCAGTGCCTTCTGCTCTCTTGTTTCCAGACAAGCACTTTGCTTACACGTGCGTACCGCATATTCCGGTCTACAGTCCCTGCGTATACAGAACGCGTTTGCAAATAGAAGTGGCGCGCGGAGAAAACTATATCCCCTGTTGCAGACTATACGTATTTCAGTTCTAAACAAGTCGCCTCGATCTAACCACTAAAGAGACGTTTAGTTTAAAATTCTGCTTCTGCATGCTATAGATCATATGCAGTCCGTAGACTTCCAAGCGGTTTAGCTTAAATTCGAGCACAAGCTAAACCGTTCCTAGACTTTCTACGTAGGTAGAAAGTCTGAACATTATAATCAAGAATGCGTGAAACTAAGTCCCAAACGCTGTCTATAGACAACGACTTCTACAAAGACGTTTACAGACTGCCATAAAACGTCTGCCCAAAGCGAATGAACACACTTCGCATCAAGACGTCTCTAGATAAACATAGAAATCTACAGACGTATATACATATGTTTATGGACTTTCTATTGGCCGTGTAACGAAACTTCAATAGACTTCCTATATCTAGGTGCCTCTAGATATAGGGTATGGACATATATACGCCTATAGACGTTTATCGACTTCTTGTAGGCCGTCTGCCAAAATTTAAACAGACCACTTATTTATATACACACCTAGACGTATTTCTACTGTTATCCACGGGCTTCCTACGGGGGCGTCTACCCAAATTTCAATATACTACCTATCTAAACGCCTACAGATATACGGACACACAAGTCCATATATACATACGCACACGTATGTAACGTCTATTTATAGAGTCTGCGAACTTCCCACAGGCCAGCCCACCCAAACTCGATCAACCCGCTCTTTTCTCACGACACTCCGTAGGCGGGAGCAGAGTTCCCCCCCGCGGAGTCGGCACGTGGTGCGACAGTGGCTGCCCGCATATGTAGCCAAAGGCGGGCGCGACCCGGAGGGGAAAAAGGCAAACGTTGCGCGATGGCTCCGTTTCCGCGTGACTCCATTCCCCTGCTGGCCGCCTGCTGAACGCCCGATGCCTAAAACAACACCCATACTGTCTGTGTCTCTGTTTCCAATGGGGCGGCATGCAGAAGAGAATAGAAAGAAAAGAAAGAAAGGAAAGAAAGAAAGAAAGAAAGAAACAAAGAAAGAAAGAAAGAAACAAAGAAAGAAAGAAAGAAAGAAAGAAAGAAAGAAAGAAAGAAAGAAAGAAAGAAAGAAAGAAAGAAAGAAAGAAAGGCACAGCTGGAACACAATGGCCCGGCATTTAGGCTTCCCGCGGCTGCCGGAACTGCGCTGCGCTGACTGCAGCAGTCGCGGGACGTCGCACCACGGTTACTTTTCTGCGCGGCTTTCTTCTCCGCCTTCGACCGACGGTGCGCGGCGGATTTTTTCGTTCTGAACGTACTACACGCTCCCGAATACGGAACACGCGCGTGTACACACACACGCAGAGAGGACGACGACAGGGCCGCTATTTTGTTCTTGCGAGAGCGCTATATAGCTTACACGTTCATAACCGGGTTCGCTCTCGGTGAGCGTTCCCCCCACATCGGGGCAGCGATGGGTGTCGTTCGAGAGCGGCGTTAACACTTGGGAGGAGCACGTGGATATCGGTACAGCATACGCACGCGCAGACGCAGGGTGCGCGGCTTGACGAGAGAATAAACATTTATTTCATAGAGCGAGTAGAAAGTTTCCTCGATGAGTGGGGCCCTCAGTCCAGGGCTCCATTTCCATGCGCGACTTCGCGAGCCCGCTGGATCAGCCGTTGCTGTTCCTGCTGGCCTGTGCTGAGCAGCGCAGACTCCCAAGAGGAAAGGGTAGGGTTGGGTATAGGAGGAACACCTGAAGGGTTAGGGCATTCCCGTATGGAGTGATACACCGTGGGTTTGGCCCCACAGTGGGGACAATAGGAAGGGTACAGGGTGGGATGAAAGATATATAGCATGTGGAGACAAGGAAATGAAGAGGACTGTTGGTCGGGGTGGGCTTGAAGAGCGTATATATGGGGACCGATCGAACTGCCACCTAAACATTTATAAACACTCGCCGAGGGTCGGTGAAAGGGAATAAAAATCGGTGCCACCAAGAACAGCGACATGGCAGCGGCACGACCGCCTTAAGGACAACGGCAACGAGTACTACGATAGTGGCACGACGACGGCACGATGGTGATGGCACGATCAGTGATGACAATGAAGACGCAGACGTTTTCATTGACACCACCATCATCGTGACACCACGATGATTATGACGATGGTAACGACGATGTAGACCGACTGTGCATGCAGCTGGTGATGACGACGAATATGACGGCACGAAACCTGATGGTGATGATGATGACGGCGATGACACAATGACCAACTCATCGCGCACCCGAGAGTGTATCCACGCTAAGGATAAACAGGGTTATTTCCTGGCTTCTGCAAGAGACGACAGGAAAGCTGCACCCGCAGCAGCTATCGCTTTGATTAATCACACATATGGAGACGCGGGGAGGCATGAAGAAACGAAGCGCTTAAACCTTGCCCGTTTGAACACGGTATATAGCGCTTGGTTCGGCCGAGAAGAGTGTTGGCTACCCAACGCGCCTTCAACGACAGTGAGGTTCTAAAAGGAAGGCAACATCTAAATAAAAATCAGTTTTAAAAGGTACCCACTGTCTCAGCGATATGTAGGCCACGCTTTAAAAGTAGAAGGTGAATGCGCGCTGTTGTGTCTTCACCAGGAACCGATCGTCCTCCCACCCACGCGCGCGGCCATCTCTAACGCGACAGTCATTTCACACGCAGAGAAAAGTGGAAAAGGACTACAAGGGCTGGCACAGTTTGCACTATAGTCTACGGCGATCAGAGACAGCGAGGAGCGAAAAGCGACACGCGGACAAGTACGAACCTCTGTACTCGCGTTCCTTTGTCAAGCATATATCGCGAAGTACATTATAATACAAAGACATGTAGCTGCACTTTCACATTCTTTCCTTTTTGGCTCCTGAACCGCATCTGGGCCAAGTGGTGCACCCCTAATGTGCTGCACGCTTTCTCTTTCCTCCTGGTGCGCATGTGTGCGTGTGTGCGATGCACCGACTCGGGCTATACGCATGAACGAAGCCGGTCAGTGCGGCTCCGAGCCTCTCGCTTAGCGCAGCTTTCTCTACGCATGAGTGAAACACGAGAAGACCGAGTAGGTCATTCCAAAGTCCTCCGTTTCCTTTCTCCTTTCTTTCTTTTTCTGCCTTTTCACACTCCGCTAGACGTTTAAGGCCTTAATTATACCGCGCAGTATTCGCATTCGATAGCATTATCGCACGTAGTCATGCACTTTCTACTCGCAGCATTTATTATTGTACACGCGGTACGCGCGTTTTTTGAACGAATATCCCACCGTACAAGATGAATGATGTCAGTGGCACTACATGTGAAGGCGATGACCCGTTTTCCTTAGGACGGCTCTTGCGGTAATTCTGACCGCTTGACAACGTATATAACCCGTTCTTTCGCGAGAATCGGACTGGAAAAACAAATTTAGTTGCGGAGATATTTTCGCATTTCTTGCATTCCTGCGCACCACGGGGCTTCATTCCCGCGGCTGTGACAAGTGCACCTGACAGAGACCACTTGTTGACGTTGCCTTTGTCCACATCGTCCCGACTAACAAGTGTTTCTTTTTTTTTCCATCCACCTCTTTTTTTTTTTCAGATATTGGAGTGGGATGACAGCCACACACTTATATATATATCCTGTATCAGTTTGTGGTCTAGCCCTGTTGTGACTAACATAGTTGTTTTATTGCTTTTATTTTTTTTCTGTATAATTCTTCTCCGCACGTATGTAAGCGCTTGCGCAATTTTTCAGTAATGCCCATCTTTTCCGAAATAAACATTCGGTTGATAGCAGCCCACGCGTCATGTTGTCCTTCCAACGTCTTTGTCTATTTATGACAGAGTGTATAAGCGCGACTGAAAGAGGACGTAGAAAGAAACGGAAACAGAGAGACAGAGAAGCGCTGTCTCTGTGTATCGGTTTCTTTCTACGTCCTCACTCAATCGCGCTTATACACTCTACAATGGATTCTAACCAATTAGCCCGCCAAGGTGTTTTGTCTGTTTATACGGTAAATTTCTTTCACACGAATCAAATTAAACTACGTGGTTTTACGTGCCAAAACCACGATCCGATTACGCGGCACGCCGTAGCCGGGGACTCCGGTAATTTGGAGACCGCCAGGGGTTCTTTAACGTGCACCTAAATCTAAGTCTACACGGGCTTTCTCGCCCCCATCGAAACGCGGCCGCCGTGGCCGGGATTCGATCCCACGACCTCGTGCTTATTAGCAGCCTAACCCCACAGCCACTAAGCAATCGCGGCGGCTTCGCACGAATCCCGCTGGCGGCCAGGACGCTGGAGAACGGTCAGGATCCACGGCTTCCAGGACTGAGGACGCTGGAGAACGGTCAGGATCCACGGCTTCCAGGACTGAGGACGCCGTCCGCGTACATATGTGGCAAAGACACTCGCCTGCTCATTTCTTCGATACAGTTTATTGCTACTACTGAATCAACGCCGACTCGTTCAGTTCACTCGTGTTGTTAGCCATCACGGCACAGAGTACCGGCACTCTAGAGGATCGAATTTCAAGTCGACCTCTCTGCCATCTAAAACAATTGCCTGCTCTCTCTCTCTCTCTTTCTCGAGACAATTAGCAATGACAATTGCACAGGACGTTTTCCACCGGAGAGAGTTTGTTTGTTTGTTTGTTTGTTTGTTTGTTTGTTTGTTTGTTTGTTTGTTTGTTTGTTTGTTTGTTTGTTTGTTTGTTTGTTTGTTTGTTTGTTTGTTATGCAAATCGACGTTTCTCCGTGGGCCAACTGCATAGGCATTGGAAACCTCATAATAGAGGTAAAAGCAGCATCAGTCCCGCAACTGGGACAGATGCCCTTAAGTGAATGACTACGAAGTTAATTAGTGAAACGCAGTTAATTAGCTGGTACTAAAGTGCGATTCGCCGTGCCGGCCAGCGTTCGCCTCTTCCAAGTAATCCAGCTCATCTGACACAACTGCACGTTATCTATTTTGTCAAAGAAAATTGCCGATAAAGTCTGCACACATACACGCACACGCACACACGCACGCACACAACACCTGATACTACGGATCAAAGTAAGAAGACACCCGCAAGATGCTAATGCACAACAATTACTCCAGAAAAAAATTAATGCGAGCCAAGCCTGCGGCGATCGCCCTTCGCGCAACTTTCCCGATCCGTCATTTTTCGGGGGTAAAAAGAAAAAGAAAGGGGACGTACGTACTACATATACATGTATACGAGCAGCGCGACCCAGCTACGCCGAGTTGCTATAAGTGATACTCCCGACAGAATCGCGCTTGAAGTCGCACACTCTCACAGAAACCGGGACGCCATAGGGAACACCAAACGACACGGACGGGTAGGCCGCGACTAATGAATGGGCGGTCCGGAGAGAACAGTGCATCGCGGGCATCGCATCAAGTTTCCCCGATCCACCCTATACCCTATAGGTGCCGCTGCTACACAGAGCTAATATCGGGGCTACCTTGTCGACCCCCCCCCCTCCTACAAAAAAAAACAAAACGAAGAAAGAGCAAAGCAGCAGGACCGTCGCAAACCCACTGCGTATACAGATGGCCGATAATCGCGGTGGCTACCCTTTAAGCACGGTGTTTAGGCGCAATTAAGACGCTCTCATTCTCACCGCTTCCTACATATAGGGAAGGTGTGTGCAGCGGGCCTCCATTCTTTCTTTTCTTTTTTTTCTTTTTTTTTCGGAGACGACGCACACGGACTCATGCGATATATATTTACGAAGAAAGCGTGGGAGCCAGCGCGACGCGTCGATCGAGGAAAATAAAATAAACAAATAAAAAAAAGGAAAGAGTTGGTCGACTGTACATACACGACACGCCCCGTACATAGCCGCAGTCGCAGCCAAAAGTAGCAGCCGCAGCCCTGTCGGGTGCATCTCTCCCCGCGCCTTTTTAGTGGTGCATGCAGGTCTGGGAGACCAGAGTGCGACGATATCGTGCGAAGCAACCACGTACATACAAACACACAATCGTGTGAGAGAGTCGAGGAAAGAAAATCGTGGGAGGTGCAGGGAAGGGGGGGGGGGGGGGGGTGGCTCCCTTTAACCACATTGCGTACGCAAATACACTGAAGAGAACGCCCGTAGCAAAACGTAACAATAAATGACTACAAGCGAGGGGCGGGGGAAAGGCGCGTTACAGCCGCATGTTTGTACACATGCATGCACACGCTAGAGGCGGCGAGAGATTAGCGAGTAGATTTCGTACGCACGCGAGAGGCGATCGGTAAAAAATGGTCAATCCCCCCCCCCCTTTTTTTTTTGTTTCTTTTAACAATCGCCGCTTTTACTTTGCGAAGATCGAGCATACAGGCGTGGAAAGGAACACACGGGCGGGGCAGCGGTGTAATTTTCGGGCGGTCTGCGCTTTCGCTCGGGCGTCGAGCGGCCGATTTATCTTGCACGCATGCAAGGTGCACTGCACCTCTTCCGTTTTCTTTCTTTTTCTTTTTTTGGGACAATGACGGAACGTTGCGGATGCACGGTCTTTAAGCCGACCATGCAGCAGCGGTGTATATATAGAGATAACAGAAGCACAGCTGCGGCCCCAAAAGCAAGTTCCAATCATTCGCCCTATCGTAAGTCTCTATTAAGCCAGAACCCTTCCCCCCCAAACAAAAAACAAAAAAGTAAAGCGCGTTTTTTTAAAACGTTTCGGTGTATGGAAGGTCTATTTTTACGTTTCAGGATAAAAAATAAAGGCCGGTTGCCTCGAGACTAATACCGATAATTTTCTTTTTTTTTTTTAGTTATCGAAAGTTATTTGGCAAAGATTGTCGTTGAAAGCGCGGCGAACCGGGCAGAGAAGTGTTCATCGCAGTGAACTTCTTTTTCCGCTTGCTTGCTTGCTCCTTTATTCCTAAACCTACAGCTTTATTTTTTTTCCCTGCAGCCCTTCTATCGCAATTACAGTCAGGTAACACGTTGATGTGCTCCAAAACAAAAATAAAAACATCTCGCGTCAAGAGCCCGGCCGCGGGCTGAACCACGACGAAACGAGAGAGCAACACTTCAAAGAGCGGCGCAGGGTACGCGTGTAGATAGCTGCCTAATAAGACGCCAAAAGAATCTTGCGAAGAATTGCAAAGCCTCCTGTAGAAACATTGTATAAGGATGTTATTGAACTGCTTTCCTTCCGCGTTTTCCATACTTGTACTTTTGCATATTCTGTGTGTATGAGTATATTGCTGCGCTTACGCTGTCGAAAGCTTAGCCTAAGCAAACATTTTTTGAACTTTTGCTTCACTTATCTTGTGACTGCCTGTATTATTATTCATATTGTTTACTCCTGTCGAAACACTTACTTTGTGTCCCCCCTTACCGAATGCCCTTAAATGGGCCAGTAAGGTATATTAAATAAATGAATAAATAAATAAATCTACAACGCAGAAAAAAAAATCCGGGGCCCTATGTCATTCCTCCGACGACCAAAATCCCGCTCAACCACGCGCGGTTCGCCAGCTGCACACCGCAAAATAATTTACACCCCAAAATGTGAAAAGGGGCGTAAATATGTGCCTATAACTCACACCCTTAGGGTGTCCGTTACATAGATAACACCCCAACGGTGCGAGTTATGCACACATTTACACGCTGTCTCACTTTTTAGGGCGTAAATTATTTTACGCTGCAGGTCAACGTGAGAGGCGATGCACCACGCACGCAACGAATGGAGACCTCGAACGGACCGCGCCTTGGACCGTGCAAGCTACACATCTACGGGGGGGGGGGGGGGGGGGAGGGGGGGGGGGCGTGAAACCTATTATTCGACAAAAAAAATACAAGCACTCTCACAGTGAAAGTGTTAGACGAGAGAGAAAGCTGCGACCCAGCAAAGGGCGCTAAGGACGCGCGCAGTCTAAAGGGACTTTAGCGCAGTCAACCCGCGCGCGTAGTACGCGCAACGTTCGTAAGACCGTGAAATCCGAGAAGCTGTGCCAACTGGTACCCGGCGTAGTGAGTGTACCGGGCCCAATTTGGATGTTATATATATATATATATATATATATATATATATATATATATATATATATTAGAAGAAAGTGGGTTAACCGAGGGGCCTGATTTTGATTACTCCTATCATAAGAAGCCAATTTCCATTAATTTATCGTTTCTTCGTTGCATCCATTAAGCGCAAGTAATTTTCCCTATGTTGTCCTTGGTGTCAGTGTTTGTTGGCTTCCTGTGATTATATATATGGGTGGGGGGCATTTTTATGCGATTAGTGTGACCTGCGTGTTTTTGTTTTGTTTTTCCTGTTCCTGCGTGTACGTTCTGTTCCTACTTGCTCACTGCATACGCCTTGCATCACTTCTGTCTTTACGGCCTTTCATCTTGCCGTTTCTGTCTTCATCTTCACTTCCCTCCTCCTGATCTCCAACTTTCTTTTCCTATCCCCCCCCCCCCGCCCGCTTTCTAAAGAGTATTGGCATGGCTTTGTGCTTCTGTCCGTGGCAGTTGCGAGACTGCTCCTTCCTTCCCCCCCCTCTCTCTCTCTCTCTCTCTCTCTCTCTCTCTCTCTCTCTCTCTCTCTCTCTCCGTGCATATGTGTTTTCATATGCAGTAATGATAATAACAATAATAATCCCTCAACGAACCCGTACCTTAAAAAAAGAAGAAGGCGCGGAATAAAACACCCTCACGAATTTCCCTCGTGTAAGGCAACGCTTCGAGATGCTTTTGGCACTGTTACGGGGATGTTGGGAGTATAGGACTGTATTTACAATATATACACAAGAGTGAGTGTAGTTAAAGATGGCTGACCAGCAGCAACACGAAGCAGCCAGCGTCTCGCGATCTTCTTCCTCTCTCTTCTTTCATCCTTCCGTAACAGCATGTTTCAGGCGCGCTTCTCGTATAGGAACGTTTCCCTTATGAAAAAGTGAGAGCGCGCGCGCATCGACGAATTAGGAACCGAAGTTACGGGACCACGCTCGTCACCGAAATGCGCTGCTGCAGTCCCTCGTCGTATACACCGCGGCACGCTTCTACGCACAAGGTCAAGCGCGTCGTCCTACGTGACACAACGCGTTCGTATGCCGAACAAAGGTTCGCGCTTTCGGCGCAAGGTCCACCGTGACGGTGACCGGGCCGGCCGGGGGTGACGCTTTCGGTCGCCGCTATAGAAATCTGCAGCGCTATCTCTTCGTCGTAACGGGCACACGCTATCACTTACGAGATATACGATATCAGCTCAAGGTCGGTTCTCCGGCGATTTTTTGTTTATCTCTTTTTCCAAGAACCACTTGAAGCGAGGGAGGAAGGGGGTCGACTTCCGGCGCCCGAAAAGAGAAACACACACGTATGCACGCACACGGAGGAATAGTGTGCCGCTGCCCGCGAGCGAAAGGCCAGGGCCGCTATTTTGTAGCGATGCCTTATGCCTTATTCTATGCTATTCTTATCATCCACCACACACGGCCGCCTGATCGCGTTGATAATGTGGGCAGACTGTCGCTCTGACCAGTGGCCAAGCGCGAAAAGCCTGAAAAAGCATAGAATCGGAAAAGGCATCGCTACAAAATACCGACCCAGAGCATAAATTGCCCACCCGGCTGTATAAAAGATGGCGCTCGTAAAAGAACACGCACGTCCCTCTCACGGAACGGAAAGCGCGGGGACGCAGCAGCGTAGAATAAAGAACCAACTGCAGCAGCTTCACGCAGCACGCACACGGCATCGACTCTCGACGACCCACTATATACAGGGCTGCAAACGACCGTCGCGCAGTTGGTCCTGTCCGCGTGATCAACCTCCCCGCTATTATACGCCACCGCACCGATGATTCCGTGCCCTCGCAAAACGCCGCGCAGGATGGAAATGACGCGAGAACCTGCAGAAAAGACAAAAAAAATGCACTCACGCGGATCCACTCGCTTCCGAGTGCATGCAGCTGCACCGTATTTCGTTACGGTGGAGTTCTAACGTGCATGGCTACCAAGTTTTGCGAGCACATTTCGAAGCAGCAGCTATATGGGGAGTGCATGGCTATAATATAATGCGTTCTGTTCTAAAATGCGTTATGGGAAGCTAACGCTAGGGGGCGCGAAGGGCGGACAACAGATGGCGCTACGCAGACATCGACTAAAGGTTCGCTGCACACGAGTTCAAGCCACATGGAGGCTCCTTCGCTGCGACATAGATGCAGAGCAGAATGCGCCGAGCATTTAGGAACAAAGCGCCAACAATATCCTGCTTGTCTTCGTTAACGCTGATACGTTCTATAATGCAGCGAAATATTAAGGTACCCCCCCGAATTCATCGGTGCAAATGTAATAAGGAGAGTTAAGGTGTGAGTTACCTCAGCAGAAAAGCTGGAGACTCGTCTGTTAAATTACGCGCTCAGCGTGCGACTTCAGACGGCGGAAACACAAGGCTAAAGTGACGTGATTAAAAAAAAATAAGCGCCATCTCTCCTCCCCGTTCAAGAAGCACAATGCGCGATTAACGGTGTAAACTGTGCGCGGAGTTTATGTTCACCCTTCCTTACTAGCTTCGAAGAATAACAGTAACCCTCGAATACGCCAAGTGGTTACACAATCCGAAAGCGTGTCGCAACTCGCGCCTTCTCCCGTACGCTTCCGTGGGATGCAAATTCGCGTCCTTGACCGCTGGACCCATACCAGACGACAGTTTTCTCTTTATCGATACCGAGTTGCAGACGAATACGAAACCACTTCTGGTCGCTCTATCACTCTCTCTGGAGCGATAAACAACGATATGTTAGTTAGTTAATTCAGGTTTAATGGCGCAAAAGCGACTAAGGCCATGCTGCGCCAGTCACAGGACAGTATAAGATCCAATGTTGAGGTAGTTATAGCTGTATTACCTTAAAGTCGATGTAGATAATCGGTTTCACCTAAAAACTGGAACAGGTTAGTGAATGGTACTAGTGGGTCATCGCCCAATATTAAGGCAGGGTGCAGAGGTATATGTAAGTGATACAAATTTTTGAAATGTTTAACGAGACTCGAAACGAAAAGTCCGCAGAGTACGACGTGCGACCCAAAAGCGGTGTGGGTGAGCTCCGCCGCCCTCTGCTGATTGGACCGGAAACAATTCGGCTTCACAAGCGCTGCATGCAATTAACGAGGCAAGCGCGCGATCCAGACGACAGCGAAGCGAGCGAGCGAGCGACCGGGGCAATGTGTAGCAGACGACGACGATAATAACAGCAGACGACCTGGAGAGAAAGAGCTTCTGAAGAGGCTTGGCCTGGCTGCGCGGGCAGAACAGAAGTATACCCGAGGTGGGAAAGGGGGGCGGCGAAGAGTGTAGGGTTAGCACGCGCACGAAAACGCCGCCGGTTCGTTGACCTCCCAGAGGGCACCGTGCCGCCTGCGACGCCGGTTTCCTCTGATGCCGACGACGTGCACGCGCGTGTGTGTGACGCAAGAGAAAACACCAACCCCGCGCCAACTCTTCCTGCTCCGCCAAGCGCGCAAAAATATACATGAGCGCACGCACATTATCTTACAAGCGGGCTCGTGCAAACGCGTGCAACACTGCTCCGCCTCCCCCCCTCCCCCCCCCCCCGCCCGACTCATTTTGTGTGCGACCGCCGCGCTAACTTATCGGGCGAGCTTAATTACCGATGCTTACCGTATACGTATAGGGGCAGGAAAATCCGTACCAGCGATTAGCGTCGCGCATGTAAGGCACTAATGAGGAAGTGCTGATAGCTATCGTGCGACGCCTTTTCGACAGACAACGCCGCGCACACTCAAGAGCCTTCAAAGCGCACAAAGCTTACGCGAAAGAGAGCTTCCGGCGATTAGCCGCGTGAAAACAAACGATAATGAGCAGATACCGGTATCTATCGGCCGCGAGGCCACCTCGTGTGATGGCCGCCGCTACTTTCACTCGACTCCCGTTAGTTTCGCTCATCTCGCTATGATGCATGAGCTGTTTGTTGTACACACAATCGCCATTGCTGAGCATCCTTAAGCGGCATTAAAGAAAATCGCTAAACAGGTGTAGACTGATAAAGTATTACTTGAATGGCGATCTCCGTTAACTTAGCGGTCATAAGTTGATTACCAGAAGAGAGAGTGGAGGTTAAAAGTTTTACTTCTTTATTATTAATATTGTGCGCCGAAATCCTAGCGGCGTTACGTCAGGGAGACGTCACGAATCCCAAAGTATCTTCTTGTATTGGGGTAGTTGTGGTCTAGTCAAAGTTTTCGAAATTTGATAACTTCAGTCCTCAGATCTTTATTAATACAATTTGGTTTTTTTTCCCTGATAAATAGCTTAGTATATATGGTCGAGCAGAGGCCGACAATATCGATGACGTCACGCCGGGGTGGTACGGAAACTTGAACGTGGCGTCGCCACTAGTATCTCGTTTCATTGCATGTTTTTCTGGCTTGCCAAGCCTTTTCTGGCGGTAAATACGGCTTTTTTTGGTATTGTAGAAGGGTAATTAACTGTCTTAGAACTCAAATTGAAATTGTTGTTTAGCGTCCCTTTAGAAGCTCTTTCAAAGCCTGAAGACAAAACGCAAAGTGCAAAGACCGGATTACTATGCACGAACGCGAACGAGTGAAGCAAGTCGTAACGAAACTGTCGTCTCAGTTGCGCGAACGTCTACACGAGCGCACGCGCATTATCTTACTCGTGCGAACGCGTGCAACACTGCTCCGCCTCACCCCTCCCCCCCCCCCCCCGCCCGACTCATTTTGTGTGCGACCGCCGCGCTAACTTATCGGGCGAGCTTAAGTGGATCTACCACCTCGTTTGGTCAGTAATGTTACCAACAGCTTCACTCGCTGCATGCAGTTACACCAAAGTAGTAAATGGTGCCAGAGCTAGATAGTAAGCACCAGGACCTTTCCCTTTCCCTTTTTTTTTATAAGAGCGTGCTTAACTACATTTTTATAAGGCCACATGTAGACGACGTCACTGAACATGCGCACCGCACGGCACCCAGCAACCGCACCGAACAAGGGCAAGAGCAGGGCAGTGACCTCGGTGCAAGCGAACACAATTCTCGCTATACGGCGTTGCCCCCTTTGTCGGTACGGGAGGACCACATGCTGCGACGCTTTTGACAGTCGCACGCACACGCGAGCGAGCGATCTGTCGACCACGTCGAACGAGCGTTGCAAAGCCGCCGAGCAGATAGACACCCGTACGCGTCCCGCTATCGACGTCACATCGCTGCCCTGCGCGAGGGGTCGCGTGTATATATAAGAGATGCAAAAGACCAAGCTCAACGAGAGTCAGAGGGACGGTTCCTCAACCCGAAAACGAGGTGCAGGGTTATCGGGTTATTATTATTATTATTATTATTATTATTATTATTATTATTATTATTATTATTATATCGGGTTATTAGGGTTACTATATCGGGTTAATAGGGTTATTAGCAGAGTATAAACGGCGCAGGGTTATCGCGCAGAAGGAACGAACCAATCGCATTGACGAATGAGTGAACGAACGACTCAACGAACAAACCGGTAAATGAACGAATTAATTGTGAACGAATACGTGAATGTACGGCTGAACGAATGAGCCAACGAACGAACAATGAACGAACGAACCGGTGAAAGAGTGAATGCACGAATGGATGAACAAATCAATGGATGAACCATCGTATCTATGAACGATTCAGTGACTGAGCCGAAGGAGAGTGAGAGAAATACTTCATTGAGCAAGATAAAGGGAAGCAAGTTCTGGGGTGGCTTCCTAAGTCCGGCAGTCCACCGGTGATCCAGGCGCAGGCTGCTCTCTCGAATAAGGTGGACCCGGTCGACGAGGCGCGCGCTGGGGGACACGCCTTCCCCACCGCGCACGGGAAGGGTTGGGGATGTGGGGTTGATCCGGGTTCTGATCACACTCCCACGGGTTGTGGTAGGACGGTAGCTCTGGATGCGCGCGGTCTTCTCGCGCGTCCAACTTTGCGGGTCACGTGATCGCGCGCACTCTAGGGGGGGGGGGGGGGGAGTAGAGCGCGCGTCTCCACCTCAACAGCCCGGTCGTGGCTGCGCATAGCTGGCGTAGCTGTCCGCGCGGTGGTGCGCATGGGCGGTCCACGTGTCGTGTCTTTCTTGGAGTCACGTGGAGTTAATCTGCGGCACGTGCAAAACTACGAAGGCGAGCCGAGTTGGCCGGTGGCGTCATTCGCGCTGTGTTTCCGAGCGCCTATAGCGCTGAAAGTGACGTTAGCGCGAAGCGAGAGGCGGCACAGAGCTTTCGCTTAAGGCCACCGGCGCTCGTCGTCATGCACCCCTCCGGTGTTGCGACAAGGAGAGTTCGCGGTCGTCGAGTGAGACCGGTTCGTGTTTGCTGGGCGCGGGTGACACCGTGCTCGTTAATTTAAATAATGAGCGAATGTTCACTGAAAGTTATGCGGCCGATAAAGCTGCGTACCTCATTTCGTGTAGCTGCACAGTATCGTTACCGTCGCTTCGTCTTTCGGGCGAAACTGCGACCTTTTTTTTACCTTTTTGTGCAGCAGCAGCCATGTGCCTGCAGTTAAAGGCTTAAGCGACGCGCACAGATTCTGGCGCCAGATTTGCCTCTGGGTATAAGCGCTGTATAAAACTCGATACTCCTGTAATATACCTACGAATACGCGCGTTCAAGTCGAGGAATACCGCGGCGAACTCACTTTTAACACGTCTTCGAGGAGCAGTCAAAGAACATGAGGACGGCGGAAAAAAACCCGGGGGCTATCGCGTGGTGAGTGTACGATCATATATTACCGCACGGGTATTCGTATTCCAGAGCTGTACTTTGCGCGCATATCGCCACCGACGGGCGGAAACAAGGAACTGGTCGGCATTTTACGACACAGATAATTTACCCATAAAAAAGATGGGGAAAAAAGACACCGGCGCCGAATCCGCTGAGAGGCTTACGACTGCATAAAACACCAGCGGCAGCACAGATACAGAGGCATGCACACAGTCACGCAAATGGAGATCGCGGTACGCACGCGAGCGACCACATCACGAAGAATACAGAAGAGAAAAACTATCCGAATAGAAGCGTATATGTAGTGGTAAAGTTCACCGCGTTATGTTTGCTTGTTTGTCCGTCTGTCTGTCTATCTGTTCGTTCGTCCGTCTGTCTGTCTGTCTGTCTGTCTGTCTGTCTGTCGTCTGTCTGTTCGTTCGTCTGTCTGTTCGTTCGTCTGTCTGTTCGTTCGTCTGTCCGTCTGTTCGTCCGTCGGTTCATCCGTCCGTCCGTCTGTTCGTCCATCTGTCTGTTCGTCCATCCGTCTGTTCGTCCATCCGTCTGTTCGTCCATCCGTCTGTTCGTCCATCCGTCTGTTCGTCCATCCGTCTGTACGTCCATCCGTCTGTACGTCCATCTGTCTGTTTATCCGTTTTGTATAGGCGGAGCTTTCTTTGGCTCTTCCAGTTATGTTGTTTGGACGGTCGGCTGGCCGAGCAAACTGTGCCAAACCTGGACACAGTGTCATCAAAGCTGGGCCGACGCCGTAAGCAAAGGTACTAATTCTCTTGAGCGGGGGGTCGACCCACGACCTCTATATGCCATGGCAGTGCGCGTAAGCGCGTCCGCGACGGGCCCGCTTCGCAACGCGGGTCGACTCTTGGAGGCTCTGCAACGTCACGGCAACCACATAACCCTCGGCATTAACCAACAGGTTAATGCCGCGCACCAATAAAGTTCACCGCGCACCAATAAAGTGCGGCAACCAGCCAGCAGCGACCACCTCGGCCTGATCCACCGGGAAGCTATTGCCTGGCTCTGCGTGTGTGCGTACGTTTCTCTCTCTCTCTCTCTCTCTCTCTCTCTCTCTCTCTCTCTCTCTCTCTCCGTAGTTATACGCGGTCTTATATTTCCTCCTCCAACCGTCCGCATCTGGGCCTATTCTCCGTATCGTAGATATACCGTGCCATATATTTGAGGATCACTGCCACAATTCGTCATCCCACTCCCCGAAAATACGTGCACACCTCCGTGTTCCTTTCAACTGCGCTTTAAAAAAAATTTTTTAGTTATGTTCGGTGCCACCCACATTATCATACGGACTCTCGAAAGCGAATAATCAGATAAGCAGGCTCGGCATAAATTCGCTCCCGTATGCGCTCGCTTCCGAGATTTCGGCTATATAGATGGTGCCACGGCGAGGTATATACCACGAACTTTACGAACGTCGAAATAAAATCGAAAATGCGCGCGCCGAATATAGAACCGCAACGTTATAACAGAACGCAGCGTTATGATTCTGTGCGCCGCTCTCCGTGAGGTTCAACCCAAGCGAGGTGGCATAAAGCGCGTTTCTATTGTCCGCGTGTAATTTAGGACGAGCGGGCGGCGTATTAGCTTGCATGCATGAGGCCGCTTCTATTTGCATATGCGCAACGCCCACGTGGTATTTTAGGGGCGTGCTTGCCGCGTAGTTTGCATACAGGCAAGACCTGAAAAAAAAAAGGTTGGGGGGGGGGGGGGGGGCGGGTTGGAAGCGTCCATTAATCTAAATTCGAGATTAGATAAAGAGATGCGGCGCGGGCAGAACCATCTTTCCCCGCGCAACAACTTGCAAGCAGCCGAAAAAACGCTCGAACTTTGAATCGAGCATATATTGTCGTATATATTGTCTATATATATATATATATTGTCGACTCTACTAGATTCGCTGCTCGAATATCGTGCTCTCTCCGCCTTGCCATCGCACCGCAGTACAGAAGCGCATTTCAGATTTAGTCTTGGGGGTTTTACGCAAATACCAAAGGAGTCACAAGACTATCTTTTAAACCTTATGGTAATACGCGACCCCGTGAGTTCAGAAGGGTACCGAGTATGTAAACAAAAACTCCATATTCGTTTGTAAAGCTGCATTTGTGCGTTTTTAGATAAGGCGTGCTTCATAATGTGCAGTGGGCTGACCTACAATAGGATTTGAACGTTGTTTTATGTTAATTAGGTCGGGATCAACTTGGATCTTTTTCAATTCTGATTGACGTAAAACGCACAAATGCTTTTATGAGACAACCGCTGCTATAGGAACCGCTGATTCGGTTTGAATTTAAGCTCGTTGCAGTTGAAAGAGAAAGTGTTCTAGCAGCTCCAACGAAAGAAGAATTTTTATTTGGGACCCGAATTATCTTCACAAAAATTGCCGAAAATCGGTAAGCATACACAATTAGAAGCACGAGGCTTACGCAAATCCGCGACTCGGCATCAAAACCACGTATCGCAATACTGTAAACTGCACCTGTTACGAGCATCTGCAGCGGACAAACTTGATATGCGTGTTTATAGCTTACGCTAAATTGTAACAAGGCTTACGAAGGTTTTGCAAATATCCTACTGACAAATTAGTGGTATATTACAGAGCGGTGTATAATGCGCCAATGTCGTTCGCCTTAGATATTTTATTAGGTCAAATTTATATAACTGTGATAGCGTTGTTTCCTTTATTGCGGAGTTAGAGTTGTAAACTTGGTATCTTAGCTATTTTAAAAAATCAGAATTTTCGTAAACATTTCAAAAATCTCTATAGCATGAATTAAAGAGCCACTTCCTACAGTTACTATATTTAACGTCTTCTAAACGCAACAATTCTCATCAAAATCGGTGCAATGGTAGCTGAAAAAAAGCTATCTTTCCCTGTTTCCGCTTGTTTACATAGGAGCTCCCAAACTAAAGCTTCCTAAGCAACAATGTTTTAGGTTTACTTCGTTATATCCGATAATTCGTTAGATCCCTGTTCGTTACATTGAGGTTAGACTGTGCTAATCTAGCTACGGCTCTTTAAGTAAACCTTCTAAAGTGATATTTTGTTTACTTCGTTATATCCGATAATTCGTTATACGTGCGTTCGTTACAGTGAGGTTCGATTGTGCAAATTGAGCTACGGATCCCAAAGTGCACCTTGTTAAGTGATAATCTTTTGTTTACTTCTTTATATGCGATAACTCGTTACATTCGAGTTCGTTACTTTGAACTTCGACTGTGCTAATCGAGGTACGGCGCCCCGTTGTTCTCCCGTCCACTTTCTTGGGCATTCGCGTACTATATCTAGAATTGCGGGTGTTATAGCCACCGCCAGTCATCCCCACTGTACAGCTAGTGTGGAACATCCTTTCAACCGAGGGAGTCCCGTAGTACGCGATCTTATAGGGGCTGTCAGCTTGGCCAATAAAACCCTCGTACGCTACATCACGACATCGAAGCTCTGCCAGAGTAGAGAACCTCGCTGCAACAACGAACGACAAGGGCAGAGCGAGAGGCTCAATTAAAGGTGGTGTCCAAATCCACGCACCAGCGACGGCATTGGCCCTGAACAGAAACGTACCTCGAGGGCTATGACTTTTGCGGACCGCACGCTCCGGAAGTGATCGCGGAGCCGGAAACACGTCACGACGGCCATGTACGTATTAGACACCACCTTATTGTTGGTCACAAGCACACGAAGCCAACAGGAGAGCCCGGGGGTAAAAGTGCTATCCAGTTTGACTTTGCCAGAACCACGGTCGCGGCTGTCGATGCGGTCGGATTGGATGCATCCAATCCAGTTTTGAGGCGCAGGCCGGCAAGTCGCCATCGTCGTGGTCGAATGCATATGTACACAAGGAGCTCGAACGTGCGTTCCCGTTTGTACACTCGTTAGGCGTGGAAAAAAAAAAGAAAAAATGTAAGAAGAAGAAAGAAAATTTATCGAAAAAAAAAAGAATAGCCCCGCCGCCACGCTTCAAGGCCGCACAGGCCCAATCTCGAATACAAACTAGCGTCTCCTTCGTCCCGCCTCGACCAGCCCCCATCCGGCCTGCTTTTTTGCAGCGCGGCCTTGAAATAAAAAAGCTCCTGCTTGCTGCTGCTGCCGTTGCTGCAGCAGCTGCATGCGAATTCGCAGCGACAGAAGAGCGGGTTGTGTTCTAAGCGGGCAAAGTATATGCCCTTCCGAACAAATGAAAGGCGAGAGCCCCCAGAATTAGGCAACTCTTCTCGACGTAGATGTATATATACCGGACGTTGCAGCGACCCCTCCGGGCTCTCGTTTCGCAATCTGTGCTTTGGAGCGGTTGCATGGAAGGACGAGAGCTCGCGAGAGAGTGCGCGTGCACTTTTCGCGGGTGCAGACCGCCGGCCTATACGGGGGCCGGTTGGAAGGAAGCCCGAGTATAGGCGAGAGCTCCTTTCCAAGTACCTCCAACGCGAGACTGGCACGTTCGAAAAAACGTTACCCGCAAAACATAGCGCTAACAGCAGGACCGCGGGCAGCCAAAACAACGCAGGCGCTATTTCCAGTCTTTCTGTTGCTACCGTATGATTAGCGCTGTTTTAATGCGTTAGCAGTAGCAGCGTCAAATTGGAAAAAAAAAGCTAAAAAAATTACGGGGTTTTACGCGCCAAAACCACTTTCTGATTATGAAGGCACGCCGTGGTGGAGGATTCCGGAAATTTCGACCACCTGGGGTTCTTTAAGGTGCACCTAAATCTAACTAAGTACACGGGTGTTTTTGCATTTAGCCCCCATCTAAATGTGGCCGCCGTGGCCGGGATTCGATCCCGCGACCTCGTGCTCAGCAACCCAACACCATAGCCAGTGAGCAACCACGGCGGGTGGGGCAAAAAGTTAGTGTGTGAAGCCGGCCAGGTGGTATGTATAATATATAATCAGCCTATTTGATGTCCACTGCAGGACGAAGGCTATACATATATCGAATCTGAAGGGGATCACAGAAAAGTTCGATGTATAGGTAATTCGATATACAAAACAAAAGTTCTATACAAAAACTTCTAGGATTACAGAATGGGTACCAAGAGAAGGGAAGCGCAGTAGAGGACGACAGAATACTAGGTGGAGCGATGAAATTACGAAATTCGCAGGCGCTAGCTGGAATCGGTTGACGCAGGACAGGGGTAATGAGATCGCAGGGAGAGGCCTTCGTCCTGCAGTGGACATAAGAAAGGCTGGTTATGATGATGATGTTATAGACAATAATTGCTTATTTATGAGTTCAATATATCCGTGCTCGACTTGGTTGGGGGGCAACGTTCCAGAAAACAAAAGGGTGACTATCTAGCGGCAAATGCGAGAAAAATGCGCTAGAATGACGTCGCACCTCTTTGAGGTTCCGGATCCACAAATCAAACCCCGTTCACAACCACATTGCAAAGTTTTGTTCAGGAACTCACTCGACACGCGTCCTGCCTCTGCTAGGAACGAAGTACAAGTGAGCGAGGTCGGTCATGAGCGTTGCACTAATATGTGTGACAAAGGCCAGCGGAAGTCTGCTACCAATGCTAAACACCAAATACAGGACGCATGAAAAATGCTGCAAAGCGTAGATGGGCCGTAAGATAAGCCCGCTGATAGCCACGTATATACCGCACATTACATCCGAACTTTTGTATACATGTGCGTATAACCTGCGGACTATGAATCGAAAAATACAGTAGTCCATACGCATGTTGGCATCCGTGCCTCCCGGTATATGCGAATTCGTATAACGCCTGGCAAATTCGAACAAGAGCATGAGTATCTCCAAGCAGGTTCGGCCTGCGCTTCAAAAATTAAAAAATTAAATTATGGGGTTTTACGTGGCAAAACCACTTTCTGATTATGAGGCACGCCGTAGTGGAGGACTCCGGAAATTTTGACCACCTGGCGTTCTTTAACGTGCACCTAAATCTAAGCACACGGGTGTTTTCGCATTTCGCCCCCATCGAAATGCGGCCGCCGTGGCTGGGATTCGATCCCGCGACCTCGTGCTCAGCAGCCAAACACAATAGCCACTGAGCAACCACGGCGAGTGGGCCTGCGCTTCAAGAAGCATAGGTACGTCCTAACACCTGCCGAGTGTGACAAGGGCGCCCGCTCATCTGTGTCCAACTGCAACTGCGTGCTACAGAGCGGAAAACTCGGCACCCACCGGGACCCCTTGAACAATACGACGCACAAGGGACCGCGAAGCGCCTCAACGGATCGACGCCGCACCGTTGCTCTCGTATCGCTCTCGACAACGTCACGCTCGCCATTGTCTCTGCGCGAGCGCCCCTGTAACAATGGCCGACGCTACGCGGCCCGTAGCTATATAGCCAAGTTCACGAACGCCACAACCTTACGGCACAGCAAATGGCGCGGCAACGCTGTGTCGTAAAACGTGGGAACATTAGGTCAAGCTTTATTAGTAAGCCACGCTTCTGCAATGGCACAGCGCGTCAGCTGTGGGAGGCTGGGGAAGCCAGAAAAAAAGGCTCGATAACGACACGCAGGTGGCGACGTCGTCGGGAACTTCCCGCACTACGGGAGGAGTCGTTCGTGAAGTTCGTACTATCGGTGCCGTAAATTTTGAACGGGCGTCGAAACTGAACGCACATCTCCCTCGCTCCCTCTCCATCTCTCTCTCTCTGTGTACATCATATCATGAGAAGCCAACAAACACTGACACCAAGGACAACATAGGGGAAATTACTTGTGCCGAATAAATGAAATAAAGTAACGACAAATTAATGGAAATTAAAGTGGATGAAAAAACAACTTGCCGCAGGCGGGAACCGAACCCACAACCTTCGCATTTCGCGTGCGATGCTCTACCAATTGAGCTACCGCGGCGGCGTTTCCCCATCCACTCTAACACTCCCAGGGATCTACTAGCACACATAAATACCCAAGAAAGTTGAAATGCGAAGGTTGTGGGTGTGGAGTTCCGGAAGAACACCTTGTTCGTCTAAACTGACCATCTGTCCGTCCGTACGTCCGTCCATCCGTCCGTCCGTCCGCCCGTCCGTCTCTATCTATCTATCTATCTATCTATCTATCTATCTATCTATCTATCTATCTATCTATCTATCTATCTATCTATCTATCTATCTATCTATCTATATGTGTGTGTCCCTTTCTCACTGTGTTCCTTGCAATAAAGCTTGAGCGATCGCTTCGAAAACGAAAAATATCTTTCGCGAACGTGCACAATCGATCGTCCACTCCCGACTGCACGTACGCAACCTGCGACGACGGCGCGCTCCCTGCGGAAAGCATTCATCTCGCTGTTTTAGCTTCGTGCGTGCGTGCGGGGATACACGTCGTGACACAACAGGCGCTGATGAGCCGCGGCAGCGCGTGAGGGGGCCCGGCCGGCCGACCGCCATTAGCGGCCAAGGACGCCGGGCGGCCGTCAAGGTCGCCGCTTACAACAGCAACGCGAGCGCCGAAAATATCCAGCCGTGTCCCGCCACCGGTCGTTACCTTTTTCTTTTCTTTTTCTGGGGGGAGGGGAGGGGTTGTCTTTCCGCAGCTCTCCTTCGGTGAGTTTGTAAACAAATGCAATAAGAATACTTCAATACAGTACTGTTATTGTATAATAGTGTTACGTATAACAATACTGTAAATAACAATACTTCTTGTTGTGCTTGCTGTTTCTGTGCAATGCTTATCGGTTCATTCTTTTTACCTTTCTTTCGTTTTTTTTCGACATCTTTGCGTAAATATGCAAATTCTATCGTTTTTTGTGCCATATATTTGAATCTCTTTATGCATCGATATCTTTTTAACGATTGTATCTTGTGATAAACTGTGCCACATGCCCCTCTCGCACTATGCCGCTTCGTAGACCTGAAGGGTCCTACTGAATAAAATAAAAATAAAATAAAATAAACCACAGCGCATACATATACACGGCCGGCGTGACCTGCTGGTATCCATGCGGGGCGGTCAGTGTGGCCAACCTCGTAGGCGATTCGCATCGCCCGGTGTATCGAGTGAACAGCGCCACTGCGCGAGTCCAGCCGGGCGCAGGCCTTTATGGGGGGCCTGCGAGAGGTCTTTTTGGAGGCCTTTAAAGGGACGCTAAAGGGAAACAATAAATCAGTTTAGACTAATAAAGCACTGTTTGAGAAACCTGCAGGCAGTCATTTCAAGGAAATAGTTTGAATATTAGATGAGAAAATGAAGGTCCAAGTATCAGTATTTGAATTTCGCGCCTAAACGCCAGCGCCGGTACGTCAGCGTGACGTCAGGGATTCCAAAGTTTGTTTTCCCATTTCGGCCGCGTTGGCTGAATAAAGGTTCCCGAAACTTGGCATGTTTAATATTTGGTTCCTTTAGAACACAATGTAGTCAATCTTTACCGCTGTATATAATTAGTAGGCCCTAGAAGATGCCATCAAAATCCAAGACGTCACAGCCCCCAGGTGCGGGAACTCAAGTAGGCGTCGCCACCCGCATTTCGTTCTTGCGCTTTTTCTGGCTTACCAAACGTCTTATCGTTGTAAGAGTGGTGTTTTTGGTGTTGTAGAACGGTGATTTACTGGTGCAGAAGAAATCACTTTTCACTTTAGTGTCCCTTTAAACAGTGCTGACGAGTGAAGGCTGCAAAGGGAGGCTTGAAGGATGGCGTCGAATGCAGCGGCCGTTGCAGGAAGGGCGGCAGGAGGTGTATAGGCCGCGGCGGTACGCGGGCAATAATAGTAGGCTACGACTGTAACTTTCGTCACTGAGGGCGGCGTCGGCGTAGACAGCGCGGCGATAGGGAAGGCGCGTCGCGAACTCCCGCTCCGTGCCGCGTCTTGCGCAAGAAAACTGCTTCTCCCTGCGTGATCGGCACTCACGTTTTGGGGAATCGATGCCAAAGTATCCCTAGGCCAGGGGGTCAATCCCCCGAAGCAGGGAAAGTTAAATTGTCCTCGCGGCCCGCTAGCGTTGCACGTATACCCACGGTGTTGAACATGACGACGACGAGAACGATTCGTGCTGTCCATGCGTACATATCGACCAGTAAGTATATAGTACGTATACGCCATTCTCTTTTCTGTAATGCATTGTTTTTCTTCATTTTTTTTACCTGTAAAGTATATAGGGTCAAGGGCAGTGAATGCAAACTAAGGAAACGCCACAGTCACGGACCACCAGGTTATAACAGGTTACAAGAATCACTACTACCAGAGCAGCTGAACAAATTCTAAATCACGCGCGCAGCGCTACGAAGCGCGCGCAGAATAAAACAAATCAGAATATATATATATATATATATATATATATATATATATATATATATATATATATATATATATATATATATATATATATATATATATATATATATATATATATATATATATAAGAAGCCCGAGAACCACGAGAGACTCCGGCGTGCCCTGAAATTCGCCTCGCGTACGCTTCACATGCAATATAAAAAAAAGCACTTCTTTACCTCATTTCTCTTTCTGCTGAATAAAAAAAAGAAAAAAGGAGAGAGATAACCAAGGAGATGAACGTTACCTAAATTACCTAAGCAAGCTGCGACTCTATAAGACGGCGGTATATACGGCGCAGCGCCGGTGTCGTATACAGCCGCGTTACAACCTATTCATGCACGCGTATGTAAATTAACCACGCGGTTCCGTAAACGCGCTCTCACTCCTATATACGGCGATTCTGTTAAGCGCGGAGTTCCGCAACCGTTTTTCGAGTCGCGGTGAATTTTTTCGAGTCGTGCGCGACGGCGCGGCCGACGTCGAATGCAAACGCAACGCAACGTGTGCATCGCGTACACTGTAAAATAATTTACGCCCTTAAAAGTGGGAAAGGGTGTAATTTTCGATTATTTGAATAAAATTACTGTTGAACTGAAAAAAAATGGCTGTGGCTTAGGTAAGGTTAAGCCCAGGATGCGAAGCATACTAGCCTTTATTTTAGTTGTTGAACCACTGTTTAGCCTGGTGAACTGCTGTTGCTTGGCTACATTTGGTTCGGCTAGACGAAGAAACATCTCATGCGTTACTCTGCTTCGCCTTCAAGAGTGGAACGCGACAGCGTTCCCGTCGACCCGCCAAGGGGTGTAAGACAATGGGCTACAGGGCAGCGACTACGCGGCCCGCATTGGACGCGGTGAGCGTCGAGCAAAGCAGCGTTCGGCGCGGCAACGAAATGTGCGCCTGAGCAAGAGACGCACGCCTTAGAAACAGCTCGTTTCTAAGGCAACACCGCATTCACTAGAGGCGCTTTTGTACCGCTTTGAAGCATCGTACTCGTGGCTCAGTGGTAGCGTCTCCGTCCCACACTCCGGAGACCCTGGTTCGATTCCCACCCAGCCCGTCTTGCAAGAGTTGAGCCAAAGCCACTTCTCCTCTGTCGTGACGTCACGGTGTCACGTGGTTTCATGGCGACACCGCCGCGCCTGAGCAGCTGGGTTGAGCTCTCGTAATATGCTTCGCATAAAAAAATTGAGTCTTACTCCCAGCCTTAGGGTGTGACTTATACACCTGACATCCTGAGGGAGTGAGTTATAGACACATTTACACCCTTTCTCACTATTAAGGGTGTAAATTATGTAAATAATTTACGCCCTTAAAAGTGGAAAAGGGATTTATACACCTGACATCCTGAGGGTGTGAGTTATAGACACATTTACACCCTTTCTCACTTTTAGGGGTGTAAATTATTTTACAGTGTATAGCCCCGAATTCGCCCTTGAAACGCAACATTAAATTAGTGTAAAATAAGAAAGTTACCTCGCGCATATTTCATTTGAATAGACGACAACTTATATGTGCGTTTTGTTTGTTTGTTTTCTTACCAGTAATCCGTTTCTTTTTCCTCTCTCACTCGCATAATGCCGCATACAACTGGGAGGTCAGCGATGAGATTGTATACGTGTATACAAATCCGGCTGAGAAAAAGGCGAACGCGGTGAACGCACGCCTGCCTGCGATCCGACACATTCGCAAAACGAGTTTATATATTAAAATTAAATTATGGGGTTTTACGTGCCAAAGCCACTTTCTGATTATGAGGCACGCCGTAGTGGAGGACTCCGGAAATTTCGACCGCCTGGGGTTCTTTAACGTGCACCTATAAAACTAAGCACACGGGTGTTTTCCCCATTTCGCCCCCATCGAAATGCAGCCGCCGTGGCTGGGATTCGATCGCGCGACCTCGTGCTCAGCAGCCCAACACCATAGTCACTGAGCAACCACGGCGGGTTAGCGTTTCCCGTTAAACTTCACGGTTACACATAAGCTGCAGTTGCCGGGAAGCATGAAAAGCAGTCAGGGGTCTTTGAATGCTGTCGTGTTCCACACTCTTAAGGGATAGGCTTAAGCATCCTCGTAATTTTTCGCTTAATGCGTTAGCATTAGGATGTGTCATAGTTAAAAAAGAAGTGTACGTGTGTGAAGTGTAGGAAGCCGGCCACGTGGCAGAGGTATAGAGAGATGTATAAATATAGACCTTGAAACCGGTCGGTCCACCAGCCGAGACTGTCGCGCAAATAAATCGAACTGCTAAGTTGTGGTTTTCATCTTTCTAAACACGCTTGGCCCACTGAAAAAAAAAACACACACACACACATTATATATATATATATATATATATATATATATATATATATATATATATATATATATATATATATATATATATATATATATATATATATATATATATATATATATATATATATATATATACACACAGTAGGTCTTGTATCTTGCACTTGTTTTTCGAAATCGTTCCTTTTCATTGAACAGCTCGCCAAGCGGTAGCTGGGATACACGGTACACAGGTGCGCGTTTGAATAATGGCCAAACGCGTCATGCCGTCTGCACTTGCAACTTCTTGAATTTTTTTTTTTCTTTCGTTCAAACGGCGTTAACGGAGCACGGAGCCAAGCCGAGACATGTTCGCTTGCAGTTAAAACCAAACGGACTCGCATTCGTGCCCGTGTACTGGCATAAGTGGGTGTGAAAAAGAAGAAAGAGAAAGAGAGAGAGAGAACAAATTAGAGCGAGCCCAAATAAAGTTCATGCGCATGGCTGCTTATATATATATATATATATATATATATATATATATATATATATATATATATATATATATATATATATATATATATATATATACACACACACACACAAATTAATCGCGCACCCATCTTCGGGCCCGTCTTGTTGGCAGGGGCGGTCCATTATGTACATATGTATACGTTACACTGCGGACCGTTTCGTATATGCTCAAAACGCAATTATAAGCGCCCTCGTTCGAACCAGTGACTCTTGAGGAGAGAAAGAAAAAGAACGTATAAAAAAGACAGACTTGGAAGTCGGACTTGTTATAGCGTTTACGCTCCTCGGTGTACCAGCAGCCAACTAGAGGCGGAACGAAAAGAGGGGAGAAAAAGGTAAATAAGACGAGAAGAGATAAGATTTGCAACCAACCCGGTGTGTAGCTAGCTAGCAGTTCGTTTGCCGACTCGTGTGTGCTGTAGCACAATCTCGAAAACGGTGTAATTACGAGCGAGCCCTGTTAAACGCCGGCCAGCGAGAGGCAACGATTACCCCGAGCAACCATGCGGTAAAAGTAGAAAGAAAGAAATGAAGAAAGAAAGGAACAAAGAAGGAAAGAAAGAAGGAAAGAAAGAAAGGAACATAGAAGGAAGGAAAGAAAGAAACAAACAAACAAAGAAAGAAACAAAGAAGGAAAGAAAGGAACAAAGAAACAAAGAAGGAAAGGAACAACGAAGGAAAGAAAGAAAGAAAGAAGGAAAGAAAGAAAGAAAGAAAGAAAGAAAGAAAGAAAGAAAGAAAGAAAGAAAGAAAGAAAGAAAGAAAGAAAGAAAGAGAGAAAGAAAGAAAGAAAATGTTTGGCCACGGTAAGGGATTGAAGGCAGAGGAAACAAAACGAGAGGGAAGGATGTAAACGAGACGAAGTTAAGGAAAACACTGAAAACTGTGTGTGTGGGGGGGGGGGGGGGGGGGGGGGGGGGGGAATCAAAAATGAAAGCAGGGCGGGTTGTAGTACTTCTGCAGCTCCAGAGCAGAAGCAGGCGTGCTTGTTTGTGCTCGCAGATGTACACACACCCAGCGTCACGCTCCAAAGCCTGTCGAGGTCTCTCCGAGGCATGCATTAATACACGAATGCCAGGGATATCTTTACACGAGGGTGCGATTTCAAAGGCCAACAGCCATTGCGGTACGCTGGCAACGAGATGCAGCACGGCGAGACGGCTTGGACACGTTTCGTTTTTGTCGGGTTTTTTTTTTCTTTTTTTTCGATGCAGAATCTTAAGAACGCGGTGAAAGTTTATCCGAAAGCTTGTATACGCATCTGCGTTTTCTCGCTGCCAGTCTGTGTTCCACAAAACAGAGTCCGAAGAGGGTAACGACGCGGGTCGACGGTATAACGCAAAGCTTTCTAGACGAAAACCTAACCCTGCTCCCACCCACCCCTTCCCACCTGTCCCCGGGACTTTGTTGACCACCGCATGCTGTTGCCATGCTCTGCCGAAAAAGCTTGCACACACGGCAGTAGCGGTTTAACGAATTGAATTAGGCCGCCTGTCTCAGCTAACGCTAGCCAAAATTTTAAATAAATAAATAATAATAATAATAATAATAATAATAATAATAATAATAATAATAATAATAATAATAATAATAATAAAGAAAAAATTCACGTTGCAAGATACAATCGTACACGCCTATATGGCGTTGTATAGTCAGAGGTATGGCGAACGAAAACCGCATAGCTCTTTACCTTGCACCGTGTTTCTCAATTATCTTTTCTTTGAACGGCCTGGATAACGTTGGCTGGGACACCCTATATACGTATACAGCCCTTATCTGCATTGCTCCTACAGATAAGCCAGTGGCCGGATCTCTTCTCTATAACGGAATTAGGCAGCACGCATGCCCAGCTGTGTACATTAAAATTAGTAACATCCCGCGGTATAGCAACACAAAGTGGAGGAGCAGGAGGAGGAGGAGAGAAGGAGGGGGTGGCACGCACAATTTTTTTTTCTTGAAGCATTTTCTTGAAGCAGTGTTTGAGAACACTGGAGCCAGTCATCTCAAATCAATAGTTTGGTTATTAGATGAGAAAATGAAGGTCGAATTATCAGTATTTGAATTTCGCGCCGAAACCCCGACGCCGGTAAGTCAGCGTGACGTCAGGGACTCCAAAGTAGGTTTTCGCATTTGGGCCGCGTCGGCTGAGTAAAAGTTACCAAAACTTGCCATGTTGAACGTATGGTTCCTTTAGAACACAATGTAGGCAGTCTGTACCCGTGTATGCCATCAAAATCCATGACGTCACAGCGACCAGGTGCGGGAACTTCAGGGAGGCGTCGCCACCCGTCTTTCGTTCTTGCACTTCTTCTGGCTTACCACGCGTCTTATTGTGGTGAGAATGGTGTTTTAGTGTCGTAGAAAGGTAATTTAATGCAGTTTCTCTGGCTTACCAAGCGTCCTATTGTGGTGAGAATGGTGTTTTAGTGTCGTAGAAAGGTAATTGAATTATGGGGTTTTACGTGCCAAAACCACTTTCTGATTATGAGGCACGCCGTAGTGGAGGACTCCGGAAATTTCGACCACCTGGGGTTCTTTAACGTGCGCCTAAATCTAAGTACACGGGTGTTTTCGCATTTCGCCCCCATCGAAATGCGGCCGCCGTGGCCGGGATTCGATCCCGCGACCTCGTGCTCAGCAGCTCAACACCATAGCCATTGAGCAACCACGGCGGGCCCGGCGTCGGTGTCGGCGTCCAGCGTCGGACGACGCCTCGGCAAAGAGAGTTTCGAACCAAATTCCAAACCACGCATACCCAACCACCTCTCCACAACCAAAGTTGCTCATGCCTTTGTCTGTCATCCTTTATTTTTTTTATTTATTTATTTTGTGATACTGTCAATCCCATCAGGGATTTTTACAGGAGTGGGTTAGAAGGGTCTGTAGACATAGTAGTACAGGCATATACATAAGAATACAAAAGGGCACTTGGCAAGAGTAGAGTTTCATGGACCTATGTTAAGAGCAATAATATGGCAAAAACATAACGCACAAAGAGCTTGTTTCAATGTCATATGATATTTTGCAAGAGACAAAAGAAGGATAAGCATATGGTTACACAATTGATAGCATCATACATCATTTCACATCACACATTTCCAAAAACATTTGACAATACAATGATAAAGACAATGATAACATATCATTTAGATAGTGATTGACAATACTGTTGCGCCAACTATTTCAACAAATTTGTCAACAGTAGGCAGATCGACCAATGTCTGGGCTAAAGCATTCCAATCGCGAACTGCTCGCGGGAAGAACGAGAAGCTGAATGTATTGTTAGTGCAAGAATATTCTTGGAGTGTTAGGTGATGCTTGTGACGGGTTTCTCTGGATGTGTTATAGGAAATATAGGTGTTAGAATCCACATGTACCTTATTATGCAGGATGAGATACAAAAATTTGAGTCGGTACAGCATCGCACGACTGCTTAGTGTGTGAAGGCCGATTTCGTATAGCATCTGAGTAGGCGAGTCGGTGCGCCGAAATCGGTTACAGATAAACCGCGCGGCTTTTCGCTGGACAGCCTCAAGAGTGGCGATTTGATTTTGGGCAAAGGGAAACCACGCCACGTTCGCATATTCTAAGATAGGACGTATGATTGTAACATAGGCCAAGAGCTTAGCCTCCTTCGTAGAGTATCGCAGGGCCCGTTTTAAGAACATAAGCTTTCGCATCGCTTTGCTTGCTACGTAATCTACATGAGCCGACCATCCTAAGTCTGATGATATGATAACGCCCAAGTACTTGTACTGAGTGACAGTGTTAAGTATAGTATTATCACAGCCATATGAAAAAGTAAGCTTGGATTTCTTTTTTGTTACTGACATTGAAACTGTTTTATCGAAGTTGATGGCCATTTGCCAGTCTTCACACCATTGCACTATCAGAGAAAAATCCTTGTTAAGACTAATTTGGTCTTGCCGGTTTAGTACTTCTCTATAGAGGACGCAATCGTCTGCAAATAGCCTAATTTTGGATTCAATCTGATTAGTTATGTCATTTATGAACAAAAGAAACAGGATAGGGGCCAAAACGGAACCCTGGGGTACACCAGAAAGTACTGGTACAGTTTCAGAAGCGTGGGAGCCTAACTGAACAAACTGGCGGCGGTCAGATAAGTAATTGCTAATCCAACGAAAAAGTGGCCCATCTCCTAGTATATGTTTAAGCTTTAAGAGTAGTTTAGCATGGCAGACACGATCAAAGGCCTTTGAGAAGTCTAGGTAAATAACATCTATTTGTGTCTGGTCGTTAATTGCTTTGGCGAAATCGTGTAATATCTCAACGAGTTGGGTAATGGTAGACAGACCAGTCCTGAAGCCATGTTGGCATGGATGGAGGACATTGTTTGCCTCAATGAACTGTTTAACGGATTTTAAGATAATATGTTCCAAGATTTTGCAGCATGTACATGTGAGAGAAATAGGCCTATAGTTTGACTGACAAGAAATATTGCCTGATTTGTAGACGGGCACTATTTTAGCAATTTTCCATTCTGCTGGGATACATTGTTCAGAGATTGACTTATTGTAAATAAGGCATAAGTATTTGCTTACAGGCTCGGCATAACGTTTCAGGAAACAGTTCGGGATTCCGTCAGGACCGTTGCACTTTTTATCATCTAAATTTAATAATAGTGCGAACACGCCTGCTTCAGTTACGACTAGAGCGCTTAGTGTTTCGTTGTGCTTTATATTTTCTGGCCTGTAAGCATGCGTAATGCCGTTGTCGGGGGTAAATACAGATTGGAAGAATGTGTTAAACGCTTCCGCTTGTTTCTTTTCTTCTGTCGGCGATAACGGTTTTGTACGGTTATCGTTTTGCCTGACATAACGCCAGAATTTTTGGGGTGAGTCTTTGATAAAGTTGCTAAGTGTTGTACTGCAGAAGCGCTATTTTCCTACTTTTGTTGCTTCCTTTAGTAGTCTGTTTAACGAGTTTATTTTTTGGCAGAAGTCTGGAACTGGGCATAATTTGTTAGATTTCCGCAACCTTTTTATTCTACGTTTGAAATGAATTACGTCACGTGTAATCCATGGGTTGTGCTTATTGGTGTTCTTTTGTATTTGTGGGACAAATTGCCTTAAGCAGTGCATAGCATGTGTTTTGAACAGCAACCAAATTTCGTCGATGTTGGCCGAGCCCTTTGAGATTAGCTCGTTAAAGTCGTAGTACTCGTGTGCAAGGTAGGTCATAATGGCGTCATCGTCTGCTTTGTTAAATGCGTACACGCGCTTTCTAGTGTTTAATAATGAATTAAATAATGAAGTTATTCCTAGGAATTTTGAGAACGGCAGCCCACAAACAAATGTAATCTAAAAAAAAAAACACCGACAGCGCATGTCCTTCATTATTTTTTTACTCATACTGTTGGCCTATCGGTCTGTACAGGGTGGGTCAAAAGCAGCACTTCAACAATTAGTACAATGCATGGTATTACAATACATATAGCACAAAAATAAAAACAAATCAATCGCAGTATTTCGGCAATTAGTACATTACATGAATAGTGTCTGAATAGGTGAACATAAGCGAACAAAGAATATACATAAGCGAAATATTCTGCAGATACTCCGATCAGTATGACTATAAATGCAGTGTTAATAAACGAGGTCATACACCCCCCCCCCCCCTTCTAAAAAAAAGTTTTTTTTTTCTCTCTTCTCAAAAAGCTCCTCTCAGACTGAAATAGTAAAAGTGTGAAACAATAACAGGAGATTGACCCACGCAAGAGGCCGCGTTTCTACCAGAAAGCTCGCCTTCGTGCATGGCGTTCGCAGCCAGCGTTTCCCGGTAAACGTTACGGTTGTACAAGCTGCAGTTGCCGCGAAGCATGAAAAGCACTTAGAGTGTGACGCTATAGCTTTCCACTCTTAATCATCAGCCCATTTAAAAAAAAGAAGGCGTTCATATATCCACCACTGTTTAAGCCATCCCGAAAACATGGATAACAAACACACCGGGTACAACAGTTCTCAAGACGCAGAACACAAGTGCAGCGAGCAGCCAATATGAATGCATCGCCGAGTAAACCGTTCAGCTATACGGTGAAGTAACACACGGCTCTCCGCTTGTGAATACTAAAGCCCCTTAAGAGGAAACTTTAGCTCGGGCCCAACTCCGACGCGGCCTATTCAAATACATGTAAAAACGCAAAAACGTTTTTCTGAGATAACCCCTGGACCGATTTCAATGAAATTTGTTGCATTTGAAAGAAAAAGTTAAATTCTAGTGACTGTTGGAAGTGGAATTTTGATTTAGGGCTTGAATTTTGTTAAAAGGATTTTCAAAAATTCAGACGTTTGAAAAAAATAGAAGCACGAAGTTTACAAACTAATAGCTCTGCATCAAGAACAGATATCGCGATTCTGTAAACGGCATCCATTAGACCATTCAAAGCGGACTAATTTGTTATGCCAGTTTACATCTTACGTGAATTTGTTACGTTGTTTGCGAGGGTTCTGCAAAACTTGTAATTACACATTTCCCCATTTTTTGAGGTTCATGTGTAACATATCAATTTTGTCCGCTTTAGATGTGCTAGCAGGTACAATTCACAGAATTGCGATATCATTTTTCCTTGCTGAGTTACGGAGTTGTAAACTTGATAGTTTCGTTTTCTGAAAATTTGCGATTTTTGGCAAATTTTTATAAAAAATTGACGACCTAAATCGAAAATTCGAAACCAACAGTCACTAGATTTTAAGTTTTTCTTTTAAATGCAGCAAACCCCGTCAAATTTGGTGCAGTGGTTGCCTAGAAAAACGAATTCTCCTTTTACATGTATTTAGATAGGAGCACCCGAGCTAAAGCTTCCTCTTAAACTTCGTAAAGTAGCGACACTCTGCTCCTCCGCCTTCACTCCTCCTCGTTTCTCCTCTCTTTCACGCTCCATCCTCGACCGTGGCGCCGCCTACATTGCTTGAGCGTAGCAACGGCGCCAACATGCGCTCCTTGCCACTCCGTAGACGCTTCTCGAGCAAAAATGGCGCTGATGCACGGCGCGAGAGCCCACGTGATGCTATTAGGCCAATAGCGACGCGGCGTCGCCTCGGCCAGAGCGCGCGAGGAGGAGGAGGCTTTCTTCAAAGCGTGGCACTACTTTACGAAGTTTACGGGGCTTTAGTGAAAACAGCTGCGCAACAGGAACGTTCAACGGCGCGCACACGAACCTCGGGAGCAAACGCACTCCTTGCTGCGAAAACTCGGGACAAGGAACGAAGATACCGTAAATCACCGTGTAAGACAAGCAGGGCACGTAACTGGAAGTGTCTCCAGAGGAGCTCGCGAAGCCGCACCGCTGGGATGCGTTGGGAAATGTGTACACAAACAACAACGTCGTCGTTCTCGCAGAGTTTCCAGACGCCGACGCAGCAGCATTTCGCAGTTTTGTACACAAACCATGCATCAGCTAAACGAGTACCGAGACACATATGTTAGACTTGCCATAATTTGGCGTTCAGCAAAGGACCACTCCTCTCTAAGCACTGTAAATAACGGTACTGGAAAACGCAAGAAGCTTCGGTATACCAAGAGGTGGTCGTGCCGTGACGTCACGATACATCTAACTCGCTCCGTTTCCGCGATAGCTGCGCCTGGTTGCCAGAGGAAAGGAAAACGCAGTCGACAACGGCATAGAAGTTGAAAGGAAATTTTGCAGGAATATATCGAAAAATGCACATAAGCACCATACCCAACAATCCCATATGGATAAATATGGGTGGTCACAATACATAATGCCTTATGTTCCCATACATCATATATGGGGATCTCATTCCACATGATTATATAGAACATATTAGGATCCCATATGAAACGTACGTTCCCACATAACATCTAAAATACATATCTTCTGGGGTTGTACGTCCCAAAACCACGACTCTGATTATGAGGCGCGTCGTAGTGTGTGTGTGTGTGTGCGGGGGGTTGGGTCCGAATTTATTAATTTCAACCACCTGGTGTTCTTTAAACGCGCACTCAAATGGACGGCACACGGGCGTTTTCTATGGGAATGCGGCCGCCGCGACGGGCATACGATCCCGCGACCTCGAGCTATACCATATGACGCATCATGGTATGTCGAAACATACGAGGTTTTACGTGGGATCCACATATGTTCGTACGCGATCACTGGATATGGGGCATTTGGGTTCCTTAGATAGCGTTATAGGATGCGTGGACTCGGCTGACCCGAGACAGAAGTAACTGGAGACGGACGCGTAAGAGACCTATAGGTAAACTAGGCAGCTGCTAATAATCTGCACTCAGTGCAAAACAACTAATGCATGTCTGAGATGCCGCGAATACACATTGTCGCTAGCGCTACGACTAGCGTCCCGACAAGTCGACCGGGCCCGGTGTTGCTAGACCTCTGCGAACGTGAATTTTCGTAGCGTTCCTATAACCACGGCGTAGTAGCCACAGCACGCTTTCTGACTATTAGCACCTGCAGTCAATTCACACAATACCCTTTGATAAACGGAGCGGGGGGGGGGGAGAGAGAGAGGGGGGGGGCGTTAAGCAATGTCGCGGTTTCACCGCCACCTACCTTTGCATGACGAAGCGTATCTGCCTATTACAACTTAGTGATGGCGCGCCTTTTTTTCTTTTTTTTTTTTGTATCAAGCAACATACACGACTCCGCGCCTATGCATTGAGCGAAAGAGTGGATCGCGCGGCCGAGCTAATGAAAACCTTTTGATGCGAACGAGACAGCTGGCCTCTAACGACGGAACGAAAGGCGAGGGTGTGACAAGCGTCGGCGACACACTCGAAACAGCGTCACAATGAGCAAGTAAAACAAAACAAAAATCTGCAGCCTGCAACGATTTCTCTTGACTCATTTATTGCGGCGGGCAACAGCTGACATCGCTTTCCTCTCAACAAGGGAAGTTCGCGCGGATAAACGAAAGCGATCGGCGAGATTTTCATACCCAGAAGCTGTTCTTTAAAGCTTACGGGTAATTTAGGTAACTGATTACTATAACCATGGTTAAAAGCAGCCGTACTGCTTTGCAAAAGAAAGAGAGGAACGATAGAGCATTTTACACTGATATTCCGAAACTATAGAAAAGGTGTCATACTGGCGCATACGCCCACTGATCAACATTACTCCTTTTATCGCCCACGCAAAACAGCCACTCACGTTACGCCTTGCCAATGTTGCTCTATGTCTCGCATGTTCTTAGGACGGTGAGATTTCTTTCCGAAAATTGTGCTCTGTGTTAACGCCAGCTGTGTTCTTTGTACATTTGGAAATGCTACATGCAAAGAACCAATACCTCAACCTCAATGAATATCGATGCGCACCTCCGGATGAAGCGGCAACCTAAGCGTTCTCGCCCTTTATTTCCTTCTTTTCATCTCTTAACCCCTTTACCCTGTGGAGGGTAACAAACCGGACACGCGCCTGGTTGACCTAGTACAAGGTCAGCTAGCTACTAGCAGCACATTACTCTGCTGCCTTGCCTTTCTATCTCGCTTGTGAAATGCTTCTATTCCGACTGAATTCATCATATGGATACAGCCTGCAGAAGCAGTCAGAGCTCATGTAAAAGCAGCAGGAGCCGAAGCTCAGAACACTGTCCATGTCAAAATAGGACACTGGCATTGTTCACATGAGGGGTGGGAGGTCAAGACGACCGCTGTTATCTATATTCCTCGGCATGCCGTATTCGGAGCGCGAGCGTGTGGAAATAAGAGGTGTTAGGACAATGTATGTGATATCTGCACAAATGTACGTCCCTACTGTTGATATAGGTTCGATCGGCAATCGGAAGCCTGTCATTCAGCAGTAATGGCAAGGTATAGGTGGCAGACCTGCGCATAATGTGTAAGCACCCCGACTACACGGCGTGTCGCGTTTTTTCTTTATGTAACCAAGTGTAACAGGATTACAACACAGAATAACGCGCACTACCAGCCTCGTTTTTTCTTTCTTTTTCTCCCTTAATGACGGAGTCGGATAGCAACAACCTGCAACCAACCGAACAGACGACACACCGAAAACCGCTTCAGACGGCGTGCTACAAAACTGTGAACACGCTTTAAAAAGAAAAAACGCCGGGGTCGTAGAAAGACGCCGCCGTCACGCGAAATGATACAGATGAGCCGAAGACGGGACAGCAAGGCAAGGGGAGGCGCAGGCTGCAATTAGCGACGCGACAAGCGGAGGTTGCAAAAGAAAACAAGAAAAACAAGAAACTCGCGCTTCCTGGGCTCGCGAACGTTGTGTAGGGTGCGCCGGGCACCTTGCCAGGAAGAAAAGCAGACGACATGACCGAGCGGCAACAACCGGTCGGCGCAGCGCCTCGCTCCGCGTAGCGTACAAGCCCCGGCGGCCGAGGGACGAACTAACAAACATAAACAGACGACAGAAAAAGGAGATGATCAAGAAGCGGACGTGGCCGGTGGTAATGAATGGGTTGGCGGGAAAAATCAGTCTCCATAAATAAAACGCAGTACGATGTCGCGCGCACACTGTCGAGCTGCACAATTTAGAGAAAACATGGGCGTTGCTTTGTCAAACCCATTCGTCACGTCTCTGGCGTGTCTGGTTTCTTGCGAAGTCTTTGAGGGGGAGTCACGTCGATCTCCACGCAGTTCAGCCGTCGCCGACGTATATGCGGACAATCAGTGCAACCAGACGCTCAACTTCAACCTTCAATCCCAACTTCAGAGTCATGTCGTCTGTCAAAAAACGGTCACGTCGTTTTTGTTTCTCTCCATTAGATATCTTCAGGCTTTCTCGCCGCGTCTGGTACGCCGCCGTGACATGGAATGTTGTCGACAATGCAAAACAGCAAAGCCTATCAACCGACGCCCTTAACACGAGATAACTGCATGCACCAAGAACAGCGGCGCGCCAAGGTTATTCGAAAACTGGCCGCGTTCAGAGACCGGCCAGATTCCGGTCCCACTGGCATTGGAGACCGCCGAAGCGAGACCGCTCGCCGGCTCAAAGTTCAGTCACGCCGCCGATCAAGATCGTGCGTCGGAAAAACACGGGCCTCGATTACGCTTTCACCAACCTTCTACATAACAAGATAGGCCATGGCCATCATCGACAGCTTCGCATACTACCGCGGACGCGTTTATGAACGAGACCGTTTCATTTGTTGGCAATGAATGGCGAACTGCTGCCAACACACCGGCTTGAAAATAGCGAAAGCATTGCAGAAGTGACCGTCTCACTGTCAAGATCTCTGCTGACAGAACGAGTGGCAGGCGTTGTCGAAATTCGAATGCCGCAAATCGCCGCAGTTGCGGCTGCGATGCACCTCAAACAGGCACGTACGGCGTAGCAGCCTAAACTGCCTTCTGCTCGGCCGAACCGAGCAGAAGGCAGGTAAAACATAATGGCAAGAATTCCCGCTTCAAGCAGAAACCAATGCAAATTGGTTCAGCTGTTTCCAAACGTCGCGGCCACAACAACAGAAGCCCGCTCGCGAACACTTTCGCATATACGTGCCCATTCATTTCCGTCTGCTGACTCGAGCTTCAAAACTCCGATCACATCGTTGCAGTTCTGAATGCAAATCGCCGCTGACGCTACGTGCCTATTGACCGTACAAACGTCCCTTACTTCTTTTTTTCCTGAGTTTGCGATACAAACGTCATCGCAATCTTTTGCACGCGAGAGCGCGTTAAGAACACAGAATTACCAACTCACCTTTCAGGCGGTCATGAAGAGGGTAACGTTCACGGTGTGCGTCAAGCCAAATATCCCCGCAAGCAAAACCTTCACACGGACGCCGAAAGCACGGTATCCCGAGCACCACCGGCTAGCGCACGCACACACTTGCCACACGCTCTGTCGGCTGTCAAATCGCACGATAGGCTTAACCGGAAGGGCCGCCGGCGGTGTGTCGGTCAGCACGGGCGAATTCGCCCGCCGTTCCTCTTCAACGGCGCACGAACGACACCCGAGGCTGTGGCAGCACGGCTAGAAAGCAAGCCACCGCGAAGGCGACCACGAGCGGCGGCGTAGTACGGTGCGGCGAGACATTCCAGGCAAGTCGATTGGAAGCAAATCCCTGCGCGATCTCGAGACGAAAGTCGGGCGAGCCGACGTATGCGGGCGTAGCCCTGCGCGGTAAATGCGAGGAGAACTCGTCTGCATGCACGCACACGACGGCTCCTATGGCAGCGAACTTCGCCCAGCTGTTTCGCGGACACCTGTGCATACACACGCGCGAGTCAACGCGAGTTGCTAGACGTCAAAACAAAACGCCGAGGTGCGCCGCCCACTTGCGACGTCCGTTTCCTCCTAGCGGACATTGTGAGAAACTCAAGCGCAATTACTCTTTTCTTTTTTTTATCCAGGTGATAATCTACTGTTTTGTTGTTGTTGTTTTACTGTACTGATTATGGCTTTGCTAAGCAGGTGATCTTATTTGTTTAGACTACTGTAGCTCCTGAACTAGGGTGGCTAGAATTGGGCACCCTACCTGAACGGCTACTGATCGCCATCACTAAAATCTCGGAAGCCACAACATGGCCTTTGAGATTTGGTGGCGCACAGTCTCGGAGGCCAGATGCTTACTGGCATGGCTTGTGCAGTTTTCTACAGATGACCCGGCATAGCTACGAGGACAAAGAAGCAAATGATCATTACGATCACGACGTGTACCTATCACGCCTATGTGTACGCGTCAGAAATAAAGGGTGCAATGTAACCATCAAATCTAACCTCCTTTTACTGCCTTGTTTTTGTCTGCCCGCCCGGTGTGCTACACATTCCAATGATCATAGATGATCATAGCCTATCGGTTTATTTTTGTTAAAATGTCCACCCACAGATGACGCATCACGCAACTCAGAAAGACCATTGTGTGGGCACAGACGACTGGCTAGGGAACCGCCTGTCTACTTCCATCGCCGTTATTCCGGAGGCGTTAACCAGTCAATGCAAGCTTCAAAACAGCCGTCAATAACACGCTTCGTTAAACTTTATTGCTGCACATCATAGTGAACTAGAGTACCACAGATGTTAAGCATGTGAAATGCTTTTAACTCCTGTTGTCGGCGACCTTCAAGTAACCTCGAACCAACAGCCACAGCCGTTATCCGGGCACTCAAACGAGAACATCCGGGGAACCAGTCAAGACCACATTACATACGCTATATAGTTAACTTCCCAGACAAGTTACAAAAAATATTGATTCGGAGTTCTTCCTAATGTTTATCACAATATCATTCAAGCTATAAGATCGAGGAAGTTTTATTTTTTTCATGTGCTTTCCAATAGCGACGTTTAAAACGCCATTTCATGCTTACATCTATTCTCATTACGCGAAAGCCAGCATTTTATTGTCATTTACTTATTTATTTATTTCAAAATACTGCAGGCCAATGCTTGGCCCAGGTAGGAGCGAAATCATACATTCTTATACACCGAAAAGAACAAAAACATGCAGTTTTAACAGCACACAGATACAAAACACGCAAAAAATTTAAAATGCATAAAACACAATTTTAGCTGGTGAATAGACGTTCTAATGCCCCAGTAAAATCTTGTAAGAAAAAAACTGATGGCTGCAACGAATTCCGCTCTTGCACTGTTCTAGGAAAAAGCTTGTATTTAGTTTTGTCATAAATTGGAGCAATTATATTGAATGTACCACTCTTCTGTAATGCCTTCGGTCCTGAAAACCATTGAAATAAATAAATAAATAATGGCATATTCGACAGGTAGCTTTGAAGCTTTTCAGAAAAATTTTCGCAGCGCTGCTTACATTCTAGATATGTCGAAATCGAGCACGCAAAATACATCCAGCTATAGTTCGATCATTCAGAGCGTTGTGCTCCAGCTTGTAATCGGTGCGAAACAGCCGAATGAATCAGTAATTAATGCGGAGGTACGGTGGCTAGCGGGGTGGGTGGGGGGGGGGGGTGAGGCTGCTAAATTTACATTACGCCAACAGCTAGCTTAATTGCACACGCGCGACCACTGACCACGTGATACTTCACTGGACCCAAATATGTTTTCGGTGGTCATAGATCGACTTTATTCTGATGGTAATAAGCTGAAAATAAGTGACGACTTCTAGCGCCTTAATATTGCGCAATGCTAGGCAAGATTGCACGGTAGCTTTTTAATTATAGTGCAGCTTCTGTTTGTGTTATTTGCCTTATTTGGAACTTCTACAGATATTAACGGATTACGTACCTTTTAACTGGTTGTGCAGCGGCATAGACAAAACAACAAGGTGTAAAGGTGGACGAATCGTACATTTCCGATGGTTGATATCCCAGGCTAATGACTCGTTTGGTTCCAACGGTATCTCATGTTCGCACTGTTTCAGGCGTTCAGACGTATGCGCAGCCTCACACAGTCACAGGCCTTATTTTCTAGTTATTATCTCTGCTGCGTGACCCTTCTATAACCTCACTAATAAAGTTCTTCGTCTTCATTGATTGTGCCACAAACTTTTCGCGGTGTCTCTTTCAAGCTAGGTTGTCCCCGCGTCGTCTGCGTGTCGTCTGTTAGGAAGCCGTAGGATAGTGTCGTCATACGACTAACAATTAGAAACCCACGATTAAAAGAAATGCTATGCGATGGGTTTAAAGGCCTTTAGTTTTAGACATGACACGGGCATGGCAAGTTCGCTTGTTTCAGAGTTCTTCGAAGGGTCTGCCAGATAGTTAGGGCGCGACCTCTGAGACCGCCGTTTTCGATCTCGGAGGCCATAATTAGAGGGCGAAGCCGGCGAGCGCGACTTCAGTCGATCCAGGTTAATCCAATCCAACCCGATTCGCGTCGTCGCTCATGTCCGCACACGCAAATGGCTGGGGCCAACTTGTACCGCGAATACATGAAAATCTGCAGCGCTTGGCGTGCTGATCCCGCCAGGAGCGGCAAATGCCTCGGCGAGTTCGTCCGGCGTAGGGTGGCCGAAGAGTTCCGACAGAGCGAGCAGACCGTCGTGCAGGACCCTCAGGAGTGCGAGCGTCGGCTGGACAGCCTGCGTGCCCTTGCCTCCGATCGGTACGCCAAGCAGTACCCGAGGATCTCCGTGTCGTCCGCTTTGGGGCTCACGCGCGCCGAGTGCTCCAAGGTGATCGTCGAAAGCCTGCACACAGCCGAAGGCGTGAAGGAGGACCAGTCGCTGCTGGAAAAGCTGAAGGAAAGGCTCTCCTTCAAGACCGACCTCCCCGAATCGTCGCCTCCGGAAAGCAAGAAGTGAAAATCGCGAGAAAAGAAGCAATACTTTGTCCCGTGTCCAGCTACCCGGTGTCGCGAGCGCCGGAGAGACAGTCCACGACACGTGACCATGAAACCGAGTTACGCCTGCGTTCATTGTGGTGAGATGCAGCAGCAGCTCTACAGGAGCTACGGCCCCGACCTGCTAAAGTTGTCCCGATGCGTGAGTATCCCAGTGTTTCACGCTTTCAAGCAGAGCCGAGAGGATATGCACGGAGGAAGAAAGTGTGTAGCGGACCCGATTAATGTAATCTGTTATACGAGTCGTATTTGCTTGTAGGCGTCACTTCATCTGGAAAGAGGCGTTTGTACCATTCATCTGTACTGAAAAATAAAAAGTGATCTGCAGGACCATATATCATATCTCAGACGTAATTGATGCTGGAACATGAAGCGTGGGATCTTTTTGACAATGGACCGTACCGTTCATTCAGTGACAAAATTCAACCCGAACTTATTGCCACCTTATCACACAGTTAGGCGTTCTTTTGCGTTTTGCAGTGAAGCTGTGACGACCTGATTAATCTGTAGGCCTTGTGACACACTACACACCTCTGTACCAATAAGAGTGGCCAAGTTCCAGCCATGTTCAACATTTGCGCCACCATCTTGGGCTAGTGAAGAGCTCCTGACAGATATTGGCTATATGTATGCAAAAAAAAAAAGAAGCCTAAAGTATGGAAGTGTACTGCCATATCGTCGGCATGGTCTGTATGGGCATTTCGCTGATCCCAATTTGGTTTCCCTCCATGTTTGAAAAGCATGTGGGGTTTCAGACCTGCCCTCGGGAAAGAGGAATGACAACACAACAGTGCAGACAATCACAAGGGCATTTATTGCACCTGTTATACTCCGTTCTAGCCAGCCGAATGATTGCCCATAGAACATGATGATCGACACTCAACAAATCAACAAAGTCTGGCTCACCGCGACCGGATAGCCAGTGAATATGTTTGCGCACTTGCCAGACACCAAAGCTTAATCGTTGGTGTATACAGTCATGTGAATGGTGGCGCGTTCGAATGATCGTGTTCGTCCATTCCGGTGTCCTGCTCCTAAACCTTTCGCAGGGTGGTCCCACGAACGGCCAGCAAGTGCAGTAAACGTACACGCAGCTGGCCGACTCCAAGACAAAAGAGGAACAGGGTTACTCAGGCCTTTTGCGCCCGAGTAACCTCACCGTTAGGTCGCAATAGCAGCACGACGCTCATGCCCTTGTACTGATCTGCAACTACACTGACTGCCGGTGGTGCCCAGCTGCATGGGCAAGCCGGATTACAGGAGGTGCAAGAACCATACGGAGAAAACAACATCGGGAGACGCATGAGAGTCAAGCGTCCCCATAAGCGAAAGCTAGACACAGGACGACCAGACGAAGCAACGACTTTCAAGAGTCAGCACTTTGTCCGCTCGTCTTGGGTCTTCGTTTTGTTCCATGTCGGCCCTAGCGCTACCCTTCAAACATGAGGAAGTACAAACCCAGCCAGTTTCTCTTTCCTGCAGACATTTGACCCCTTAAACTTAGCTGCGACCACCTGGGGACTGATGTCTGTTCTAGTTAGTGAATTTAAGTCAAAATTAAATTCTGGGATACTTTCATGTGCGCACGGTGCACAAGCATTTTTGCATTCTACCCCCATACGAATGCTGTCACCTTAGACAAGACCGAACCTGCAATCCCGGGCTCAGCAGTGAAACGTTACAACCACTGGGTCTTTCCTCGGCAATGGGTACTTCCTCTAGTTGGCTCTACAGCCATGTGCACACATGCCTTTGAAAGGAATATGCATCACATTAGACATTTTGTCACATCTTGTGACAGGTATATGTCCAGCTCCCGCCATCGAGGAAAGTGGTAATAACCATTGCGTATTGGAAGGAAAATTTCCTGCGTCCAGGAAAAAACACACCTTAAATCAGACAGACACAGGAAAGGCCAGCTGGACGTAGGCTACACCTCTTAACGCCATTCTGAATCTGCATGCTGTGGTTTTGTGTCTCTGTTTTAAGCTGCGTTTTTCTTCAACTATGAGCTGACCAGCTCAACAAGCGGTCCATTGCCACTGACAGTCAAGGGGAGGGATCTTACAGTATTCCGTAAGATCCCACCTAGCAGACGTATCCATTCTTTTCTGCTGCTGGCTGGGCAAGGGTCTCCTTGCCCTGTCTCCTTCTCACGAAGGAGACAGGGTGCCCCCAGCCAATAAGCACTTCAGCAGCAGTGAAATGGACATGTCCACTAGGTGGATATTTCCCAGATATCTCCTCTCCCAGATATCTTCCAATTTGTAATTAGACTTCGTCTGTTTTCTTTTATTTTATTTTTTTACAGTCCCGTTGCAATCATGTGGTTGACGAGTACATCGAGATGGAGTTCTCGATTGTCCTGATCGACGTGGTGTTGCAAAAGCTGGAGGCATACAGGCACATCATCTTCAACGTTGGGATGGGGGTAAGTGCACACGTCCTGCTGTGTCTCATCATTCGGCTGAAATTCTCAACATGATTAACTGCCCTAGCTGCATGTGTTCCAGAAGCTGTAGCACTCTTTCCACTCTTCCCCATTTTCGACAGAGGCCTTGGAAGATTGCCTTGCTCTTCTTGCTTGGTGAAGCCCTGGAACACTGGATGTCAAGGCAACAGACGCACAAGGCTGGTTATGACTTGGAGTGGCACTTCTATATCATCTGCCTGTTCCTCATTGCTAGTAGGTGTTGACAATGTCTTTCTATTTCATTTTTTTTTCTTTTTCTTTTTTTTACCCTCCTGAACTATCCTCTCTCCCTGTCTTTGATCTCCGTACTGCCCACTGCGTTTATCTCACTGGCTATGGCATACTTGGGTTTGATTCCTGTATACGGAGGCCGCATATTTCGATCCAAGTTAAATGCAAATATGCTTGTGTTACTCAGCTTTAGGTGCGTATTAAAGAACCCCAGGAAGTCAGGACTAAATCGGAGCCCTCTACTTCGGTGTCTCCCATAATGCACATTGCAGTTTTGGGACATTGAACTCCACAATTTGAATACGAATTCTCTTCTGACTGAAGTTCAGGTCTCAGCATCATGAATTCACCTTTCTTTTGACTCCTATTTCAGTTAGTAATAAGCAGCAAACAACCTTATTTCTTTTTTTTTTTCTGTTACTGTGACAGCAGTTAAAAGCTCTAAACTAAGCTTGCTGCGGCTGTCTGTCCGTTGTTATGCTATCATCATCACGTACCTGCGAACTCTCCCTAATTTTTTCATAAGGGTTCTGAATTTGGATGCATTGTTCAATTTTATTAATGCTGTGCTGCATTTCATGAAAAGGTAGAGCTTTTTTTTTTTTTCTTTTGCGACCAGAATTTTGGATGCTGAAAGATGATGTGGCACGAAACTGCAAAAAACGCATGCAAAAAAAGAAATTGTGATACTCTTGCACCGCCTTCTTGTGGAAGGGGAGTATAGTACCATGTACCATAGGGGCATCTGCTTCAGGCAGGTTGATTCAGTATAGTTTTTGAAGCAGGCCAAATCAGCAAAGAACGCCCATATGCCATGCATTGAGTGCATGTTAAAGAACCTCAGGTGGTCAAATTTAATCTGGAGTCCCCCACTACGGTGTGCCTCATAACCATATTGTGGTTTTGGCACGTGAGGAGATCGCAGGATTTAATTTTAAATTGGCATTAGCAGAGTCGCTGAAAATATCACTCTGATCTAAAAACAATGTGCTGCTCTGTCAGTCTCTACCGTTGCAAGTTTGCTGCTGCTGCTTGTGTGGCTTTGTCTGAAAGTAAATGATTGGTAAAGTGTGTTTGGGTGCACACCTCCGAAATGTGTGCACTCAGGCATTTAAAAAAAAAATGTGCGTGCTTTTTTTTCTTTTGCTGTTTTGTATCTTAAATAGCATGCACCAACTCACCCAATCTCAGCCTCTCTTGGAATAAAATGCAAATTTGTAAATTTGTCTAGATCATCTGACACTCACCCAAGTGAGTGTCAGATGGTCTGCTCAGACAAAAATTCTTTGTCTGTTGATGGTGGAGGGGTGTGGGTCATTGCCATTACAGTGAGGGTACAGATATATCAACATTTTCCTGTTTATTGTTCCAGTTCCAATGCTTTCAGTACAACGAAGTTTCTATATAAGCGTTTACATCTTCACTGTTTAAAAGCTTATTTGTGTCACCCTTCCAGGTAATGCAGTCTTCATTGCAATGGTCATCTTGCTCACTAGTCTGTGTACACGCTGCCTTTGTGACAGGTGAGTGCATGAACTTTACTGTATGCGGTACCGCATAGACTCGTATAACGATTGTGCTTCGTTTTTCCAGTATGTTTTAAAAAAAAAGAAGCAGGGTTACTATGGCTACATTGATAGACAGCATTTTTTTTTTCTGCTTGAATATTTCTCAATTCTTCACCTGTTTGCTTTTATGAAGATTTGTGCAGGCTGAAGTGGAGTAACTGAAATAACCACAACTACGAAATGCATGTTGTGTGCAAGTGTAATGTAAACGTAACATATTATGCTTGCAAACTCACTGTATTACGAGGCAGGGTAATAAAACAAATAGCTATCAAGACAGATAATAAATTTTGAAGTTGTGTTCATAGATTGTGTCAAGGCCGCCTTTCTTATCTTGTTCTGCTCATTTACTGTTCTGGAAAATGTGGGTGTTCATAGTATAGATGCGGTGTCTCAGTGATGTGATTTATAGGGAGCGCTCCTTTGTCGGCCATTGTATAGTGCTGCACAAGTAGAACTGTTAAACATATTGATAGTGTCATCTATGTTTATTAGTTGCAAAGATGATCATGAATGGCAAGCTATTGCTTCCCCTGACTGCCATTTAAAAGGTTGGATGCATGTTATCCACTCAGCGCAACCCCATAGCTTTGCTGTAATGAGAGAGTGACAATTTCTGCCTAAATCAACACATAGAGGAATGACTGGCTTGTGCTGCCTGTATATTGTGCTGGCAGTGTTAACCTGACGTAGTGTCTAAATAAAAAAAAAAAGTCAACTCTCACCTCTGCAAAGTATCTTCAATAGACTATGTAGACAGCTCTTAAGTGTTGCGTTCTCTTATTTTCTACAGATGACCGTATAGAGTGTGGGGTTGGGTCTGTTGGTAATCCATTGCTTTCAGTAGACGAGAACATTAATAAAGCAAGCATTTTTACATAGCAAGTCGTGCTTAGTGTTTCTACTGGTTTGTGAAGCCTCTTGTCTGAAGCCTTCTGTGTCACATGTGCCTTAGAGATCTGTGCCGAGCCAGCACTTTACCTGCACTAGCAAGTAACACTTAGGCTACGTTTTCGCCATGACAAAGCAGAAAGCGGTTCTGCTTTTGGGGAATCTGCACTAGCATATAAACATCTGGTCATAAAATTCAACATTTTGCTTTGTTGATTGTCTATATTTAGGAAAAGCAACTAGCTAAAACTATCAAAACTATGTCTTCTTTATCTTCCATGGTAGACGAAAGTTAAAGACGACACGCGCAGTTGCGCAAAATGATGGCTTGTAATAACTGATGGGTCAATGAATGAACGTATGTCTTGAAATAGTGTGCTGAACAGTGCCACCACGCGGACAAAAGTACGCAAACTAGATGGATGTGGGCGAAAGCGGCAGTGGTTTCCGCTGCAGCGGCGAAACAAATGTGAACATCTCGTACATGCGTGGAAAAGATTTTCTGCCCGCTTGCCGTTTCCCAAGTGTGAACGTAGCCTTAGTGTTTGAATTGAATTATGGGGCTTAACGTGCCAAAACCACTTTCTGATTATGAGGCATGCCGTAGTGGAGGACTCCGGAAATTTCGACCACCTGGGGTTCTTTAACCTGCACCTAAATCTAAGTACATGGGTGTTTTCGCATTTTGCCCCCATCGAGATGCGGCCGCCGCGGCCGCTGGTTCATGAAGCCTCTTGTCTGAAGCTTCTTACGTGTTGTATGTGTGATCGCACATGCACACACACAAAAGAAAGGTCGATAAAGAAGCAAAAGTGTGCTCCAAAATCTCGGACACAACAACTATAATTAATCGAATGCGCACTAAGTGGCATCGCACTTCCATGCTGCAGCAAACACAGAGGCTTCACCACAACAAATATATCTGTGCCTTGCTAGTGCGAGTTCATCTACGCATTTCAGTGGCTCCATGTGCAAGAGAAACCTGAAGTTGCTATCACTAGTCCTTTCACTTGCAGTTCTAATTTCTCGACACAACCTGTTGTCATTTGGCCACTTCCTGTGCATTGGCAGGACATTGCTGGCACGAGCCGTGGTACTGGGCAGCTACGGAAAGCTGCTGGCACTCCCTGCCAACCTGTGGGGGTGCGACCGCTATCAGTCGCAGCTCTTCCTCGCAACCTTCTTCCTGTTCTCCCAGGTGCAAGCCTGTAGAGGTATGTCTTTCGCGTAATTCCTAGGCGACCTTTAGTATGCCCTGTTATATGCCTGTGTTGTGAACGTGTGCGCTGACCTCATTACTTCAGCTTTTTTATACGAAAGTCCCAAGCACATGTTCTGATATGCCTTTGTCTAGGTAATTTTTCTTTTTCGTGCTGAAAGTTCTAAGCTTTGGATAACCAACTAGCACAGATGAGTAGTACATTGGTGTTAGGTTTGTCTGTCAGCATTTTCTGTATCAAGGCTGCTATAACTTGCAGGTGGCTTTGTCTCCTCAGTGCTGTTCAATTTCTTTGGTATAAAAAGCTTAATAATCTTTTGAATTTCAGGTCATGTTAGAAGAGAGTATGGTTGCATACAGATGCACCTCAGTACAAAGAATTATTGAATTTAACGAAGTAAATCCAAAGCATTTGTCACTGATATCAGCGTGTAGCAAATACATGCTTATATGTGTAGCTGAACTTCTATGGATGGCCAGTGTTTTAAATGTGACACATACTTTGTGGCATAATAGTTCTGTGGAAACCCGCAAGGTGAAGAGAAGTAATGAAAGGAAAATGAGACATCCACCCAAACATACCTAAGTACTGCAAAGGAAACCCATACGGGCTACTTGAAAGAAAAGCTTCGCAGTTGAAGAAAAATTCGTCCTGGTTCGGGACTCGAACCCGGGACCACCACCTTTCCGGGGCAGCTGCTCTACCACCTGAGCTAACCGGGCGGCTAGCAGATGGCAGGCGAAGTCGAATTTATCAACAACTCGGAAGCAAAGGCAAGAGTTTGACGTAATAGTTAGAAAAGAAAAGCGAAGCTTTTAGTGAACCTTTTTTTTTTTTTTTTCGAGGAATCCGTATGGGTTTCCTTTGTAGCACTTTGCTACGTTTGGGTGGATGTCTCATTTGTCTCATGGTGAATGTATGCGGACAGAACAGAAATGGGACATCACATTTTGATGTCATCGTCTGTGCAAAGAGAGAACACTAAGCACACTGAAAGGGGCCTTGGCTGAAACACAGTTATAGCTAGTCGCAGAATGGCCTCACTGCTAAAGGATGTCATCTCACGAATTTCATGCCGCAAACATTTTTTTGAATCCTTCAACTATAAGTGGAGTTATTGCACCGATACCCAGCTTCCCCTATCTTTTCGTCTCCGCTAGCCCTTTGGAAGCTACACAGCAGGAAAGCCGAGAGGGGAAAAGCCCGGCCGAGAGTCGACGGTTGCAGCGGCGAAAAACTCATCGTGGCACCTCATGACAGCCGTGGTAGACTGTGCTACACAGCACGCTACTGCCAGTTCTGAGGTCATGCGCAGTGCGAAGATGAAATTATGATATATTTTAGATCGCAGACATCTATACTATCTTTTCATTTAACTCAATATTAGCAATTATGTATTACTAAGAATGCTCTTGCAATCACGACATCAGCCACGACATAGCATTGGTTGGCCAGCTGCTTTTGATGTGATGGCATTGCAGAAGCGAGGGCATTCGATCTTTTGCTGCATTTGGGACAAGATTGTAAATTCTCTGCTGCATGCAGTGAAGTAGTATTTGGTTCACATGTTCACAGCAGCCTCTATGACAGATTGACTATGTTGAAAAAGAGTTTCGAGGCCCCTTTAACAAAGCATCCCAAGTTCTGCCATGCCAACTGAATGAAAGCTTCACGAAAAGATTAATATTGCACAGTGTATTCTTTCTGTATTCTTTGGCACACGCAGCTGGCTCTCATTGCTGATTGGCTGACATGAACCTTAAGCTTTCGCTTCACTGCATGGATATAATAAGACGGAGTACAGTTGAGAGTTTGTAATGCTTTCAGTGTTTGACATTATAAAGTTTGTAACATTTTTGCGGGGTTTTCTCGCAGCTGTTACTGGATTGGGACGTCTCCAGACCGCGGCCATTGTGTTTGCCTCCTACAGTTTTCAGCGGAGCTTGAACATTTGGGTGTCCCCCTTCCTGTGACCGTGAACAGTAGCTCGCCAGCCCTTGAATGTCTGCCCAAAGGCGCCTTCAAGTGGAGTCACCATTGAAGCACTCGCCCACAGAGCCACTCAATGATGATTGATGAAGTAGACTGCGAGAGTCCCTTTCAGATGCATTGTTGATCTCTCGAGAATTTTAGTGACTAGCGCATCATTTCAAATATAGCGGACTGTTAACTTACCAGTCGTACACGTGTCTTCTATTACGTCATTCACAGGGTCTCTACAAAGGTACAAGTTCTGCCACATTAGGTGTGTGCTTTGTTTTAACCCTTCCTGGTCCGAATTTTTTTCTATGAAGCGAGAACGTTATATCATGTGCATCTGAACAACAAAAGACAGAAAAAACTCTTCAAAATTTCCTCAAGTTCTTGGCAATTAATTGAAGGTTTTCTTTTTCTCATGAACATGCCAACAACTCAATGTGTTGTAAGCAGCACGGGTCCCAGTATGGGTACCCACAATTGTACACCATCACTGTGCGTGCACTTGCACACAAACACCTGCATGCACGGGTGCTTGTCTGCGAGTGCAAGCATGTGTGTGAGTTTGTTTTTCGTGCACTTAAAGCTTTTACCAAGATGAATTGCCAACTGGCCCAACTGCAAGTTCTTCTTTGCCAAAAGTGACAGCAGGGTGGATTTATGATCCAAACTCCTACAGCATGTATGCCCAGCTTAGCATTTAGGGGTGTCATCCAGCGTTGCTCATCACCATGATTTGTAGGTGTGAAGCATCCTACGAAACGGCAAGTGTGAAGAGGTGCACTATAACACAGCCTTAGGAGCGGGCAGTTTGTTTTCCTAGATTGAGCTTGGCTAGCCTCCTCGTTTCCCATGACTCGTCTCGCAAGGCACTGTGCTACGGATATGCGACTGAAATCTACTTGCAATCAAATTTCACATTTTTCATACTCAGGGTCCCACTACTGTTATGTTTCTTGCACGAAGTGATATTCTCAAGAGGGGGAAATCCACCTTCCCACTGCAAGAAAAGCACACCACGTGACGACATCACAATTTCATCAGGGAACGCCACTAGGGAGCGTCGGGTTGGGGGAGAGTGTGCTTCATAGCAGTAAAACATGTTCAGTAAAAACGAGAGCTGCAAAAAGCTACCAAATGGCCTGGGAGAGATAAGCGCCGAACCTTAGTGCCTTCGTCTGCTCAGTGGCGGCATGCAAGCCTTACCGGAAACAACATTGTGGGTGATCCCTTCACTGATCTTTGCGAGAAGTCCTCTGGGTGAATGATGCAAAAGAATGAAAAAAGAGTAAACACACCTTCACTGACTTTTATGTAACACAAGTTTTGATGTACAGGGATGAAGACTTGATGAGTTCATGAGTTTTGTGCAGCCTGGACTTGAAATTTGCCTGTGAAGCAAAAGGTAGCTTCGATAAGTATACACATGGTATTTTGCATTTTTAAATAAAATCTGCAGATTTAACATCACAAAGCCCAAACACCATTCCCCATAAAAAAAAAAAAAATGAGAACAACTTGATCACCTTTACTTCTGGACACAGAGGAGTACATTGGTACCAAAAGAACAGTGAAATGGTATTTGAGTAAAAAATCATGTTCATTTAGGCAGCACTTTTTAAAGTCTCAATTCATGTGTGCGATGACCAACCGATGGGTCACTTGTCATATTCCTCTGGTGTGTCATGAGCCGCCGGTGCTTTGCCAAGGGGTTTAATTCTGGAGTTTTGCGTTCCAAAACCACGATATGATTATGATGATTGCCGTAGTGGGGGACTCCGGATTAATTCTGACCTCCAGGGGATCTTTAATATGCCACACAATGCACAGAATATAGGCATTTTTGCATTTTGCCCCCATTGAAATGCGGCTGCTGCGGCCGGGATATCATCCTGCGACCTCGTGCTTAGCAGCACAACACCATAGCCGCTAAGCCACCACGGCAGGCCTCGCCAGGGAGTTGTGCTCCTTTGAAACTTCCTCAAGTTAAAAGAGAGATGGTGGCTCGACACGTATGACCAGAAGCAATAAAAATTTTCCTCCCCGCTAATTTCTAAAAAAAAAAAAAAATCACTTGTGCGCTGCAGAAAAGCCACACAGGGGGAATGACTGCCTTGACCCATGTCGCAGCGAGTGTGTTAAGCAGTATAGTAATTAATTAGTCATTCGTTTGCTGAGCTACACGCAATGGAACTTTGATCCAGTGCGCTGAAAACACTACTATGGGCTTCGAATTATGTTTCCCATGCCTAAGGTATCAAAATAAGCGTGTTGAAGATGATACGTTTGGCTTTGTAGGCCTAACCGGAGCTGACAAGTCGGCTTTCTCACAATCTAAGGTACAGTGCAACATAAGGTCATGTGTCGTCCCTACTGGCATGTTCACAATGAAGCTTTTCCTTCTTAAAGTGCCTCAATTGCCATAAGATAACAAACTTTGCCCGTATGCATTCAATATGCTATGTTGGGCGCTATTTGAGCTAGTTGTTTTAATGCGTGCATTATACATACAAGAGGGTGGCAAGTTTAGCTCATTGGTGGTCCACAATTGAAATGGGCAGAGATATAAGGTTAAATGGGACTGTGTTTATTCTGCAGAAGATATAGCCGAACATTAGATTAGCCCCACTGCGTCGTCTCTTTCGTCTTGTCGGTGACCGTCATCGTTGTCCCTCTAGTGGCACTGTGACAATATGAACAACAGTGTGTGCCTGCCTTTGTTCACCTTGTGCACATGTGCTGGGCCTACAGTCACTCTATGTGCACCAGAAGTAAATGGGATGCAGTTCCAAGATCAAGGTTTACAATCATGCAATTGCATTGCTTCAAACCCTTAACTGCCATGAGAAGTTATAAGAGTTCATGAAAAGTGCAGATATTTTTCTTCTAAAAGCTACAGTAGCAGAAATTCCTATAGTGCTCTTACTGATGCTGTTATGAAAGATGGCAAAAGACATTCTGTATTATTTATTTATGCATAAAAATTACAAGGCAGTGAAACCTTTGTCATGACAATTTAATTGATCATCACCAGTTAAGGGTTTAGGGACACTTAATAGCAATGCTAAACGAGTTTTTACTAGTAACATGTTGTTTCAGAACTTTGTTTTCATTCATTCGGTCTAAAAAAAATGTTGAATTATTGTGGAAAAAAATTTTTTTTTGAAGGTCGAAGTTCTTTTTGAATTTCAAGGCAGAACTTAAGTGCTGGCATATCAGTGCGACACCATGAATAAAATAATTGTTCGTACTTAATTCTGGCACAGCAAAAGCTATTGAAATTTGCTTCTTTTAATCTTTGATTCCCTTACAATGCAGTGTAGCCCCTCCTTTACTAGTAAACAATCAAATAGACCAAAGTAGACACTGTCGCAATTCATGTCACTTATTATGTCTCCTCTCATGGTAAAGAGTGGCTTTGTTGGCACTGTAGAAGGGTAATTTACTAATACAGTTCGAAGGAATGCTAAAAAGAAAAATTAGCTGAACTGTATTATTAGATATGCTTCTGCAATACCAAAAAAGACACTTCCTGCGAGAGGAGCCTTGTTAAGCCAGAAAAGACGCCAGAAAGAAAAAAAAAGAATGACTGGCAACGTCATCTTGATATTCCCGCACCAACTCAATGTGATATGAATTTTGGTGGTGTACGCTAGAGCATGGTCTATTTTTTAACTATAAGGCGGCATTCATTGTATTCTAAAGGATCGAAAGGCTACACTTAACGAGTTTTGAGGACTTCTGCTGCACCAGAGTGCCCCAAATACAAGAAGGTGTTTTGAAATTTGTGATGTCACACTTGCATACTGCGAAATGGTTTCATCACAACATTCAAGAAATGAGACTGTGGCCTTAATTTTCTTTTCTAATAATCAATCTATTACTGCAAAGTTAATGAAAATGGAGTTTAGAAAGAATAGTCTGTCAATCTAAAGCTAACTTAGTGTTTTCCTTTAGCATGCCAGAGTTGAAAGCACAACAGATCCATTACTGTGCTTGGTATGTATTTTGCTTTCTCACTAGGTTGCATGCCACTGCCGTTTTGTTAGAGAGTCGGGTTCCATTCATGTTTTGAATGCACGTCATGTGCACTTGATGTTTCAAGTTTCACAAGAGACTGCAAAGCCCAAAATACACAGTTAAAAGGGCCCTGAACAACCCTTAGGGCTTGGTGAAATAACATAATCCGCGGGTAGCACACGCTGTTGTGAACATCTCAGCCAAGTTCTGCTGTCGTACGCGGCCCGTGGAGCTTGCAAGTGGAGCGCGAAGTCACCTTTTTCTCAAACGCTCTCGTTTCAAAAACCCCATGCTCCTCGCTCTTTTTTGTGTGCTTTATTTCGTCATAAAGCACACTCCAATACGCAACAGCTATTGGTCGCTGCGCTCGGCTACACCGAGGCTGCCGCGAGGTCCCACCACGAGTCCAGTGGCTAAGCGCACTGCGGCGCTCTGAGGACAGCCACGTTTGGCTAACGTTTAGCGCAGCATAGACACCAAATCGGAACTTTGAACTGCACGCCACGGTGACGTCTCCGCCGTAGCCTTTGCAGTGTAAGGCATTGGAGGAGGAAGGGGAGCACAGCTGAGGCCGTGTTTGATTGCCGATAACTCCACTTCTGCTGAACGTATTGAAGTACTTTTTGCGGCAAAGTGGTTCTGAAATAGCCTATCTTCACTTCCAATGTCCTTCTCCGCTTCGATAAAAAGTGGTTCAGGGCACCTTTAAACTCTGTTTTAGTATGTGTTGGTGACACACTGGCCTTCAATTCAACGTGTTTCATCAACAAACTATGCGGAAGCTGAGCGTTTACACAAAACCTTTGCTTCAAGAACTTTTTCTGAAGTTGACAGTGCTTTACATACTAGAATGTAAGCAGAAAAGGGAGAAGGCAGCGACTTACACGCAGGCATGGCAGTGACTTCAACAGTCACAACGCTGTTGATGCCCAGGTTGGCAAGGGTTCCACGAATCAGACCACACGTGAATGCCAAGTACTGCGAGGAAGGCACATTTTTTTTTTTTTCAAGCTTAAAATGGTTGATCGCCGTTTAATGTCATAGCAGTAGGGCATGCGCCTGTCAAATGCAAACAAAATCATGGGCATTTGCAGCAGCGTTTATGAGGGCCACAAGACGGGAATATTTTCGGTGCATTTAGCCTTCCCTGTGAAATTCTCTCGCACTCACAATAAAGTGGATCACATCGACCAAAAGTGGCAATAGTATATCGCCATGACCATACTCTTGAGCAGCAAGCATCACTGCAAATCCTGATACAACCAGGAACTTGCTCGCTTTTCCAGGTTGCTATGGAGGTTTCTAGACTTAATGCTAGGGCCTTCCAGGGGCTTGACATCCGGAGAATGAAACGAAAGCGTTTCCTGAACCATCGCCACGGGTATTGTTGTTGACCACCTACTGCGACTAGAGGAGATTATTCGTAGCATAAGGTAGCTACCAGTAAGACTGGTGCGATACGAGCTCCTGCTGTTTGACTTCTGCGAAACTTTTTACGAAGATCATCGGTGTTGGGGAAATGGTCTGGTTTCAGGAGTGGCGCTGGTTTCAACAACACAGTTTCCTTAATTCTTGGTGGGGTTGAGGGAATCGGGGCACCGCAACCCTGGATCTACGAAACGGACTGGAAGTCCCTGAACATTTCACCCAGTCCTCTGTCCACCAAACTGACAAATTCAATAACGACGAACGGTAACCATAGTGAAATCCGAAAGGCCCAACGTTTTCTTTTTCTTTGTTTCTTTTTTAAAGTCAACAACTAAAGCTCGAAACTTACCTTGGGTGCCATCTCAATGTACTGTTTGTTGTTGGACAACTGCGTCAAGAACCGGAACTTGTTATCGTGTAGGACGTAGACTCCCTGTACCAGAAAATAAGGCAAATTAAATGAAAACTAGCCAACGCGCTACGCAATTCTCACAGGGCAACTCAATTCCTGTAACATACGTGGTGGTTTGTCCTCAAGTTGTCGATCTGTTTCTTGTACACCGCAGACCAGAACTCCTTGCAAATGAATTTTATCACGTCCAGCTCGGTCTTGAACCGGGGCCAATCTTTGGTGAGCCTGTGTGCACACAAACGGTTTCGAAAAAGACCGTCCTTCCTTGGATGCATTCTTAAACTAAGGGACGCGGTTCACACGGGCGGCCCAATGCACCTTACCTTTCAACCAATCGATATCCAGTTGAGAAGCCGATCTGTTCCAGCTTGGTGACCGATGCATCCTGCGCGGGAGATAAGTTTTTGAAGACAGTGCGCCAATGCCAATACTTGAGGGGGGTGGGAGGCACCTGGCGTTGTTAATAGCGCCTAATACAAGCGTCGTTCTTCGATACACTTATCTCGTTAAGCTGAAGTACCTATTTTTCGACGCCGTGGCGCACTTACCCTTTCCGCAACATCGTCGTGGCAATAAATAGAGTTTGTCATTTCCATGAACAAGAACTCAAACAACGCGTCGTCCGCCATGTTTCTTTTCGTCGTCTGCTAAGCAAACCGCAGAATGTATATATTAATAATTGTTGAATTAGAAAAAAATATATCACTATAGCTACTGAAAATAATCTGCAGCATATATTTTTCAAGAGTGGTACAATATAAATGGTGCAGTCATCGACTATTAATTGCTGCGGTCCTAAACAATAAATCTGAAGATGGCGGCAGTGAACGTGTTTTCGCAGCTGAAAGCCGAGTTTGAAGCGGCGCAAAAAAGTCTCAAGGATGTGGATGAAACCATCAAGAAGCTCACAGGCCGAGATCCTGAGGAGTTCAGGCAAGCTCACGTTTGTGTCGTACGCCGCAAATCGAGCCAACAAGCTCGCAACCAAATCGGCGACCGAGAAGCCGCAAGCGTCTGCGATCCGCGAAAATCGCGCGAGCGGTTCGCAGTGGCTTATTTCAGTATCCCAAAAGCGTCTGCAGGAGAGACGTTGTGCAGCTCTCTCACGGTTTTGAGTCGGTTTCCTGAGCTGCGCGCACAATGTTCGGTGTGGCTGGTCTTCACCGGGAGATCTGTGAACATCGCGTACTACGGCCTTCAGCGGCGTCCCTCTCGATTTTGTCGCCTCTGCATGTGTTGGACCACGACGCGTCTCTTGTTTTCCTTTCGCAGGAACCAAGCTCGCCGTCCGGGAGGGCCTGCGCAAGGAGCTGCCGCCGAGCAAGGCGGACGAGAACGGTTCACGAAGTGGGTACCGATACGCGTCGTTTGAAAAATGCGTGCACGCACGAGTTGCCATGGAAAACGCTGTCGAAACTGCCCGTAACAGCTGCTCCGATGCAACAGTTCCCACAAAAGCGATGTCCTACCTTCAGATTGTAAAACAAATTCGCACTTGCTTGTCTGCTTCTTCGAGCAACAAGAGAACATCTTGAGTTACGCTAATAATGGAGTTGCAACGCCGAGCCATAAATCTTCCCGCGAACACTTTCGGTCCCGGGAACGAACGTGACCGCGAGATTTCGGGCTCTCCGTTTTGGCAGCTCTCGGAGCAGTTTGAGATGCCGGTTGGCGAGTGGGAGTAGAGAGTTCCTGGAATTGCATGCAGTGACGCTTGAAGTGTTCCCCGAGCGACGCTTCGTTTTGTTCACGACCGGCTTTATAAAGCCGGTCGTGGTTTTGTTACTGCGATGGAGTCTGGGCTTCGCAAACGATACAGACGTCGTGGGCTCGTCGCAGTGTGCGTAATTAATGTAGCCCTGTTAGTTGTTGGTGTGACTGCTACCCGTATTGTGGTTCGCGCTCCACACTTTTGTGCCAGTACCACCAGAAACTTGTACTCGCTTAGGCCGCAATTCTTCTTCCTTTTTTTCGTTTTTGTTTCGCTTGTCCGCTACGAGCCGCGCTCATCAGCTGCTTTCAGCTGGTGCAGTTGACTTGTGGCACTCAAGCGCATAATTTTGTGCGCTGCACTCTTTCCTTTGTCATGCTCCCAACAAAAAGTTCAACAGCCTGCATGTGCTGTTGGGGAAAGTACTTTTTCAGAAACAAGTTTCCTTATTTTATTATGAGTGGAATAGAAAAGGTGAAAGTAGGGCTAATATCCCCTTCTGTAACGAATTATGATGGTTGGCCGACAAATGTGTCAAAGTTACGTAACTTTATTCTGAGGCGTTGCAGACTCCTCTGCAGGCTACAAGCCTTGTGGATGCCACTTTGCTGGTTTACGTAGAATTTGTTAAGTCTGCAAGTGAGTGGGGGCACTTTTTCAGTTTGGACATTACGTGCAATAAATGTGGTACGATAAGAAAAGTAGACTTGAGGTTAAAGTGTTAAGTGTGTGCACCCCGACAAGCGTGCATGGTCCATTACATGCGCTTTCTATCAACAATTGCAGAAAGCCGGGTGTTGCAACAGGAGGTCCTCCTGCGAAACGGAGAAATATCGGAGGACCACCGCTGCGGTACGTATGCATGAGATTGACGGGTTCCCTCATGGTGGTGTTGCTCGTGAGAGTCATGAGCGCAGCAGAGGATTAGGTTAGGGGATTCGCAGGGGTAATGTGGAGTTGGCTAATGCAGCACAAAACTGTCTGGGGATCGCTGGGTGAGAGACGTTTGTGCTGCAGCAGACTCAAGAATAGACTCCTGCTGACAATGTTAATAGAGTTTTAGTGCGTCCGGTATATGGGTAAATGCAAGCAGACAGGGCGTTTTCCAGATCAACGGATGTGCAAACGTGAATGACCTGCACGGTGCAGGAACTTGGCGGAACAGAGGTCAACTAGGCAAACATGGAGCTAATTGCAGGAAACAAGTGTATGCTATATCGCTACTTCTGTAAATTTTCGGCAGTGGCATAATCTTGTTGCTGCCAACAATTTACAAAGCAGCAACATAAGATACACTTGTTTACTGCAATATTAGCTGTGTGTTTGTCTGGTTGAGCTATATGCCACCAGATTTTCTGCACCGTGCAGGCCATTCACATCTACGCCTCCGCTCATCCGGTAAAATTCCCAGTCTGCTTGCATTTACCCGAATACCAGGCACACTAAACCTCTCTAATGGTGCACCTCGCCAGCCTTTGTGCAGATTTTGCTTGACATATCATCTGCACGTCCCATGTTTACCCCAGATGTAGGCTGGCTACACTCCATTTTATGATTAGCAGGCAGTGCTGACATTTGTGTGCCAAAAAAAAAAAAAAAATGCTGCATCACATATGGAATGTACGCATGAAGTAATTTGCTGCAATATTAAGTCTTATAATTCCATTTCGCGAAATGTGACATAATTATTACGTGTGAGGTATCACAGATCGGTATTTATTTACCACCAAACGAGCAGAGGGACACGTCCTTGCAAACAAGGTCCACAGTGCACCAGTGGCACTTGCACATATTACGTTGCACATTACAAGCACAAAGGTTCACAAATAACATGAGATCTGAAGTAGTTATATTCCATAAAAAGCATAGCAGATGAAAAGTAACTGCACTACAAACTAATAACCATGATGTTACTGTTCCCGATTTACACGAAAACTTTACCTCTGTTCTAAAATTATAAATTCATGGGTACTGAATAGGTTGCCCGGCATCCACCGTACTGAATCTTACGAGAGCGTTTGCATATAAAAGAAAATGTATGTGTTACACACTTCTGCAATATGTGCACCACAAATTTCTCTGTAGGAATTTTGAAAAACCCTCGTAACCATTTCAACAGTTTCGCGTAAGCTTTTGACTTGTACATAAAATGTGTCAGCTTCAGATGCTCTAACAGATGCATTTTACAGTATACTGCAATACCGTTTTTTGGTGCTTAGTTAGGTCAGTAGAGTTCAGCCTTCTCTCTTAATACAACAAATTCTATTCAGATTGTTGCACTAGTTGTCTAGTAAGATAATTTGTTTTTCACATGCATATCTGGATGGGGAAGTTGAAGTTGGCTTCGAAGTAAAGCCTTCACTTAACTTTTAAGAGAGATGAAAGGTCTATTACATAACATACTGTTATATTCCCGCCACACCTGTGTCCTGCAGCCATTGCAGTACTTAATCTTTGCAATTGACTCTTGCAGGACACCAATCAAAGCTCCGGCAGAGGACAGCGGTGATGAGGAAGAGCTACCAAGAAAGGTATTAACTGTTGTCCTCTGCCTCTGATATTGATTAGTGCAAGTCAGCTTTTGTGGCCTGCTTTTCTGTGCCCCCAGGCCTTCGCCCTCTAGTGGACATAAAAGTAGGCTGATGATGGTCATTTATCACGTAGAGCTGCCACTGCAGGAAACTGTAATCAACATATGCTGTCGCATGACGCTCATGTCACAGAAATTTGGCAGTAATGCATTTTGAATGTTTGCAGAATTGCACCGAGACTGAGAGGAAGCAGAACTACCAGGGTGTTTCGGTGCCGCAGCTTCCAGCAAGTGTCCTACAGATGTTCTTAAAGATGGTTGATTGAATGCACCTTTAGGGCTCATTCACACGTGTGACTTGAGGAGGTCGCGCGACCATTTGCGACTCGCAATCAAAAAGCGACCGAAGGCGACTGATGTTCACACCGGCAAGCCCAGCTGAGCACGACCCGCAAGTCGCAATCCCGGAGATTATCGTTCTCAGCGAGAACTCTCGGAATCTACGCGGAATTTGAACGCGACGCCGGAGGAGGCCGGATGTAGACACACGTAAGATCACTTCTGGTGCGCCGCTGATTGGTTTATCAGTTTTGCGACCACGGTCGCGTGACTGAAAAATCGCGCAGAGAGCGACTGGCCCAAAATGGTCGCTTTTCAAGAAAGACAACCGTTTGCGAACATTTGCGACTGGTCGCTTTGCGACCACCTTGGTCGCGCGACCACTGTCAGTCGCCGGTGTGAATGAGCCCTTATGTTTTGTGTTGCTTTAAGGGGCAGCTCTGCGCTCTTTTAAGGGGTATGGTTGTCAACAAATTTTGTGTCACTCATTGGGCACCTTGATCGCGTGCCAAACGGCGTGGCTTTGTTTGGTCTTTCCTTGCAAGTTAACTTCGACATTGGCATGTATGCTTTCAGTTTGTGCCTTGGAAAGCTGGAACGCCTGAGTTGGGTTCCAGCTTTTATCATTACAAAGCTAGAATGTGTGATTTGATGTCTGGCAGCCACCCCTTGCTTTCTGTTTGTAATGTAAGCCCTAGTGCCGAGATGTTTTGAGCCTGTGATTGTTTTCTCGATTGTTCACTTTTCTTTTTTCTTCTAAAAGAACTTTTTAGAAATTATGTGTGACTAGAGCCAGACACATCAGCGTCTACAGGATATGGCAGTCCTGGCTCAGGGCCAGAAACACACACACCCATGGACGCCGATGCACTCAGTGCTAGTCATCTGAAGTCTCTCAAAGAGTGATCGTATCCTTGAAAGTGATCAGCTAAAAATAATGCCACTCTCGCTAAGTAAAGTGCACAGTCACGTTCAATCTTTAGCAGGCATCGTTTACAACCGCCATTCACGACCCCACTTTAAGCGTTGGGCCTTATGGTCACCACTTGTAACCTTTCTGCGAGGAGCAATCTGCAAGAAAGACTAACTTTGTGCTTGTTCAAGTGTATTGATACACTTTCCGTGACATCACGTCATCCCACGGTTCACACACACTGACACAAGCCTCTTTTCATCTTGAAACCCTGCTCGTTGAGTGCTAATGCTATGGTATGCTCAGTTATGCTTGTACTGCTGTTACTATAGCAAACTGTGTAGACGGCGTGCATAGTGGGCCTTGGCGACCGTGGTTCATTGAATATTGTAAATAAATAAAATAAATCACCCAACTTCAATGCCAACGGTCCAGGGCACAGCTGGAGGGAACGGCCGCTGAGGTTGAGCACGCTGGTGTATTCTTACAGCATGCTAGTCCTATGTGGCATTCATTGTCTTCGTCAGCTATGCTGTGGCTGAAGTCATGCCACCACAAAGCAAGCGAACAAAAATCCTGGGGTTCATTGTGCCCCAACAGCAGCACACACCAATAGACACAGAGCCATTGCAATGTGTTCACAATTTCGTGTACTCCAGTTTGCGTCCGCGCTACAGTGTCTGTGTCATGCTAGGAACACTTGGTCCTCGCTGTCACATCAACAAGAGGAAGTTGAGCCCAAAGTTGCGATTAGCCGCAGTACCTGCCGTTAGTTCTTTGTGTAAGACCTACATCCCTACTTTGGATAGCTAAAATCTGGAAGAGGCGTTTCAGTAAGCGCCACTTGCATAAGCAAGTTGGCATAGGCCTGACTTGCGTAATGTCTGTGCCGTGTATGTAAATACTGTTTGAGAAAGAAAGAGAAGTCTGAGTGTTCCACAAATATGATATTTCCTTGTCTTCATAGCAGCTGTACCATACTTGGCACTTTCTCACACACATTTTTAAACTTGCATTTGGTGAATGCTTCCTCGCGGTAAAGCGTGATTACCGAATTCGGCAAACCATTCGGCAGGCCGAGTGATGTGTGAACTGTTGCGATTGGCAGGGCGGCATCCAATCTTCGGTGGTGGCGGCACCCGCCAAGGAGTCTCTGCGGACGCGTCGGGAAGTGAGCGCTCTGCAGAAGGGTGACCGCAAGTGCATGGAGCGCAACCGGCGCATGTTCGGCATGATGCTGGGCACCCTGCAAAAGTTCCAGAGTGAGGAGACCAAGCGCAAGGACCAGCTTCAGGTGCGCTTGTCCCTTGTCACAACGTCGTGCTTTATTTTTCGTGAAACGCACCAAGAAATGTAGACGAGTTAAAAGGTGTAGCAGTAGCCACCAACTGAAGCCTCTGTACCTGCTATATAAAAAAAAAAAGAAAGAGCATTTCGCATACACAGTGATTACCATATTTGCTCAGTTGTAACACGCCCTCGATTGTAATGCTCACTCGTTTTCTGTGAGCAAAAAAAGAAAAAGAAAAAAACGACCCCCATTCGTTCGCCTCCACACACATGATCGCTTCGGTTTTAATTGCGGCGTCGTGATGTATTCGGCATGTATTTGCAGTCGGAACTTCCATGCTGTTTGAGCAAACGCAGAAAACAGGAAGACAGATGCTGCGCTAACCTAAGCCAAAGGAATCATTGCCGAAGCACATGTACTACAGCACATGGAGAAAGCTATGGCAGCTAGGCTCGAAGCACATACGAGGCAGCCATTTTGAAATGCCGATGGAGATATCGTAACGCAGATTTAGTGTCATTCTCTATTCTAACGTGCATGCAATTTTTGGACCCGTTTTACCGGGAAAAAAGTGCACGTTAGATTCGAGTAAATACAGTAGCTTACAACATGTATTCATAAACATAGCAGATTTTGTTAAAACTGAAAAGAAAAACGTTTTTCTTTATTTTTTCATTTTAAATGTACATTTTAAAGTCGTTTTATTTGCGTCACGATCAGCGAATCATTTTGTGACCAGAACGTATTCCTTCACCCCCTCCCCCCCCCATTCCCACCCCTCCCATGCAGTCCCAGAAACGTGCTGAAATTGAGCAGAAGCTGGAGGAGGCGGCAGAGCGTGAAAAGGCGGAGCTGCGCAAGGAGCGGCAGGACCTGTTCCTGGCACGGCGCCAGAAGCAGCAGGGCCTGCGTCGGCTGGAGCTCAAGCTGGAGGTGGCCCGCCTGGTGAGTGGGCTCTCATCTCACTGATCGCTTTGCTGTTCACAAAGTGCGGCTCGTTCTACAATTTTAGGAACTGTTACATAGTTACAACACACTTGGTGTGTCTTACTGTATATGACAGCACGCAGTTCGAAGGTTGGAACACGAATGTTTATTGCTTCCGTCTCGGAGCGTATATATACGGAATGGAGAGGGGGAAGGGGAAAGAGAGAGCAAGGGAAAGATTTCAAATGATAAACGCACGCGCCGTCAGCACTTGCAAGGCAGTCTGATTGCGGCTGACGTCACTTTACAACAGGAGCATTGCATCAAATATAATGAAAGATCGATTCTGTTTGCGGCAGTCATTTTAAGTGCCCCTCACCAGGCTTGGCCATTTTAAACAGACAAGCACAGCATATCAGTCGCTGCTGGTGATCGTGTCTGCAAGGTATTACACTGAAGTGCACCACAACTAAAAGCAGCTCGAATTTCAAATCAAATGCCACGCGCTCTTCTTCTCAAGGAAGCCGCGCTCTCAGCCTCTCAGCAGGACAGTCAAGATCAAACGCATAAATGCACCTACGTACCGTATTTACTCAAATCTAAGCCAGCCCCAATTCTAAGCCAACGCACGAATTTCCGAATCCAGAAATAAATGAAAAAACTTGCCTCGAATGGAGGCCGAACAAAAAAAGTGAGGACAGTGTTCACAAAAATGAAAACAGCATTTATTAAATATGAACATGCTGAGCTCACTCTACGTTATCGTCATTGCTGGCTTCGTCGATACAGCCCAGACTACACGCACACTTACGGATGCGCGCCCATGCATGCGCAGACTGTGCGGCACTGCTCGCACGCATCGAAATGCGGCGCGGTCTCTGTGAACAGTTCCTCTCTGTTATCGCGTGCTTGTTTTCCTTATCGCTGTCATCTCCTAGTTGCGGCACTATAGTGGCATCACCTCTTTGGTGCCATTACGATAATGCCACGCTGTGGTCCACGCCACACGCCAATACGACACAGGTCAATATAGCGACTCGGTTACTTCAGTTGACTACTGGCGCGGCTAATAGCAGCTGCGGTACTGAATTTTCCAGATGGCGCTAGCAATGCTTCAGATTTATCATTTCCAATTACAAACTGGCGCATTTTTTGAAACCCTCTATCCTAAGCCAACCCTAGAGTTTGGTATATGAGTATTTCAAAAAGAACAATCAGCCTAGATTTGAATAAGTACGGTAATCCGCATTGCTGAAACGTCACTTACCGTGGCAAGTGACTTCCAGAATTATTCAAGGCAACATCAGTTATTCATTGAATCTGTTGCTTCACTAGATGATTTAAAGGTTTGAGAAATAGTAAATCCTACAAATCGACTGTCTGCAAGTCTTAGCTTCACTATGTGCCGTAGCAAGAGGGACGTACTTCTGTTTAGTGTGCTTGTGTTTCTACCAGGGTCCAGCACATGATTGTGCTCCTTGATCTGCTTGCATCAGCCTCAATGCTTGTGTTGCACTGACTTATCATATCACTAGTCGCATGTTCTTGTGCACAGCGCGCAAAATCATGTGCAGTTCGAAACAAGACAAACGTAAGAACAACAAAATAAGGCAGGGCCCATGATGCAGTTTTTCGGCACCGTTATTGGAGAATGCAGGGAAAGAATTTCGCTTGCGGAGGCTACACGGGTCAAGTGGAGAGTGTGTTTTGGCAGTGAAGCTCACTTCCTGAAACCATGCATTCGTGACCGTTCAAATATTCCTGTCTTTGTTATTAATGAAGCGATTTAAAAATATCCTTGCAGTAGAACACACTTTACAGGTCACGTAAAAACTTCTAGCATGTAAGAAAAATTTGCTATGGGGCCTGGTGAGGGGCCCTGTAAAGGTGTTTAAGTACAGGGCAATGCAATATTCTAAAAACTGCATACAAGAAAGGAAATGGCAGCCCAAGATGCCATATAGAAGAGGGATATAGCGAAGTAAATATAAAAACTTCCTCGCCAATATCATTGGGTCCCAAATATATGCTTATAATGAATATAGGATATAATGAAAGTATTTTCGTGTCAGTTACGATTTCGTTATAACGAGGCTCAAATGTACAAGAGTTACATTAGAGTGCCAAGGGAAGGAAAACGTAGTCGAGGACTGCAGATAACTGGGTGGTGTGATGAAATTAACAGTTTGTCAGATGTAAGGGTGGGTCAGCTGGCACGAGACAGGGGAACTTGGCAATAGCTGGGAGAGGCCGCCCTGCAGAGGACATTACATAATATACACTGATGATGATGATGATGAGTTGGATTGAACTGAGTGATGTGTCACTGAACGCTAATTGGATCACTGCAACGATTCATTGTCTTGTCAAATTTCACATCCTTCCTTTACGGTGACAGAGGTGCTTCCTTTTTTTTCTCCGTGCCCTCTCTCAGCACGAGGAAGCCGAGGCTCGCCAGCGACTGCTGCTCAACTTCATCCACACGAGGACCAAGCCGCACATCATGTTCAAACCGGCCAGGCACACACCGGAAACGCAGAAGCGGCTCAAGGAATCCCAGAAACGCATCCTCGGTTGGTGTGATGCCTCTGCATCCTGGAGGATTAATCGCTTTTTTAACTGCCAGATATAGCTGTTTGTTAATTATTTGTTGCATGGTACCACACACATACATAACCAATATCCCCCAATGCACGTCATTCAAGATGGGCCCAGTGCATTACAAGCACAAATCCAGTTGTACTGATGTAAAGAGCTCCAATACAATTAATTGTTGGGTATAACAAAGTAAATCTACAATTTCCCATCGACATCAGCGTCTACAAACTGTTTGCTTAAATAATGAATATCAGATGTAGTGAAGGTACAGTAAAGCCTCATTAATATGCACCTGCTTAACGAGGTTGCGCTGTATTTTCATGTCGGATACAGCTTCGTTATAACAAGGTTCAACTATATTTGCATAATTTTCTGCAAGTGTATAAGTTGAAAGACAGCCTTGTTGCCAGTAATGATTGCACATGGCTAGTGAAACCTTGGTTTTGTACTTGCTTCTTACGATCGTCTACCTTCGAGTCTTACGTATCTCAGAAAGAAGTGCGCATTTCAATTTAGTAAATACAACACTCTTCACACAGTCCACTGGATTCTTTGCTGCCGCCAACTAACTATTGTCTTCCCTTAGCATTCATTCTGACACCCAGACGGGCTGCTAGCTGTTTCGTGCATGGATTGTACATCCTGGCCAGATTGACTTTTCTTTTTTCCATTTCAAGCTAGACTACCTAAAGTTAGGGTAGGCTGCAGAGATTTTGGCATGTCAAGTTTGCATCCTTGTGTTATATTTGGGAACATAAGTTCTCTTAAAGAATTTATAACCATTTTCTGGACTTGTACGTACGTACAACCCAAAGCCAAGTCTTTCTAGTCATGTTACATTAGCATACTTTATTTATCTATTATTTTTTTTTACCCATTCAATGTCACTCTGGCACATTTCCACGTATGCGTCAAAACAAAACTAGGTAGGAGTTAGTATGTAAATGAGGATAAAAATGTGAAGACCATACGAAGGGTGCATTTGCCATTCTCCGTGTCATTCTCCCCTTCTGCACGCCCAAAAATAAACCATTGCATTTGTTTTATAATATCTGAGGAAAAAAACCTGGCACTGGGGTGAATGTCTTCCGAACAAAACCTGACACCGAAAGGGTTACTTTCGGTCCTAAAATTGCCTCTCTTATTATATTCCAAACTTGTATTACATGAGATTTTGAGACATATCATCAACTTGTCTTAGTTGTGTAATCGGGGCTGCTTGTTTTCCTCTTCCCTAACTTTCCTTTCCCACGCAGCCATCATCGAGAGCCGACGCGCGAAGGTCAAGGAAGAGCTGGACGCAATCGACGAACTCTACCACCGCGAGAATGCACATCCAGGCGAAGAAGAAGAAGAGGAAATCCACCGGGACAAAGAGAACAGGGGGCCTGCCAAGGACAAGTCCGCAGACGAAGAGCAGGTTGCTGCGGATGGCGAAGGCAGTGTTGGCGACAGTAGCGCGGAACCAACAGATGCAGCGGTGGAGGAACCCGATCATGCCGGAGAGAAGTCCGACCCCGCAGACGGCGGTGAGGTAACGGAACAGGCGACGGCCAGTAGCGAAGGCGCAGAACCGATGGACACTACGGAGCCCGAGGAAGCTGCGAAGGAGGAGACCGCTGGCGACGAGGCCGAATCAGCAGGTGAGCCAAGTTGAGCAGAATCGTACACAGCAAAACATCATTATAATAGGGAGCTTTAGGTCTGTGCACCTAAAGTTATGGGACGTAAATAGATGAGGGTAGGTACAAAGGAATGCGAAAAGTCACAGTTTCACCTAAGAGGTGACGCAGTCATAGCTGCAGCGAGGTATCAGACAGTTACACAAAGTGTGATTCGCAGTTCTTTGTTATATAAATTGCAGGAAAACATTCGCTTACTAAGTAAAATGGCACGGCATCGCACACACAGACAGAAAAACACTGTACAGGATAAGGACTTGTCCTGGGCAATAATAAAGATGATGATGATGAAGATGAAAGGCTCCACAAAAGTGGAATGGCATGTGTTGTAGGCGGGCACATGCTGTCTGTGTCACTAGCAGTGGGGCTTGCAAAGGAACTTTGCATCTTCTCTCACTTGGTGTTCCATAAAAAAATATATATATATTTTTGCTGACCGCTACCGATCGTAAGCATGACAACTGTTTCCCTGCAGTGGCTAAAGAAGCTGCTGCTGACCCGGAATCCACAGAGGGCACCGAGCCTTCTGAAGACAAGTCGACCGCGAAGGCCGATGCTGCGGCAGACGCAGCGCCGGAGGAGCAGGCCGAAGCGGAAGAGGGTGCACCGAAGGAGGAGACGACGCCGGCAGCCCCCGAACCTCCCAGCATCAACGTGTTAGGAGACGAGAAGTTTGAACCCATCTACGACGAATGAGCTCCGCTGCCTCTTGCGGAGTCTGATCAACTGTACAGGCATTGCATTTGCGCCACTCGGCAGTTGTGCTACTGCTCGGGGACCTTTGCTGCGAACTGAGCAGGGACTCGTGGACCGCCCGCCCCCTCCGACCGACCCCTGGAAAAGAAAAACAGGTTGCACGACCGTGTCTTGCACAAGGCTTGGAGGTCATAGTGCATATTCGGCACCTGGGAAACAGGAACGCTGCATCTCCGGCACTGCTTAGGCACTTGGCTGTTCAAAAGATCACACATACATATATATATATATATATATATACAGAGAGAGAGAGAGAGCTGGTGAGTGTATTCATGAACTCTGAACAGTGCGATCTCTAGCGTAGATTACATGGAATTAGAAGGCAAAGGTAAGGTAGATGCGCAACTTGCTTGTGGTGTGCATTCATTGTGCTGCTGCGTCATTCGCACTATAGATTGTAATGGTTAGTCGTTCCAGTTTGTTTGTTTTGTTTTTTTAACATTGCGCTGAAGTCCTTGCTTACCTTTAATTTGTTGCCATTGCATTCATGTTCAGTTCAGAAAGTAATTTCTGTGTTGAAGTGATAAAACACTCTTAATAGGCTCTGTGCCATTGCACTTAGAGTTTCCACTTTCATAGCAGCAGACGGTTCATCTGCCCAGTTTCATTGTCATCCTCACATTACTTGAGTCTTGTCACTTTTACTAGCACATCGCATCAGGTTGCAAGTTTTACTATGTGAGGTCATTGCACTCACAGCGGGTGGCCAAGCTTAAGAAGAGTCAGCCATTTAGTAACTGTACTTGGTGTAGCAGATGCATATTTGGTTCGTTGAGTATACCATCTACCTCCAGCTGAGAGACTTCACTTAAGATAATGGGACACACTTGTCTCGAATTCAGCGCGCCTCGGCTTTTTTTTTTTCTAGTACTTTATTTGCTTCAAGCAGCTTCTACATTTTGGTACAGGAGGGTGCAGTACTTGGCATCACTCTACATTTCGCTCGTTAAATCACGTTGATATCCCTGTCATTATTGGTGGGACTACAATTTTAGGTTGACTGCTGGAACCACGTTCAGATGGATTGCAGCTAGGTGTTGTGCACATAGAACCCTTTTTCAGCTGGCAAGGTTAAGCATATCGAGTCAGTTAGCAAATGTTACCAGCCTGCGTTAGCCTGTTGCTCTTTTTACGTTCGTAGACAGCATTTTTTTTTATTATTATTATTATTATGCAGCTGTGTTGACTCGGAAATTCACCACATTTATTGCAGTAACACTGTTCAGTTTCGGATGACCTTCTTAAGTGCAGTGTTCAACACAGCAGGAGACACTCTCTCTGCAGTTCATGTTACCTACGTTTATTGAAAGACCTAAGTGCAGCAGTCGTGCTTCAACCGACATTGGCACAGGTTTGTTCCGCAAGGGCTGTTCATAGGCTTTGAACATCTTCAACGTTCGTGTACAGTCATGACAAATGGGAATGCTCAATGTTGGAGTTGAAATGTACGCAACCATCGGTGCATTGTCAACCAAGTTGCAGCGCAGAATTTGTCTCTCATCGCAGGTTGAGTGTAGCCGTTGTGAGAGTATTTTCATTGTTCACTTGTGTACAGAACTGAAGCTCTAGGGGAAGACCAGAGACCTCTTTCTCTCTTTGGTCTTCTGTGAGCTAGTGTGCATACATGTTGACAATAAAGAAAAACAAAGTGTTGTGTAGCTTGTGTTCTGCATTGCCTCCTTGTTTGTTTAAACCTAATCACACTGGTCAGCTTGGCTTTTAGAGGAGCTCCAAAACTGATGGGGCTCCTCGCAGCATTTGGGCATTGCAGACAGACATTCACGGTTTGTAGACCACGCAGTGATAACCGCGTGTGCAAGGTATTGCACTGATCTACACCACAAGAACGGCTAAAGATTCCTAAAGAAAGCCTGCACGCTATTTTCGATGGAGGCACTCCGACGGTGTGCAAGATGACATTCAACTTCCGTGCGCGCTTCCGTAAAGTGTACCGTGCGCACAACTGGCTCTGGAGGTGTTTAGCCCAGCAAAAAAACAAGCGAGAGAAAAAGGGGGCAGGAGTCGCTGGAGTGATGACGCAATAGGAGGTGCGGCCTCGACATGGGAGAAGAGTTTCTCGCTAAAGTTACTAGAGAAAGCTCTGGCACTGCAATTGTTCAGCTACTTTAGTAATTGGGCAATAATGGGTGGCACAAGGTATGTGAATTTGCCTTATTCTTCGCGCTTCTGGCTTCAGTTGTTTTTGTCACATTGTTTATTACACTTCATGTTCTCAAAGAGCATGAGGGCAATAAGTTTCTTCTTTGTTTCTTCAGAACGCAGAATCTGACACGTTTCCGACTGCCGCACTTGCTTCCGGCACGTGCAGCCAGCAGAAGCATGGCCTCGGAGATTTGTTTCTGTTACCCAGAGAGTGCCGTTGCCGGGGCGCGAACTTGGACACCACCCACTGCGAAGAGTTGCACTTGTAATGCAACGTACTGTTCAAAAATTATCAGTTTTCAAAGTTGCAAAAGCAGTTTTAAAGCCAGACGGACAACATTTAGACAAATACACGCGCTAACCGTCACTCCCGTGCTGGCGGAATCGCCACGCTCGCTGCTCCGATACACTCTAGCACCAGAGTTCTCCCTAGTGAGTCTTCTGGGCAACTCTGATGTTCACAAAACATATGCTCCTCTTTGATGCTCAGAATTTCACTGTTCTAACAAAAAAATATCAGTGGGATAAGACATATGTAAGATATCATTGGAAGCAGTACAGGTACAATGATTCTCAATGTTTACCTCAAAACACGAGCTCCAATGGTAGGCAATGATTAATCTAAGGTTGACATAAAAGCACAGGGCACAAGAACAGCATTTATCCGACTCCACGCAGTTTTCACAAAGTGAGATGGATTGTAATAGTGTCCCAGATACACCAAAATGTATCGGTACCTTTGCACCGAGTTGAAAACCACCACGGCAACGGTGCGAACAGCGCAGCAGATGAACGTTACCCTCTACAGCTTCCTTCCAAGACCACATGCATAGCTGTGCTGCAAACCCCGGTATAATGGGGACATAGAGTTTCAGTTCCCGTTCGCTACTTCCTGCTAGTTGTGAACACAAAAAACGCACAACACCAAAACGAAAATTGTTTTAATCAAATTGGTTGTGTCATACTAACCACAACGGAAAAAGGCTATGGACAAGAAAACTGTTTGTCAGAAACAATTCCTTTTCACATGAGTAATCAAGTTCTTTTGCAACATCCTACATCAAAATTCGGTTTGTCTATAAAGAGATTTGGGCATAGTGGCAGTACAGGACACCTGTGTAGGTAAGGCAGTAATACAAAAAGAGGAATACTTCACGATTTGTACATTTATTTCTGGTTTTAAACAAAGGAAGCTTTGGATCTATATCGCTTTGCATTGTAAAATATGTCTTTTAAACATGAGGGCACGTCCTAGTAAACAATGTTGTGGGAAGAAAAAGTCATCCCACATCAAACGGCTTAAGCAGTAATGAAACAAAACGTAGCTGCCGTGGGGTGATTCACACATACACCGTGTCATTCAAAAAACACGGGACGGAGCGATGCCAAATAACGAATACTTTGTTATGATGAGCAACCATCTTTTTTTTGTAAATGCTGCAACAAATTATCAACAAATAAGCGTGTTTTACTGTCACAATGGCTTGCCATTTTATGCACATTCCAATGTGAGTCAGTACAAGAAAGAAAAAAAAACAAAATACAGGCATCATCACGAGAACATAGACAATCAAGAAATAACGTGGAAAGTGCGACGGTTGGGCCCATGGCCACGTATCGCTTGAACGGAATGTACAGCCATGACTGGGCGTCCAAGCACTCCGGAAAAGGACAAGAACTGGGAAACACGTTCTTGCAAAAATGCACAATTGTCTAATTACAAGCGGCATATCGTGAAGATCGAATGACGATGTCGATGCAGAAACCCGTCATCCCTCGGCGAATTGGCATTGACGTGGAAATCCATGCGCTTTCTTTCACATGTTCGACGTCTTGCCAGTGTACCGCACTCGTGAAATTGCGCACAACTCGAACAATTAGCGAGGAACGAGACGTCCTTGGCGACCATAAAAAATAGTTTTAAAAAATTCCAGCCAGCCTTCAAAAGTTGTTTGTCAGCAACAACCGCGGATCAAAAAATTGCAGAGATCGGCTGCTTAGTTGGAAGCAGTTTTTTCTTTTTCCTCTGCCACTTTCACAGACCAGCAGTCGAAGTCACTTTGTTGAGCACAAGTCGCACTACGACGGCAAGACGACTAGCTTGTGACGACTAGTGACCGTGGTGTCCGACCGTGAGGATCATGGGCAAAAGTGTGCCGACAACGATGGCTAGCACGTCGGTCCTGGTGAAGCCCTCGTTCGGCGGAGTGTTCATGCGTCCTCTGTTGTCCGCCTGGTGCGTGCTATGGCGCACCACCAGTTCGGGAAGCACGTGCACCGTGGCGACGTAGAGGAACGTGCCGGCGCTGAAGAGCAGTGCCACTCCCGTGGCGTTCTGAGACGCGATGGACTGGGGGGCACCCTGGAACACAACAGCGCGGTCATGTTGTTATCTCTGCCAGTAATGAGAGGCACTTATTTTCCGGTGATGGCTGTACGACAGATATTGTGGCTTGCCCAATTCAGGGCAATGTGGTGGATCGGGCATAATGCAGATTGTGATGTGAGCAATTTCGAAAATGTGTGAGACACGCTGCCACCTGGCCTAACGTAGCCTAAACGCAAGCCCTGCGGGTTGGTGTGGCAGCTTTATTAAGTACCGACTGGTGATACAGAGGCAGATCATGGTATAAATACTGTCTAATGTCATACAATGAAACTGGCGGCAGTTCGTGTCCCAATCTAATGACTCTTAAGGCCAAAGAATCTGTTTGCAAAATACAAATGACTGCATGTTGGCAGAGTTGTGCAGAAATATCATTTCAAGACAACAAAAAGCAATAAGAGGACTGTGGTAGTGAAGAATATAGAGGAAGAGAAAAAGAAAACCCCTGCCAAATGCGCCACCTCAACAGCACCTCTTGAAGCACAAATTGGAACATAAAAAGAAAATAGATGAAGAATTACAAGCAGCAGTTCTCCGCAGTTGCACAAACTGCAAACAAACTGCTTTGTAGTTTGTGCAAAAGTTCTCGCATTACTTTTCTGTTGCTGCACGCATCCTGGTCTGTATAGGCGCACTTGATCTCCTTCCTGTTTCAAATTCTGTGATGCACTGTTACAAGTACAAATGTCAACTTATGACCCTTGATACTTGCATTACCTTGTGATAAGTGCAGGTGTTACCAGCGAGGTTACTTCCTGTGCCTTGATGACATTATTGCTGGCCATTTAAGTTTTGAAGGCAAGTTTTTATGGACAGTTGTGAGGCACTTCTTTGTTCCATTATTAATGACGACACATTTGAAAGTACTCCTAAAACATTAGCTCGCAATCCTTGCTAGCTAGTTGGAAGCTGTTCATATGCGTGATCCAGATAGTGACTGCATAGTGTTAAAACATTTCACGGCATGCAAAAGGACAGGCAGCAAATGCCCTTCATCGACTCCAGTTGATGTGCTAGCTGAGCAGGAAGTGACTGAAAGACACTGCTCACTCGACAATGCAATCAAACTTATACCATCAAACACACTCAGTCAGACCCGGTTATAATGAACTGGCTCGATATTATAAAGTGATTCTATATATCTGGACTTGCATATAACAAATATTTATGAAGATTTATGATGAGTTCATTGCACACAATAGAGAAAAGCTGCTCGACAGTACTGAAACACTTTGTGCCGACCCGAGTGTCTCAGCAGCACGTTTAAACCAAACACAGCAACCAGAGAGGATCTATAGCTCTGTTGGGTTACACAGTGTGTTACACTGTACCTGGTTATGTTCAAACATGCTGTCAAAAATGCTCAGGCACATGATCTAAAATATAAAAAGGAATGCTTGGAAAGCAAGAGTGGGAAAAAAAAAAGAAAGCCACTACAGGCAGTTCTATGACGCAAGCTGTAGGCACTCGAAGTTCAATACCTGCATGTACAATTAGTTTTAAGATAGTTATTTTGTGTAAACGTTGCTCAATAAGTTCTGTGTGTTCAATATAGAGCTGAATTCATTGTATCTGGGTTCATTAAACTATTTTGGTGTGGCTCTATAACTATCAAACAACAAAGTGCTCGTACAACAATTGCTCTTTGCGAAATAATGTTCACCATAACTGGGTTCAACTGTTAAAAAAACTGCCGACGAGTGCAGCGGCTTGCACAAGTTCATAAAAACAAGTGGGCGTAGTGTGGAAAACTAGCACATGAAATGAGGAAACAAAGACAGGGTGACGTTTTATGTTTCCTTTCCTTGCGTCCTCGTCATCCACGTCATGCCCATTAGGTGCTAACATTGGCTGTGGTGCATACTGCGCTTGGCTACTTACGGATCGTGCACGGAAGAAACAAAACGGATTCTCACTCTGTTTATGGTGAGGAAGGTTATGATGGCTAGTAACGGTGCTGCCAGCGAGAAAATGAGCAAGTGCTTGCGAATCGTGGGGCGCTCCACAGCCTCGTGCATGAGGAAGGACACCAAGGCGAACGCTGCCGGTGCCTGTATATAAAAGAAGCAGACACAAAAACTTGCAGTGCACCACATAACAACTGTGAAAGATTGTTATTCACCCCATTGTCATACGTAAGATTATACTTCTTCTAGAGCAGCAATCAACGTTAACCCATTTTCGTCGTCGTGTGCGCACTAGAAGTTGGCCTAATAGCAAGCCACATAGAAGACATACACATATGGTTAGCAGGAAAGGGCTTACCAGGGATATTTCGGGGAGGCCTTTGGGAGACAACTAAATATATGGTGATGATGACAGTGACCTACGGGGCCCTTTTGAAGCGGCCATGACACCTAATTTTCCAGCATGAATTATGCACTGCATGTTAAACCGTATGTGTCCCACAGCTGGCGAAAATTCAACACATGCGATACTGTAGCATTTTCGTATTTGAAAGTTCTTATATTGCAGTTGAAGCGTACAGCAGTCTGGCAACACTGATGGGTGATGAAATTAAGTGCATTCTGTGTGGTCAATCTGAACAATATATATGCAGTTTCATTTTTGCTTTAGTGTATATAATGGCAGTCAGCCCAAGGGGCAGGGTGTTGACACTGTGGGCACAATGCAACGGTGACATTCCTGCTGTGTCGTTTGGTGCAAGACCACGCAAACTAAGGAGAATCTGACATGGCATGCACACAACTTCGGAATATTCCAGAGTAGATGAGATGATGGTGGCCACATACTTTGCATTTATTTTATTTTTTATGTAGAGAATACTGCAGGTTATCAGTAGGCCCTAACAGGAGCGGATATAAATACACTCAACTAATACAAGATTACATGCAATTCAGGTGGATCAATACAATATCATCAAGTAATGTAACAGCAATGACAACAAATAAGGTAGAAAGTGTGATAACAAAAAGAGAAAGTAAAAGATGTCACACAGGCCATGCCAATATGGTAGTTGCTATCGATGTATGGAGCTTAGAGGCAGCAATCTTAAACTGAAATTCCTAGTTAAACGCACCCTAGGAACATTGACCCCACCCCCCTTTATTTATTTATATAATCATATCGGACCTTGTACAACGGTCAACTGAGAAGAGCCAGACAACGATCTCATGGTCCCTTTACGTATTCAACCATTAAGTCAACTATAGGCAATTCTCCCACCACTCTACAAGACACACCACATTGATGGCATGTGAAACAGATGTAAATTGATGTTCAATGTGAGCTTCATAGCCCTGGCCCTTAAAGGGCCCCTCACCAGGTCTGGCCATTTTGAGCTGACGAACGCAGAGCATACAATGCACGACAACGATCGTGTCTGCAAAGTATTACATTGCTACGCACCACGTAAAGATCTGAAATTTCACACCGAACGCCGTTTTTCCTTCTCGCAGCCGCCGTGCTCCAAAGCCGGAGGATGATGTATACGTGCTAGTGCGCCTAGGTACACGTGTTCGTGCTGTGACGTCATTCGTGGTGACACGTGACTTCGAGAATTGATGATTCAAGGCAATATCTGTTGTGTGTGTAAATGTTGCTAGAGTAGACAAGTTAAAGCTTAGAGAAATTAAAAAACACACAAACCGAATGTCTGCATGTTTTTGTTTTACTTTGCACCGAAGCAAGAGAGATGTACTACCGTTTCGTCTGCTCATTCCCACGTCGTGCAGTCGCGTGCACAAACACCGAAACCATGTCATTTTCTACCACGTTCCAGCACGGGATCATGCTCTGTGATCCCCTTGTGTCTGCCTCAGTATTCATGTAGCACAGACTTATACCGCTGGTCAGGTGTTTTCCGGCACAGCGCACAAAATCGTGCACTGCGCGAAACGAGACAATCAAAACAGTTTGCGTGTGACGCCATCAGCATAAGTGCGCCGTGCCGCAAAAAAGCAAGGAGAAAAACAAAATTAAGGCGGGGCCCGTGACGTATGCGTCACGTAATCCTCGAGGTCGAGAACGCAGGAAAAGAATTTCCCTTGCAGATGCTAGACGGGGCAAGTGGAGGAGAGAGAGAGAAAAAAACATTTATTCGGACCACCGAGGTGGTTGCTCTTGAGGTCGAGTGGGTGGGGTTCTCATTCCAGGACACCACTGGCCGTGGCTGCTCGACGTACTTGCTGGACGAGAGCTTCTTGTCCCGCCAGGGTATCGCCGGTCAGCTGTACCTCCCACCACTCAAATGACGTGCTAGGCGTCTTTAAGTGTTGAGGTTTGCCCTCGCACCCCCGAGAGATGTGAAAGAGTGTAGGGCGTGTGTCGCCGCACCAGGGGCAGATGCCGCGATATGTATGTGGGAACATTTTACTGTATCTGTGTAGGTTTGGAAATGTGTTGGTCTGTATAAGTTGGAGAGCTACGGCATCTTCAGTGCTGAGCTTTTTGTGAGGCGGGGGATAAGTGGAGGAAGCGTCTCATGTTTGCAGTGAAACTCGCCTCCTAAAATCATGGGTTTGCGGCACTGAAATATTTCTATGTCGGCTGTTAATGAACCGATTTAAAAACATTTTGTGGCAGAACATTTCCCAGAGGACATGTAACAACTTCCAGCATAAGGCCGAAGTTTGCTGTGTGGCTTGGTGAAGGGCACTTCAAGGATGAGCAACGTGTACTACAAGAATCGCACAAATATTCTCACCTTATGAAGCATTATGGCCAGGAAGACGACTGCCTCAGTGTCGAGGTTAGATGTTGTCGCCGCAGCTCCAAGTGCCACGCCATCAGCTGGAAGCAAAATTGTGGGAAGTGAACGTTTTTCCTGTTGCATGCAATGTGCCGAGACCACAAGAGATTTTGCAGTGCTAAGATGTAGAAAAAACTAAATCTTGTCACCTTGTTGAACAGAAGGCACCCATAATAAAACACCTAATGTGCATTCTACAGCCACGTCTTCATGCCTGTTAAATCAAAGGCGATCTACTAATAAGCCCATATGAACTGAGTGCAGCAACAGTTGTTGGGAGAACATACCATGAAATAGTGAGCATGTGCCCCTCCCCCTAAACTTGACAGATAACCATGGATGCATGATGACAAGGTGTCAGCACTTGTTCAGCCACACTGCTGAAATTCAGACATTCAAACTGAGCAATTGTCAAGCTGTGCGTATCAGGGCTTAAAAGTCAGGGGCGCACGTGGAGCGGTGGGTCAGCAAGGCTACCCACTAAATATTATGGGGGTACGGCCCCCAACCCTCCCCCTCGCCAGGCGGTCATACACACACACATACATATGTGCATGCAAATATACGTACACAAGAGCATGCATGAGCGCAAACTCCCCCTTTAAGCAAAGGGAGACATTAAGCAATGGGCTGCATGACATAGCATCTTGGCACCTTGGCATTTGGATTGGTACACAGAAGTAGCTATGACGGCCTTAGAATAAGAGACTAAGATAGCAGTGTCCAAGAGTTCTAGCCAAAATATTGTGGCAATGTACAAGTAGTACAATCGAACCTCCTTACGATGAAGTTTCATCTGGCAGGAAAATATTTCCCTTTTATGCTATATTTGTTAGAAGTATACATTCGTTACATGTTGATATCGGCAAGAAAAATTTTCAGTTTGCTTCATTTTACTATTTCATAATTCGTTATATCATGGTGTGACTGTACCGAATGGACAAGCAGGATGGAAGTCACATGTGGTGACATCTACTAACCGGCAGCGTGGACCACTAAACCCAGGGTGGCTGTGAAGCTGCGTCCCTGCGTGTGCACGGAATTTGTGCTTTCAGGGTCTGCAGAGGAGAAAGAAGAAAGCTGATTTATTTCGCAACAAGAAGTTACAAAATAAAGAGAGAAAAAAAAGAAAAAGAAGGATGTGAGGAATGTGCAGGATTGTAACCTAGCACCGCACACTTTTCAAGCACAGGTAAGTAAGCAGGCTTCCAAATTTTTCTGTACCAGAAGGCACTAAGCCACATCTGCCAGTAAAACAAAACTGCCACATCGACAAGAAAAAAATAAGTGGTCATCTTGTCCTTCAAATGTTTGATCCTAATTGAAGTGGTCCAATACTACTTCCATTGTGGTCGCTGTGCAGTTCAACAAAGAAAAGCAACATGGGGCCCGTGATCTTCAGTTCTCAGAGGTAGTTATGAAATTGCTGTCGTGCTTAAGATTAAGGCAAACTGCACACCATCTAAATGTGGTCTGCAGCTTACTTCTAAAAATATTGAACATTGTGACTGTCAAAGGCATATGCTTATCGAGGCTATGCAATTTCTTACGCAGAAATCGACGATGATTGAGGAAACAAAAATATGGTCACTCTGTTAACACCTCTCAAAATGTCTAAACCAGATAAAATTTATATTCTGCACATGACTCTAGATAGCACAAATATTTTGCATAATTTTGTAAAGCATAAGGGAGAACAACTCTTAATTACAGCAACTAAAGTGTCATTTTACATTGTGGCGTATCTAGGTACAAAAGGTGGCCCTGGCCTCAAACTAAGCCCACAAGCTGAAATCACACTGTTGCACAAAGTGGCAAGAACAGGAATCTAAAGAACACTTAAAAAGCAGGTCCAATGTTGGTCCGACATTGGTAGACTATAGACCAGTATGAACATTGGACATTCATTGGTTTTGCGTACTGTGGTGTTATTGTTTTGTAACAAGGGCGTAGAGAGCAAAGTGAGCAGGACAACAGAGAGGCCATCTCATTTACTGCTTCGCACTGTACATACCTTCCTTCACTGCAAGGGAGGGAATACGTATTTAACTAGCCCTGACCTCCTTGTGTTTCACGGTCCATGGTGGCACAATGCCTGATAAGAGTCAGCAGCTATGGTGGGCTGGCTGGTCGGCCATTACCATTTTAACGGCAGCAAACTTGTTGAGACAGTGAAATTTTTTTGTGTGATTTGAGTGATGGGAGACACTGCATTCATCATCACCATCAGCCTTTATGAGCACTGCAAGACAAAGGCCTCTCTCAGCAATCTCCGATTACCCCTGTCTTGAGCAAGCCGATTACAACTTCTGCCTGCAAATTTCCTAATTTCATCACCCCGCCCAATTTTATGCCGTCCTTGACTACTCTTCCCTTCCCTTGGCACCCATTCTTTAACTCGAATGGCCCACCGGTTATCTGCCCTAAGCATTAGATGGCCTGCCCAGCCCCATTCTTTTTTTTTTTTCTCCTAATGTTGAACTAGAATATTGGCTATCCCCGCTAGCTCTGATCCACACCGCCTCTCTTCCCGTCTCTTAACGCACTCCTGCAGATTACAGAGGCTGACTGCATTGTTGGGCTCCAAATTAATCTTTATTATCCAGGGTTCCTGAATGCAAACTCCACGCTCAGTTACACGAGCATGTTAAGCTCCGCCCCTATCCAAATGCCGCTGCCGTCGTCACATGTCAAACTCGCGACATCACGCTCAGCAGCAGAGCACCACAGTTACAGAGCCACTGCAAGAGGGCTCGTGATAGCATGCCTAGACAGGACATGAAAATTAACTTGTCCAAAACAACGCACCACTAACAGCCATTGCTAGAGCCTTGTGGTGCCCGTGCTGGGTGATGAGCTGGTCGACAAGCAGCATGAAGAGGAAGCCCAGCACCAAAGTGATGCCCACTAAGTTCCGCGGGTCCATCGCTTCAAGCTTGCCGTGGAGGTCGTCGTGCAAGTGGCCGTGGCTCACTCCGCTGGCGGCGCTCAGGGTGGCATCACCGGGCTTTTGACCACCATGCGCATCGCCATCATGCACAAGCTCCCCTGCACGGAGGCCATTTTTGCAGATGATCAAGCGCTGTTTGTTTCCAGTCACATGACTCTTAAAAGGCTGTCTTTCGACTGGTCATTACAGGGCACTCCAGCAGCAAGGCAGTGTAGGCAGCAAAGAAACTTTATTACGAGACTAAGCCAGCTTCACTGTGGATAATAAAGTCAGGTTATCACTGTTGGAGCTAGCTTTAATGCTGCCTTACACTTATAAAGCTGAAAGTAGGGTGGAATGGCTGACCGGGTAATGCATCACACTTTCCAATTACCTTTTTGGTCTGTCTTATTTTTTCCATAAACTTTTGTATATCCCTGAAAAACAGTGCACTGCTGTCTCACACCATAGTGTATTGATGCCGGATATCTTGGGAATTACTACTCAAAGGTGTAACTTGCCTGTGGATAGAGTTCAGCTGAATTCACTGGGCATTCGCAATGACGTGCCCAATTCGATACAGGCACGCACCTGTTGTTAAAAATGTTCTGTCATTTTCCCGCATTCTCTAGACAGCGTTAAAATATTTCAGTTGCCCATAAAAACTACCGTAGTTCCTCCTGTCCTGCGCTGGTTCCTTAGAGTATCTGAGAAAGTCAAAAAGTCATTAGACAATACAAATGCCTAGAAAACATCTCAAGTTTCTGAAGATAGCAAGATTTCGCAAAGATATCTAATTTGGTCATTCACTTTCAATGAACTAATATAAGCATGAATACTTAAAAATAAAGGGGTGGGGGGAATGACTTTTGAAGGCATTACTGAAGCACCACATGAAGTGATTTTTTTTTTTTTGCGACATATGGATGCATTCAATGAATGAATTTGACCACTGTAGCCATACGCAACAACAACCATAATCGTCGTGAACAACTGTAACAGTGCAGTTCAAAAACAGCATAAGAAAATTACGGGACCGAAAAAAAAAAAATTGAGATCACGGGCATGCGTGCTCTGAGCCTCTTTTGCAACACTAAAATTTACTAAACTCATCCGGACTACAGAAGTAATAGATGAAGCTAATTCAAGAACGCTTATCAAGAACAACCTACTACAACTTTTTTTTTTTTTTTTACCACCTTTGTGCAGGTAGCGCGTTACTATTCTGCTTGGCAGCTCCGGCGCTTCAACAGCTATAGCGTTATATTACAAAAGACAGGCAGGCGCCAAAAGTGAAGCGCACCGTCGTCCTTCTGGCGGTGGCATTACACAATCGTGTTCACATCGTTTCATTCCAAGACAGTGGCCCGTAGCAGACGACGACGGCATACGATTTACATCCGAAAGCGTTCCCTCTTGCGACAAGCCACGCAGTCCAAGGTCGTACTCACTGATCTCCGTTAGGTATAAGGTGCTGATGCCTTCGGGGATGATGACACTAAGCGCCGTGCCCACTAGTAGCCCGGCGCCGAACACAGAGACCAAGTGTAGTCGAGCCTGCGTGGAGGAAACAGCAACAAACCGATCGGAGATTAGCAGGTGTTCGCGGGCTCGCCAGCAGCCGGACAGATTTCGCTACCCCGGCGTCGGTACAGCTCAAAACCTCGTTCTGCCCTCAGGAAGCAGCACACGAAAAGTTCAAATGCTAAAAGAGTCACTGCCCGCTCGCTAAAGCGGTGCGATCAAACAGAAAAAAACACGTACATACCTCTGTCAGAGGAACCGACAACGGAACCATACCACTCATGTAGCTGCCAACGAACATCGCGCCAGCCAGCGCTAGTAACATAACAAAGTCCGCCATCGCAGTCGTCGAGTGTGGAACCTTCGATCAACAGACGCGGCAAGCGGAAGCTAGCATTTTGGGATCGCGCACGCAAATAATTACGGGTCTGCGGAGACCGCGATTCAATCGTCTCCCCTGCGCTATCGGCAACATACGTTTCGTCAGAAGCGTATCCCCGCAGGCCGGCTGTACCCGGTTTAGAGGCAAACCGGATGTGACGTGAGCCAGTGCCGTACTCCCTGCCCCCAGATAGGTACTTGTACGCCTAGGGAAAGACGCTGCTAGGTGCTGCTGCTAAATCACTAAATCCCTGTGGTTTCTGCCGGCTCACGTAGGTTCGTTCGCGTGGTCTTGTTACGCCTCGCTCAGGCCCCGTACACTCTCAAGTTCAACTAATGGCCACAGAGGGCGAAAAAATCGACCGCGCGCCGCTGCTAACAAAGCCGACCTAGTAGGATCACCTCGGGATTCGTTCGTTAGTTCCAACATTTCCCGGTAGAGGCGTCGTAATAAGCGCAATTTTATCTTACAAACTTTCTCTTACAATTACCGAAGCATTTTCTTTTACATAAAAACAGGGCAAAATTATCATTGCTAATTAGATATTGTACTCTTTGTTAGTAAGTTTATTGTTTCTTCGCCATTATGAACGCAAATAGCGTTCAGCATCATCGATCTTTCACGTGACCTCTGGCCTGGATTTAAAATTTTTACCGGTATTTCCGAGTGCACGGCGGCACGGATTCATTCGTTCGTACACTCAAGACTGGTTGCTTCTTTGTTTCTAAAACTAGTTTCTTGCGCTTCTATGTAACTTGGGGTGAAGTTACGTGTTTGCAAGCGGACATGTAAGCCCGGCAGTTGGGTTTCGGTCGTGAGCCATTCGGAACAGGTCTGCATCGAAACGGGAGCTGGATTTTGCTGCGGCTGACAACGGCAATAACGGTGAGTCGTTTAACACCGCTGCTTCAATCGTTATATAATATCTGTCTCATTACCTTCCAGGCGGGCACAAGTTAACGAACTAGATCTTGCATTACATATGGGCAGTGAGGATCTCAGTTGCTGTTTCCTAAATAAACCTTTACTTGCGAGGCTGTCGTTTGGTTTACACACACAACCAGGAAAGAAAGAGCGATATCGGAACGCGCGTCTCATTTTTCATGTTATTGTAGCCGTGGTTGTAGGTGACTGAGTAGCCTTATCAATATACAGATTAAACTTTTTTTCGAGTCGGCCGGCAACGTCTGTCGTCCACAAAACCGAATAATCCTTTGGTAAAATGAAGTGAAAGTACAGAATTTAATGTATTAAACAGTTGCAAGCATGATACCCATATTTCGTACTTGTTGGTTCCAAATGTTCTTGCTGTTCAGATTGGTTTACCGTAGGGCATTTATTTTTGCAGTAGTGAAGCGGTGCGTCACGTTCGTGGAGAAAAATAATGCATCAGTTCTAATAGCTTCATGACTTTCATGCATTTGCTTGAGTAACTAGCAGTGTGATCACTTCTAGAGCATAAATGAACCCACAAATGTTCTCATTTGTGATCTTAATAGTACTTGCGCTGTTGACATGCATTGTAGTTAGGCAGACATCAATTTTATGGGCAATAGCAATATTTATTTAACATGCTGCTTAAGCACCCTAGAATAGACAGTGTACATTTGCATGTGTTCTGTAGTCGCAAATCATTACAACATATATGTCACACCTTTTTGCATTTCATATTGCAAAACTTTGCTTTTTCAATTTCTGATTCAGTCAAAATTTCTGTTCCAGACATGCAGTAATGAGGACGGCACCAGTATAAAGCAACACACTCCACGCACTAAACAGAAGCTGCTGCCTGCTACGACAAGGTCATTGTGTGGACATTGGCTACTGCTACAAGGTAAACAACATATGGTTCAGAAATAAATATGTTTGATCTATGCTGTATTGGCTTGCCGTTTGCAGCAGATATGAATGTTTGTTCATATATATGGTTCAGTATAATTGGTTCGAACATATAAAACCCACATAAATTTGGCTAATCTGTGCTATATCTCACGTGTCACCGTTTTGCCCCAACAGAGTCTATGCCAAGCACATCTTGGTCATCACAGGAGCTCCTATCTGCACCAACAGGAAGGGGCTGGAGCCGAATTTGCAAGGCTTTTACACCAAGAACAAAGAAGCACATGCACAAGAATATGGATGAGATATCAAGTCTGCAAAGGACTGTGTTAAGACTGCAAAGAGCTTCAGCCACCATTCCACCAGCACGGACATTTGGCTGAGTCATCCAAGTAACTCAAAAAGGACTTTCTAGAAATTCTTCGTCTTCAGATGCACCTGCAACATCTGACCAAGCACGGACGACGCTGGCCAAAAGATTGAGTTTCATCAGTTCGTCCTTAATCAGCTTCCAAGCCATGTTAATTCCGTTTGTGCGAAGTGTAATTTTTCTTCTATAAATGCAAGCTTTCTCATTGCCCATTTTTGTTAGAGGTTATTCATCCTCATCCAAATATAAAGGTCAACCTTTATATTTGGATATTTCGCTGATACTTAATACCAGTCACTGTCTAGCAGCCTAACATATCTGTAGCAGTATCTTCTAGTGTATGTTGTCATGCGCAATTACTCTCCTGAAATAGCTGATGCAGCATCGGCATGCGTCTTGCATTAACCTATGCACATGTGCTATGCACCATTTTACTTTTCTTGGTGTTTTTAGCCTTCAATGCTTGCAGAGCAGAGTGGCTTCTCTCTTGAATGCAAGCTTTCTCATTTTCCATATTCCTAGTCTCGTTGATGATTGCTCCTCTTCCTTGATAGCCTGGGTCTTTGTGCAAGCTACAGTGAAGTGATTGATTGCAGAATCTGGTTTTGCTGCCACACTTGGTTGTGGTAACTGTGTTACAGATGTGGGGGCCTGGTCAGTTGCATTGGTAAGCAGTCCCTCGAGGTAAGCATTTGCTCCTGCAGTCCGCAAAGCGACATAGACTCCCAGTATACACACACCGTAACTGGTGCGCCCCGTTCGTTCTGGCCTGCTGCAGCCATGGGCAAATTGTGCTTGTGGCCTACCTCGGCCATGATTTGCTCAAAACGGAGACCAGCATATGTGCTTACATGGTTCGAAGTGTATGAAGTTGATAGCCGTATGGGTGGAAAGGCCCGCAAGAATGGCTGCCGAAGGTGATGCCCACAAAAGCGACTTGTCCACATTGCGACAAAGTGGGACACAAAGTGTGAGCCACACATAGCGGCCCCCGAAAGAAAATAAATGTGCAGGTTGGAAAGGAGTTAACGCTAAAATGCCGGGTAGTCCATGTTGCTGTGTTGGTTGCGGCAGCAGATGCCTGCGTCACCTGATTGCTTCGCAATGGAAGTTGCTCATCTTCAACGGCAACTGTTGGTTCAAACAGGTGCAAGGCTCTGTCCAATCTGTTTGTACCGCAGGTTGTCGCTCGTTACCAGACCACCACATGTGACAAAGGCAAGCATTATGCCTGTAAGATGGTACGTAGCCAATGTATAATGTATTGTCAACCTCAAGCGGTGACTGATTGCCGTTTAATTTTGCTGTTATGTCACTTGGTTACGGTCGCAGTTTTATGTTTTTCGAATATTGCTGCCTGGTCGGTTGCACTGGGAAGCAGCCTCTCGAAGTAAGAATTTGATCCTGCAGTCTGCACAGCGACATAGACTCCCAATTTACGCACACCGTGATTCGTGCTCCCCGTTCACCCTTTCCTGCTGCAGCCATGGGCAAATTGTGCCTCTGGCCTTTCTCGGCCGCGATTAGGCATGAACGGAGACCAGCATAAGTGCTTACATGGTCGGACGTGTATGAAGTTGGGTGGAAAGGCCCGCAAAAGTGGCCGATGAAGGTGATGCCCACGAAAGCGACTTGTCCATATTGAGACAATGTGGGACACCAAGTGTGAGCCACACATTAGCGGCCTCCAAAAGAAAAGAAACATGCAGGCTGGAAAGGAGTCAATGCTAAAATGATGGGTAGTCCATGTCGCTGTGTAGGCTGCGGCAGCAGATGCCTGCGTCACCCGACTGCTTTGCACTGCAAGTTGCTCATCTTTAACAGCGACTGTCGCCGCAAACAGGTGGGACACTCTGTCCAATCTGTTTCTGCTGCTGGTTGTTGCTCGTTAGTAGACCACCACGTGCGACGAAGTCGGGCACTACGCCTGTAGGTAGGCAGCTCAATGTACCCTAAGAGACCCGTGTATGTGAATGCTCACTGTTGCCATATGGTTCGTCGCCAATGTATGATGTATTGTCTGAACCTCATGCGGTGACTGATTGCTGTTTAATTTTGCTGTTATGTCACTTGATTATGGTCGCAGTGTTATGTTTTTCGAATATTGCGGCCTGGTCGGTTGAACTGGGAAGCAGCCTCTCGAAGTAAGAATTTGATCCTGCAGTCTGCACAGCGACATAGACTCCCAATTTACGCACACCGTGATTCGTGCTCCCCATTCACCCTTTCCTGCTGCAGCCATGGGCAAATTGTGCCTCTGGCCTTTCTCGGCCGCGATTAGGCATGAACGGAGACCAGCATAAGTGCTTACATGGTCGGACCTGTATGAAGTTGGGTGGAAAGGCCCGCAAAAGTGGCTGATGAAGGTGATGCCATACGAAAGCGACTTGTCCATATTGAGACAATGTGGGACACCAAGTGTGAGCCACACATTAGCGGCCTCCAAAAGAAAGAAACATGCAGGCTGGAAAGGTGTCAATGCTAAAATGATGGGTAGTCCATGTCACTGTGTAGGCTGCGGCAGCAGATGCCTGCGTCACCCGACTGCTTTGCACTGCAAATTGCTCATCTTTAACAGCGACTGTCGCCGCAAACAGGTGGGACACTCTGTCCAATCTGTTTCTGCTGCTGGTTGTTGCTCGTTAGTAGACCACCACGTGCGACGAAGTCGGGCACTACGCCTGTAGGTAGGCAGCTCAATGTACCCTAAGAGACCCGTGTATGTGAATGCTCACTGTTGCCATATAGTTCGTCGCCAATGTATAACGTATTGTCTGAACCTCATGCGGTGACTGATTGCTGTTTAATTTTGCTGTTATGTCACTTGGTTATGGTCGCAGTGTTATGTTTTTAGAATATTGCGGCCTGGTCGGTTGCACTGGGAAGCAGTCTCTCGAAGTAAGCATTCGCTCCTGCAGCCTGCACAGCGACATAGACTCCCAATTTTCATGCACCGTGATTCGTGCTCCCCGTTCGCGCTTTCTTGCTGCAGCAATGGGCATATTGTGCCTCTGGCCTTTCTCGGCCGCGATTAGGCATGAACGGAGACCAGCATACGTGCTTACATAGTCCGATGCGTATGAAGTTGATAGCTACATGGGTGGAAAGGCCCGCAAAAGTAGCTGATGGAGGCGATGCCCACGAAAGCGACTTGTCCATAGCGAGACAATGTGAGACACCAAGTGTGAGCCACACATTAGCGGCCCCCGAAAGAAAAGAAACGTGCAGGTTGGAAAGGAGTGAACGGCTAAAATCTGGGGTAGCCCATGTCGCTGTGTAGGCTGCGGCAGCAGATGCCTGCGTCTCCCGATTGCTTCGCAATGCAATTTGGGCATTTTTAACGGCGACTGTCGCTGCAAATAAGTGGCACACTCTGTCCAATATGTTTCCGCTGCTGGTTCTTGCTCGTTAACCTGACCACCACGTGCGACGACGACGGTGAGCCGTTTACGAGCTCGCGTCAATGATTCCAGCGTATCTCGACATGCAAATTTTATTTCTGCTATTGCACGAGGATGTACACTGCTTGTCTTCTGCCAATAAAGTCGCGCGTTCTGTTCACTCACTTGTGGCTTGTTTGTATGGGCGTCAGTAGAGGCTCTTGGCAATTAGAACGCACCAGCTAAGCGGCAGCGAAGGCATTGAGGCATGCCGCATAGCCTGCAGGGCAAGCACGGCACGTACCAGCGTACGCGACCGGCAAAAAACGGCCATATTGAATTTTGCGCTAAAAAAAAAAAGTTTGCACTTCCGCTTTCGGATTGAGCAACGTCATCTGGCGTCCCCGAAAGTTAGTTCCATGCGCTGCCGCTGCTTATTTTCGAACCACTGCCAAAGGTACAGTTCCCCTTCTCTAAAGTTGTTCTTTATTCTATGCCTCGCTGGATCGTGTTCAGTCATGCCGTCCTTGCGCGGCGTCATTGTCGGCGAGTCAGATTAAATTCTTTAATAGGTCGCGCCTGCGCCTAATTGAGTCTATTAAAGACTGCACATTCAGTTTTGCTGGCTACAATTCAGTGTGGCTGGCGTGGGCTGTCTCCACGATGCGCTTCGAGCATGTCGATTTCGCCGTTCTTTATGTTGGCGGAAATGACCGTGAAAGCAACATGGATCTACAAGAAATATGCAACAACATCAAGGTAAGTCTACTGAAATCACAAAATTTGAAACAATAAGCGCGAATAGTTGTGTTTTCTTTTAAATTTTAGGCCTTGATTGTTCAGCGAGACGGCGCCCGTCGTGCTGGTTTTCAAGGTGCTCTCTCGCTGGCTAGAAGATGCTGATGCGGAACAGAAAATGCAAAAACGTCGCTTGCTCAACCGCAAATTGACGGCTACTCTGAAGCGCATGCCGTGTCTGCGGAATTTGAACCCCGAGGTATGGACCCCTTTTTTCCAGAGGCATGCCGTTACATACCGTCAGGAACACGCTTGGCTTATTTCTGACTCGGTAAAAAAATGTTTCACTTTTTCTCGCTGCTCGCTGCTGAAGAAATGCGGACCGTTTGTCGTAGTTGTCTCCATCACAGGGTGGCATTACTGCGGTGAACAAAGCAAGTGTTGCCGTACATACTGTGCGCACTTCACCCTTTGTTGGGCGGTCGGAAAATATTGGTCCCACTATTCAGGGCAACTTCGCTACTCTGTAGCGGTGAAGTGTAATTTCTACCATTGAACGTTCCTGTGTAGACATGTTTCTGAATCACGTTAAGCACATTTTTTCGTCAATTTCTTTGTCAAACATGCGATAGAGCGGTTGCGCAGATTGTTTACTTCCCTTTCTACAATGTTTGGTTTATTCTGTCGCCGTCCTTCAAACCACCACAGCGGCAAATCGACTCTTTTGATCGAAATTCCGCGTTTTCATAATAGCTGAATTTTGGTGCGGTTAGGTGTCTAAATTTCTCGTGCCCACAGCTACCAAAACAGGTGATCAAATTATTAGCATCGCGAATAAATCGCATTCCTACATATGCAAGCTGCTACATATTTTTGATTGATTGATTGAATAACTTTAATGAGCGGTTCTTAAAACGAAACCCGCTTTGCCTCTTCCTTGCTCAGTGGGTGGTGGCTGCTGCAGTCCTGCCAATATTGGTCACTGTGTATGGCACTGGATATGTGCTGCTTGGCATGTGTCCAAATGGCAACTTGGTTACCTGTTAAGTGCAGCTCAACATGTACCACTGGGTAGACACGTAGAACAAGAGGCAAGAAATTAAGTATACAACAGGAAATTTAAGAAGTCAGCCACAGAGAAGTCGGAAAGTCAGCATCGAAAGCAACCGAGTATGGACAAAAATGAACTAAATGAGACCAGGACATGCATTGTGTGCAGAGTTATAGAAGTAAACGAGTGGTTGCATTTTACTGAACATTACAAAGGCTTCACTTATAACCGATTTTCACATATGCATGGAATCTGCTAACTTTTCTGTGCAAAACTCTACCGGAAAGGATATATTGCATCCATCGGTGTTAATATATTTCCTAGCATATTTTCTCTTTTTCAGCCAACATACACATCCCCGTTAAATCAAATAGATCACTGTAGATGGCTGCCACAAGCATATTACAAGAACTGTGAATTGGAAGCTGTTGGCTACCTGTGGCACGAAGTCATGCAAGGGTACATGTAGTCTTTGTGTGCACATTGACTTCATGTTTTACTCATTTGACTGGCTCCTATTGCACTCCGGCTGAATAGCAATAACACACAGGCTACTTTACGCTCGAGAAGCCTGCGAAAGCTGCAGGTACATTCATAAAAGTTCGTAAGTACATGGCATTAGTGAAAAAAATTAAAACCTTTTCTGGTACAGCCGTGCGTTGTCGGAAGTGTCTCAATGCATTGCAGTGATTAAACAGGCACATATTGGCTGTACCACTTGGATTTCAGCGTGCACGCGTTGGCTGGATAAAAAATTCTACCATATTTTAACACCGAACATTAGCTCACGGGTGGAAAGCGCTGTTTCTGTTGTAAATAGATGTGGCTTGCACACAAGGTATGCTGCATGAACAGAAGGTGCTGCAGCCACATAACCTGACCTTTGATCTTCATTATGCTCACAGATTGAAGGGATGGAACTAAGTGCGTCTTTTAAATGCTTGATTTCAGCCAGTTAAATTTGCCAACACGGGGGATTCAAACCACTGGTGTCCATCTGCTGTTGGGCTGTATTCTCAATTTAGTGAGAATACTTACTGCGTTCATTGGTGCTGACAGATATCAAGTCAGTTGTAGCTCGGCATTTACTGTATTCCGTTTGTCACCAAAATGCTAGAGAACCACTCGAGATCCTTCGATGTCAGCATCGTCATAATCAGTGGGCACCCCATAAGAAAAATAGGTCAATTTTGGATGGTATCCTTGCAAGTGTGAGAAGGCTAGGCCACAGAAACTCTAGTTTCTGATTTGTGCACTATTCAGCCACGTTAAAATGTGAGGAGCCTAGACATCTAAAAGACGAGGAGCAAGCAAATTGAATGTAGCTACCAAGCAAAAAATGTGGAAGCGTAAGCTGTTGATTTTTTACTCTAAAGGCACGTTCACACTGAAGACGGAGCGGCTAAACCGGGCAAAGCTCTTGGCCAGGCGGATAAAAGCAGGCGTTAAACGAGGCAGCAAGCCCGATCGCTTGTGGACCACTTTTTTTCCTGCCCGCCAGAGCTGTCCGCTTTGCTGCAGCCAATTGGAACACCAGACGACGCTGGCGTGTGCGCGATAAGGATGGACGACCGGTGCCACGAGACGGCGACAAGTGCACCACAAAAACGTAAGATACTCCACCTCGGCGGTGCGGGCAGCCAGGCAAGCTGTCCAGTATACAGGGTGTTTCAGCTAACTTGTGCCGAGGCTTTAAAAGAGAAAGACCGAAAGAAACTAGGCCTGCAGTACTCAAATGCAATCAATTCAGTAAACTACCCTTTTGAGCAACTTTAGTACTTACAGCTCATTGAGAAACATCTGCTTTATTTTTATGTGGTTATTTTTTCAGGACAAAAGAAAGTGCACAAAATCGAAAAAAAGTACCATGCAACTATGCACTTTTTAGCAGTGAACAATGCGGCATGCAGACAGGATGTAAAAAATATGCAGTTCCGACACACTGAAAATTATGTAAGCAGCTTTCTTTGCTGCTTCTGTTCGTTGATGGCATTTGGCAGTGATGTGTTAAATGTTACCTTGCATGCACCACTTGTGTTTATAGTACAAAGAGCTCACAGACAGACGTGCGCTCCGATGCTCAAGGTGGTGTTGTGCACCATCCATATCCTGTGAGAGTAGTGGCACTGTCATTCCCTCACACGGCGCATCGCATGGCGGGTGAGGTAGAGAAATCCGTTTATTGAATCCTTAGGAGAAATAGTTGCTGCCACGTCCTGTGCCCGACAGAGCAGTGCCTGCTGGCCACCCAGTGTTGCAGTGTAGGGAGATTGAAGTTTTGATGCTGGACCACCACTTGCATACTGTCGTTTTGACGGCGTGGTGCTGTATTGCAGTTTTGCATCTGCACATCCTGTGTCAATTGTTGGCATGGACACACTTGCCGTGTTTATTTTTTTTAGAAATAGCATAAACATGCCATACCACACCTTGAACTATCATTATATTTTTAGTTTGCCCACAACTGTCACCATGTCTAGTTGAAGTGTTTTTCTTTTAAAGAGACTCCATACGAAAGATGCTTTCTGATGGCATCTTTACCTTCTCGTGTGATCATTCAGCGAGCACAAAGTACTGCAGCTTCTGCAATGCTTTTGTCTATTCCTTCCAGGCACACTACTCTCAATGTATCATTAGCGCTGAAATAGAATACCACCTGTTGCTCAAAGCAGCTTCAATATAGATTCTAATCGGAATAGGCAGACTTGTGGCAGTATACAACTTTCTATAGCCATAAAAGGCAAGCTAGCATAGTGGGGCATCTCAATGCTCGTAAAAGCATTCAACTGCATGTATCTCCAAATAACTAAGCTCAAGCAGACACTGTCAATATCTGTGCTTGTCACGGTGAGTTGGTGCGGGAACTTGAAGGTGTCGCTTTTCCTTCATATTTGTGTGTCTCATGTTTTTGCTAAGGCTCTTGCCACAGCAAAGTTGCTCTTGTGGTATTTTAGAAGGGTAATTTACTAATCACCTAGGCGATGTCATTTCCTACATTTGGTTGCACCGTGTGCATCAGTGCAATAAAATGGGTCAAACGGCTTAATACAAGATGTTGCCAGGCCTTTTTGGCACGACACTTGTGGATAACATTTTGGTGTGGCTTGGGCGAGACCGAAAGAGAGAAATTTACACATACGAGCACAAAGGCCAGGCACTGTTCCCTTGTGGCCTGCACAACCACTAGAATAGCAGCTAGTCTTATCAATTCATACCGAGTATCGCAAAGTGGATTATTGCAAGAACTGTAGCTTGGTTGATACAAGGCACTTACAGCTGCAGCTGAAACATGTGGTGTGATCAACATGTACAAGGTTACAACACTCTTCACCCTTTTTGTATTTAAGACTTTTTAAACTTTGCCCGCAATTTGATTACAGCTTTCCAGAGTTCCTTGGAAAATCCGCCCATGCTCCTGCCATGTACATTGCCCCCCCCCCCCCCCCCCCCCTCCTCGATGTGGCATGCAAGATGGCAGCAGCAGCTGTGGAACAGTTGAAGAGGCGAAGAAAGGTCCACATTATAATAGGTTGTATGTAAATAAAACTGATTGAACACAACCGATTCGGCTTCCACTTTCGTCAAGACAATTGTCAGCAAACAAATGGAGTAATTTCAGTAGGGCGATACTAATAGTGCATAGAAATTCTTGGAAGCCTCGTCAGCTTTCTTGCTGTTAACAGGCTGTGTTGGTGAGGTGGTTTAGGCAGGGAATGCCAATTCATGAGGGATGGTCATGGCCACCATGTTCAATGTATGTGCAGCATCAATCAGTTCTCTAGACCGAGTGCACTAATGTCATGGCAGGCCAGCACTTCGTCGCATGATATATTTTCAAACCTCGCATGCTTTGGGGCTCTGAGAAAATTAATGAAGCATGAAACTAAAATCGGCATGTTGCAGTTTTCAATACAACCATCACTGCATTTGTCCATTCTTGAAACAAATTTTATTGTACCAAATGCATACAGAATTGTGGAATATCCGAAGTACATTTTGCTTGTTTTGGTCAAGCAGCTGGCAGAACAAAACCACAAAGTTCCAAAGCAGGAAGGTAACACTTGTTTTGAAGTACACAACGAGTGCAAAACTTGCCGCCAATTAAAAAAAGAAGGGAGCTGCGACACACCATTTCTTGGTTCTTTGACCATTTATTTTTTATTTTGTGGCTGATGTTTAAAAATCCTTGCTATAGCAAATGCAAAGACATCAAAAATCAACGCACGACAGATATTGGTACTATGGTGTAAAGTAATGAAGATATAATTTTGCATGCACATTATTTCGTCTGAAATAGAGGGATATAGCACAAACGTTGCTCTTCAATCCCAATAAAATATAAGGAACTCGTGGGCTACGGATGATTGTTGAGGGCCTCGGCTTCTGTAATGTGCAGCTATACTTAAGTACACAAGCATTTTTGGAATCTGCCTCTACCTGGGTGCAGCTTTGCGACCTGGAATGAAAAGCCACAGCCATTGAGCTGCTGCAGTGGTGACATCACAGTAAAAGGGAATAGCAAAAAATTAAAACAATAATATGGCCATGCAACTTGCAACAAATCAGATAGGTCACCTGAAGCTTCTATTTCCAATTTTTCTGGTGTTGCATAGAAGGGCAAAAATCTTGAAATAGTGTACGACTTTCATGCATAAACAATTGTGCATATCTACTTTTTTTTAACCGTGCAGATATTTAGCAAAAAGTTTTGAGCACGGAGAGCCCAGCGTTTTTGCAAAGGAGTTTCTAGGTGAGGTGGACACACTATGCTGCTAATAATGCGAGTTTCAGAAAATTAATTTTGAAAAATTCAGTCACTTTTTTTATTAGTAACTTGGCGGCAGCCTTCTAAATGGCATATTTGGAGGCAGTCGCATGTGAACGCACACCCTTTCTTTTTCTAAATCTCGAAAATTGCACTTATTTTGAGATATTCATTATCGCGCTCAATTGAGTACAATCAAAACTTGGTGCATCCTCCTCCACATCAGGCGGCAGTGCCCTGTCAAGAAGTGTGGGACAAAGCTTAAATGATAGCCTGATATGGCACACTGACGCACATGCTTGCCAGGCAAAGTGTGTCGTATCAGCAGCTACAATGACTGGCCAAGATGTTTCCATCTGATGAGATAGCGGGACCTTCTTTTTTGCACTCCCAGCACACTCAGTTCCAATATTGCCTCGATTTGCCAGTGAAATTCAATGATGAATATCTTGAATTAGGTGCAACTTTCAAGATTTGTAAGAAATGAGAGTGCATTAGAGGAATTCCTCTGCAAGAATGCCACATTTTCCGCGCTCATAACTTGAAAACAAGAAAATCTGTACGGTAATAAAAGACGCCCTATACGTATACAGTGCATTGGAGCATTTCATGCAACCAATATTCAAGCACCTTCTGTCTACAAAGAATTCATAAAGCAAATTTATGCACTAATACTGGAATCAGTTACGAGCACTGGAAATGCAAACACTGTTACGAACCCTGGTCACATGCCAGGCATTGTGTTGCTGCTCTCTGCGTAGGGCCTATGAATAAAAACCACCTCCAACATCGCACAGTAAGCTACTAATTGCTATGTGTAGGAAGACTTACAGTTCTTCAAATGCAATTATGACCTAGACATTCTAAAGCTTTTCTAATAATGTACTTTTAGTGAACAAGTCCCCAAAACTTGGAACAACTCTGAAGCTATAATGCCATTATTATCTGAAAGATGCACTACACATTTTTTTAACGCAGTAAGGAAACATTCATAATCGACAATGCCACCATAGACATGAGAGTCATAATATTGCACTGCGTGCAGCAAGGATAGCACAATCTCGCACAAAAGATTAGTCTCTCCCGCAGCCTTTGAGGCCCCCTTTATTATGTCTCGCTTATGATGCCGTAACATAGTACGAAACCATGATGACGTAACTTATGATCGTGAGTTACTCTTGAAAGAAAGCTTGTGCACACATGCATATTCCTGCATTGTAACTCTGGAGTGCACTTACAGTAAGGACACTGTGAAAAGAAGAAAAATAAGGCCAACAGCAAGAACCAGGCAGCGCAGTGCGATTTGCACCTTCTCGGCTGTTGTCGGTTTAAGTCACCTTTGCTGCAGCAGAGTCGTGTTATGCGGCGAAGCATATTTATCATCATGCAGTGAAGCATATCTGAAGTTAAAGGAGACACTGTCACGGGGCCCCTGCGGGTGCTTATGGTTACCCGACACTAGCTTAAGTACCTATACTGTGACCTCTTCATGCATTTGGACAACACCAATCGCCATGTGTAAACCTCTGTGTTCACTGCTAATCTTGCCAAGAGCCTAAATTGTTCCAAACTACAAATTTCACCAAGTGGCAAACTTGGCAATGCTTCTGGAACCTCATTCTAAAGTACTTTAATACTACCAGGATGCTTCAATGTCAAACTGGATTAACAACCTGAGATGAAATTGCGCCAGCTTCTAACTTTCTGAATGTTTGCTTCACCTCCTACATCAGTGAGTAGGCAGTGTTCAATTGGCGCTCCCGCTTCACCAAGCAGACGACCGCTGACGAAAGCACAGTGAAGGCGAATAATGAGAGCGCAAGCAAACATTCAGAATGCGAGATCTCGCCCTTGGATTTAGACAAAGGAAGGGTAATTTCATCACCAAGGAACCGAAGTATGCATTCAACAACAAAAGCTTCTGAACGGGCCACTTCCACACCAGCACTGTGGAAAGACTCTGATGAGCTTATCAACCAGCAGAAATTTTCACTCGTGGCAGAAATTTTCACTACCACAATCGCAGGTTTAAAGATATTTGCATGATGACATTTTGGTCCAAAAAGAAGATCCGTTTAAGCGATGGTGTAAGCGTGGTGCCCACTGTTGGCTCGGCTTGCGAAGGGCGACCTGCTGATACCAGACACTTAAGCAGCTCTTTTTGATGTCTGAATCGATGGTGACATGCACTAGGTGTCACTGCTCTTCGAACATGTTGAGCTGTTGTCCTTGCTTCATGAAACATTAAGTAACTACAATTATGACATTGTCAAACAAAAGTGTTGTATTAGAGAATTTTGTTAACCACGAAGCATAATATCCCTGTACATTATTTGCTATGCAGTCTATGTAGTATAACTATTTTGCACCTCTGGTTGGTGAAAAGAAATGGATTTTTGCAATACCAATAGTATTAATATTCGAAAAATATTCGCTTCGCACTTAGGTTTCATTATTCGAATTAGCTTTGAAATTAAAAAATTTATATTTCCACACCCATAGTTTTTACTCAAATACCTGGAGCATAAGTCATTTGAGGACGTAACTTCAGGAATAGCAACAGTATGCCACCAAAGAGTCAACACAGTTCAAATTTTTTTTACATTCTTTTACAATTGTTTTCTACTGTACATCATTAAAACGATCTTAAGCCTCAATAATTGACTAAACTAAGCTTTGATAACAGCTGCATGCTTGGAACGAACGGTGCATGTTCCAGCCACTCTAGGGTAGCAGTTTAGGGTAAAAAATATCTGTTACTTAGGAATGCCACTTGGTGACCTTGTGCAGAGAAATCCCAGCTGGACTTTGCCATTTGAAGCTGCTGCGCACAATGGCTAATCACTGGCTTCTTTGGTCTTCTCGATGGCATCTACTTGCTTGAGAAGCTCGACCTCAATGACGTCTGACCACTGGCAGCACATATTTCTGTTTATCACAGATAAAAATTGCCTATGAGCTCTTATTTCGCCCAAAACACAGACTTTTGCCACATTTAAGAAAGTGGCACTCTCCAAGTCAGTGTGGTCAGCATGTCTGGCATGCACTTTTATCTCCTGCGTCAGAGTGGAGTTACTATCCTAAATTAATGTGCTACAGAGATGACAGAGAGGTTGGCAAAGAAGTTATGTGCCCAGACAGAAAGAATGATAATATTTATGTCTACTGCAATCAAAGCCATCTATTTGAGCACCTTGCACCACCAGAGAAATCCTAATGGCTTCCTTTTCTTCCATCTCATAATGTGGGCGGTTACACCCCATTAAATGGTCCCTAAGATGGTTTTTGTCAACCCTGAGGAAATCTCTCACAGAAAACTTGTAGACAGTCTTGATAAGTGTTGTCAGATTACCTTTCAATGTGTCCTTTATCATCACTGTGGTGATCGTAATTTCAATTCATGTGCAGCACTCACACAGTGTGCACTCCTTGCAGACATCTGTAACTGGTGGCAGTTTACCAGCATACTTGAAGGGAGGAAAAAAGAGCATGGCCACACCAACCACATCACAGCATGTGCATACATCAGATGACATTGTGGAACCTAATTCTATGTCAGCAGGAAATGCATGGCTGCTGTCGCTATTTCGAGTGCAAATATTTGTCCCACGGGTACAGAGAAGTCATTATGGCAACCACATAATCCAGGCAGCTTAGTGCTGGGCAACTGCAATATTTATGAAGCAGCACACTGCATTCAAAGCCAGGCACTGTCACACTTGTCTGGGAAAATCGGTGCTTGTATACACAGGGGCTGGACCATTTCAAACCACAGTCACATTGGAACTCTGTCCACTCTCGTAGGGTGCATTTTCTGTGTAGTCACTGCCACTGCAGGAATAATTTTCTTCGAACTGCACAAACAGAAAATTGTAGCACTGTGCTCTGCAGTGCTTGGTGCAAAGGCAGAGCAGCCATGAGCCTTCTCCCATCCACAATTCAGAAATCCGCCAATACATAGATGGCTTACAGTGGCATCTCTACAGGCAGCACACACCACCTATATGCTGCCACTTAGATTGCAACACACTGAGGGTCTCCATGCCTTTATGTAAATGCTCAAATATACTACAGGACAGGATCTTTAGGGAATAAAGGTTGTTTCACGGTCCTCATATCTATGCTATGACAAAGCCAACTCCAACTGCACAGGTAGAAATTGCTGTGGAAAATTAAATTTTACAGTTCCATGTACCATATTTTCCATACAGTACTATAGTCTGCAGGATCTAATTTGGGCTGAAAAGCCCCTCTCATTAAGCACCATGGCAAATTTTAGTTATAGGTACATTGGAAGTTGTAAGATGCCGTCAAGGGAGCATTTCCTCAAACAAATATTTCTAATTAGTTCATTATTAAAGGAAATGGAAGAAATTGAAATGTTGCATTTTCACGCTGCCAGGACGCGAGTGCTAAAAGTGACGGCACTCAGCCCCTTTGCCTCCTAGTGATCTTCCTTCTTCATCTTCCCCCATGACGGAGCCAAGGGTTCACGTCATACTCACTTACGAGCCGTCTTTTCTTTCCTTTTTCCTTTTTCTTTCCTTTTTCTTTCCACCAGGGCACATATCCAGGGATGGCATTTAACATTGGTTGGCTTACGAAAGTCACGTGCCATGGTTGGTGATATTGCAGGCAGCACGTTTTACATAGAGACATTTGTGCATGTAACCTTGACTCTGGCTGAAGCAGGGCTTCGTTGAGACCATGATGGCTTTTGTTTAAAATTTCAGTTGTTTTCCCACTGTGCATCATTTTGATAATTTGGAGACAGGATTGTTAGTGTGTGATCTATGCACTGCACTTGTCGGTTTGCAACTTCCAATCTTGGTGAGACGCCTTTTCATATAACAAAGTGCAACTGAACTTCCTGAAGGCATTTGCCTCCTATGTTCAAGGGAAGCAGCCCACATCCGCATACCTTATTCACAGATGTCAATTCTTTTTTTGTTGCTGCTCCGTATTAAAGATGGGAACCCAAGACTGTGGAAGTAGCGTGGGCTTGGTGGTCTGGAGCTTACCATTGGTTGTCGGATCGTGCCGCTGACTGCATTTTGCAGCGGCTCATGAGTGCCGAGGGGGCCAGGCAGGAGATACGGCAACAATTCAACGAGTAGCAATGAATGTTTACTTCACATTGTTACGGAGTGGTCAACTCTGCAAGTTTCCCGATGGTGAGCGACAGACATGCTAGTTTGCTCAAAAACTGAAGGCTGAAGTCCATTAGCGAAGACGTCCTTTATAGTGTTTGGAATACCCTCGCTCAAGAAAAGGAGAGAGAAAACACTCTCCACGCTGGCGGCTGCCGCTCGATACATGGAAGTGTTCAACTAATTTTCTAACCCCCACTGGCTCAGTAGAAGGAAAGGCACTGACATGCGCATACACACACACACACGCACACAACGCTGGCATCTTCCCTGCCGAGGACAAAGAGAAATAACGAATGCACACACGAAGCTTAATCGTCCCACTTGCTGAAGGGAGACAACACTGTGGAGACTAAGCAGACATCAGGGTGTTGTGCAAGCCGTGGGTAAGAAGGCGAAAATGCCTGCACAAATGATAAGGTCTTATTGCTATTGGGGCCTCCTAGGCGTTTTCCAACGGTTGCAGGCGGCTCGGCGTATCTAAAGGGTCCAGCCTTTCGCTGTTGCTTTGGTGGCGCGACACAAATCGTTGACCACACAGGCCAGTCATAACATCAGTTAGACTAGTTCTTGTGCACGCTCACGGACACTGAGCTTGAACGACGCCATGAATGCTCTGTCTTTTCAGTGCTATTAGAACTGTTCTTGTATTTTCTGTGTATACGAAGTCGATTATAAATCTCTTGTGCATTTTGCAACGTGGCCTTAAATATCCAAGCACTGAAACGCAGCCACATGATCAGAGTAAGCAGCATTCACTTGCATATCGTGAGTTGCCAGAATAAATTGAAAATATTGTGCTGCGACTATCATTACTGCGTCATGAAGCAACCAGAAATGACAGTACCATGCTTCACAATGCGACTTTCATTTCTCCCCTGGTGCGCTTGTACTTCTCTGGTCCCCTTTCCACTGTGTAGAGCTCCCAGAAAAGCTTTTCTCAGGACAGGGGACCATACTGTGCGCTCAACCAGGTGGCACCCATCACCACAACATTGCCCCAATCAGTCTCACCTTGTCATCTCTCGTCCTGTCCAGTGACGTTCTTCACATTTCAAGGATGAAGGTTTAGCACTGTGCTTCCGATGACTCTTTAGAGCTCTGGGACAGTGCTTCCGCTGCCAGGGATAATGCTACAGAACAGCGAGTCCACTGACGCAGGTACGCAATGTTTGAAGAGACAAAGATAAAACCTTGTGCAGGCTGTCCGACATGCATATACATCTTTTTCTGCGCCTCTTTCTAAGCAACAATGCTTTCACTGGTGAACAGGAAGGCAGCCTTTGTTTCTTTTTTTCATTATCGTTTCTCAGTTTTACAAGGCCATAAAAAAAATAAGGAAAACAGAAAAGATTGCGAACCAGCCCTGCAATTTTCTTGAATTATTGGAAACGAATATGTGCGAACAGAGGATGCCAAATGAAATGAACAGCCAGGTGCAACAACAAGTCACATCATTCAGGTGGTGCAGGCGGTTTGGGAGGCCCATAAAATGCCTTAATAATGGGATTTATTTGAGCGTGAACATGGTGAGAAGGCTGCTTCTGCCTTGCAGTGGTATAAAGACTGCTGCATGTCTGGAGGTTAAATGCTCACCATTCTATCATGCATGGAAGTATTCCGACTATTTAGTGGAGACATGGGAAAGCCACTCAAGCCTACATTAGCAAAATGTGTGGTACTGATTACAGCGAACGCACTCCCTCCATGTTCATGCAACCGAATGTAAACATACTGAAAGCTGACGTTTACCTGACGAGTGTAGCATTGTGATGCTTGCCAACAGCCCATAGGACAGGAAAGGCAAATCCCTGTGCATGCATAGTGAATTCGTCACTACTGTGCATGCTCATTTCGGCAAACTGGCATAACAGATGTATTGCGAGTGCAATATGTGACTGTAAAGCATGTGGCGCGTCTTTGTCACCATAGCTTGAGCTTGGTGAGAATCAAGTGGTTTGATAAATGTACAACAGAGTCAGCAATGGTGGGACAGTTCTTAGAAACTTCAAAGCATGCCCGTCTGGCTCTACAATGTAAAAAAAAAATTGGCTTTGATCCAAGAGCCAGATCTTTCTGACTGGGCAACATTCATGCACCAGCTTTGTCAGTTTTTTTATGCTCCCACTACTTGTGCTGAGGTTGTGAGAAAGGCCTGGAGAGAGTATACAATTAGAGAATCATGTACCTCTTACATTGTGGATGTCCTGGAATTGTGCTAACGCATGAACACCACCACGTCTCAAAATGATCGAATGCGACATATTAAAGGCACAAGCACTGTTACCTTATACGCCCTTGGTATGCAGAACCCCAACACTTCTAAGGAACCGCTTTATTCGTGCCGAGCTAGAGCTATGGCGAGGAAGAAGCGACACACTACGTACGGATGAGGAAGATGAAGGAAAGCCACATTGCGCTCACAATATCGCTAACGTGGTAGTTTCCCAAAGGAAGCGGTCACACTACTGCGTATAAAGTGTATGCACAGGGATACTCATGTCTTCCCTGTCCAAGGGATTGGTGGCAAGCACCACAGAGCAGCACTGGTCAGGTGCATTCCAGTTAAATTCTTAAGAATTGAGAAAAGGCCGATTCCACACAAAGCAACGACCTGACACCCTTGCCAACAAATGTGTTGAACTGACATTGAGTTTCAGGTATTTGCGGCCACACATAGGTAAACCAATGGGCAAGGTTCTGACTGGTGTTGTAGAAGTCGCGGGGCGCTTTTTTCGTTGCGACGATAGATCGGATTCATTTACAAGTACTGCTCCAGGAGGGCACATGTAACCGGCAAACAGAGGCCTCCGGAGAGCATTAGACTGGAAGCAGGGCGGTCCCAAACTGGAAGCAGGTTATGTTGCCCCAACCCACGGACCACCCTGACTCCTGCTTTCTTGTCCGCGAAAGCGGACAGCTGATCTTAAAATGCGTCAGAAAATTCGGGAAGTACGACTTACACACAGCCTACGGGCATCATAGATATACTACTAGCACGCGCAGGCCTCGGCGAGCCCCAACCCATGGACCAGTCCGGGTTCTAGCTCTGGTGTCCCCGTTACCGATTTGGTGTCCTGGAGACGCCGCCAATAATATGAAATAGTGACACGTTGTTACTAGTAAAAAAACACGATTTAAGCCGCTAACGCTACGTTCAGCACTGCCGCGCCCAACAACTTCTGCAACACCTGTGAGAACTTCGCCAATCAATGGTTGTTCTTGGCAATACTTAGAACTTGTGAATTTTGTGTACCGTTCATGCTTAACTTTGTAGTGCACTGTGGCTTAATGAAGCACTACGCTTGCGTGTAGCATACGTACACATCTTACCTGATAGACGGTGAACGGGGTCTTGTACATATATCCGCTGAAGAAGAAAAGACTACACCTTCACATGTGTTAAAACACATGCCAAACTTGAAAAAACAAACGTACAATGAACCTCCACACGTTAAAATAGCAAAAGAATCACTTATAAGGCGAAAACTATTGAAAACTTCGCAAGCGCCACGGCAAGCGCAAATCCGCCATTGCTGCTGATATTGATGTTGATCAGGCTGTCCCCTTGCGATCGAGTCGGCAAGCGCGCGGAAGCGCGTTTCTTTATTCTATGGAAGTAGCCAAAATAAGTAAATAAAGAAAACTGTGCATCAACTCCAAATACACACACGCAAAAGAAAATAGTCGGGATTCTCTATAGCGATGTTTCCAACCCCTTGACTGATATTTCATACAGCTCGTTGCATTAATTAAAATACCTGCAGTGCATTGTTTTCATAACGCGCAAAAAAAAAAAATTCTGCGCTTAAGTTTACCCGCACAAACACGCGGCGCAAATTCGTAGAACGCCACCAGTGCAGCCCCCACCCTCCAAGAATATATATAAGACTAGTCAATAATAATAGCATATAATTATAACGTGAGCGTCGGTGCAATCAATGGAGAATTCATTTTATTTGTTATTGAAAATCAAATGCAATGCAGTAAACAATGGATAGAATTAAGCATACGGCTTCCTGGAGTCTAAAAAAAAATCTGCCTTGAAACTTGACATGGTGACGAGGCAAATTGTGGGTACACGATTGAAAATAATTGCTATAATGTGTTCGCGTATGAGTAAACTTCTCAAAAGGAGTTTCAAGTGTTTTCATGGTATGGCAAGCTTATATCTTGATTCATAAAGTTTTTTTTTATTCATATTGGTCAATTATGTTTAAAAAGAGAATTGCAAATCCCAATGGTTTTGTTTTTTACCGGGGGAACACAGAGTTGAGCCACTGTTTTGAAACAAACTTTTATTTAAAGGCAGTTACAAGTAACGCCGACAGCCTCACTCATGACAAAACAACTTTCACTTGCTGTGTCCAGACACTTGGTTCAAGTTGCATGTAATGCTTCATCTCCAAGCTTTGCGTGGTTTCTTAAAGGCATTGTGAAATCTACATGGTGTTTTTATTTTACACCTCCTCATCTCACAGCACAAGATCTGAAATGCGTGATTAAGAAGAATCAGGCCAGCACATATTCGCAGAAACGAACTCTTCACAGTGCAGTTGACAAGTGCAAAAATTACAGCAGAAACTGTCAGTCACATGATATGAGCAAAACATAACTGTTCTTTTTGCGGGAAAGCCTCAGTCCCATGCCGACATTAACCCATATGGTGGTCATCACTGGCAATGTTTGAAAGATTTTCATAAATTAGAGACTGAATGTCTGGAGTATTTATCATAAGGGAAGTAGAAACTCACACGTCTTCTAAACAGCACTTTGCAGTGCAAAATGTATGCTCGCTATTGATAGTAATAAATAGTATGACTGTTACAACTGTTAAACAAGACAAAAGCTCACAGGAATATGAAGGCTTGAAGTGATAAACAGTGTTTGGAGGGGGAATGTAGCTGTAATGAACCTTTTGACAAAGATTTGTCTTCGTCAGTGCTGCAATTAAGTTCTGCACAGCAATCTTTATGCACGCTTAGCTCACTTTCCCACACCATCAATGTAGGATGAAGAGGAGAATAAGATAGTGCGTAGAATGAAGTTGAAGTGTAGAAAAGAAATGGGGAGACAGTGAAAGAGAAGGTAGGAGCATTGTTGTAGATTATTCTTCCAAGGTTGCTCTTCCAAAAGAAAAAAAGAAAAATATTAAATGTGTAAGGAAGCATTGCCAATTATTATTCTGCCACCATAAGCACCATAAAGGATGCAATATAAAACTGATCTGATATGTAGAGTGGCCTAAAGCTTTCTGCATAGTCTTTACTATCATTATGACACTGTCTGCTGCAGCCAAATATGCAGAAGTTTTCATTGAGTGCTCATGACCAGAGCAACTTATTCAGACTGCACACAACACCACTGCATATACCCTCTATTTTGGTAATCTGAAAAATAAAAGTTTATTCAAATGGGCAATAAAGAACATCACATGGAACACAACATCTAGATATAATTATGAGGCATGCCACAGTGCGGGACTCAGTATTATTTTGACCACCTTGGGTTCTGTGATGTGCACTTGAATTCAACTACATGCTTTTTTTTTTTTCATTTCACCACCACTGAAATGCAGCCACCTTTGCTGGGATTGAACCCGCAGGCTTGAGCTCAGCAGTGCAACATCATGACTACTGCACTACTGCGTGTTTACACAAATTTATAAGTAGCAAAACACATTGGAGGCTTTTGCACACTGAAACACTACAAACCGTCCAATGCGCTTCCTTACATCTATGTACAGACATACTTACCAGCGGCTCATATGGCAAGCATGGAGGCGTGCTCGAACACACTACTATCCAACAGCTGCCACATACCAGAGATAACCACTGGGTCTGTACCTATTTTCACAGAACACTTAGCAGCAGCTCATACAACAAGCATGGAGGCATCTCTCGTGCTCTAACACACATACCATCCAGCTGTGACATATGGCTGCACACCACAGACAAAAACAGACGGGCTAATCATCAGAGACCACATGTCATGATTTGTTTATATGCGAGCCCTCAACCTGCTTCTATAAGGCATGACAGCACAGCACTACTGCACCACTTCTCTCTTCCTAACTGCACTGGAGGCTTGTTACCAGTAATCGTGCCCTGCTGACGTGGTTATCTCTTCAGTTTCTATGTTGCTGTCCCTAAGCTGTTATTTAAGGACTTCCTTTCGAGCTTCAGTGGGCCTTGAAAGGCTAGATGATGGCTGCGACAATCTAGGGGTTTTTGTAGAGTGAAATCTTAACAGGTGCACAACTTTTTTGTTGGCTGGTTCATTTGAATGGTCTGGCATCTTTCTTTTTGGGTCACTTTCACTTTCCACAAGCATGAAAACTGGCTCAAACAAATTGTTTGCCTTCTCAGCCACACCCTCAGAGACTTCACCATCTGATATTGCCTGTCTGACTGAGTCCATTTTTGCTCTTAAGAGTGTTGAGCTTGACACTGCTTTGGCTGCTTCCAGCTTTGTTATACTCTGTACAATGTGCAATGCCCGACTTGCCTCACATGCTTCTTTGGGTGAGCTCTCATGGGCCTTGTTGCTGCTAGTTGGATTAGTGATGACCACACAGTGACTGTGCTTGCACACACACTGCGCATTCCTTGCACCTCAAAGGACAGCAAGCACCATCTTTCACTTTTGACACTTTATATGAGAGCCCTTTAATAGACTGAAATGGCACAGTCCATATGCCATCTTCATTTATTTTGGCACAAGCTGCCATTTCACTGCCAGACCTGTGGTTCTTCTGAATTGTTCTCAGCTCCTTACCCTTTGCCCCTTTCATCATCTGGCTAGCCCTTTTCATTAAAAAATGATTTGTCAAGTCCATGAGGGCAGAAATTAGTTTGTCACCATGCTTATTCTGTTTTCTCTCCAGCATAGTATGCTTTAACGTCCTGTGCTTGCTCTCAAGGTGCATGTTAGTGTTGACAGCTGCTCTAGTCCTAAAGCGATAGGCCCACTCTTGCGGCCTAACTGCATAGTGGTCTTTGAAGTACTTGAGGAAGTCCCTCAGTTTTTCTTCCTCACTAGAAAGGAATTGCTTAAAATAATCTTCAAATGCCTTTTCCGCGAGGAACTCTAAGAGTAGCCACACACTATGGTACACATGTGGCCTTAGCTGTTTCTCTACACACTCGAGTGTCTTCTTACGCCAGTTGTTATCCACATGCCAGGCACAGAGAAGTTTCTGTTTTGCGGCACCTATGACCCTGGACCATGCTTTGTAGAATTGCGAGGCATCATCAGATATCAATGTCTTAGCGGCCACTTTTTGGGCCATGGCCGACTCCAGAGATTTGAAGAATGCTGTCAAAGTTTGCTCGTTCATCTGGTTGCAGATGAAATAAGCTATAGCTACACCTGATCCTTTTTTATCTAGCACCAGAAGAGTGGTCAGCTCAAACTGGTACTCTGTAGTTCCATGTGTGGAGTCAAGACACAGAGTCCCTGCAGGGCCCAATTTTTCTAGTAGCTCCTTCTGAGGCTCTGTCATCAGAACAAGAGCAAAGTCTGCTGAAGAAAATGTACCACTTGGGTCCACTGCACCTTGTGCCTTGTACAGGCGGACAAGTGTTTCACCTTTTTCTTTCATTACAAGCACCCACGTGTCTACACTGACAGCGTCATTAGTGTGACAACGTTCAGGAGCAGCAATGTTAAACTGCTGTTTGATGTTATGCAGGGTTGAGCACTCTGCCAAGTGCACTGGCCTCAGCTTGGATGCCACAGATGTTCTTATTCGCTTTAGTATGGTTTTCATGGACACACCCCTTTCTAGGTTATCTGCTACACTGGCCTTTTCCTTGTCACTCATTCTCAAGTGCTGAATTTCTGGTTTATGACCATAATGGTTTCTTTGATACCTGACTTTTATGGTGGTGCCTTCAGGTGTCGGACTCTGAGTGTTGTCCATTGTGACGGTAATAAATGAAAGACATATCTTACCAGACCTACAGCTCCCCTGACTTTTCTCCCGACGGTCACTATGACCTTCCTTTTTCCTTGCCTAGCCTGATCTATTACAGTAATAGTGGATCCTTGTCTCTCCACTGGCCAGCTTTTTGGAGTCCCTGGGCAAAATGAACCAGCAGTTTTTGCTACCCTCTTCTTCTGCTTTCCATTCATGAAATTCTGTAATAAAAGCACAAAATAGCATTAGATGGTGACAAGTACTTTGTGGAGAGAGATGCAAACAAAAATAATCACTTTGAAGGCTTTGTACACGGGTAATGTAGCATATATTTTACTCCCTCACCTTCAACTCGACTGTGTCATGAGGTCACCCTTGATATTGCTCAAATTTCTGTTAAAATTGAATTTCAAATATGCAATGCGCCATAACTTCAAAAAATTTATCATATTAGTTTTGTTTTAATAAGAAACAAATATGAAACTTAAGCATGATCTATGCTCACTCCTTCCTCAATATTGAATCAGACTGTACATTCACAGCAATGCTGTTACGACAAGACAAAGACGAACTGAGAGCACGTGGTGCAAGCTACGCCCCAGAGCAGTGTGAATCCCTTCTCTCAGTTTCTTCTTGAAAAGCTCCTTCTTTTCAAGAAGAGCTTGATTTTTTTTACTGTAGATAGGGGCTTGGCGAGGGAGTGTTCCATCGTCACGCGGTTATGATCTGGCTTGGGCATGCGCCTGGTTCGAGGAGGCAGCATTATGTGTGATTTCAATAAACCAGTTGCTAGTCTGCGTTCGTCCCGTCTTCTTCGACATTGGTGTCTTTTGCCAAGCGCAGTTTAAGTTCACAAAAAGATGTCTTACCAAGTAGCCTCCTAACACACTCTTCTTAAAGAAAAAACGATTGCGCGTGCGTCAAATTTGGCTCTATTTTATGAAATCTACAACCAGAGTCCTTCAATTGAAGGACTGTGGTACTACTAAAGAATTTTCCCAAAGTACGCCGGGAGAGCAAGCCGCTGACAGCCGCAATTGCAAGTGTGGTCCTGGACATACGTCGTCTGCATTCGGACCTATTGCGGCCTGCACTGAGGCGAAGACTGCACCACACACGCAAGTAGCGCAGAGCAACGTACGTCAGAACGCAGAGCAAATCCCTCCTCTCGTTCAAGAAAAAAAAAAAAAAGAAGGGGGGGGGGGGGGGGGGGTGCGCGAGCGTCACATTTCGCTCTATTCTATGAAATGTACTAATAAAGAGTTTGCCAACAATACGCTGGGAAACCATCCCGGCGACATCCGCAAATTCAAGTATGGTCCCGGTTCTGCGTCTCTGCCGCATTGCAACGTGATTGAGGCGAAGACTAGGCCACGCACGCATGTGGCACAGAGCAACGTCAGAACGCAGAACAGCTTACTCCTGTCGCTTAAAAAAAAGAAAAAAAAGATGTACAAACGTCAAATTTCACTCCACTTGCTGTGCAGGAAAGCAGACCATGCCAAACGTACGTCATGTAGCGCATCGCTGGGAGCGCGCACACATGACCATACAAAACAAACAAATTATATTTAACGAGGATACAAAGTTCAACATACCCCAACGAAATAAATTGGGCACCTGCGCAAAAGCTGCTCTTCGCGAAACAGATGCAGAAAGAAAAAACAAAGGCCCGCAAGTTATAAACAACTAGCTGCTTTTGGAGGCACACTGCGCACAAGAAATTTTAAAAAGTCCGACATATAATATCGCGTTTAAACGTCATTTGCTCACGATGACTGAGAATAAACTTAATAAAACTGTTCCTCACCCTTATTGTTCCGGAACACAGGTGCACGTAGTCAGCCTCGAAGTTGTGCGCAGTGATCTGGTGCACCGAATACTTCTCCATTGTAAGCAGGGAAGTCCCACATACGTCGCATTTCATCAATTTCTTGACACCCACGGCCATTCTGTGAACGTTCCTGATGTGTTGCAGCATGTTCTTCCCCTGTATGAATAGTTTGCTGCAAAATTCGCAGCGACGATCGTCATCGCCGATGGCAGCTCGATCACATACGTGCGCCATTCCGAAGCGGAGAGACGGCATTTGGATGCACGTGGTTTTGCGTCATTACACGCACTAGGGTTGTTGTATATTCCGGCCACGGTGTAAGAAAAAAGACCGTGATTCCGGCAATAATACAGGGAAGAAACCTCCCCAATCACGTGACACACTAGGTATTCAGTGGCCCCATAGAGACAATTGGAAACCAACTTAGGGAACCAACATCCGGGAACGCAGGGTCACGTGGATGCTGCCTTCTATTGTTCACCGGCCTCAGCCGGCCTGCGGGGAAACGCATGTGTTTCGTCTAGGCGGCCATCATGCACATGGTGGTCTAGTGCCAGCGGCGTCGCATATTTTGCGGCACCTCGACACGTAGCGAAATCTAACAATGTGTTTTATTTGTGCTTAAGAAAGGTTTTGCGTCAGCGCTGACAGGTGTCTTGGAGACGACGAGTTCGCGCCCGAGCGGCTTTGTTTTCAAACAGCTGCGATATGATGGACAGTTCAATTGGGAAAAAGGTCGCGTATGTGGCAATAGTGTTTTTTGATAATCGATACTGTACTTGATATATCACAGTGTATAAAGCGTAGAGAACTGCGGGTTTCGCAAACGTAAACTAGCTTTATCACTCCATAGCGGCGCAACCCTTCGGTTGCCTGTTTCGTCGCGTCGTCTGCTATGCTAAAGTGTCGACCGCGAAAACAGCCGAAATACGTATCTAACGTCAGCAACCCAGGACGTAAATCCGCGTGCTGCGTTCGCTGCGTTCGAGAGTAACCATTTTCTCGCTTGGAGATTCGAGTGTTGTCTGCGGCTCGTGCATTTTTTTCATCGGTTTTATTCCGGCCAAACTCAATAATCGCCGGGCTTGTCGTGTTGCCAACGGCCTGGCAATCATGGTGAGTGTGAAGGAATGGTCCCGCTGCGTAGTAATATTGTCGTAAGCTTTACCCGACGCGTTTGGGTGAAGCTGCATTGCTGCGAGTAGACTAGTTTCAATTGAGATGCTAAGCCTAAGACGCTCGACGCTTTCGTTATTAACCTTTAATATTGCCGATTCTATGATTAGTGATAGCCTCACCCCTGACTCGTGCCTCATTCAAACGCCCTGTCTTCTATCCTTTAAGAGCGTAACTTGCGGGAGTGCGCAATGTCTCGGGGAGAGAGTACGGCAGAAGCCGGCGTCTGCGATACGCAGTTCTTTCCGCGAGGTTTGTAGCTGCAAGCGAATGTTTCATTGTAGAGTTCACTTTGCATTTTACCACTGTTTTAAGAATCTTTTTTCGTTACTCGGAAAGCTACCAGGCTGCTGTTCGCGCTGGTTAACCGTGAGCGATGGGATCTTACGGAAGTGATACACTTGCGCCGGTGTTAGGACCCTTTCAGAATTTTAAGGCCTGTTGACAAGTTGTGCTAATTGCCATTAGTGTGATCCGGTCAGCTTTGTTCGACATTGAGCGGCCCCCTTCAACTGAGAAGAACTGCACTCGTTATGAATTGTCCCCATTTGTGAGGAAGTGGTCTGTGCCGGTGCGCAAGTTTCTTGACTGGCGTATATGTAGTCCCTCGCATTGTGCCTGTCCATAGACAGCTTCACCGCCGAAACCGGTGGTAGGAACAATGGTTAAAAGGGATTTTTTTTTCTCGACGATGACTAATGTGGGCGCTATGAATACGCGCAAGTCAAGTTAGGGAGATTTATAATTTGGCCTACCAAGAACCCAAACTGCGTTTTGGTTCCCCTGTACGTCCACCAGATAGCGTCCTCCTTTATTTCTAGAAATTTTGCCTCGGTGAAGGTAACGTATTGATTGTAGTTAACAGTGCTGTTAACGTCAGTCACACCCGCCGTGGTTGCTCAGTGGCTATGGTGTTGGGCTGTTGAGCACGAGGTCGCGGGATCGAATCCCGGCCACGGCGGCCGCATTTCGATGGGGGCGAAATGCGAAAACACCCGTGTGCTTAGATTTAGGCGCACGTTAAAGAACCCCAGGTGGTCAAAATTTCCGGAGTCCTCCACTACGGCGTGCCTCATAATCAGAAAGTGGTTTTGGCACGTAAAACCCCAAATATTATTATATAACGTCAGTCACATCTTTTGGAACCAGTAACTCGCCAGAGCAAACGTGCAGGTCTAGTAATTTTAAAGCTCTCATTTCACTCGGCAATAAGTGAATGAAGGAATTCATTTTGGCTCACTTGCACCTCGCATAGTGAGTAGTTTATTTTTGCAACAATTTGGCTGAGCACCCTTGGGTGCGTCTTGCATGTGGTCTCGAGAAGTTCGGATTTGGGGTGATGGCGAAATGGTTGGCAGCGCCCCCTAGTATGTAGCAACGGGCTTGAAATCATCCTTGCACCTGGATGTCGTCATTCTGCCGTCCAAAAAGTCTGCGACCAGAAGCGGCATCAGTGCAGCATCCGACAACCAGACGAGCTGCCTCAGCATCTGTGCAGTGGCGAGGCCGCATCTGGGCAAGTGTGGTTGCGAGATTGCTTGTTCACCCGAGATTTCAGTGCACCGTGTAGCAACAGTTGTCAAAATTGAGAGCTCCCTACTTCAGTGCCCCTCCTAGGATGCAAGTCTTCTGACATTAAAAATCTGTGTTGAAGTACCGAGGCTATATTTTCCTAATGATAAATTTTCTTTTCTATTCTTTGTGCCATTTTTTGTCATTGGCTTGGGCACGGTTTGGACGCTGTCACGCCCTGAGCCCATTGGCTGGTCCCAGAGATGACAATGGCATCCAAGCCAATAACAGCAGTGCTAAAGGAATTGAAAATCGTTTGTTAGAAGATTTGGCCCCTTAAACGGTGCTGGAGCCTGCCGCGTCGGGGGAGGCCTGAATTGTTTGCCCTGTGTCCCATTGTGTCCAGTCCCACACAATCCTGCTAGTCCAGCCCGGGAAGCCGGAGACTCGCACGTACTCGGACTATGAGTCGGTGAACGAGTGCATGGAAGGCGTGTGCCACATTTACGAGGAGCACCTGAAGCGGCAGAACCCCAACACACCCTCCATCACCTACGACATCAGCCAGCTGTTTGACTTTGTGGACCAACTGGTGGATCTGAGTTGCCTTGTGTGAGTATGCCTGCACGGAAGAAAAAAAAAGTTTTTCCCCTTGGCTGAGTGAGATGCTGCAGAAATTTCCTTCATGCAGCCCTGTACCTAATGCCTGTACCTAAGCGGCATTTTTCTAAGGTTATTCTGAGAATTTTCAAAGATTTCTCGCTTATTGCCGTTTTTCTTTTTCCTGAGGTTTTGCAGCAAGATCAGATTTTTAGGTCCATATTGGTGAATGAAACACTTGGCATTTTCACTTCACTAGTTATTTGGTGAAAAAAAATTAAAAGTACCCCTGTCATATGCACTCGTCACCATCACAGAATTAAGCTGCTCTTGAAGTATCGGCTCATTTTGTTGCCTGTTGGAAGCTATAGGTTATGACAAATCGAATAATCGCTGCTGCCAAGTGTTGCATTAAACAACATGGACCAAAAAGTGCAATCTTGTGAAATTTGAGTGAAAACAAATTAAGCGCAATATCTTTTGAAGTTGCTTGAATAAGAACGAAGCTCACTGCACAGGCTCAGTGATGGCATCTTCACATATTCCTGCTTAGGTAAGGCAACATGGATAATTTTAACGCACATGTTTGTATAAGCTTAGCGCAGGTGCCTTAGTTGGACAGACAAGCGCAGGACGGGTGTTTTTGCATGTAAGAAGGATGCTGTACTGGTGGCTGCTGCAAAGATTAGAGACAGCAGACATCTGTAGCTTGGTTACATACTGAGATGAGGAGAGCGGTACTTGCATAAATACAGATGACTGGTGGCAAAAGGGAGCACGGTTGGCCTAAACCCGGTGACAAGAAAATATTGTGCAGATTGCAGATGACCACCTTCAACGAAATAGTGAAGTGGTACAGACTTAACAGACAGACTATGCCGCCACCTCATCCGGGGCTTGCCCGGGAGGAGGCAGTGCTATACAGGCAATTACAGACGGGGTCGCTGCTCACCCCGCTGCTAGCTAAGCACGTGTGTCCGAGCGTGTACGCAAGTGACGTGTGTAGACTGTGCGCTAAGGAGAGAGCCAGCGAGAAGACAACGATCCCGCCGCAGCTAGAGGCTGCAACGAGGAGCTATGACCAAGAGACACAACTCAAGGCCGTCCAGCAGGTCTCTGCAGCTCTAGAGAGGCAGCGACCGCGCGAAACCGAGGAGACGGGAGCAGCACCCCCAGGAAGGGGGCGGCGACCCTCTCGGATCCCCGGAAGTAGCGAGGCACGCATACCTCAAGGAGCACAATGCACGAGACTGACGTAGTGGCCGCGTCGCGGTGAAAGCTTGTCCTCCCTGCGTGGAGGGAGCCTAACCGACTCTGCAGGCATTTTCACTAAAGTTGTTCTCTCTCTCTCTCTCTCTTGCAGCAACTATACATTGTGTGGTATTTACCAACGTCAACACAACTGCATGCATCCCGAAAGTTTTGTACTTATTCCTTATTTTTATTAATGGAGTGAACACAAGCACTAAAATGATCATTGTGTAATAAGGCGATTTATTAAGAGGCACTAGGCACAGTCTGGTAGCGCTGGCAGTCGACAAACGCTGATCACGCGCACAGCCGCAACAAGAGCGCCTTCTTCGTCTTCCTCTTCACCACAATTGCCCCCGGGAGAGAAGAGGAGCCATCCTGGCGACTTACGGCGTAGGTAGGATGAGGGGGTCATAGTACGGCTTAAGTCGGTTGACATGAACCGTGTCACGCCCGCGATGCCTATGGTCGGGTGAAGGTGTCACAGGTTCTACAACATAGGTGACAGCGGAGGTACGGTCTATGACGCGGTAGGGGCCATCATAGCGTGCAAGGAGTTTGGTCGAAAGGCCAGGGCTGTGAGGCGGGACCCACAACCAAACAAGGGAACCAGTCGGGAAAACTGGTGTAAGCGCGTCACTGTCATGCCGCAGCTTTTGACGACCTTGAGCAGCGGTCGTAAGGGCTCGCGCGAGCTGCCTACAGTCCTCGGCGTATTTGGCTGCTTCAGACACAGGCGTGCATTCGGAAGCGTCGGGTCGGTATGGGAGCATTGTGTCCATAGTACACGAGGGCTCTCGTCCATACAGCAGAAAAAAGGGCGAAAAGCCAGTGGTAGCTTGTGTGGCCGTATTATAGGCATACGTGACGAACGGCAAAACAGTGTCCCAGTTACTGTGATCCGAGGCGACGTACATAGTCAACATGTCACCGAGTGTGCGGTTGAACCTCTCTGTCAAGCCGTTCGTTTGCGGGTGGTAGGCTGTAGACTTGCGGTGAACGATGCTGCATGCAGCGAGAAGGGCTTGGATGACTTCGGACAAGAAGACACGTCCCCTGTCGCTGAGCAGTTCGCGTGGTGCGCCATGTCGAAGAACGAAGTTCCGCAAGATGAAGAACGCAACTTCGCGCGCAGAGGCTGCCGGGAGTGCGGCAGTCTCGGCGTAGCGCGTCAAGTGGTCGACACCTACAATTATCCATCGGTTACCCGAGGAACTGCAGGGAAGTGGCCCGTACAGGTCTATGCCGACGCGATCGAAGGGCCGAGCCGGGCAGGGCAGCGGCTGTAGCTCACCAGGTGGGCGCTGTGGAATTTTCCGCCGTTGGCATGCCGTGCCAGTAGAAACGCTGCCTTAGGCGAGTATACGTTTTCAGAACACCGGCGTGACCATTATGAGGAGCAGCATGAAAATAAGCGCATATGTCAGAACGCATGTGTCGTGGTATCACCAGGAGCCATTTGCGACCATCAGGCAAATAATTTCTGCGGTAAAGAACGTTGTCGCGGACAGTAAAGTGAGCGGCTTGGCGACGAAGTGTTCGAGAAGAGGGTGTGGCGGATGGGTCGCGGAGGAAATTCAGCATAGTTGAAAGCAGGGGATCCTTACGCTGCTCGTCCGGCATATCAGCGACGTTGAAGGCTGACATGGATGCGAAGAGCGGAGACAATGAAGCCACATCACAAGGTAGCGGCGATCGAGAAAGCGCATCGGCGTCAGAGTGCTTTCTGCCCGATCGGTAGACAACGCGGATATCATATTCTTGTAAGCGGAGTGCCCATCGCCCTAGGCGACCTGACGGATCCTTCAACGAGGACAGCCAGCAAAGTGAATGGTGGTCGGTGACAATGTCAAAAGGGGGACCATATAGGTATGGACGAAATTTGACGAGCGCCCAAATAATGGCCAAGCACTCCTTTTCTGTTACTGAGTAGTTGGCTTCTGCCTTCTTTAAGGTGCGGCTCGCATACGCGACGACGTACTCGTCATAGCCGTCTTTCCGTTGTGCGAGGATTGCACCAAGTCCGATACCGCTGGCATCCGTATGTACCTCTGTAGGCGCTGTGGGATCGTAGTGTCGAAGAATCGGTGGCGAAGTAAGTAGGCGACGTAGTTGCTGGAAGGCTTCGTCACAGGAAGTTGACCACGCGGAGATGCCGTTAGTAGCGGTAAGCAAATTGGTCAGTGGTGCGATGATAGTCGCGAAATTGCGCACAAAACGCCGAAAGTAAGAGCAGAGCCCTATAAAGCTGCGGAGTGCCTTGAGAGTAGTGGGCGTCGGAAACTCTGCGACCGCGCGAAGCTTGGCTGGGTCAGGAAGCACGCCGTCCTTCGATACAACGTGACCCAATATTGTTAACTTGCGAGCAGCAAAACGGCACTTTTTGATGTTAAGTTGGAGACCAGCAGAGGTGAGGCAGGTGAGTATCTCACGCAAGCGAACGAGGTGCGTCGGGAAATCTGGCGAAAACACCACGATGTCATCGAGGTAGCACAGACATGTTTTCCACTTGAAGTTGCGAAGGATGGTGTCCATCATGCGCTCGAAAGTAGCGGGCGCGTTGCAGAGCCCGAATGGCATTACGGTAAATTCGTACAAGCCATCGGGCGTGATGAAAGCTGTCTTCTCACAGTCATCATCTGCCATGGGCACTTGCCAATAGCCGGAGCGAAGATCCAAAGATGAGAAGTACTCCGCGCCTTGCAAGGAGTCGAGGGCGTCATCAATCCGAGGCAGCGGATAGACATCTTTACGAGTGATCTTATTGAGTCGACGGTAATCCACACAGAAGCGTATTGACCCGTCCTTCTTGCGTACTAATACTACAGGAGACGCCCAAGGACTGTGGGAAGGGCGAATGATGCCACGGTGCAGCATGTCGTCGACCTGCTCGTTAATGATCTTTCGCTCGGCTGCCGACACGCGGTATGGTCGTTGGCGTAAAGGAGGATGGGAACCAGTGTGTACGCTGTGAGTGACGGTTGCCGTACGTCCCAGAGATAGTTGGTCACAGTCAAACGACGAGCGAAAATTCTGAAGAAGCGCGAAGACTTGCTGGCGATATGGAGGCGGCAGATCGGCGTCTACGACAGATTCAAGAACGTCTGACGACGATGACGACAACGATGATGATGATGATGCGCATGGCACGGGAGAAGTGAGGGCGTCGAGTTCATAACAGGCCGTGTCGTCGGTAACATCGAGAATGTGAAGCGGGTCAAGGGGCTGAACACGACCGAGTGATTCGCCGCGCAGTAACGTCACATGGTAGTGAGACGGGTTACACACAAGCATTGAGGATAATCCAGACGCAGTGGTGAGGACGGCAAATGGGAGAGGTAGGGCCTTGCGACGGAGAAAAATCGGCGACGGTGTAAAAAGCACTGTAGCGTCTGGCGCGGTAGAGCAAGAGACGGGCACAAGCGCACACATGTCGGGTGGTATGTCCGTATCGGACACAATAGTGAGCTTGGAGGCTTTCTGTTCAGAAGGGTCAGGCAGTGGGGCATTGGCAAGCGGGAAAAGCGCTACTTCGGCCCGGGCACAGTCGATGATGGCACGATGATGAGACAAGAAGTCCCAGCCGAGGATAATGTCATGTGAACATGATGACAACACGAGAAATTCAACAACATAGACAATGCCGTCGATGACCACCCTTGCAGTACATTGAGCGAGCGGGGCTATATGCTGCGCAGTCGCGGTGCTTAGAAGCATACCAGACAACGGCGTTGTGACCTTATGGAGGCTGCGACAAAGCTTTTCGTCGATAACAGAAACTGCAGCCCCAGTATCAATAAGCGCAATTGCGGCGGTTCCTTCGACCAAAACGTCCAATAAATTGCGTGGCGACTGTGCAGGCCTTGTAGAAGTCGCGAAGCTTGCAGTTCGTGCCTGCGGAACTGCAGCAACTAGTTTCCCTCGCTAGGTGACTGGCGGCGACGTAAGGGGGAAAGTGAGCGACGACGTGGTGATGGCGAACGATGGGTGCCGACAGGGCGTCGAGGAGGCGGCGAAAACTCGTGGTCGGGAAGAGCCGCATGCCCGGTGGTGTCATGGGAATAGGCATATCCAGGCGGTGCGATAGTAGCGTTACCAGGTGGCATGCGACGATGGCAGAAGCGCGCAACGTGGCCGGCGACACCGCAAGCGAAGCATATGGGTCGGTTGTCGCGCGTGCGCCAAGGGGTCTGAACTGGGCGTCGAGATGGAACGGGAGGCGACGCGGGAGGAGGTGCAGCTTGAAGTCGCATTGGCGCCGGAAACGAGAACGTCGGGGGCGCTGGTCGCGCGGCGACTTCGGCATAGGTCAGAGGTGCAGCCACGGGAGGGCAGGGGTGGGCGAAAGGTAAAGACCCAGCAAGTTCCTCGCGAATGGCCCGCCTAATGGGAGCAGCCAGAGATGTGTCAGGCTGGGGAGGTCCATCATTGAGAGGCAGCATAGACAATTGGCGTGCCACCTCCTCACGAATGAAATCCTTAATCTCAAGAGAGAGTGATGCTGCTGGCGTGGTGTTCGAGCGAAGTGTGAGGCCCGAGAGAGAGTCGCCAGGTGCGAGAGCGCTGCGCGCAAGGACCCTTTGTCGACGCAGCTCATCGAAGCTCTGGCAAAGAGTGACGACAGCTGCCACAGAAGTAGGGTTCCGTGCCAGGAGCATTTGAAATGCGTCGTCCTCGATGCCCTTGAGGATGTGCTTCACCTTGTCCTCTTCAGTCATGGTGGAATCGACGCGGGCGCAAATATCGACGACATCCTCTATGTAACTTGTATAAGTCTCGCCGGGCTGTTGAGCGCGCTGGCGGAGGCGTTGTTCTGCACGGAGTTTTCGCAAGGCTGGGCGACCGAAGACTTCCGCGAATGCAGTTTTGAAAGCGGACCAGGTTTGCAGTTCCCGTTCGTGATTGTGGAACCAGAGGTTCGCAACGTCAGCAAGATAGAAGATGACGCTACGGAGCTTCGTCGGGTCATCCCACTTGTTGTGTTCACTGACGCGCTCGTAGGTAGAGAGCCAGTCTTCTACGTCAGTCTCACCTGATCCGCTAAAAACAGGAGGGTCCCGCTGCCGTTGCATGGCGCCGCACATGACAGGAGCGGCAGATGCGCCGAGTGGATTGTTGGGAGCGTCGGTCATAGTAGCGGCTGGAGCAGATGTTAAAGTTCGGCTGCGAAGTTCCAGGGCGAGGTCGGGGAGTGGAGCACCTTCCACCAAATGTAATAAGGCGATTTATTAAGAGGCACTAGGCACAGTCTGGTAGCGCTGGCAGTCGACAAACGCTGATCACGCGCACAGCCGCAACAAGAGCGCCTTCTTCGTCTTCCTCTTCACCACAATTGAATTAAAACGTTTGCCTGGTGTGTTAAGATGCATTAACACTGGCGATTAACAGAGGTTGCATGACTGACTGCAACTAGTGACCAAGGAGTGACCTGCCTGGTACTATCGACGTTTGCACCGGCAATCAACTCAATCACCTGCAAGTTGTCACCATGATGTTTTGCATTCAAACGAAAGCTCTTTTAATGCAGGGTACCGTTAGTGCTCTTGTGCCTGCTTTAGCACGTTAATCAAATGTGTGCCTTCGCGACTAAATATTACGAAAGACAAGACCACCCAACTGCTTGCACGTGTTTTCCTCAGGTAGGCGTTTATTTGTACTGTTCAGACCAAGGTGCAGGCATACTTGCTTCTTGCTGTCAAGTGTGTGTCTACCATTTTCTGCATTTTAATTCTATATTTCAGGAGCTACCATCACATATGTTGATCACAATCTTGTTGCGACTTTCTTGAGGTCCGTCTTGGATGTGCCAGCTCAGGCACAGCAGTCCCTGGTGAAAAAAAAAAAATACAACACCTGAGGTGTATAGGAGAATAAATATGATTCCCTTGAAAATGCAAGTCCCCTATGTGAAAAAGTGTAATATGCATAGGCGGGTGCCTTTAAACAGAAATCACTCGTCGACTGCTGCTTACACGATGTCCCGAGCTTGACTCCCAGCCACCAAAGCGGTGATCCGACGAGGCTGAAATGCAGAAATGCTTGTGTGCTTATATTTTAGGTGTAAGTTAGATGCCCCAGGTAGCTGGAATTAACTGCGAGTACGCTGCTACAGTGTTCTTAATAGTTCACTGTGCAGCATTGCGCAATTAGAACCCCATGAGTTATTCACTGTTCTGATCAGAATGTTTTAGTGTCGATTTTCTACAGCATCAGGCATTGCTAGTACAGGTGCAACATTTTCTTTTCGCAGAAGGTGTGCTTGTGCACTGGAATATTTGTGAGAGATCTCTTCCACCTAGTATGACAGCAACTTTTGTGATCAGATATAGCAGCTGATGTGCCAGTATTGAAGCAAAATATGTGGATAAATTTCAGCACCCAATATTTTGTAGCAGCACACTGGAAGTATCTAAAGTGTGCTCAACAGCCACTTAAGCTTTCTTGTTTTTGGATAATGTGGAACACTGTTTTATGACCGTGCTCTACCAGGCAATGCTGCAAAGGCCAGAGTGGCTTCTTACGCCGCCTGCACTTTTGAGCACAAAACAGTGCGTGCTACGCGAAAGTCAGGAATAGGAATCAGTTACATAATTTGGCATAACACTGTCTTTGTAAGTTACAGTTGCAATTGGAAAGAAATGATCACGTGAAAGGCATTGCACATCTGTGTCTGTTTACTGCAGAACAAGTGGAAATGACAAGCTGGTACAACTGCACTCTTTGCACGGCCCCCGCGGTGCACTGGCTGCATTTGCAACCAGAACACCATGGGTCACATAACATGAAGGAAGAATTATATACAAACATGTGATTTCACACATTAGTTCTGTCCGCTGTTAATATTAAGGTCACTCAGAATGAGTGATCTCAGATTAGAAGCCAGTTTGCTATGAAACACAGGTAGGGTAGTGTAGCAAGGTGCACCATAATGCTTGGTGTACTTGGAATTTGTAAACTTCAGTAACTTTTACCTGATTTAAGTCACCATTGACTCTGTGCCAACTTGCTACAGATCAGAAGCAGCTGTCGCTCTGACCTTATTGTTTTTTCCCCTTTCGTCTCCGTAGGTACCAGAAGTCGACCAACACATACGCACCATACAACAAAGCGTGGATCAAAGAGAAGATCTACATTCTGTTGCGGCGACAAGCGTCGAAGAGCCAGTCCTGAGCAGTGGGCATTTCCTCGGCCGTCTTATCCAACCGCAGTGAAGCCGGCTGCCGGTGCTGCTCCTAAAATAAGTGGCCGTTACCGTTGCCCAGATTTTTTTTTTTTTTTTCTTGAGTCTCGTCGGCCCACCCTCACTTTTCATTTAATTTCCAAAGCTGTGTTGTGAGTGAGCATCTCTCCATCGGCTGTTTTTGCCATTTGCCAGCTGTTTGCATTCTCATCTTGGGAGTTTGTCGCATTTCGTCATTCATGGCGCTGCCGCCATTGCCCCGTTTTCAAACCATCATCTCGTCAAGGAAAGCGTCATTTTCCCGTGTGTCTCCCTGAACGTGCACGTGTTGTGCAAGTTTTGAGGTGTATAATAAATGTAAAAAGGTGTTGTGTGATAATACGTGTAAGCTGGCTGAACGTTCTTGCTGGTGGCTATGGTGTTCTGCTGCTGTAGGGGCACCAGGTCTTGGGCTTGATTCCCATCTGATGCGTTCTGATTCAGTCAGAATGCAGAAATCCTAGTATACCTTTTAAAAGAAAATCTTTAGCAGATGTGCAATTAAACCTTGATATAACGAAGTCGGTAAAATCTGAAATTTTCTTCGTTATACCGTTGTACTGTATTGAAATTCAATCTTTAATGCAAATAAGCAGTCGCTGATCCATTTTTTTTACACGGAAAGGTGCCGCAGAATTTTCTGAATTATCGGGCAATCGAAAAATGCATTTGAATGAGAAAACAATTCATTTTGATGAATTTAGGATTTGGCGATGAATGATAAGGTTTCATACCATATCGACGATATCTTCACATCGTGGGTACATATTAAGCGATTTCGTGTGCATTCGCCCCCGCATCTGATAGCATCGCACGCACTGGGACGACGCTATCATAAAAAGCGCCAGCAGCGGGGAGTGAATGCTTCGTCTGCGTCTCACTCCAACAGGTCACCAAAACTCAAGATTACGCAACCTTCAATGCTAACTGCGTGTGAAGGCAGCTTGCATGATGCCACGCCATCCCGCCACGCCCACGCTTTGCACGTGTGGCAGATTACCTCTAAAGCAGGGTGCGTGGCTGCGTATGCGCTCAGCTGCACACTGTGCTTGATCACGGTACTGCAAGCTCGCTCCCCTCCCCTCTTTCTCTTTGCTTGCACCTGTCACACCCTTGCACCTAAAGTGTGCAGGGTGTGATAGGATCTTATCGCACTTGGACTTTATATGGAACATGATGCGGCTCCACGCACGATTTGAAAGGTGTTTGCAAGCAGCCGCTTGTAATTCTATCATTTGACCATATGCGTCCGCGAAAGTTTCAGTTTACTTTCTCAACATTCCTTTGCGGCAGCAGTGAAATTTCGTTATATTGAAATTGCATACAGACACACTTCGTTATATTGAGGTTCTAAATACATGGTGTTCTATGGACAAGAGGTTATGAAGAGTTAAACAGTTTGTTATATCGAGAATTTCATAATATTGAAGTTCGTTATATTGAGGTTTAATTGCATGTCAATCTGACAAACCGATATATCACTAATAGCAGAGTTCACGCATCTTCGAAAACTGCTAGAGGTCTGTTTGCTGGCTCACAGCCCTGCTTGAAAGCTGCATTGCAGCATCACAATGACAGCCGTTGTAGCCGTATGGGCTCCTAGATGACCTCCAACGCCAGTATGACGCGCAAGAAATGAAAATCACGGTTTACACATAGAAAAAATATATATATTTTTTAGTGTTTTAAAGCTCTCTATTTTTGAACCTGAAATATGAATTTTTTGTTTTTCAGTAGCCTGTAATTGTTTATTTGAGTAAAGTATACGTACAGTTAACTTACTTTATAATCGTTGATTGTTGCACTGCACTTGCATTTCATGTTGACCATGCCTCCATCGCACTAAAACTTCTGAAACACCATTTATTAGCTTCACTGAAACAAGTGCATTTGGCAAACCCCTGGTGATCAAAATTAGTCTCGAGTCGTGCACTACAGCATCCATCGTAGCACCTGTGTTGCCTTGGGTTAAAGCTGTTGATCTTCATTACTACGTTGCACAAGGAAGGCTTCTTTTTTTCGTTTAATGACGCTAGGATGAGTTTGTGTACATGAATGGACACTTTGGTTATGTGACCTATCATACAGTGCATTTCAAAGCTGCGATCTTCTGTCAGAATGTCGGAGAGTCGTTCACTAATACCAGCTGTATCGTTCTCCTGTTGCAAGAATTTCCCTCGAACTTTTTTTTTATCTCATTGGAGAAACAAGCAAAATTATCAATTTTAAATGCAAATCTGTTGTTTCCTTTCGCACTGTGCACCACAAGTGATGTACTTGTTCAATTGTTCTTTGCTCCTTATCTTTTGCCACCTTACAGTACTCACTGACATGGCATGATACATAACAGGGCAAAAACTGCTGAATCGCTATGCAGCACAAGCCACAAGGAATACACATAGGCATAGTTATGGTTTGAGCAAAAGTCTCTTGTATGCGCATTTTATGTAAGATATTACCGGTGATCTACAGCCACAGAAATCCCGCTCTCTATGCCTGATGTCTGTTTGCTAAGTGTCCGACAAAATGCATTGGCATTCCAGTAACCTTCATTGAAAAAAATGCTGTTTTGTGCATTGAAGCACAACAGTAATTGCAATCCCTATGTAATTCGTCGGACACTTCGAAAATTATCTCGAAACTGTAGACCAGAGAATTTGTTCCAAGTAGACACGCTTTGCGAACTCGCTTGTTAGACTTCGTATAAGTAACTGCCACCTCATCAAGTAATTTGGATCAAGGGTTAGGGTTACACCCTTGATCCAAATTACTTGAATCAAGGGTTCAATCATTCAATCAAGAACTCTGGGTGTAAGGGTCACACCCTTACACCCAGAGTTCTGTTTGTAAAACCAGCTTATATACTCGGGGAAGCAAGGGGGGGTGAAGAACAATTTCAAAGCCGTCGAGCGCGAGTTTCAGGTTCGGAACGACCACTGATACAGCCAGCTGAAAACAGTGGGCGACACCAGCTGCTCCGTTCCGCGGATCGATTCCATGACATTTAGGTGCAACATAATGGGGAAAAGAAATAAGCCCGGAGGGAGTATTACTTCACGGGGCAGCCAGCCTTCATAGGTGAACTCTTTGCGAAAGAGGGAAGACATCTATTGACGATTACCCTAGTCCCATGTTGTCCTGTGGGCCATCCCCTTCACCTTTTCGTGTATTTCATTTTATTTATTTCAAGTACCTGCAGCGGCCGAAGGCATTGTTGCAGGAGGGTTACATAGGCTCGAATAAAATGCATAACTGATCAAACAAAAATAATGCAACAATAGAAAGGTTCACGCCGCTATAAATTCAACAGCAATGCTCTGAAATATACTTCAGTGCGACAACCAGCAATTTCCTGCGGTTGATTCCACTGGGATATTGTGTGTGGGAAAAATGAGTGCTGGAAGACGTATGTTCTACAAATAATTTTTCATATGTTTAAAGAATGGTCACTTCTGTGAGATAAGAAATGAGGAGGTAAGAGGTGAGTATCTATTTTAACCATACCAAAGTAAATCTTACATAGCATTTCTAATTTCATGTTTCGCCTGTCTGTGCTTAATAATTACCACCCCATGCTATCCTTAAGTGCAGTAATACTAGAAGTAAAGTCATAATTATACAGACAAAACAGGCTGTGCGGTTTTGTATATGCTCGAGCTAACCAGAAGTTCTGTTTAAAAAAATTTAGTATTTTCCAGGCTTTTGCTGTAGTATAATGAATATGCCTAGTCCAAGTTAAATTCAATGAGAAATAAACACCGAGATACTTGTACTCAGTTACTCACGTTCTCTATCTTTTCTATTCGCTCTTTCCCGTCCGCCAGAGTAGTTGGGTAGCCACCCAGGCGCATTTCTGGTTAACATCCCTGCCTTCTCTATTTCCTCCTACTCGCGATAGTTGGACATTGTCTAATGTATGATGAAACAGGTATGGATCGTGTTTTTTAAGAGCTCTTTCAAAAATATTCCAAACTGATTTACTTAGCGTGCAATAAGCGACGAATAAGCAGGTAAGTACACGCAGGCGCAGTCTCATCGGTGCGCTCGAGATAACCAGCGGTGTATTTGCCTGATTATTCGGGAAGTCGGCACCGTACAAAAAAGAAGGGAAAAAAAGTCGGTCGTAAGTGTAGCCCGTGTGTCGTGCACGTGGTGCGTACATTTAATTGCGATAGCATTTGTAAGGACATTCCAGGCGCATTTCTGCCGTTGGCGTGATGTCCCGTATGAAGTCGAAGGGCTATGACGTCGTCGCAGCGCGCGCCGTATGCTGTACGTGCGAGCAAAAGCCTTCGAGGGGGTGAAGTGCAGCGCAGTAAGTCTCGGTAGAGGACACCTCAACCGTGCTCCACAAGGGCGAGGTGGAATGAAAGGAGGCGGTCAACAGTAAAACCCCCTAGACTTCGTAAAGTAGTGCCACGCTTTGAAGAATGCTGCCTCCTCGCGCGCTCTGGCCGACGCCGCGTCGCTATTGGCCTAATGGCATCACGTGGGCCCTCGCGCCGTGCATCGGCGCCATTTTTGCTCGAGAAGCGTCTACGGAGTGGCGAGGAGCGCGTAATGGCGCCGTTGCTACGCTCGAGCAGTGTAGGCGGCGCCACGGTCGAGGAGGGAGCGTGAAAGAGAGGAGTGAAGGCGGAGAAGGAGAGTGTCGCTACTTTCCGAAGTTTTAAGGGGTTTTAGCATAGAGAAAGAAATTGGTTTTAGTCAACAGCACCGAGACGCCTCGGATGCGGACGGTGGCTTGGCGGTGGTGGCTCGTTGTCGAGCGCGCAAGACACCTGGGGGCGGCGCGTTGTGCTCCGGCGGCAATGCGTATGGCGCGACCGCGCGTGCCGTATGTATCTTGTCATTCAAATACAGCCAGTTTCTTCGGAAACTCGGGGGAGCTTTTCGTAGCACACGCGGTCATGTATTAAAACGGAAAGCTTAAGAAGTCATCCTTAGCCAACTAATCTGTGCACATGCCTTCGCGACCAAATAGGAAATGCGTGTCGGCTGCATGCGGCGACGGCAAAGACCTCCACCCCCCCCCCCAAAAAAAAAAAACGTTTTTCCAGTTGTTTGCATTGATACGGATCCACATCCAAGCCAATGAGCGAACAAGCGCTAAAGTGTACTAGATATTCTAGTACACTTTACAAGCGCGACATGTATTGTCCCAGCTGACATTGACTGAGCTGTTCAATAATAAAAAAAAGCACGGTGTAAGATTGCGATTGTAACACATACGGAGTTCGGTCGTTAGAAGTCCGACGACCGTACACCGTAGGTCTTAAATTCGTATCTAACACCATGTTCTTGTTTATCTTTTTTTCAGCACATTGGCTAAAGTTAATTAAGACACCCTTTATAAACAGTACCAAACAATACCACCGAATGGTGCGTCTAAGCAACATTTCCCGGCGTGTGGTTAATTTTATCCGGAAAAGTCTGCCTGTCTGGACAACGTATCGCGCTGTCCACTGGGCGTAGGGTGAAAGTTATCGAATTTTTTTTTTTTTCAGTTTCGTGTTTCATCGCGTGCAATCGACGACGTGAAGTATTCGAAAAATATTCATTCTTTCGAATGGTTACTACTCGAATCCTTCGTCGAAAGTTTTGAGTGTTCCCTCACTCTTTAAACAGTTTACGGCGTTGTTTAACTCGACTACGAGGCAGGGTCGCTGAGCGAAGCTGGATATCATGTTTTATTGCTGCATTACATGGTAATCTTGTTTCTTAAGTTTTTGGCGATATTCAAGAGCTTTCCTGAAAGAAAAATAGTGCCCTCACTCAAGAATGGTCTCATACAGTCTGTACACTTTTAGCCTTTCTTTAAAATGCAACAAATCTATTAGAATTCGATGTATAATAGATGCCGAGAAAACGATTGTTCTCTTTCCATATCTCTTGGTGTTCCCGGGGGTGAACTTGAACCATATTGCCAAAATCACTTTTCTACGATACGAAAATAGAAAGCCCACCCTTACCGTGACAAGAGAATTGGTAAACCGAAAAGGCGCAAAAAACGAAATGCGGATGGCGACGTCACCTCGAACTTCCCGCACCAGCCCACTGTGACGTCACATATCCTGACGGAACCCGCTCGACCGAGCAGGTTTCGTCAGGATATGTGACGTCACAGCGGGCTGGTGCAGGCCTAGTTAATTTTCTTTTGTCGGTAAAGATTGACCACACTATATCTTAAAGGAGCCAAAGAATGAACGTAACGAGTTTTGGGAGCCTTTACTGACTCCCTACGGCCCAAATACTGAACCAAAAAATAATTTGGAATCTATGACGTCACACCGACATGCCGGAGCTGAGGCTCCGGCGCGCAATTTAAAAAAAATAAGCCTTTGCCATTTTTTCCACTCTAATAATTAGTCAGCCTCTTAAAGTGAAATTAACGGAAATTCGGTTTTGAAAGAGCACTTTACCAGTCGCAGACTTGCCTAGCTTAGCCAGATAAGTCTACGTAATATTGTACAGCAGCTCTGGGAGAAAGACGGCTGCGGCGTGGGAAGCACTGGCAGACGGGACTCGTGCTGGGTTTGTTAAATTATTTATTTTTGGCGTAACGTGGCTGCGCTCCAGGAGTCTTCGGCAACTGCACCAGGTGGTCGTGGGCGACGGCCTGCTCACGCCTCCCTGTCCCTGGATACGGAGAAAATGAGCATCGCCATCAGAAGGGAGAAACAAAGACAATCGGACAGCGGCTGCCCGACAAATCCGCCATGCTATCAGCTCTGATTGGTTGGCTGGACCGCTACGCCCTCTGTGATTGGCCCGAAAGGCCAACGCGGCGGAATACGACTGTCCAGAATGGCACCATACGTCTATTGCGGGGCAAACGCTCCGTGTTTACCTATCTTTAGCAGAAAACAAAAAGTAAATGTGGGGGGGCGCGGCAGTAATACGTAAGAGTCCAACGCCGTCTGTAGCTTCAACCCCAGTGGCGTATTATCAACAGCGTCCATAGATCGGAATCTGGAGCGCCACTATAGGTGGAAGTGATCTTTAGCGTGGGCTGCGTGAACTGGCGAACGCCGAGAAGTAGGCTCGCTCAATCAGCATACGTTCGTGTAATCAAGGAAAATAATTAAGTAAAGCATGTGCGGGCCGTGCCGACATGCTTTACGACGTGCCGCCCACGATACCGCCGTGCCCCTAAACGTTGTCCGCGAGAGACGCCGGCGTTTCGCTACTGCCGGGACGTTGCGGAAATAAGCGCACATATTTAGCTGACACATCTGCACAAACTCACAGAGTTGGACAGCCGTGTATATGCCACTCGCTGCCATTATATGTTCACGTGGTTTCTTTATACCTGTCTCCCAAGTGCTCTCCGTTATCGCGATCCGAAGAGCATCCCACGGAAAGTTACCCTCGGTTATGCCAGTACAGGTGCACCGCGTGGACGGTACAGCGACCCCTTTGCGATAATACGGAACCTTGCGGGTCTCGCTCGAATTCGGACACGCTTCTTTGTCGCGATGGTCGACAAAAGATCATCTCAGGGTCACAGTGGCTGCGTAGTCCGCGGCGCGTGCAGTGAGCCCTTATCGAGACACACCCGTGGAACAAGCGAAAACCAGACGGCTGCGTGAGCTGGGCTCTCTCGTTCTGCCTCCCCCACCCCCCTTCCCGACAACCCCCTCCAGCAGATATGCGCAAGCTCTTGTCTTGCAAGCAGACGGGCGAACGCGACACCACGCGCCTCGCCCCTGGTTATCTGTATCTGCAAACCTTACTGGGCGATTCCCCCAGCATTTATCTGAAAAAGTTTCTTTCTCGTTTTTCTGTTTCTTCTCACCACTCCTCGGATTGCTAATGCGACACGAGCGTCTCTGTAAGCTCGTGGATATGGGGCGAGCGCTTCCGCTATCGCCGTTTCGCCAGGAGAAACGGCCATGGGCCCAGCGTGCGCGTCCGTGCCGTCTGGTCTGTCGGTGTCCGTCTGCAGGGAGCGGTCGTGTTCAAGGCCGGCTGTTCTCGTCTGACGCGTGATTCCTACGAGAGATTCTGAAAGACGACCGCTTTCGCTGAAAACTCTCGGTGGCATAGGAGAAAGGGGGCACGAGGTCTGCCCCTACGAGCCCGTTTTACGATGTGACACCGGAGTGCACTGGAAGCTTAACGGGACGTGCCGTATACCGCCGTTCGGGAGTGAGCAGACGACGCTCTGACGCAGAAGGACGGGCGTATTTCGCGTGGTCCCACTCCTGATTGGCCGGCGTCAATCTTCACCGAAGATAGCGCGGCGGAAAAATTAAATGCGGGCGAAGTTATTTTATAAGGCATATGCAGGCATGAATTAGTGTCACGTACGCATCAATCGTAGTGCTACCGCTTCGGCCATGCGCCAGTTTTGCACGTGCTATAGCTAATCCACGCCGTGCGGAGGAGTGGCCCCGCCTGCAAATCGTTTCCAACGAAATTCGGGGGATTTTGCTCACACCGAACGCACACCCACCCTTTTCCGGGCTACGCCACCAGGTGCTTACTCTACCGCCCCGGGCACATAGGACATTGTGGACACAAAGCCACGAAGATTCTCTACACACCTTTCATCATACAGTGGCGCTGATTAATACACGCACTCACAGAATCTGGACGGGGATCATGACGCAGGCGATGGGGTACTTGTTCGTGCCTTCTTTGTCGTAAACGTACACGGCGACGTCCACCTTGACCTGCGACAGTAAAAAAGAAAAAACAATTACGGAGGTCGAGCCCGTCCCGATTATACAGTACACAAGTTACATCACTGCGTATCACATGCTCGTGCGCAAACTAAAAGAACAATGAAAGAAACACGCATAATAGATGACCACACGCGATACATATAGTGTGTCCGTAGTCATGGTGCACTTTTGACCGGTCACAGGGAACCAACGAAGCAAGATAGAAATACGAAATTTTCACCAAATAACACTTGGAAAACTCTCCAAGTTTGGCACCTATTCAGTGCAGTTCTAGGTGGCCTCCATTTGCTGCCCCACACACATCTAAACAATATTCAAGTTCTTGCCGCACACGGTTAAGGACGTCTGGTGCAACAGAGTGAATAACATCTGCGATTCCCTGGTGGCGCTTCGTTGTACGCGCGACGATAGTCACGCTGCACTTTGGTCACGGATTCAAATTTAGCGAGCCACAGAACACGCTGAACTTTCCTCTGTACCATCCACATCTCTACTGGCGTGGGGTGATCCGCTGCTGCGTAGTTCATGGTGCTGCGTCATCACCGTTGTGCATCATACTAAGAAAACTTGGAGTTTTTCTTTAATTTGGTGAAGATTCCAGATTTCTATCTTGTTTTGTTGCTTTCCTGTCACTGGTCAAAAGTGCACCATGACTTGACGGGGACACTGTATATCCGACGTAAAACGTATACGTAGGCACCATATCTTGTGACACAAGACCTTGTTCGGATGCAGGCGCAAAAGCACCTGGAGCCGTGCTTTCTGTCGACTACGGCCGGGCGTACTTTTCCGTTCGCGTGACGCAACTATATGGGCGACGTGAAAATAACCCCAACGAGAAGCGTACGCCATTCGTCCAGCATGCCCGCGGGCAGCTGATGCTTGTTTCCCAAGACAAAGCAAACGTGCGCATTTGGTTGGACACGATTAAACTAACAGCGCGAAGAGAGAACTCGGACAAAAGAAAGAAGTGACGAACACACGTAGGCGCTCACAATACGCACAGCGCATGGATGCTTGATCCTCGAATAAGCGTCGAAAGCCTATAGCGTTGCACCAAAGTGACTGCTTCCGCGGGCAAACTTGTCTGTATAAGAGTTTGGCTTCTCTGTCACTTGGATACATTTCTTGGCTGGATCTGGCATCAGCATGTCGGGAATATTCCCACTAGTATACCATATAACTGCCGTGTAATTCTGGATATTGGGTGAGTAGCCATTATGGTGCCATTTAGATGTTCTCCCAGTTGCATTGAACATTTATGATTGGCTCTGTGCCACAATGCATTATGTTATATACTGTGCTTTCGAGCGACCAGCCGAAAGAGTCTCTGGTATAATGCATTTGGGGATGTTCGAATGGTGAAAGTAAAGACGGAGCAAAACGATTTCTCTGTTACCGTGTAACTATAGGGGCCCCCTGAAGTAAAACGTCCTCTTTGTAGCTGCGGAGTCGGTACATTCGTCTGCCGATTTTGCCAGGACAACTTTTTAAACCTGTACTTTAAAACATTGGCACCCTTTGGCGTGTATATTTGTCCCACAACAATAATCTCCATCTGCCTTGCTTGCGCTTCCTTTCTTGAGAACTCGGCGCTCGCTACTGTTCTGTCGAGAACGCTGTGTCACGCTGATAACGCGCACGCCGTTCGTGACTTGGAAGTACCGTGCTCGCAGCGTTAAAGAAAATAAATGCGGGCAAGAGAGATGTCGATTATAGTTGTGGGACAAGATACGCGCCAAAGGGTGTACATTTCTTAAAGAGTGTATCTTGATTCCTCGGAACAAAAGGGAGTACTGGCAACTCCTCTTTGAGGGTGTAGCTGCTTGTGCAGCGCGTATTCGACTAAAAGTTTAACGTGTTGTACCTGCAGTCGAACTTAACGTATCCTTTTTGGGGAGTACTAGAACTGTTGAAAACGGAGTCAAGCACGCGTACAAGCTAGCTACACCCTAAAAGAAAAAGTTACCGGCACTCCTTTTGTAACCGGCAGTCAAAAAAAAGTTTGCACCATTTGGAGCTTATCTTGTACTCGAAGAATAATATTGATTTCTCTTGCGTGCCTTTCCTCTTTTTTTAAAGGCTGCTGCGTCAGGTACTTCCCGGTCGCGAACGGCATGCGCGTTATCAGCATGACGTAGCACTTTCGACAGGAAACCAGTGAGTGCAGAGTTAAGAAAGGAAACGCAAGCTAGACAGATGACGATTATTGCGGGGACACGATACACTCCCATAGGATGTAAGCTTTTTTTTAGAGTCTATAGAACGTTTTTCTATGAATGCATTGATCGACGGATGTGTATGGACATTAACAGTGTTCCTTTCTAAACAGCGTACAGCAAGGTGGCACCGAGCTAGCTGGGCTTATACTTCTTTTTTACTCTGTCTCCTCTACGTTTATACTATAGGCTGGATTAAGTTAACGTGTGACGTTGATTTCGTAATTCTTGTGTCCTCCTACGGGGGCCGTTTCGGTACCCGTATCCCTTGTCCACAATGAGCAGTAAAATCAATCGCCTTTGGAAAAGACCCATATGCACCATGCCACAATCCTATATGATCACGTGTGTTTACATCGGAACGTACCGGTTTTCATACAGGATCTTATAGAATCACATGGTGTTATGGATACAGGGCATATATTGGGCATAACGGGATTTTTCGATAGGGATGACTCCTAACGATTGCACAGAGTCATCTCATTTACTGTCCATCGTGAACCGCGCATACGGGCTCCTAAACGCCAAGTTTTATAGTCCCTATATATTTTATTTGTTTTAAAAATTCTTTGCAACCACGCCTCTCCCTCGCCAGAGGCGAGGGAAAAAAATGGCTGTGGCTTAGGTAAGGTTAAGCCCAGGATGCGAAGCATACTAGCCTTTATTTTAGTTGTTGAACCACTGTTTAGCCTGGTGAACTGCTGTTGCTTGGCTATATTTGGTTCGGCTAGACGAAGAAAAAACTCGTGCGTTACTCTGCTTCGCCTTGGACGCGGTGAGCGTCGAGCAACGCAGCGTTCGGCGCGGCAACGAAATGTGCGCCTGAGCAAGCGACGCACGCCTGAGCCTTAGAAACAGCTCGTTTCTAAGGCAACACCGAATTCACTAGAGGCGCTTTTGTACCGCTTTGAAGCATCGTACTCGTGACTCAGTGGTAGCGTCTCCGTCTCACACTCCGGAGGCTGGTTCGATTCCCACCCAGCCCATCTTGCAAGAGTTGAGCCAAAGCCACTTCTCCTCTGTCGTGACGTCACGGTGTCACGTGGTATTCAAGGCGACACCGCCGCGCCTGAGGAGCTGGGTTGGGCTCTCGTAATATGCTTCGCATAAAACATGGTTGCACGGTTTTAAACGCGGTTTAAGCGCTCTCGGTTATCAAGTGCCACCCCGTGGTGTTTTTTGCCCACGGTGCCGAGCTCGTCTGTATACTGAAGTACTAGAGCGCCAAACAGACGACACAAGAAGAGACACGGACGAGCGCTTACTCTTGTGTCGTAATCTTATTCAAGCAGAACTTTTTGTTGGGCTAGCTGGTGCATGTTACTGAAGTACTAAAGCGCCAAACAGACGACACAAGAAGAGACACGGACGAGCGTCCGTGTCTCTTTTTGTGTCGTCTGTTTGGCTCTTTAGTACTTCAGTAACGTACACCGACTAGCGCAACAAAAAGTTTTGCTGGGATATCGTATGTGTGTACCTTTGGGAAGAAGGGCTTGACGAAGAAGGCCCCCGTGTGCTGGTACGTGTGGCCCGCTCGCAGTCCCCGGTCTCCCTGGGAGCACTTGACGTCATCGTCGATGGACGCCGTCGAGTCGCAGATGCTGGTCTCGCGGCCGTACGGCACCATCACCTTCTCGAAGAGGCCGTAGATGCGTCGGTACACGCCCCGGGTGCTGTTGCTCACGTCTGCGTTGCGTGTACACACCGGCCACCGATGAGGAAAGCGCCGTGGAATCGTTTCACTAATGCCGGGTTAATTACGCGTTCCACATTCCTCTCTGGCGATCAGTAACGATGTGACGAAAATTTGGGCGTCTTGGTACGTGGTTTACATGACCTTCATCGATAATCTTCGTAGTCGACAACGCGAAGCGCTAGCGCTTTGTATTGGAAAGCTTTAGATTAGGGAATCGCAAGCGGCTTGCATACGCAAGAACTAGGGGCGACAGTACTACGCATGCGCGTACCCGGACGTAGGGGTGAGAGTTTCAGTGCGTTCGCGCCGCGCTTCTTCAATACCTAGACCGGTACAGTGCACTTAATTAAGGAAAACGCGTTTTTAAAGGAGGGGGTATAAGTGAGTAAGGGGGGGAATAAAACAAGCAATAATTAACTATCGCAGTAGGTATTTAAATAGTGTTTTAGACCAGATACATAATTCTTTAAAGTTTTCTGTGGCAGATAGCGTAATCGCAGTCGTCGAGCTGGATTACTCGAAGCGGCGGATACCGCTCTCACTAGAAATCGAGACGCACATTCGGCGAATTAAAGAAACGCTAATTAACTGATTAATTAAATACTTTACGGCACATGTCCCAACTCAGGAATTGTAGCCAGTATGTAAACTTGGAATCCACTTGCATGTCCACATGTGCACTTCGACTTAAGGGCTTGGAATATAACAAACTGACCATGTATAGTCTACAACTGTAGATACGCAGTAAGAACAGACATTACACATTTGTAAATTACATCTATAGGGCACTTATATAAGTCGATCGACGACGGCCAGTAAGTATGCCAGAATTCTGAATCTGATGACTCCAGGTGGTCCCGTCACCCAGAATCGAAACATAATCAAGGGAAATTCGCGTATTGTCGCAAGCAGAATGTCTCTGTCTATTCCCGGCTTGCCTTAGGGTGTCTGTACAAGGTCAACGTCGTTATAAGTTCACGGTTCCAATTGCCAGTGCGGTGATGGGAAGCCCGCGATACGCGGGTGTACAGTCTGCTAACTGCATGTACACTCGAGCCTTATCTTGTTTGCGTCTGAAGGGCGTATCCGTGGGTAAAACGACAAGGCATATATATGGGCAAAGCGATAAACCAAGTACACGTACGGAACTGCATCTCGAGCTTGGCCGATGTGTTCCTGTAGAGTGGGCACACCTCCGCAGTTTCGCATCCTTCCAGACGAGCCAACGCGTGCTCACCAGGGTCACCCTTCTTCAATGTGCCTGCGTGGAAAACAAATGCACAAAAAAAATGTAGCGTGCTGATTCCTGCACCATTGACCTAGTTCAAAAAAAGAAAAAAGAAGAAGAATGGAGGAGGAGGAGGAGGAGGAGGGAAAGGAAGGAAGGAAAGGTAGGATGGTCAACCAGACGCACGCCCGGTTTGCTACCCTACACAGCGGAAGGGGTTTAAGGAAACAAAAAGAAAGGAGAAAGAAGAAGAAAAAAATCAGACAACGACGGTACACCAGGTTATACGAGATCTTTTTTTTTTTTTAATCTAACATCGCCGAGCGAGCTACAAGTTAGGCTCGGTCTTGCAGACGATGCTGGTTGTTGTGAACCTGGTTTACTGAACCAAAGAACTTTGCTAGGGACCGCGAACCTCATGTTTTGGCGTCGTTGTCAGGGCTAAATGAAATACCGGAGCTGCGCTTTCCGAACGAATTTTCCGCTTTTTGGCTGAGATCAAAGTTTTGACTATGCTGATGCGACTGATGGCCTTTGGATCGGGCGATCACAATGGTAATTATTGGATCGAGCCAGTACGTTTACTGCACTACAACGTTTTCACGTTGTGCGCTGTATGTATACTACATGATAATCCAGAGCTTCGAGGTTTGGATAGCTTGCGCCGGACTGGTTAATTTTGAATCTTGTTCGTTGCAAGAATGTCGGGTACGCTGCAGAAGGCGCATTCTTTCTAAACTGTCTGACCGCAGCAGGGCTTATATGCAGGATGTCACTATCTGCCCGTTAACTCTTCAGCTGTGTCGTCTGCTCGTAGCAAGAAGTTTAGCGAGAGCGCAAGCCAGTCTGCTTACAGCAGGAGATCGAACCAGACCATACAAACTTTTCTGCTGGCCGTCTGCTTGCCCCAAAAGGCGTAAGCAGACGACACTTTTTAACTTTTATGCGGTCCGTCTTCTTGAAACAGGATGTGGGAAGAGTAAAACATTTATGCTATCCAGAGACGCATAGACGTCTAAGGATGATGATCCTCCAGTCTACATGCATGACGCGCCTACCGAGTTATCACGGACTGACGAACAAATGATGTGTCTCTTACAATTGATGAAGGGCCTGAATGGAGCTTCTTCTGCGGCCTCCTGTGCTCGTGACCAGCAGACGAAGAGGACGAGGATGGCGGCCGCGGCCAGGAGGATGTGGCGTGTCGACAGCATGACTGGTGTAGATGATCTTGCTTTCTTCGGCGGTGTACCGAGACGCCGGCGGTTATGTGGAACCGGTAAAAAGAGAACTCGTCTCTCGGAGGAGGTGATCCACAAGCGAAACCACGCGCGGTCGCCTTGGCGGGCACTACTGGAGTATCGCGAACCGAGGCTCGACTGGACGCTCGACCCACTGCCGACCGCAGGATATGTGGGCCCCGCTTATCGTCCCGCGGGAAGGGAGGGAGGGAGAGACGAAGGACCGCCGCGTCGCGCCCCGACGTGCGTGGTGACGTCACAGGAGAGGGGGCTGCGTGTCGCCTGCTTGCTTGCTTGCTTCTCTTCTCCCGACGTCTTGTGAGTTCCGCTGCAATGGGGTAGAGGATGGGGGAGAAGCGAAACACGAGCGTGCGCCCGCGACGCTCGAAACGCGACACCGAGGTTCAAGGTTCGCATCTACGCATCCGCCGCGCAGCAGACGCGGCCGCACTGAGGCGGTGGACAGGGGGTGGGGTATACGGCGTGCGGGCGTGTATTTGTGTGCAGACGCGGCTGCGAGGACTCGTCATGGCAGACGGCATATGTGGCTCGATGGGGCCCGTGGTCCGGTGGACATACACCCCTTTGTATACGACAGCCGCATTGCCAATGCCAGTGTCACGATTGCCCCGCCTTTATTTTTTTTTTGTCTCCTCGCGCTTTTTTTTTTCGGCGCTACGCACTTCCGCTGACAGCGTCGCGCGCGAGCTGTTGTCTCATTCGCGCAGCGCACGACTTTGCGCGCCGTTCGCAAGGACACGTGACCAGCGGTATAATTCAGTGCTACACGAATACTGAGACAGAACAAGCGGATCGCATAGCATGATCACGCCCCTGCAACGCGCTAGAAAATGGCATAGTTTCGGTACCTGTGCACGTAACTGCACGACCGTGGGAACAAGCAGACGGAGAAGAAGTACATCTCTCTTGCTTTGGTGCGAAGTAAAACAAACGAATTCGGTGCACTTTCACTCTGTGAAGAAGGATGACCAGCGAAGCTGTGCATGTGGGCCCCCTAATGGCGAACTGCACCTCCGCCGCGGGTCTGCAAACACGATCGTTGGCGCGCATTGTATGATCTGCGCTTGCCAGCTAAATATGGCCAGACCTGGTGAGGCACAGAGCCTCATACGATGAGTATTGTATGAAACTCTATGTGGTAAGGGGCCTTTTAACAATTTGCACCATTGTTGCCGACCGCTTCTTCAAAAAAAGACCATATGTGGCGGCCGGAAAAAAACCCTACGTACGTTACCTTGCGCGGTATTCTCCTTGACCCTATACGTCTGACCCTACGCACCAAATTTTCTCGTTCAAATACATCACTACACGACAAAATAACAGAAACGTTATTACTAAAATCCTAGATTTCGCCAAAAGATTGTCGGACGGCCCTACGGCCCTACCAAGCAGCGAAAACACTGCGAAAAAAAAAAATAGCCCTACACTGGGGTAACCCCACGGTTGGCAACATTGCTCTGCGGTATATGTCACGCTGAAGTAATGTCATGCAAAAGACAAAAGATAATGTTCAATAGCCTAGCGAGGGAACAAGAATTCAGGATCGTCAGTCAGCCCCTATAGAGTCTGCGAAGGAGTACGTTTACCTATATCTGAGCAGTTCCTTGCAGCACTGTGGAAGCTACACGAATTCCTAACAATAGGAACAGCCGACCTCAGTAATTACGGCAAGACGTACTTAATGCTTTGACATCAGCTTGAGATGAAACTTGGCAATGACGGATTTCGCCACTTGTTTCTTGCTGACAGGGCGGAGCGCCGGTAACAAGCGCGAATTCGGATCGAAGCGGGTATTGGCGGCGAGGAGTTACGGAGTCGCCCTCTATCGGAAGCGCCTGGCTGGCGTAGTATGAGGGATCACGTGGCGCGCTCCTCATAGCTTTTGCTGTCAGCGCTCACTGAAAACACCACGCGCGAGCTTTCCCGGACATTTCTGTAAGCACTTTCGAAACGATAGAAGTTTCTTACTGTCTAAATAATAATCTTGGGCAAACTGAAAGCACACAATCGTTTACAGTCGCTATCTCTTTACCGAATACGTACAGTGAACGCCACTGCGCACGGTCGCCGCGATGGAGTCTGCCGAACCGGCTTCTTGCGTGAAAGGTAGGTGAACACTGAGAGCAAACTATGTGAAATATGTTCTTATAGTGTTTGTATAACTAAATGGAGCGTAATAGAATGAAGCCTCAATGCAGCGATCGCGCGGATTCGCAGCGACCGACTGCGCGTCTGCATGCTTGTCCGCGCACTGTTTCGCTTTCTCCGCGCGCGCGTTTTCGCACCGTGCCATGAGCTTTAGGCCGCAGAATATGAGCATTTGACAGTATACAAGCAACCATTGTTGCGTGGGTGCTATCAGAGCTGTTCAAAAATAATTTCATTGTAGAGACTTCGACGCCTACGGGAACTGTGATGTGCCGTCGCGACGATTCAATCTTTTTTTTTTCTTCAAAATTCTTTGACCATTCGATACTATTTCTCGAGTTGCGTCGCACTGTATGTTTATCGGCGTGCTCAGCGTGCGATTTCCCGCTGCTCCTTTTTTGTTATCCAGTGCATTAATTCATAACACAAACATGACCATATGCCATGCTTTCTTCAAATGTGCTTCTTACCGCTGCCTTTCCACTCCACTGAACTAGCCAGTATCTATAGTATCGACAAGTTGATAGACCAAACCGTCATGACATTAGTCAGGCAGCTGACTCGGGCGTGCGCCTCATTGCGCGTTTTCAGAACATCGCAGACCGGGCGCCGTAGCAGAAATCTTCCCCGCGTCTGTGCTTGCATACCCGAGTTGTAGCCGATGACTGTTTGCCGGTTTTATGTTTCGCGAGCCAAGCTTCACACAGCTTCTTGTCCTGCGGCTACGTGTGAATAAGGCTGACACCGGCCTCCGTTACGTGCGTCCGGCCCTGCGGCAGCGAGCAGTAGCCTACCATGTCGCGCGCCTTCAAAGGCAGCCACTACCTATTGTAGTGCTTTCAAGCGTTGTAAAGGAGACACTCGAAGCGGGTACATTTCGCTACTAAATGAAAACCGCAGCGTACGAGGGAATTTAAACTCGTTTTCAGCTCGCTTCGGCGCGCCCGAAGCAGCCGACGCGGCCGCTATGTCCACGTGATCCCTCCTAGCACGTCACGCCGACGGTGGCGCCAGCTTTTCCAGTGGTGGAGCTCGAGGCCAATAGGCGGCGTTGTAAGGGCACTGCCATTTTGCTATAGTTGATCACGGTTAGTGTGGCTACTACGATTACCGGCGGTAACTGCCACAGTAACTTTCGGTATACGACGGGTTTGCGCAAAGGTCCTAGCATGTCACGTGTCGCTGTACCGTATCATGCGGTGAGCAAAAAGTAAAAATCTCTAGTGTAACCAATAATCGGCCAGTTACGCCCGGAACTATATGCCGCTGCACAATAATATTGCCCGTGTGCGCCTCGTATACCTTCGACAGCTACACACGGTGTGGGATGATGATGATGATGATGATGATGATGACGATGATGATGATGATGATGTAAAGAAAGGAAAGACGCTTAAGTGCTGCAAGGTAGTTGTGAGATGGAGTGTAGCTCACAGGGGACCTGGACCATGAGGAGGAAACTTACAAATGAACATTTATTGGAGAGCACACGACGTGCGTTACCAGATACTAACCGGGAGCTTACCACTGTCGCTGAAAAGAAAAGCGCACAATCATTGCATTCTACCGGTGCTAACACATTGGGCAGAAACTTGGAGGTTAACAAAGAACCTCCAGAACAAGTTAAGGACCGCGCAGAGAGCAATGCAACGAACGACGTTAGGCGTAACTTCAAGTGACAGGAAGAGAGCGATGGAATGCATGCATATAGTCGATATTCTAGTTGACATTAAGAGAAAAAGATGGCAACTGGGCAGGTCATGTGATGTATATATACATCACATGACCTGCCCAGTTGCCATCTTTTTCAGGGCAGATAACCGACGGACCATTAGAGTTAAAGAATGGGTGCCAAGGGAAGGGAAGAGCAGTCGAGGACGGCAGAAAATTGGTTGGGGTGATGAAATTAGGAAATTTGCAGGCGCAAGTTGGAATAAGCTAGCGCAAGACAGGGCAGGGGGAGGTCATCGTCCTGCCATTGGACACAAAAAGACAAAAATAGAATGATGATGATGATGTCTACCCGATGCCTGTGTGCGTTTGTCGCTTGAAAGTTCTGGAAGCGCAGCATTTAAGAACGAAAAAATGCGCTGTTGGTGGACGAGATAAACCCCCAAGATTTGCAGTTTTTTTTTTGTTCTTGTTGTTCTTAAGAGTGCCGTTCCAAAGTTCGTGATAAAAAATTTTGCGTAGCTTTTTTTTTTTTCTCCAGGTCAAGTGGGCCAGGCTGCATGGTATTTTCTTCATTCAGGGTGCTTTCTTTCAATACGCGAGAATGGTGATATGAACAACGCGATGGCTGTGTATACCGTTACAGAAACGATCTAACAGAGCTATTCTCAGCCCTCATTACGGCATACCGAATCACTGTCTGGGCTAACTATAGAAAACTAATTTCTTTGCTCGTTGTTCTTCTGTAAATTTGCTACGCACAGCGAACGAATGGCGTCGATTGGCGTGTATGCAGGTGGCTGATATAGCTGAGAACAAGGTACAACTTGTTTCATGCGTGCAGAACCTGCACTTCGTCTGCGTGCGTGCGCGTTACTGTGATGGTGCGCGTGTGGGCGACAGGGACAGCTATAGCAGTCGGGCTTTTACAAGGTGCTCGAAAAATTAACTGGCTGATTAGCGTGCAAAAATAAGAAAGTCACTGAACAGATTACGTAATACCCAATTTTGAACAATGTTAGAATATAGAACTTGTTTTTCCGATTGGTACACTCAGAAAAGTAGTCCGCTACTTCGAAAATATTTTCAAGATGGAATTTACAACACGCTAAAAAAAAGAGAGAGAGAAAGAAACAGAGCGGAGCGCTGACAAATAAGTTTTGTTGGCTGGTATAGAGCAGCTGTTTCTCGAAGTGAGCATCTGACATTCACCGTATACCCTGTAAAATAATTTACACCCTTAAACGTGAATAAGCGTCTTAACTGGTCTGTAACGCCCATTATCGCACCCTTAATAGTGAATCAGGGTGTAAATCAAATCTATAACTCACAACCTTCACTCCTAAGAAAGTTTAACCCTTTGGGGCTGACCTTATCCCACAACGATAATCGTCATCGCTTGCGGTTCCTTTCTCGAATACTCGGCGCTTGCTGCTTTCCGAGGATGCAAATGTCACGCTGACAACGCGCAAGCCGTTGTTGACTTGGAAGTATACCGAGCTCGCCGCGTTAAACACAGGAAATGCGGGCAAGACAGATTTACAACTCCCGGCAGAGACAGATTTACAACTCCGAGGAGTCGGTAAACGTACAGCTCCTCGATCAGGGCATTCAAATTACGTGCAGGTCACATAATACCCGATGAACGCGTACGCATAGCCTCCACCGTGGTGCACGAAACTTGCCGAGAAAGGCGAGCGGTCTCGACAGCTATATAGCTGGCTGTGTATACGCGGGTCCGAGCCTTCGCTGCAGGCTTGATAAACCCTCGGCTCGCCAGACGCACGCACGTGTAAAACGCGTTCTTGACCGTGTCACCTAGCTTCGTCGTCGACGTGAGCGATGATATGGCGCAGGACACGCACGGACAGACACACAAATACGGGCGCATAGGCGACACACACACACACACACACACACACACACTTCTCGACGACAGTCCCTCCTCCCTCTGGTAATACCGTTTTCCCATTCTCTCGCTCTTTTTTTCTTCTTCTCCTTCTCGACATTTTTTTTCTTTGTTCTCTCCGACGATCTCCATTGTCGCGGTGTCGAAAGAAGCGCGCGTACAACTAGCCCGGCGGTGCCACATTCTGTGAACGACCGAGTATTTCGACGACGATTGCGCTTCGTGCGTCGGCTGTCACCTCCTATGAAGAGCGAGTTTCGGGGCGGCCGGTCCCAGGGGCATCGCGATTTCAGAGAGTCCCCCCTCCCCTCCCTTGGTCCAACCATTGCCGTTAGAAAGACCGAAAGAAGAAGAAGAAGAAAAGAAACATGATACCCGATATACGTGGAGTCTTGACCTGCTACGACAGTTAGAGCGGTTGATGTGCTATATAGGGTCTGTACTGTTGAGGGGCACAGATGGGCGTATAGGGCACTAGCGAATTTCCCCCTCTGGCAAGCGTACAGACGATCGCCCAGCTTTGCAGCAGACGACCTGTTGTTGGTGGTGCTGCTGGCTCTAGATAGTTTTAGTTTAGGGGACGCAAGCCGGTTGCGTACGCAGAAACTAGGGGCCATGGTACTGCGCTTGCGCAGACCCCTACGTATGCTCCTGCGCATGCGCAGTACCGTGGCATCTACTGCGCACGCAAGCCGCTTGCGTCCCCTAACCTAAAACTCTTCACTCTTAATTCTACACATCTCGGTATCGACGCAGCTTCGGTCGGCACCTGCCAGATGAGCGCCGGCGAAGTGAGAGGTGCTCCCTTCTAACCGTGGACCGCTATGTGCAGTCGGCGTCAGAAGACTATACGGGATGCGGAATCTGAGAATAAGAAGAGCCGAATATTACTCGAGAGACTGTAGGCTTGGGTATCCTAGATATTAGGTTTCCCTCTACTTGTACTATATAGTTTGCCTGGCCAATGTATAGTGTTGCACTGGTTTACTGAATGCACTGGATGGTTTACTGGATTTCGGCTTTTCCGCGGAACCAGCGTTCCAAAAACTTTAAACGCCGACTGGGCACATTTGTTTTGTACGTCCCGCCAATGAGCTTCTACCTATCCACTCCATTTTTTATTGAAACGAAGTTTCTTTGGTACTCGACTATACACTAGCACAACAAGAGGCAAGAAGCTCGCCAACAGAATTTGCCCAGTAGAAAGAGGTATAGGGAACCTTGCGTTACAAAGAAGTGAATAGATGATGACCAAAACGAGAACAAGGTAAAAGCGGGAGCCAACGTTTCGGCAAGTGGACTTGTCTTTTTCAAGGCGCTGTTTACTTCGTTCTCGTTCAGATCACCGTCTTGAATTTCATTCTCCCGCCTTCCCCGTGTTTTCCAAAGTGAATAGAAAGAAGTCTGCGACAGGAATTTGAAGAAGTCGGCTGCAGAGAGCAACAGATGCAGCAGAGTGCGGAGAACGTGGCGATAAGTGGACAGAAATGGGACCAGAGCGCCGTGCATTGAACGAGAAGCGTATAATAGCCACACGTACATTGTGTCCTTAAAGTCATGGTGCAGTTTTGAGTGGTCACGGGAAAGCAACAAAACGAGACAGAAATGTGAAATCTTCACCCAATAAAAAAAAAGGAAAGCTCTCCAAGTTTCCGCAGTACAATGCACAAGGGTGTCCGCACACAGGTGATGACGCAGCACCGAGAAGTGAGCAGCAGCGGATCAGTCCACGCCAGTCGAGATGTGGACGGCACAGAGGAAAGTTCAGTGTGTGCCTTTTTTGTCTTCACTCTTCTTTCTGTCTTTATTTCCCCTTTCCCTTCTCCTAGTGCAGGGTAGCAAACCGGATGTTTCAACCCTGGTTAACCTCCCTGCCTTTCTCTCATTTGCATATATATATATATATATATATATATATATATATATATATATATATATATATATATATATATATATATATATATATATATATATATATATATATCTTACTGTGGCTTGCCAAATTCGAATCCGAGACCAAAGTTCAACGTTAATTTCGTCGCACGTACAATGAAACGCCACGAGAGAATCACAGACATTATTCACTCTGTTGCACCAGACGTACTTAACCGCTTGCGAAAAGAACTTGAATATCGTTTAGATGTGTGTGTAAAGCAACGAATGGAGGCCTCATCGAACTGATCTCAACGGGTACGAAACTTAGAGAGTTTTCCCAAGTTTTATTTTGGTGAAGACTTAGCATTCCTGTCTTGTTTCGTGGATTTCCTGTGACCGGTGAGAAGTGCACCATGACTTCACGGACACACTGTATATACACACCCCGGCGACAAAATATTACGGACCATGAAATCTAAGAAAAAGCTGAATATCTCCGCAACCTCACAACGCAATCTGGTATTTGCATTTTGGACCTCGAGTATAATATGGTAACAACGTTGTCGTGGGCAGTTTTACTGGTTACTGCTGCAGGCTGCTCGGGAATTGAACGTTTTCTGAGATCCCGTGGTCCATTTTATTCTGTCCGCGAATGTACGTGCTGGGTGTTTCAGCTAAGTCTGGCCAAACATAAAAAAAAAGAAATGCGCGTGCGCGTTATAAGAATGCAACCAACTCGGTATTGTTCGCTGTCCTCTCGAGCAACTCAAAGTATTCTTTGCTATGAGCTTAGATGATTAAATATAACCATAGTTATCAAACCAATTTTTAAAGCGCTGACTTAAACGCAATATCCTTTAATGTCGAAGTTTAATGCAGAACCATTTCCGCGCTCTATATATCTAACTTATGCCGTGAGAATCTATACATTCTGTAACGCCCTTCGCACATTTCCATCGCGTAACAAGGAGAGGAAACACTGACGTAAACGCTTGGCCGGTGTACGCACCAGATGCAGTCCTTGACAGCTGCAGGCGCTTCAAGGTTTGTTTGCCCTCTGCTTCAGGGCTTCAAGTTCCTTTATCTTCTTCTGACAACCGTACGCTGATGATGACATCGGAGACAGCGGCGCGTGCTCCACTGTGAAGACTGGCCAAGAATCGAGCTTGCGCAACTCAGACTATGCAGGGCCATTGCATGACGTACGCAGCGGTTATTCTCTGAGGAGGACGGTTCTCCTTCGTGAGCCCTAAGGTCATACGAGAATTAAGTGTACACGCACCTATGCCGCCGAAACGTGAATATTCCTTGTTACTAGCACAAGCCATGCGTGATGACGTCATCGTGTCAACGGGTTTACCAAACGTTACACAGCTTAACATCTACACTGACTCGGTTCACTGAAGGAACTGAAGAAAGCTACAAACACATGGAAAATCTCGAAACAAATGCTTAGAACTAAGTACAGTCGTCACACTGCGACGTTGCAATGCATTGGATCGCGGACATGCCGGAGTCCGTTCTACCACCTGGCTGGCCGACCAAACAACTCACTCACCACATTTTTTCCTGGAAAACCCGCCTGCCTCGCTTTCTGTCATGGCCGTATTTACCGAAGGTGCCGCAAGGAGTCGCTGCAGCTGTGTGCTGCAGCGACTCCTTGCGGCACCTTCGGTAAGGGCATACTATACATACAATACAGTATGTGTGCATGCAGTATGTATACATACAGTAAGCGCAACTATACAAGAAATAATCGCAGAGAAAAAGGGGTTGGAAAAAAAATGCGCACTTCAACAGGCTCTTTCGAAGCCCATTTCTCGCCGAGGATTCGAATAAGGCACACGATAGCTACAAGAAGCCATCACAAGGTTTTATTTTTAACAGTTCGGTTCTGTCTCCCGTGTTCAGTACAACGCATAAACCTTCACATTCACTCGATCGCAGGCTGATCGCAGGGGAGGGTTGTGAGCGTTGCATTTTGATGCGATCGCAAAGTATACGGCTCCGTTCCCCTCTTCCACAGTGACGGACGGCTTCATTCACCAAGCGCCACTTTTTACAGGCCCACAGAAATATACTTAATAAAGGGAAAATCAGACATCCACCCGTTCGTAGCAATTGCTACAAAGGAAACCCATACGGATTCCACGAAAGAAAAGCCTCACAGTTGAAGAAAAATTCGTCCTGGTCCGGGACGAATACAGAACTAGCACGTCAAACTCTTGCCTTTGCTTCGAGTTGTTGACATATTCGACTTCGCCCTGCTATCTGCTAGCCGCCTGGTTAGCTCAGATGGAAGAGCGGCTGCCCCGGAAAGGTGGTGGTCCCGGGTTCGTGTCCCGAACCAGGACGAATTTCAACTGTGAGGCTTTTCTTTCGTGGAATCCGTATGGGTTTCCTATGTAGCAAATTGCTACAAACGGATGGATGTCTGAGTTTCCCTTTATTACGTACTTCTCGCCACCTTGCGGGTTTCCGCAGAACTAGCACGTCAGAAATATACTGCGGAAGGGTCGACATTTGGGCGAGTTGGTACTGGTTGGACATCTTGACGGGGCAGCGCAATATGACGAAGGCAGAAGGCAGGAACACACAGGACAGCGCTGAACACAGGACAGCGCACACGACAGGCCCACATAAGTTTTAGGCGTGGCAATAAGAAGCCACACACACACACACACACACACACACACACAATATTCATGAAGTGCCTGCTGGGATTTATCGCTCACGGCCAACGCCGCCGACGCCGACGACACCGGCTTTTCTGCGACACGAGCTCCTTAACGCTGTCGCGTTAAAAGTTATCTCTAGACGCTCATTCTCTGGCTCGCGTTAGCCGTGATGCAGGGAGTTCACATATGTGTAAGTCGTCGCTCCTCGTACGCGGCTGATGATAATATTGATTCAAAGAAGGAAACGACGCTTATAACGTTGACCACGCGGGGGTTGTGTATATACAAGCGTGACGCCACCAGGCTACCAGCCCAGAGACGCTTCCTGCTGGCTGCATGTGCCGAAGCACGCGTCCATGTCGAACTGCGGTACATCATCCTGTGGCACGGGCAGCTCGGACGGTCTGCACGGCAGGGGCTCGCTCCAGAAAAACGAGTGCAGGAAGGCCTGGAATACAAGACACGTTTTTTTTTAGCTGCACCGAATTTTTAAGATTAAGACGAGACTATAAATCGCGGCAACGTTATGTTTACCATTCCAGTGTACGGATTGGCAGCCTCTAGGTACAGAGCAATTTCCGCAATTACGTGCCGAATTAGCGACGTTAATTGACTTTCTAATTATCGACAATAGGTGGCTACAGCAAATGAGTATACCTTGGGTCCCGTCCTCGACACTAGCTGTCCCAACGATCAAATTTTGAATAGCGGATTTCATGTGAGAGCTATTAGAACAATTTATTTATTTATTTATTTTATTTCGAGTGCTGTTAAGCCCTTACGGGTTGTCACCGATTGAGAGAATATTTTAAACACATTAACGCAAAAAGCATTTCCAGCCTCTGCTGAAACATTTCGGCTGAGTGGCATCCCGTGAACACATTGGCATCGGGTCTGTTCCATTCAACAACGGTTCGAATGAGACATGAAAATTTGAATGTTTCAACCCTCGGCGTGTAATGCTGAATGGCATGAGGGTGATTTGTACGAGCTGATACTCGTACTGGGCGTCGTAGATGTAGGCCTGGATCTATTTTCAACTTTTTATTATAAAGCTCGTGCAGGAATTTCAGCCGCGCTATCTTTCTTGGTTGAGACAAGGGTTTTAGACCGGCCCTGTCAAGAAGCGCAATCGTGGACTGTTCTGTGTCGTAGCACGAAAAAATGAACCTGGCCGCTAGCCTTTGGACTCTTTCTAATTTACTGATTTCGGTTTGACCGTGAGGGCCTCAAGAGATACCCGCATATTCCAGCTAGTGCTGGCCTTACTGTAGTTTTATATGCCGCGAGTGTAACGTCAGGAGTGGCATTCCGTAGCCTCCTTTTTAGGAAACCAAGCTTACGTTGCGCAGATCCGCAAATGTACTCAGTATGTTCGCCCCACCTCAAATTATCGGTAATGGTGATTCCGAAATACTTTACATGCTTGGAACGCTTGATTTCTTTCCGCTTAATGGAATATAAATATTATAGCAGGGGGTTTCTTATTTGTAACTGTCACACAGGTAGTTTCTTCAATATTAATTTTCATGTCGCATGTAGCACACCAGTCACTGATAACTTTCAAAGAGTCATTCGAAATTCTTTGGACACTGACACTTTTGACGCAAGAAAACAATACGCAGTCATCCGCGAAAAATCTCACATCAACCACTGGATGGACACCAACTTCAATGTCATTAATATACAATAAAAATAAGACCTATGGGCCCCGGGTGCCAGACGACCTAGCTACGCCACTGTTTATTGGTACGGCGTATTTTACTTTGTTGTAGCGCAAGCTGAACACGTACAATAGAAAGGCACACCTGACACACACAGCGCTAACTTTTACTTCGTAATTTACTTCGTCATTCCGCTGGGCGCCACGGGTCCACTTCCACCGACGAAATGCCGTTTCATGAGCCCAAGGGAATGACGAAGTAAATTTGGCGGCCCGCCGGCATTGAAGCGCTAGGCCAACGCCGCAGACAGCAAGTAGATAAAGCAAGCTGCTCGCGGGGCCGGAGCGGTGGTGACCTCGGAGACGTGACGAAAGGCGGGAGGGGGGGGGGGGGCGACATCGACGACGCAGACGCTCTTTTTCCAGCCAGTTTCGGTTTCAAGAAGCCTGCCAAGGGTAATTAATTGTTCGCGTAGCTCCCACATGAAATCCGCTATTCAAAATTTAATCGTTGGGATAGGTAGCGTCGAGGACGGGCTTCAAAGTACTCATTTGCTGTAGCCACCTATTGTTGATCATTAGAAAGTTAATTAACCTAACTTCGCTAATTAGACACGGAATTGCGGAAATCGCTCTGCATCTAGAGGCTGCCAATCCGTACACTCGAATGGTAAACATAATGTTACCGCGATTTTAATTTTTCTACTTTAAAAAAGATTTGGTGCAGCTAAAGAAGAAAACACTCGGTTTATGCATACGACGAGATATACAGGTTTGGGAACGTGCAATCTTTTACGCGTTGGCGTAGTGTGGATGCTGCGGGAAACGAGAGAATTACACCGGGGAACGAGTTCTATAAGAACCCAAAGTTTATTGGAAAAAGCCTAAACATCGAACTTACAGTGCCGGTTAATGCATGTACACATTGGGTGAACAAACAGCACGGGAACTGCATCGCCCATATAGTCCAGCACTTCTCGCTGATGGATTTCTGTACATATACTCGGGATGTGGATATCGTGCACGACATCTATATCCCGAGTCTACGCACAGAAATCAATCTGGGCGCGGTGACACGGCTCGTCGTCTAGCATGCAGGTTGGAATCTCGCTTACGTGTAACACACTTCTCTCTCTCTCTCTCTCTCTCTCTCTCTATCTATCTATCTATCTATCTATCTATCTATCTATCTATCTATCTATCTATCTATCTATCTATCTATCTATCTATCTATCTATCTATCTATCTATCTATCTATCTATCTATCTATCTATCTATCTATCTATCTATCTTTCTTTCTTTCGCTTTTTTTCCCCCGTACGTCTGCCTTCTTTAGGTTCGTCGCCTGTCCACATTTCTGACCAGTTGTGTTTGAGGTTTCTTTCCTCGAGGAGTCCTCCTCGTCAGTGAAAACTTGACATCTGCGTTCTGTACGACTCGTGCTCGCCACCTATACTATGTAGCTTGCCAAGGGATTATTAATTATATGCGCCTCTCCGGTTCACAACTGCTACACTAATATTTTTAATAAAGTGTATCATCATCGGGGGTGCCCGATGGTGCTGCGTGTCAGACGATTAAGCGGATACTGCCAGGAAGCTGCGTACATTGTCCTTCGAGTTGAACGAATCACTCTTTCCACAGACACGTGCGCTTAGAAGCGTGAGCTTTACACGGAGATCACGTTGATCAGACCTGTAAGCGCGCCGGAACACAGGCAAAATTTTTTACAGAAAAGCATCGCCATTTCTTCTCACAACTTATGCTCCCCCGTCTCTGCTTCTCATGTAAAATTTTGTCTGCGTTCCGGTGCGCTTCAAGGTCTGATCAACGTGAACCTTAAACAAGTAGTATATATAGCCCGACTCGCCGCCTTGTTTCACTATACAGTCGAAAACCCTTAATTATAACGAAGTGCTTCGGAGCTCTGCGAAGTCGCTGTACTGGTCACTTCGTTGTACAGGACGCGCATCGCGCAGCTCGCAGTAGAACTGGGACATAGCTATTCCTTCGTTATATACAGATCACTTCGTTATATAGAGGCGTTCGCTGTAAAGGCACTCGACCGTATGTGGAGGTGTTTCCAGAGTCCCATCGCAGCATATGCTTCTTCGTCGGCTGCTGAAAGGCTGTGCAGGCGTATAAACTTCGTGAAGTAGCGACACTCTCCTCCTCCCCGTTTCTCCTCTCTTTCACTCTCCCTCCTCGACCATGGCGCCGCCTGCACTGCTCGAGCGTAGCAACGGCGCCCAACATGCGTTCCTCGCCACTCCGTTGACGCTTCTCGAGCAAAAGTGGCGCTGATGCACGGCGCGAGGGCCCACGTGATGCTATTAGGCCAATAGCGAATGCCGCCTCCTCCTCGCGCGCTATTCTTCGAAGCGTGTCGCTGCTTTACGAAATTCAAGGGGTTTTAAATCCGTATGCATACTCTGAGGTGATGCGTCCTGCGAAAAAAAAATTCGCTCCTTAGACAGTAGAGTCCGTTGGCCGGGTACTGCGGCTGCCGGTACACGCTTCCTGTCGCGTCAGAGCCCGCGCGCACGACTCATGCAATACATCGCGGAGCCGCTGGATCTCGTACAATGCTTAACGGGCAGTCTGAGGCTCCAGCTGATGTGGCTGAGCATGAGCTGAGGTGATGTCCGTCGGCCACTGAGATGAAGGCGGTGTTAAAAGCTTCCGTGAAGTGTGTGTGGCTCGACCCTTGGGCCCGGCGAGTTGCCGGTTGAGTTTTATTTTACCTTCTGGAATGATATGTTCTTCTTTTTCTTTCCCTCCCTCTGATCAGAGCAACAGTCTAGAGGATTATTACCTGTCTGTCTGTCTGTCTGCTTTTGCCCAAAATATAATAATGCCGTCTGTCTCTTTCTGTGTTGATGTTGGCTAAAGGCTGTCTGCGTGTCTGTCTGTCTGTCTGTCTGTCTGTCTGTCTGTCTGTCTGTCTGTCTGTCTGTCTGTCTGTCTGTCTGTCTGTCTGTCTGTCTGTCTGTCTGTCTATTTGTTTCTTTGTTTGTCTGTCTGTTCGTTAGGTGGTGTGATCGCCTCACGGGCTCACCTTTGAGCACGTCACCCTCCTCTCTGGGTCGTAGCACACGAACGACCTGGCCAGGTCCCTCGCGTGCTTGCTCACGTCGGGCAGCAGGGTGCGCCAGGGAACGCCGGCGCTCTCCGAGAAGCTGATCTTGTGGTAGTCGGGCAGCTCTTGCACGCCCTGACCGGCGGCGACACCGCTTGGTCAGACATGTCGCGCGAGACGCGTTCTCAAGATACGCTAGGTTACGAATCAATCAATCAATCAATCAATCAATCAATCAATCAATCAATCAATCAATCCTCAAGTAAAGGAAATACCTTATGCACCATATCCGCATTATGTCACCATATGGAATCGCGTATAGAACCCCGTATAATCCAATATAAATTACTTCATTATCACATATATGTATGCGTATTTATGGTTATGACCGGTCTTTATAAGGCAGGGCGTCAAACTACCGTCTGTTTTCTGAGAACACACGACTGGGCACCTGTACGTGTAATCTCGCCTTGCTTTGTCTTTGTCTTTCTGCATGCCGTAATAACCCTTCGTGGGATCCTCAAGGTAAATAAATGAATTGAAAAAAACAATCGATCGCTTTTGCTTGCCCTGATTTGACAAGTGCTTCAGGTTGTCCAGAAAAGGAGTACGGCGGGCGGAAACCTTAATGGCGTAATTTATTCGAAGGCGACTTTTTTTGCCTTTTAGATTTATTACTGTTTCGGGTGTCAGCGTTAAGACACTAGATTGAAGGAATACACAAAACACAAACCGCAAGACACTGGAGGTGTACTTGCAACACAGCGTCACGTGTTCATAATTAAGGATTTCTCGTTTTCTTTTTTTTCTTTCCGAGTCGCCGTGCTAGTCATTTTTGAAGTGGCGTTCTGGCAACGACGAGAGCCACCAACACTGGCCTCAACTGATCAGAGATCAGTTAACATACCGGAACACCGGAGACGTCGATACCGGCAACAGCGCTGGTAGCGACATCTTGTGACGCTTTCGTCAACCGCAACACGTTAGAAAAAAAAAATTTGATCTAGCGTCATTGTTCAGACAGGAACGAAAAAAAAATTATTTCTGTACGCTAAGGATTGTTTCGTACCGACGCATTTGTACAAGCAGAATTGTAGGACACGGTCGTTGCAGTTATACAGTTACGTGCACACTAGTTGACGTCTCTGTCGCCAGTGTTTCAGTGTTCCGTAAAATATATGTGTCACGTGTAGTGGCACACTAAAACGCTCCGATCAGTTATCAGAGACTTTTAGCGTATCCGCTATTCCGGCAAACCGGGGCGGTTTGGGCGGATTGGGCCGGAGCGCTGCAGCCGCCTGGTGTTGTAGAGCTCAGTCAGACAAACACAGAGCTAAAATTGTAGTAGCCTACTTTATTCTGCTTCGCTGTTGGTGCAAATTCTTGGCCGCGGCGTAATTGTGTTCACAGGTACGCCGCTGTTGAAAACTTACACCCCAGCTAGGGATAATATAGTAATTGGCTATGTGTTTAGATAGTTGAGCTTTGCACCACCAGCTAGCGCCACCAATCTGGCCGCTCACGTTTACGCTCACGGCCATCCGGCAATCCACCCAAACCGCCCCGGTTTGCCGGAATAGCGGACACGCTAAACGTCCCTATTATGATCGACCAGAAAGCCCCACCTCGACACTACAACTTTTGTTCAATACCCACCGGCCAGACTTGTTCATCCGGAGTTCCGAGTGCTTTTATGACGAGGCACAGTTGTTCGATGTCGCTTTCGCCCTGGGGGGAAAAGGGGGGGGGGAGGAGGAGGTAAGAGAACCAAAGTGACGTGGTGATGTTCACCGCACAAAACTTATTACACTTGCCGCGAAATTTTGATTGAAATTTAACGATTCGGGAATCCTCGTGAGATTCCAGGGCGTTGCATACGCCATGGTGTGTCGTCCTATTTTCACTACTTTAACTTGCCATCAGTCCTCGGAATCAGCTCCCAGAAAATATTGCATCCTCGGACATCGATCACGACTAATTCATTGAGAGGTTGCAGTTTTATTTCTCGGCGTTAAGTACTTATCTAGTTCCCTTGCCTTCTTCTTTAAATAGTCTTGTCGCAAATATGTGTAAAGCTTGTATGATACTGTATGCTGCTAAATGTCTGTTGTACTCTTTCGTGCGCATAATGTTTAATGTATTATTCTAACATTTTGCTTGACTATATCTTTATTCATACATATTTTTGTCTTTGACACTTACAGATGTCTGTTACGTTATCAGGTTTGATGGGTTGTAGTCCATCCTATGTAATGCCCATATGGGCCCTGAAAGTAAATTAATAAATGTGTAAGCAAGCTTTCTGTACACTTGTGTCGCCGCTGTGCATGAAACACTTTTCGGTTTTATTGCGTCTGCTGTGAATTCTAGCGATGAATGGGTCTAAAGCCTTTAAACTTCAGCTTTCTCTACCTTTCTTCGCGCATTTGGCAAAAAAATGGGTCCCCTATAATACCAGGAAGATAGAGCATGTCCGTAATCGTAATTCACGAAATACTCGTACACAAGGGAGAAAAAACGTGCGCAGCAGCGCCACCTTGTCACTGTGACGTCATCTAGGGGACGCGCAACTAAAGTTGCAACGTACATAGGAACATGTTCTACTCACCTGCTGCTGCAGAGGCATTGGCGAGAACAATCGTCAGCGTAATTTTCTTTTTCCCCTTCTGAGAGAGCAACGACGTAACATGAAAACGCTTCTAAAGACGTGGTGGTTGAACGAAGGCTTCAAAATATATAACTTCACTCGAAAGTCGATGCCGCTACCATCGACTTCCGCAAGAGGGCTTCCTTACACGACGGAACTAGGCTTATATAATCACCACGCTCGCAGTACTGCAGTGTGCCACAAACTGTTAGGAGGGCAGGGTAGCAGCGACGACGCCATTGGTTCATGCGTTCGCGCCTTTCTTGCATTTCTAGCTGAATGTCCGCCATTTTTGGTAGGTCAAAGTAGCTGCCAGGAGAAGCGCACTTCTTGCGGCATCTTGCATCAGGTGCGTTTCCTTGAAACGTCCCGACGATTCTCTCGTCACTGAATTTTCGACCGGAAACAGTGGAGCACTCAGAGAATTGGGGCCAGAGGTTTTATGAAGAAAAAATTAAATATTGCGGCACGTTTCCTGAATATTTGTTTAGTTGTTTATCCACACCGCCATTCGGCATTATAGTGTGAGTGCGTGTGTGTATGCGCCAAAGTTCTGAACGTACACAAGAAATGCAGGTATAACACGGGTTAGGTATTACGATCCTCAACAGAAAGCGGCGGATGAGTAAGTAGCACAAAACGGAGCATAAACGACCACAACCATCATCATCACCAACCACAAGCGTGTCAACAGCAATAACAACCTTCATCGGTCACTTTAAATAAAAAAGTAGAACATTTGCAAAAGCTGACGTTGGGCAACCGCACATGAGGTACATTTTATAAAGAGTGAAAAGCTAAAAAACAAAAACAATGCCCGCGGATCACTCTCTCCGCACAATGGCAATGAAATTACTCAATTCCAAATTAATAACGTAATCCTTTTTTTTTTTGTCCGTTTCCAACTGGAGTGAAAAAAAAATCGCTTTCCTGCAAATATCACTTCCCTGTCACTTCCCTTTACTGTTCGCGAAAATAAAAAAAAAGAAAAGAAAAAGAAAAGAGGTGCTGCACGATAACGCGGACACGACAAGATTAAAAAAAAAAAAGAAACTCTCGACTTACGCGATACGGCTTCAGCACAACAAGTGGACTTGTGCCGCCGTCTACTCAACGTTGGTAAAGGGAGCAACAAGATCAGTGATAGGGCGCGCTTCCAGTAGATGGCGACACCACATTATTTGCTAAACGGCATGTAATGGGAAATATTTCTTTAAAGTTATGAGGTATAACATGCACGTCATATTCGACTAATTGTAAGGCTAGCTTTCCCGCAAGGCTGTTCTTACCTCGCTTTCATTTGAATGAAGACCGGTGTACCACCGTTAGGTGTGCAAAACAAAATTTTTCGTGCCTCACCGAAGAGAACGACAAACATTTTTTAAGTAGTAGAAATTCTGCCACAGGCTTCAGTCAATTAATACTTTTTTTATGATTACTAAATGTCATTCAACAAGTATAAAAGTTGGGGCGTATGCTTAAGAGGTATTTTAATTTGACACTGAAGTTAATCTCGAAATTTCAGACCTGAAGTCATCAACATTATGACGACCTCACGAAAGGGAGCGAACTTTGATAACGTTGTGTGATGATGTCACTCGTAAAAAAAAGATAATAAACAGGAGTGCCCCGCACATTTCTTCTGGCTGTGCTCAGTCACGGTAGCCAGAGTGATTGAAGGAACGAAGCGTTACATATGTAATTATGTCATAAAGCTTTTCCGATAACTATAGAGTGATAACTTGACTCACACGAAACAGAGGCGAACCGTTCAACATCTCGGCGAACACGCATCCCAGGGCCCTGCGAATCAGGTGAAATACACTCACTCACTCACTCACTCACTCACTCACTCACTCACTCACTCACTCACTCACTCACTCACTCACTCACTCACTCACTCACTCACTCATTCACACTCACTCACTCACACTCACTCACTCACTCACTCACTCACTCACTCACTCACTCACTCACTCACTCACTCACTCACTCACTCACTCACTCACTCACTCACTCACTCAGTTCACTTCACTTCACTGTCGGCACAAGAAGTAGACTCGTAAGGCCTACAAATCCCGCCATAGCACCATTTTGCATGCCAACGAGAGCTCGAATTTTCGCGCATGTTATGAATGTTAATCGCCAGATTACAACTACCATGCATGTCACGATGTGCCATTGTCAGTATGCTCCGAGCACGTGTTCTGTTACGAACTTATTGAGGGCCCTGACGGGTACATGTATATGCTCAGGTCCCGGAAATAAACTCGTCGTTGAAAGCGTGTGTGTGTGTGTGTGTGTGTGTGTGTGTGTGTGTGTGTGTGTGTGTGTGTGTGTGTGTGTGTGTGTGTGTGTGTGTGTGTGTGTGTGTGTGCGTATGTGTGCGCGTGCGCGCGCCCTTCTGTACTGCGAAGAACTTTAGTATGGCGCACCAACAAGCCGAACGTATAATCAGCTGTGAACAGGGCAACGAAATAGCGCAAGTGACGTCACGCGAACACCCCTTTATGCTCCTCATTTTTTTTCTCCTCCCTTCTCTCCTGCGCAGACAGCTGGCTAGAGAAATGTACTACCTTGAGAGGTCGACTTGATTGCCTCTTTTCTTTAACGATGAGCCTTTCCTCTTTGAATTCCTTCATTTCTTCGCAAGCACATACATAACGTTAAACTGACATTAAAACGGAGCATTAAGTTGCGCTGTCTCTACCATGTACAACTACCGCAAGCCAGAAACTACGCGAGAATGAGAGGCAAGTGGCGACGCCCCATAGAGGTCTCCGTACTTGTATAGCTTCTTGTGACGTCATGGATTTTGAAAGCGTCTATCATGGTCCGACTAAATCAAGGAAAACGAATTACCTTAATTGCGTTCTAAATAAACAAAATATGATAACTCTCCGGGTGGGCGGTGAGGATAAGGAGGGAGTTGGGGTGGGCGGGTGTTGTGTGTGTGTGTAGGGGGGGGGGGGGAGTATGTTGGACCCAAACATGCGAAAACACTTGGAAATCCGTGATGTCGCACCAACGTATGCCGGCGCCGGGGTTGAGGCGCGACGTTCAGAAAAGAAAAAAAAAATGAAGAAATGTGTTTCCTTCATTTCCTGAGCCTTTAACAAAACAGAGTGTTCTTTCCCGCCAAATAAATGAGAAAAACAGTTGAGCCCCGAAAGAATGCCAATTCACTAGATTAAGCTAATTTATAGTGTTGATCTTTAGTGTCTCTTCACTGTTTTATTTATGCTAACAAGCGACGCCACGCGCGGTAATAATTCATTAAAATAATTTATTTCTTTTTTTCGCCTCAGTTTTACTTCTCTCTCAAACAAAAAGAAAACGAGAGGGAGAGAGAGTAAGGAATCCAGACGCCGACCGGCGCTCTCTGTTCAACTCAGCGGAGACTGAATATTGATTTTTTACGGCGACCGCGCGCAACCCCTCTCCAACTACACCTCGATTTCGAATGAAATGGAAAAGGAAAGAAAAAATAAAATAAAGAGAGTAGAATATAAAACAGAGAAAGTAGAAAGAGAGAGATAGAGAGATGAACATTCGCCTCCTCGCCAGAGATCAATGCCGGGTCCGTAGCGTTGGGCTCCGTACAGCAGCTCCGGGGCCCGGTACCACCTGCGCGGTTGGAGGAAAGTGTGTAACAGACGTCGAGATCGAGGCCTCGGGTCTGTTCAATTTCTTTAAATTGGGAACCCCCGTAATCTTCTAGCGCACGCTGCCCCGTTCCTGCATCGTCTGTCCCAGCTATATATATATATCGTTAGCCAAGCTGTTAAAAGAAGATTACCGCAGATATTATTTTCCACAGTGTGGGACCAAATACATGGACGTTACAGTTACTTTTGTGCTTCAATGCAGAAGAGAGCGTTTTGCTTAAAAAAAAGATAAAGCAATTGACTCGCCATCTCAGCCCTGCGAAAGTGGATGTCGCTGATGGGGGTATGCAATGTTTTATTACTTTAGAGTAATGGTCGTTATGGGGGGTAATTTAGAATAATGGTAGTAATGGGAGTAAGGGTAATTTTGACAGCACGCCGCCGCTGTTCGTATTGCCGTTTCTTTTTCCCTTTGTCGCTCCTCGTATTGACGCTGCTACTCGGGAGTCCTAACTATGCACGCGTTGCCTACCCATAGCGATGCTGCAACAACAATGAAATCAGTTGCTAGGCTGGTTCTTCTATATACGAAGGGCTAGTGACGTCACACCCCACGTCGCAAGCTGCCGTCGCCACGACAGCTTGCGCAACAGTGATATATACCGGGAAACGTGGCGCTACGTGTTTCGCATTGTTATCACGGGCGCCTTAATTACCATCAATTGTGTGGCTCGGATGCTTGTTTTGTGCTTGTTCTACATTGAAACGAATGCTGTTCTGTGTGTTGTACGCGTGATTCCACAGAATGTATGCGCTTTCCGCGTCACTTTGCGGGATTGGCCCACATTTTTGCCCACTGACACGAAAAATGCCGGCCAACGACAGGCTAACAGCTTCGCTGTGAAATGTAAGCGGACCAACGTGCAATTTTAAGGCGAGTTTCAGTGGCGCACACCTCCAAACTGGTGTCATTCTGGAAATTCATTCCAAGCGGATACGCCTGACGAACTCACCGGCCACAATTTGTAAATTGCAATAAGATAATTGTGATTGTACAATTCTAAATAAGATCATTAAGAAGTAATAATTAGTGTGTATTTGTTAATTAGCTCAATGTGTGCTTCAATTTTTCACGCTAGTAATGTCCTCTCCTTTTAAAATCAGACGAAGTACTGAAATCCTGTTATCTGAAACAGACGATTCTTTGATTCCATAAAACTTAAAAATGATGACCCCGTGTATCATATGGGGGCATGCCACACATATGGTACATCAGAACGTACGGGTATTTATATGGGGTCTCCATATATGTTCATACGGTATTACTAGATGTGAGGAGTTTTATCGACAAAGGAGGTGCGCCGATAGCAGAAAAAGAAAGTTTGCCCCCGCCATGACGTCACGAAAATGAGCGAGTGCAATTAGCTGGCACATCTGAACAAGTTCCCCCAAGAGGGACTGCGCTGTGTGCAGCTGTTCTTGGGTTCTCACAGCCGACTGCTAAAGCCCCTTAAACTTCGTAAAGTAGTGCCACGCTTTGAAGAATGCCGCCACCTCCTCGCGCGCTCTGGCCGAGGCCGACGCCGCGTTGCTATTGGCCTAGTAGCATCACGTGGGCCCCCGCGCCGTGCGTCAGCGCCATTTTTGCTCGAGAAGCGTCTACGGAGTGGCGAGGAGCGCATGTTGGCGCCGTTGCTACGCTCAAGCAGTGTAGGCGGCGCCACGGTCGAGGAGGGAGCGTGAAAGAGAATAGAAACGAAGAGGAGTGAAGGCGGAGGAGGAGAGTGTCGCTACTTTACGAAGTTTAGGGGGCTTTACTAGCTGCAGAGTATAAGCGCCCACTTTCGACGGAGTATAGCGTAGAGCGAGAGGCCGCGCGATATGGTGCGTACCTCGTAGCAACGCCAGAGCTGTGCTCCCGGTCCCGCGAATGCAGACAGGCGAGTCCGAAGTCGGCCAGCTTCAAGATTCCTTCGCTGTTCACCAGAACGTTAGTTGGCTTCAGGTCCTGCATCGTCAGTCAGTCAGTCAGTCAGTCAGTCAGTCAGTCAGTCAGTCAGTCAGTCAGTCAGTCAGTCAGTCAGTCAGTCAGTCAGTCAGTCAGTCAGTCAGTCAGTCAGTCAGTCTTATGCTCCTCCTCACCAATTACGTGCAGTGCACCGAAAGGTACGCTTCGCTTCAGCCAGTGGAGATCAATGAATGAATGATATTGAAGCAGCGCACTTAAATACTGACGCGTTCACGCACACACGAAGAAGGACATACACAGACGCTGGTGATGAATGGGTGAATGCCGGTGATTGAATGAATGAATGAATCAGGGGAGAGATTGTAGCGCGTGAGCTCTCGCGCAAACCGAGTTGTGGAAAGGATGGAATAAGGGGAAGGAGGAGCAGGGGAAGCACAGTAACACGTGAGCTCTGGCTCAACCGAATTGTGGAATGGATGGGGTAAGGGGAGAGGTAGGGAGAGACTGCAGCGCATTAGCTCTCGCGCGACCGTGTTGCGTAACGGGCAAGGAGGAGAGAGGTAGAGAAGGAGGTGCAGCGCGTGTAAAACCCCTTAAACTTCGTAAAGTAGCGACACGCTTTGAAGAATGCTGCTTCCTCCTCGCGCGCTCTGGCCGAGGCCGACGCCGCGTCGCTATTGGCCTAATAGCATCACGTGGGCCCTCGCGCCCTGCATCCTCGTTTCTCCTCTCTTTCACGCTCCCTCCTCGACCGTGGCTCCGCCTACACTGCTCGAGCGTAGCAACGGCGTCAACATGCGCTCCTCGCCACTCCGTAGACGCTTCTCGAGCAAAAATGGCGCTGATGCACGGCGCGAAGGCCCACGTGATGCTATTAGGCCAATAGCGACGCGGCGTCGGCCTCGGCCAGAGCGCGCGAGGAGGAGGCGGCATTCTTCAAAGCGTGGCACTACTTTACGGAGTTTAAGGGGCTTTAAGGGGAAGAGGAAAGCGTCCGCGGAGGGAGCATTACGTCACGCAGCCAGCCTTGGCAAGCGAAGGCTCTGTGAAGCCACAGTGGTGGTCCAACATGTGACCTATTGCGTCACGTATGCCTGCAAAACGGGAACACTAAAACCAATCACGCACTTTGACGCACAATCACCTGCTGGGCCACCACTGACCCAGAAGATTACGGCTTCCGAATCGCGTTGCGGTATGCGCTGATTGGCTAGCTTATTTTTACAGAACGCGCAATAGATGCCCTTTAGTTTTTTGCCAGCACTGCGCTGTCGTACCTTTGTCCCAGGAGCGCGAGTGGGACCCCACACGACACATCAACCACCAGTGGCGTAGCAACAGGGGGGGCCGGGGGGCCGTGGGCCCCGGGTGCAAGGGGCCAGTGAGGGGCGGGGGGGTGGTGTCATATACGTCTGAAGGCACCCCTCCTTCCGCCGGCTACACCCGGAGAGGGGGGTGACAGAAGACCTATGGGCCCCGGGTGCCAGACGACCTAGCTACGCCACTGTCAACCACTCATCTAAAGTTTGCGCCCACTGGGTATTATCTTGTCCTCAAACAATAATCGTTATCTGTCTTGCGTGACTTTCGCGCTTCTCAAGCGCGTTATCAGCGTGGTGTAGCATCCTACAGCACGCTGATAACGAAAGCAGCGAGGGCAGAGGTTTTTTTTTTTCCAATCAAGGAAACGCAGGCAAGGCCGATAACGATTATCATCATTTGGGGACAATACGCGGCCTCTAAAAAGCAGTTGGCACCCTATAGGCCGCATTGATAAAACGTTTCGATATCGGGCGACTTCGATTGGATAAAGGCGCTTTTACCGGCCGCTGTTTGTGTTGTGGGGTTGTGTACTTGCTCGTTTTATATGCGGTGCCGCCGAGCATGGTAGCATAAAGCATGGGACTCTATACGTTCGCACTACGGCAGTCGGAGTCAGGTACAACAGTGCGGTACTCACACATAACACCGATGCCGGTTTCGCATGTTCGCTCGGACAAGGAGAAACGAATAAGCATGTATTTTCAATGTTCCTTTGCAATTCTTTTGCCTCCGCATAGCTCTTTGCGCTCGCCATTCGATGTATGCCGAAGTGAAATAAAGCACTGAGGTGTATGTTTAAAGTTGATAGAGAGTTTTAAGCCTGTCAGTTTACGGAATTCCGAAACATTGAAGAGACGTGCGGATGGATGGATGGATGTTATGAGCGTTCCTTTTGTAACGGGGCGGTGGGTTGCGCCACCAAGCTCTTGCAACGCAGCGGCGTTGGCGGCGCCATCACGTGGCGATGACGTCAACTAGAAAACATGCACAGTAACGGCAACGACCGTTTCTTCTACCTGTCTGCTGGTGGAAAGGTGCCGGTAGGCACAAGCATTGGTGCGTATACTCCATCTCACAAGCTGGTACGTTGCAGCACTGTCGAAGGTACGAGGCGCACTCAGGCAATATCCTTGCGCAGTGCTATATAGTTCCGGGCGGAACTGGCTGATTATTGGCTACACTGGAGAGTTTTACTTTTGCTCACTAGATGATACGGTACAGCGATACGGGACATGCTCCTGACACTCATACACACCGTATACCGAGAATTACTGTGGCAATTACCGCCGGTAACCGTAATAACATGGCAGCGCCCATACAGCGCCGACCACTCGCTTCGATCTTCATGATTTCGCTCTTGTTGCTGGCTGTCCGCCCTGTCAGCAAGAAACAAGAGGCAAAATCTGTCATCGGTAAGCCTAATCTCAAGCTGAGGTCAAATCATTAGGCATGTTCTATCGTAATTATTGAGAACGCCTGTTTGATTTCACGCAGCCAGGACTAGAGACACGGTACCGAGCCGTAAAACTGGTTTGATTTCTATAGTTAGCAGATGGCGCCACAGCATTAGCATAGGGTGATGTGTAGACGATGCGGACGCTATAAAAACCTAATTGTTCACTGCATCAATAATTTACTACTGCGCTCTAGCATGGTACGTGATGACAGTAGCGAGTAAACGCCAAGTAGTCGCCGAGCAGACGCTGTGGCGCAGGCGAACAAGGGCATTCGCCCATACTACTTGCTAAGGGGGCTGCAAGGTAACTGCAGGGAAAGGCTACAGGTAAAGCGAATCCCTGCTGTCGCATGCATGTAAACGTAGATTATAATTACGGCGTCAAAACATTTTTCGCGTCAATCCATCAACCATGGTGCATGTAAAAGGATGGCAAGCAGACGCTGAGCAGACGATGCGGTGCGGATGAGCACATCTCGATGGGCATTCTGCCTTCCTATTGGCTAAGAATGCGTGCAGCTTCCACAGTACTGCACACAGCTTGTGAGATAGAGTGCAGTAGATTGCGCTTTCTTCCCCCCTTCTGCGCGAACAATGTCACAACGCAACGTTTCTAAGGCGTTGTAGTTGAAGAAGGCGTCACGAGATGGCGCTACCAGCTTTGCTACTGCCGTTCATGGCTCCGGTAACCCGGTAATCCGGATTAATGGCGTTTTTCACTGGTCGATTCGGAGCAGGATTTTTTGCTCCGCGGCAACGAATCCGAATTTCACTGGTCGATCTGGAGCGGGTTCGCGCGTTCCACTGGTCGTTTCGGATCAACTCGCTCCGCGCCGGATCGCTCTCACTTGCTCCGCCGCCGAGACGCGGATTCGGGCGGAAATAGAACGCGTCACATGGCGTCACTTCCGTCTTCAAGCGAAATCGGTACCCGGTCGGTACGCACAACATTGTGTTGGGCATAGTTTGCGGAACCAGTTTGTGTCACGTGCACGCAGACTTCCTGTGTGATCTCCCGCGGAGCGTTCGTGCGCTCCACCGGCAGACTCGGATTGGTGAAAGCCGAGCGCTCGCTCGAGGATTCAGGCGGCTGCTCCAGATCGACCAGTGAAAAACGCCATAAGAAGTTTACGGACAAACTAAGGATCTCCAATAGCGAAAGTCACCGTATAACGAACGGCTGACGCTTTGCTTGATATCCATGGTCATGTATCTACTCACGTGCATGGCGGCCTTACCCTGTGTAGAATTCCCATGCTGTGGCAGTGTTCCAAGCCGCACAATAGCATCCGCATGCAGCACTTGACGTGGCCCTCGCTCAGAGGGCGCTCGGGGTTGTGGATCAGCGTGGAGAGGTTGCAGCACAGCAGCTCGAATACCAGCAGAACACCGCTACTGCTGGCGATCACCTCAAGCAGCCTGACCACCTATGCTCGGTTTCAGCAGCGTCCATGCGAATAATGGAAATCCATAAAAATTAGGGCAGCAACTCCCCACTGGGGAATTGCCAGACAGTGCGTAGCATTGTTTGTAATCGTGATCTATGGAGCCAATACTCTATCCTTGAAACCAAGACTGCCGTGTTTTATGAGACAAGCAACTCCAAAGAATACCAGGCACACTACGACGGTGTCTCCAACATACTCGTTTTTACCACCAACCTTGTGCTTGATAAATAAAAGAAATGTTGTAGTTCTTTTCTCGCGTAATTGGCCCGCTGACATGCACGCTTCTTCCTGTTGCAGATGCAATTCTCTGGTTGCTTGCGTTTTCAGGGCGTTACGTCCTGCGCAAGCTCTCGCCTGTGAGGGCAAATCGAAACGCGCTCGCTTGCGCGAAACTAATTCATAAGAATGCACGCTCTATGCCGTTTGTCGATGCACGAGTCTGTGGCGTAATATAATGCAAAAAAAAGTGTCCGTGGCGTAATGGTTTCAGTATCGGGCTTCTATACGTTCGAATCATGCCGTCGGATAACTTTAATTGTGTTTGTTTGATTCTTTATGAAACAGAATTTAGTCTAAAATGATGAGCTTACAAAGCAGTTTGAAGCCAGAAGGACGACGTTCAGGCAAATATGTGTATTAATCATCACTAAGGTGCTGGCTGACACAATGACGCCTCGGAAGTTCTTGCGCCCACGGGCAGGTAGGTGGCAGTGGGCGTACAGAAGCTTGCGCATTCGCAGAAATGCAGCTATTCAATCCTAGATGTCGGTACGGGTTTTTTGTGACACGAAACGGAAGGTCGAACGGAACGGAGGAGAAAATTACTCCGGGAACCTAGCCAAATAATATACTACGCGTTAGCGAAAATGTGATTCACTGATAAAGCTTCAGAAATCTACTTATTTTTGACGTCTGCCAGAAAAACGATAATGAAAAACTATTTTTTTAAAGCGAAGCTCTTAGACACCCGTTCCTGCGTTGAGCGTCGGCCTCGGCGTAACCGACAGAACGAGCGGAAGCTAAAAGACGGCGAGAGCGAAGAGAGCGCGAGGAAGAAAGCGGAGGAGGAGGGTACGGCGGAAGCACGGGTAGCGGCGAGTTCCGCACGAGACGTGCTCCGCGGCGGCGACCCGCTACGAGATGGCGCCATAGTAGCGTGCGCCATCACCCGGTCGCGGATGGAGGCATGCGGCGAGCCAACGCCTCCTGTAGATAGCAGGCCTTTGGGCAAGCGCGTCCGCCGATACCGTATATGGAAACGAAGCGCTGGAGTGAGTTTGGGACCCACTGCGCATGCGCTACCTAAAGCCCCTTAAACTTCGTAAAGTACTGCCACGCTTTGAAGAATGCCACCTCCTCCTCGCGCGCTCTGGCCGAGGCCGACGCCGCGTCGCTATTGGCCTAATAGCACCACGTGGGTCATCGCGCCTTGCATCAGCGCCATTTTTGCTCGAGAAGCGTCTACGGAGTGGCGAGGAGCACATGTTGGCGCCGTTGCTACGCTCGAGCCGTGTAGGCGGCGCCACGGTCGAGCAAGGTGCGTGAAAGAGAGGAGAAACGAGGAGGAGGAGGAGAGTGTCACTACTTTATTAAGGAGCTTTAGCGCTACCTCGCCTGTGGCGCCGCCGCCGCTAGAGGGTGCGCTCCGCGCAAGCCACGCATTCCCGTACTCACGCTTTCTTGAACGATGAGCGACGCAACCTATGGAATGCAAGACATCTAAGGAACTGCTCTGAAATTTCGCTTTAGGGAGTCTCGTAATCATCGGTGAATTTTTTTCTTATACTATCTACGAAATGTGCTATTATTTTCTTTTTCAATGGATAGCTGCTAAAGCACCATAAACTTGTACAGCATACCAACAACGAGTGCTGTGTGCCTTCATTTTTTTCGTCTTATCCGCCAGGTATACCAGATGTCCTCTATCATTTCAAAACTTGCGGTAATGTAGAAGCAAAGCGTATTTTTTAATATTTATGGTTTAAGACTCCCCGTGTGGTTTTTCAAAACAAGCACAGTGTCAAGAATCCTAAAGGCCATTGCATTGTGTTCCTGGCTCGCATGCAGACTGCACAATCAGAACTAACAATAAGAACTGGATCCCTGCCGGCAGAAACATCGATCGTTTAAAGTTCTATTGTATTACTGCTTCGCAGATGACATATTGTAGAACTAACAATAAGAACTGGATCTGTGCTGGCAAAAAAAACTTCATTTAAATACTACTTTTGCCAGCATAAAAGAATCTACCGATTTTTCAAGTTAGAATTTACGGCTGTTTCTTTACAACCTGTGGCAACACTGCACTGGATCGACGCAATCTATAGCGCTACGTGTATGGAACGCCGAGAGAGAGGATCCATGTTACCGGAACCTATTTAGGAAAACGAACAGTTTGGGTCCTCCCATCTTGAAGACGGAGGCTTTGGCGACGGCTTCAAGACTGCCAAGATCTCCCGAACACCTAACAGCAACCGGATGGAGACAACTTGTACTTACTATACAAGTTGCGAGCAGTTGAGGAATGCTTTCTTAACACATCTTTGCTGTTTGAAAATCTTGAACGCCTCAGTGTAGTGCCCCCGGGCATTGGTCCTTGCGTTTATACTGGGTGTCGCACGTAACTTGTGCCGAAATTATGTAAGTGCCGCGTAGCTGGACAGAATGAAGTTAATGTTGTTTGTCGGCGCTTGGAGCAAGTCAGACAGTTCACAGCGAAGCTGTATGTGGCTACCCGATTCGTCCGTCTGTCGGTCGCCTGTACGCCTAAAACTCTTCTGGCGCAACCCCAATGCGCATGGGGGGGAAAAAAAGAAAGAGAGAAAGAGAGGCGCGCGATTGGCCACCACCACCTAGATAGCACAAGGCCTGTTTACTCCGATCCATTACGTCACGCTACCTAGCCCGAAATTTTGATGGACAAGGCTGGCGTGATGAAAGCGGTGACGTCAAAACCACTGTTGCCAACTCGGTGGCATCCCAACCAAATTCTGCTGAAGTCGGGATATACACTCTTAGAAAAATTTACACCCTTTGGGGCGTATCTTGTCCCACAACAATAATCGTCATCTGTATGGCCCGCGTTTCCTTTCTTTAACGCTGCGAGCCTGGTACTTCCCAGTCACGAACGGCATGCGCGTTATCAGTGTGACGCAGCTTCTCGACAGGAAAGTAGCGAGCGCCGAGCTTTCAAGAAAGGAAACGCAAGCAAGGCAGATGACGATTATTGTTGTGGGACAAATATACACCCCAAAGGGTGCAACCGTTTTAAGAGTGTAACGTCATCAGATTGGAGTGAAAAGGCCTTATGTTGTCTATAGGTGGGGTTGGATTAGCTGCGCCAATGTCGACGTCGTTGCTCTCCGTCGCAGCCGAGCGCGCGCGCAGCAGTTTCTCTCTGGCTCCGAAATGGGTAGGCCACACGTCATAGGTACTCCTGAGGAGCAGGCAGCTTTCGATCAGCAAAGCCGCAAGCAGAACAGGGAACGAGCTCGTCTACGCCTTGCCGATGCTGCAGCCTGGACACAAAAACAGGCTCGTGCAGCCGAGCGCAAGCAACAACTGCGTACCGAGGATCCAGCAGCCTACCAAGTCATCGTTTAATGAAGCGTCGGAATTAACCCAGTGATAAACTTCGGTGCAGCACGTTTCGGCATCACTGGTCAACCATCTGTACGGAGTACTCGGGCGGTGATTTCTGTATGTTGCCTAATTACATAATCAGTTATCATTAATTAATCGAGCTCTCAAATATTCCGAACAAAAGTGTCCATGAGAAAATTGTAGACCATCCTAAAAAATTACCGATGAAGCTTGCTACGTAAGCTTTTTTTCTCAGCCTGAAAGAATGCCACGAAAGGTGCTGCGCGACTACCGTGTGTCACTATATTGTAGTTTTTGTTTTATTGCGACAACAATTAAAGAAACTCCAGACGAGTTCTCGCTGTCGCCGTGATGTACCGCAGAAAATTCATAGCGCGGCGAGATCCCATAGCGCGCCGTAGGCTGTGGGTGCGAGGAAAAGCTTCCTAAAGTAGCGACACTCTCCTCCTCCACCTTCACTCCTCCTCGTTTCTCATCTCTCTCACGCTCCCTCCTCGACCGTGGCGCCGCCTACACTGTCGAGCGTAGCAACGGCGCCAACATGCGCCAACAACCAACCGCTCTCCTCGTTTATAGGCGGTCACTTTTGTTTGCTTTAAAAACGAATAACATTGCCTACAGTGAGCGGATTCCCTTATCTAATTGGTTGACATGAGGCGAGGAGCACGCACAAGTGGCGAGGGATTCAATGGGACTGAGCCAGTGCACTGAAAATCGATAACCGGATGAAAAAGGTGGTGCCGGCGTCTGCGATTGGTCCGCTTCCCCTTGCTTAGCTCGAGGTGGCTGGTCGAAAATCGCGGCGGCATGCAGCGGAAGGTTAAGAATGCCGCTAAAACGGATCCTCAGCAAAGAATAGTTTGCATAGCGAGGTCGTAAACGTGCCGAAAGTACTCGAAAACGTTACACGGCCACGCAAAATGTTTTATTACACGCAAATAAACCAATGCTCTCCGGCATGTGCGAGTAGCCAGTGCTACTGTACCAGTGCCTGAGCGATCGGTGGCAGCCATCGTTTATTCCTTTCGGAACGGGGCAGCCTGCGGCTATTAAGAAAAAAAAAACACTTTTGTTCGGCATATTAATGCATCTTTAATGCATGCACGTCACTTTGAAGCGGTGAGTTTTCGCGGTGTTGGGTGAAGTGGGTGGAGCCCAAAAGCTTTTGACCAATGGCCGAGGGCTAATGTCAAAAAGGCGTCGAATCAAAAATAACTATTTTTCTTTTGTTCGGTCCAATGATGCATAATCAGTGTGTACGCGTCATATCAGACGGGGGACAATGGCGGTTTTCGTGACGTCGTGCGACAGACTGGCGCAGTGGGGTGTTTCAAAAAAGTTTTTCACCAATCGCGAAGGGCTGATTGCAAAATTGGAATAGAAAAGTTTGGAATAGCTTTACGTTAGAGCGCCCATTGTCTCGAAACTGCATGGTGGCATCCTGGAGATTCAAGTGGATACGTCTTGCGAACTCACCGGCTTCAATACGTAAATTGCAATTTGTGTTGTAACGCAATTACTTGAAAGTTAATCAGTGATTTTTGTTAATTTTAGTTGCATATGTGTTTTGATTTCCCGTGCTAATAATGTTCGCTTCTTCGAATAATCCAGGGGCCCTATAACGTAAAACTATTCCAATATGTTTTTATTCCAATCTCCTGAAGTCGAATTTGCGTAGCCACTGACGCAAGCACCGGGCGGTCACCCGCAGAGTTATCTGGACAGACCAATCAAACGCTCTCCTCGTTCATAGGAGGTAACTTTTGTCTGCTTGAAAAACGAATAGCATTGCCTACACTGAGCGGCTTGTATCTAATTGGCTGACAAGAGGCGAGAAGAATGCTCAAGTGGAGAGGGATTCGATGGGGCAGAGCCAGTGCACTGAAAAGCGACAACCAGGTGAAGAGAGTGGTGCCGGCGTCTGCGATTGGTCCGCTTTCCTTACTTAGCTTGCGGTGGCTGGTCGAAAATCGTGGTGGCATGCAACGGAAGCTTAAGAATGACCCTAAAACGGATCCTCAGCAGAGAAGAGTTGGCCGAATGAGCTCGTAAACGTGCCGAAAGTGCTCGAAAACGTTACGCGGCCACGCAAGAAGTTTTATTATACGCAAATAAACCCATGCTCTCTGGCAGGTACAAGTAGACATCGCCTGAGCTATCGGCGGCAGCCATCTTTTATTCCTTTCAGAACGGGGCAGCCTGCGGCTATTCAGAAGAAAAATTCAGTTTTGCTCGGCATATTAATGCATATTTAATGCATACACGCCACTTTGACGCAGTGAGTTTTCGTGGTTTTGTGACGTCGCGTGACAGGCAGGTGAAGTGGGTGCAGCCCGAAAACTTCAGACCAATAGCCGGGGGCTAATGGCGAAAAGGCGTCGAATCAGAAATAACTGTTTTTCTTTTTTCGGTCAAATCATGCATAATCAGTGTGTACACATCATATCAGATGGGGAGTTATCGCGGTTTTCGTGACGTCGCGTGACAGACAGGTGAAGTGGGGTTGGTCCAAAAAAGTTTTGACCAATCACGGAGGGCTGATAGCAGAAATGGAATAGAAAAGTCTGGAATAGTTTTACGTTATAGCGCCCCAGCGCAAGGACAAGAATTATGCTACCTGCTTCAGGCGAGTTTTAAAAATTCCGGGAACCTTAAAAGTTATCAAGCCGTATCTGTCACGTTTGGTTTTCAATTAAGTTTGAGTTGATCGAAATACAGCGCTTGTCCCGTGTGTCTTCCGTGCGTAGCTATTGTGGATAAGGAGGTGTTGAGATGAGTTCCAGTTCGCCCGATTCGCCATCCTCGTGCAGTCCTACGCTATATCCTCGATTTGCACATTCTTAATCGACCTTCTTGTGTTTCAACCACACGAATTAGCGCTGCATTCTTGTAATTATTAGGAAAGCATGGTATTAGTGTACCAGAACAGCGTACTTCGACTTACGTTATTATGCTTGCACATATACATTATTACTATATGCATTACCATCGCTCTTTAGTTGGGGCCATGATAGCGTTCTCTATCACACAGATACGGCATATGTTGTACTGCTTGTACTTACATTTTCGTGTTCCAGATGCTGTATGGCCTTGATTTCCCTATAGTAAAGTAAAAATGGAGTGCGTTCTGCACATCGCGCGCTTGGGAACGAGCGAGAGGCTCAAAATCATACCTGAGAGTCGCGCGCGGCAGGCTATTGTCGGCAGCTCTGTGCGGAATTTTCTTCACAGCCACTACCTTTCCTGTCAAGGAGCACCGAGCCTTCAAAACCACACCGTGCGCGCCTTCGCCGATCCATCCGAGCGCCTTGTAATTATCCATCGTTCACTCTTTCTTTCAGCCGCGGTGCATCGCACTTAAGCGATCCAGGTGCTTGTTGTGTACGCGCCCGAGGTTGCTATGGTGCTGAAGAGCGCGCATTTTGTTTTGCGCAATGCCCGATACAGTTTGAACGAGGCGTTCTGGCATGGGAGAAACACTGTGACGCTGTCTGGGTAAACTAATCGAAAAGTGTTTCTCTAGTTACCGCGACTGGATGTCGCAATTTGTGCTTCGAAAGCGCATGCAACGCCCGTACGTCGCAGTATAGGTCGAATTTCCCGCGTTTGTAGTCGTCCGCCTCACGGAACGGGAACGTGTGGACAACGGCAAAAAGAAGTGGGCAGTCGGAAGCCTTTTATTCCGTCATTCTTTGAGACACATCAAGCACACGCCCCGCTAAATATTTTTCGCTCCCGCTGCTGTTGCCTACCGGCCCCGCCGCTGCTGCGATGCTGTGTAGATGTCGCTAGTCACAAAAGATGATTCCGACTCCTCCAGCCAATCAATGACTGCGAAGCCAGCTCCCATTTGTTTGGTGTTCGTGCTGTAGCGTGTGTGTGGTATTTGGCGGTGAGCGTAAACCCTCATGAATGCCCGTGTAACGGGCCGACCGTTGAAATATTGTTTCGTCGATGACCATCGGCAACAAGCGTCGACGCCGTTGCACGCCCTGGCGTGGCGCAAGCGACGCCTCGCGCGGTGAATGAGAAGAACCGGCTTCTCTCGCAAACATAGCCGCCACCGACCGCCGCTCTCCTAACATGGCCGACATGACGGATAACCGGGCAGCAGCGCTCTGGGACACGGCAACACTGCCGGTCGGCCTCTGAAACGTCATTTCTCCGCCGTCTACGCGTAGAAAGTGTGCGGTAAGTGGCCCTTTTCCGCGGCGACCTGCGGGCTTGCGCGGAGATTTCGGTGCCAGCAACGACACACCAGTGATCGAAAGAAGGTAGCGCTGTCCCTCGCAGCGCCGTGCCGGTTCGGACGCGCTACTGGGACGAACATTTTTCGCGGGCGCGTTCCCCGGGGCAGAGCGAACGCCGCGCCTGCGGGCTTGCGACAGCAGCTCCCGCTACGAGCGTGGATCGAGCAGGTGTGTGCGTGTGTTCGAATGCACTGCGGGGACAGGTCTTTGCCGCGTAGACTCCCTCCGGTCGGGGGAAGAAAAAAAAAACGTAAAAAGCACCGAAAGAATAGAAAAAGGAGCGGCGGATGTCGAGCTAGTCGAACGCCGCCGCTTCGCAAAGCGCGCCCAACGCTTAGGCTTAGTGGCTGTGTTTGAAGATTTTCGAAAGGTTTTGCCTTGAGGAGCGCCCAGGAACAAGCCAGCAACGCGTCGCGCCGAGCTGAAGCCTAAACGGCGCAGCGCTCGCAGTTCATGTGTGCATCTGCCGCGGGTCCCGACTTTTGCGTGTTCCGTTACGAGCGTTGCCCTGCTGGCCGAGACCCCCCGCGTTTCGGTGTGCAATGCCCGCGGAAGCGTCTCTTCTCGGCGTTTCCGAACAGTGGGTGATGTTCTTTGCAGCGTTCCTATTACAACTGACGCGCGTCTCAAAGTTGCCGCTTTGGAAAGCGTTCGACGTAGTACGAGGCGTGACTGCTTGCAAAGAGCGTGTCGTCCTTTTAACTGCAGTCATTAACATTCTTCGCAGGCCCTCGGCGCCTTATTGGTCGTGTTGTAAAATATGCTTTTCCCCTTCGCAGGGACCTCGAGCTGTAATCGGTTTGTAAACATGATGATCAGCGACGCGCGTCTGCCGTTATGCTGGTGGCGCGATCCTCTCGCTTTGATGACGCGAGTGTACTGCGTTAGCTGTTACGAGCTAGCAAAAAAGTAGCACTGTTGCTTCTCCCCATCCCTCTCGACCTTTTTTTATTTGCGGCGTTGCAGTGCTTCCGACCTACACGTAATGAGCCGTCTGTGTACTAGTGTATGTAAGCGATACGTCTGGACGCGCGTTTGCGTCTGCTGGTTTAAAATTCCGGGGCTGCATGATAACCGCTAACCTAAATCGCGTTAGTAGCGCGATGGAACGGAACATGTAGCCCCTCTCGGTTGCGGTCGTCTAGGTGAGGTCAAAGCTCACTTGCGGCGCACGCGAAATAAAATAACAAGAAGTAAAAGCGACTTTATCGAAATTGTAAGTCAGACTGGCGTGTAGCCCTTGCATAAAAAGACTGCAACATTGACGCACACGCTCACTATTATGAGGAATTTTTTAAATATTTGTGCAAGTTCTTAGTGCCTGCACTACAAGCATGCTCACTCAATGAAGCAGGTCAGAAAATCTCTCTCTCTCTCAATGTATGTCTCTGTGCTGGTGTTGTTTGCGGCAGGGTGAAGTAATCAGCAAGTGAAACGAAGACAGCATGGAGCCAGCTACAAATGGTTGTAAAGATGGCCCAACTCCACTCCTGGTACAGAACCATTCTGAAGGAACACCTCAGCAGGTCGGTCTCCCAATATCATCACCTCTTGCTTGGCCACCTTAAAAAAAGGGGGGGGGGGGATACATTTTAGCCTAGAACCCCTGTGCTGCAGTATTGTCTGCCACCCGATGACCACTAACCTCCACAAAGTGCTTTTCCTTGTTAAATCCTTTCGCGACCCCTTGTACATCAAATTGCTCATTGCCTTTAGTACTTTTCAATATTTACTTGGAAGTGATTTTTTTGCTCATCCCAGATATGAAGTCAAATGCATGAAGAAGGGTGTGGAGGTGGTTTAATTGTAATCTTGCTGTCTGCCTTCGAGAAAATTGACAGTTGATTTAGACTATGCCATTGTGTAGCCACAAATGACTAAAAACAACTGTGAAGCGAATTTTCATTTGAAGTACTGTGTCGTGATGCAGAAATCTATGATGAAGCATTAAAATGACAACCCAACACGCAGCGTTAAGTCTTGAGATCTCCGTGTTCGGACAAAGGGGATATAAACAAATACACGAGGATGTGGATACTCCGACCACGTACATGGAAATGCTGCTTTAAAACCTGACGCTTAAACTGAAAATTTTATTTTAAATTTTTGTAGCATACCACTCAGTAATATAAACTAACCTGGAAAGCAATTATCTGATCTGTCTTCATGTTGAAAGAGGATATACATTGTGGCTTCATGTTATGTACACTTAGGAGCAAAGGTGTAGAGGCCATAGCATCAGCGAAAAGGGAAAGATTTGTCACTACAGTGTAATGTGAAATTGGGTCAGTACTTTGCAGCTGGTCGCACTTGTAAATATGGGTTGTAACGCATACTCATTTCGTACTGGTGTCCAGGCTACAAAAATTTGTTTCTTTCTGCATCTCCTTTTTTAGGCTTTAGCCCACGACTGTATGTTACCGCCACTTTACAGCTGACCTTTGGAGAAAGCTCATCTGCGGCAGATATGTCACTGTGTGCCTTCTAATATTTGTAAGAACGAGAAGAAAGAGGGTTAACTGAGGGGCGGATTTTATTAACCATGTCATGAGAAGCCAACAAACAAAGACACCATGGAATACATAGGGGAGATTATTTGCACTTACTAATTGAATTAAAGAAATAAGTTAATGCCAATGAAAGTGGATGCAAAAACAACTTGCCGCAGGTGGGGAATGATCCCATGTCTTCGCATTACGCCTGCGATGCTCTAGCCATCTAATAGATCTAATATTTATATAAGTTTGTGCAACCACGCTGTTTAGGTTACACATTATTTGGTTGGAATTGCAGGCATCTTAAATGTTAAGTGTGTGATTGCTTGCGAATTGTTTTGGAGAGAGATGGCACAATAATCGTAAGTGCAGAAAAGTCGGATGATGTTACTAGCAGGGTGTCAGTCAAAATATAAAACCTTGAAAATGAGGAATTTTGTTCAAGTTTGTCAATCCTGAAAAATTCATGAAAAAATGATCAAACACTGTCAGGGAATTAGCACCTAAGCATAGCTCCTCGAAAGAACATTTCTTCAGTATATGTACTAAACATTTGAAAATCCATCCACTTACAGAGCATTTCAAGCAGATTTCGAATATGTCATTAATTTATGCGTAGCTGCTACACTTCTTGAGTTAAGTCCTACACAATGGCAAAATAGTGATTTTGCAGGCACTGTACTGTGTAATAAACTAATGCTCGCTTTGCGCTGTAGCTTATTTAGCTCTTTGTAGACCGCAAACTGCCGATATCTATTCAAACAGTGTGCTCAATTACTGGAATTATAAAAAATGAATTGGGACACTTCAACTAATTTTTTTCATGATCACATGAAAATAACCTTGTAGTGTACACTACAATTGCTTTATAGTAATGAAATTTGGCATACATACTTTTGAAGATATGTACAGTGCTAATATCTACTTGAAATTGCAATATCTCCAAGCAGTAAGTTTCAAAAGTACATGGTTACATTTCAGAGAATTGAGAAAAAGAATTAGTTAAAATGTTCTAATCTTTTTGCGTAGTTTCAGTAATTGTACACACTGTTCGGCTAGATATCGGCACTTTGTTATGGACAAAGAGCTAAACAAGTTACAGCACGATGCTTTCGTGAAAATTTATTACACAAAGTGCCCATAAAGATGACTATATTTTGGCATTGCGCATCACCATAACTCCAAAACTTTAACAGCTACACAAAAAGTAGTGCCACATTTGGAATCTGTATCGAAAACTCTATACTTCACTGAATTTCGAAACCTCTAACACAAGTAATAAAAAAGAAGTTGCCTCGAGGAGTGTCTCCCTTAATACAGTAGGAAAAAACCACAAATAGGTAGGGAAATTTGAAAGTGCCAGCTTAGTAGGCACCCCGTTTGGGTGAAAAATGTTGCTCTAGCATTTTTAAGTACGTTTCTGAGCTGCACAAAGCTATGCACTTTGCATTTGGTATTACCACTGTTGTGTAGGTTGTTCTTGGTACACGATACCTGTTTCATGTATTGTTACACATTGTTTGCTCTAATCCCTAAATACGGTTCCTTTTCCAAAGCCTTACTTGAATGAGTAATGCACCTTTCAGCTTGATAACGTAATTAGAAGTTGCCTTATGACCTGTATGTCATCTTCTGGTGGTTTTATCTCTTCGATGCAGCTTTAATGTGTATACTGGGTTCTGAATTTCGGGAGACATTCGTTAACTTGTGTTCATTGATGTTAGCCTTTCACATTGGGCAGTACATGTATTGTAAAAAAGTCTCAAATACCATTTATGCGGTACATTTTACAGTACATGCGCTCACCGTTTCGGGCCTACTATTCATTGTACGCTCCATTTTCTTGTTCCCTCCATGGGTGCATTAATGAAATCTAACTAATAAATTGTGCATAATTGTTGTGAACAGAATCTATTGTCAATGTGTGCCAGTTCTGGTTGCTGGATGACAAATGTGTTGCTATGAAGACGCCCGTGCCGGCACATTTTGACATACTTTTCGCTGTACCTTTGGTTGTTAGACTTCAAACCTGGAGAAACAACTTGAACTGCCATTGTCCAGGGAGCTTTAGCATGTTTTTAAGCGTTTGTGCAACTTAGTGGAAAAGGATGCTTGGCAATATCTGCAAGCCAAGGCAGGTTCAGTGGCTTAATCTCGCTGTGGAATGCTTGCATTGAAATGACCATGTTGCCGGGCTCTACACTACTTTAGTAGCGGCGTAGTTCCATACAGCACGTAGCATCTATGTTGTTCAAAAAGAGGTTGGTTAGCTAAAGCTAACTAGCTGATGGTAGCTAGTTACGTTGAGCGTGTAGTGCACCATCAAAGAGTGGCTGGTTAGGTAGGGATAGTAAGCTAATGCTACGTCGCTATACTTGCCCTTTTGACAAAGGTAGTGCAGTCATAGCACTCTCACCCTGTCTCCATGCCTTCTGCAGAATAACTACTTCATATTATGCGAATGAAGCAGTTACTGCGTGGACCAATATAACTGGCAGCTCGAGCAGGGGCCAGTTTGTCATGTTTGTTGGAGCAACCATACGCATTATTCAAGAGGCTTATGTAGTGATATATTGTCACTACCACTTGTGGATGTAAAGGTTATGTCAAATTACATACTATTTATTCACCTTGAGGCTGTGCTGTCATGGTCACAAGTGTAACCTGTGCGCAGTGGCCGCTGGTCGCAGAAACATGGCAATCAGCTCGTTTGGTAGTCAATAGGATCATATCTGCTATGCCTACCACATAGTAATGGCATCATATAGTGTGGCATAAACAAGTATGAGACAACATTACATCTATTTGTATGATGCATACCTTCATATGTGGTGCACTATTTTTTGGTTGAAATTACGAGCAGCGAGACAAATTAGTCTTTGTACCATTGCCTGCCATGTGTGAAACGGGCTACTATGGTGTGAACAGTGCCGTTGCATCCTCTGCAGAGAATGTGTGCGGACTGCTAACATTTGCTGCGAGTTTGCGAATACTGTACGTACTGCAGTGGCTCGGTGACTGTGGTGTTCTGCTGTCGAGCGCAAGGTCATGGGAGCAATTCCCGGCTGCAGCCGCCTAGTTCCGACGGGGGCGGAATGCAGAATGGTTGTTTACTTAGATTTAGATGTATTTTGCAGTTGAAATTAATACAGAGCCCTCCCCCACTGTGGCATGTTTCATAGCTCATGGGGGACTTTGGGATGTTGGGAACTCCACTTTGGGAATGCCACAATCTGATGCGATTTGTTAAAACTGCCATTAAAAAAAAAACAATTTCTTAACTTCACTTGCAGGAAAAGAAGTCACCTGAAAAGCATGGCACAAAGGCTGCAGTAACCCAGGATGCACCCGCCGTCACTTCGAGAGCAGCTCGTCATGCTAATGCAAACAGGTCAGCTTCACCAAACACAGTGTTTGCGCTTTCTTTGCTGTCTGGTTTACCGTCAACAGGCATTTGCATTTCAACTCCTTCTAGCATAATGTTCCGCTGCAGTTTCGTTAGTTGGGGCTGCCTTGTATTGAAATGTCCTTTTTTGTTTTCTGAAGTTAATGCTTTTTTTTTTCTTTTTCCCTTTATACATGAGGTAAACAGCACAAGGTAAGAGGATGTAATATGTGGCACTCCAATACATTCTACTTTTGCTGACGATAGCTTATGTCAGACACCTTAGTCTAGACACCAAGTGAAGGTTCAGTAATCATGTTCCTCTTAAAGGCCTGACGTGCTTTGCATTAAGGATATTTGAGGAACACTTGAAACAGGCAGTCCAGAAGCCAACAAGGATGCCATTGTGATGTAGTATGCAACAGCGACGACAACTGAAAGCACTGTCCACTTGCTGCAAACAGTACTTTCAGGACAAGGTGCATTATTCGAATGCTCGGTATGGGTCAGTGTTCATGCTCACCTGCTTTGATTCAGATATCAAATAGGCCTCCTCCCCCCCACCCCCCTCCACACACACACATTCAAATTCCTTTCCTTTGCAGCAAAGCATCCTCGAAAAGCAGCACAGCATCCGCTGCAGCATCTACGGGAAGCAAGGCTGCATCCGCTGCGGCACCAGCTACTGTGGGAAACTCCGAAAGCACCACGCCTTCAGCAGGAAGTCGCCGAACCTCGCGCAACTGCGCCCCTGGTCCCACCGCTGGGGCCTCCGCCACTGCTGGACGGGTGCCAGCAAAACCACCGCCTCGTGAATCCTCTGGCAGGCGAGGGGCCGCAGCTACTGCTTCCAGCACTGTGGAGAGTGCGGCGCCCACCAGCAGCTCTCCGCCTGCGTGAGTGACATTTGCCATTTACAACAACTCTTTTCTTGCTCCATAGCTTCTTGGTTTTCTTACGCTCGTGTTTCAGCGACCGCTCGCACATCCGTACGTTTAGTTTCTTTAGTTTAGCCAGTATTTAGTTTTGGTTTCGTCTCGCGGGCTGGTTCCATTCATGTGCTCCTAAAATCTGATGTCTGTCTGGTTTCTAATCTCTGAAAGGGTCACCGTTAAATGCTCGCTTGTCTGTTGCTCACAGGCGTGTGGTTACATCTGCTCATAGGTGGGCGCTGGTGTATACAAACGATGCCGCCATATACAAATGATGCCGCCATGCCTACATTTCTTTTCATTTTGGTGAAACATTTTGGTGAAAAAAACTTGACCCTCAAAGGGTAAAAAAACAACAACCATGTGGTCAAAATAAATTTGGAGTTCCCCGCTACAGCACGCCTCGTAATCGAATCGTGGTGTTGGCACGTGCAACCTGCTCTTCACCGCAGGGCGGCAAAGGAAGCCGACACCACACCGCCTCCTCGGAGAGCCCGCAAACGCGAAAGTCCGCGGTCGCCAGGCTCCTCGTCCGACACGGCAGGCGGTAGTGGGTCGGGGCGGGCGAGCAAGCGTATGCGGCTACAGTACCAGCCCTTCCAGTCGCCGGGTGTGCTGCCCACACTTGTGCTGCGCACCAGCTCTCCCAAGGCGCCCCAGCAGGAGGACAAGGTGGTGGTATTCCAGAAGGGCGAGTTCCTGGCCGTGCGCAACGAGACCGGTGAGTGGGAGGAAATGGCAACGGGGGGGGGGGGGGGGGGGGGGGCTGCGTGGGGTCCTCGATCCACTGAACTGCGGGAAAAACGCAACCTTAAATGTGCATTCATAGAATGACACGAGTGCACGCTTGCAGCTGGTTGCAAGCGTGCACCCGTGACGTCTGTTCAAGTTGTGGTGTTGCCAAAACAACTGGCAAGGAGGCATGACCGACTGTGCGGCTTCCGAGACATATAACCTCATAATTTAGTAAATTATTAACCACTTCTGGGACTTGGACGTGCTGGGATTGGCCACACGTTTCTGGTAGAAGAGGGCACATATCTACTTTTTCGAATATGAATAGTAAGTATATTGAATATTGAATAGTCAAATCCAGATGCATATATTTACAGCAGGAATGATCCTTCGGTATAGTTAGGTACCATGGTTTTACTGGCAAGTGAAAAGAAAGAAGCAAATTATAATCAGTTTTATCCACGTAAGCTAAATAAATGGTTAAAAAAAATCAAGATCTTTTTGAAAGAAAAAGAAAAAGTTGCTGAAGGCGTGGTATACACAGAGAGAGAAGGGCCCGTTGCAAGGGAAAGAACACTGGTTGTAATGTAAAAGATGAAACTGCTACATCACTAGGCTGCAAGAAACGCTAAATGGCAGACTACAAGCAAAAATAACCTGTTGCCATGTTGGCTTCGGCCGCAAAACCTAAACAAAGCTTGCATTACCATTTTTATTTCTACATTGCTTCGAAAACTTTTGTCATCGTTTCACTTTTGATAACTTGATACATTGTTTAGCAGAGAAAGTAACCCGACTTTAACAGTTAGTTATTGCAAAATATTTGCTTAGTTGCTATATTCAAAAATACCGAATAGTTCATCTTCAAATAAGAATATTTAGTGTGTAATATTCGGTGCGTATTCGAAACTTAGAATATTCGCCCACCACTACTTTCTGTTAAAAACTGCCAAGGATTAGCCCAGCTCGTCACCGGTACTTTATCACTAAGTGCCGGGTGAGTCTTCGAATTTTCTGCTTTAGAAATTACTCACATGTGCCACAGTGGCCAGTTAAGTGTTTGTGGGGACAAATGGCGCTTGCTAAAATGCCACTTGTAAAACGTCTGATCTCTTTGTAGCTGCTATAGCAATTTGAGTTCGCGCCTCGGTATAATGAATTATTAGATGTGTTGAAGTCAACCTAAGAAGTTCCTTGCTGATATCAGTCTGCAGAATGTGCTTATAACAAATGTCGAACCTAAGGAAGGTAGTTTCGTGTCAGGTGCGACTTCTTTGTGATGAGGTTTGATTCTGCCTAGTGTTTGCACTGGTTTGTGATGCCTTTTGTCTGAAGCCTCTTGTGTGTCATATGTCTAATAATAATAATAACAATAAAAAAAACTGAAAAGGCTTCACAAGAAGGTGCAAAGGTCTGTACCGAAACATCAGAGGCCGCAACTGTAATTCACTGAGCACATGCTAGATTGCACCCCCAATACCGTGCCACAGCAAGTACAAGACAATTCACGAAGAGCATGTATGAGTTGGCAGTAGAACCTATCGCGATTCCCTTATGTCAGTTTCGCTGTGAAGAGCTTTTATATTTTTTAAAACTGCTTAGTACTAATTTTGAAACCTTTGACTTGAGGAATGTATGAGGGTGACAAGCAGGGCTTCACTTGCTCCTTGCCCGTTGTGCGCCTTCTGCTGGTGATGATGGTAATGCAGGAATGTCTTGTTCTGTTGTAGGGAGCTTCTATGTATGCCGCACTGCACAAAACGTCTACAAGAGCAGCAAGCGCTTCAAGATCCAGTGGCTGAACAATGACAGCGAGCCAGATATTTACGCTCCTGACTTTTACGATAACACGGGTGAGTCGCTGTCATTTTGGTTTTCCCGTCTTTCTTCGGTTTAAAACATCTGCAGAAACCAAGAAATTGCGAGGTGCCAGACTGTAGCTGAGTGGGTTTCTAAGTCCACACGTTCTGTGTGTGAGGGAGCCTGAAATGTATAGCATGTTCCATGTTTGCTTCTTCTAGCTCAAATTTTAAGAAGAAAAAAACTGTATGCTCGTCTATTTTCAGCTCAGATTTTAAGGAAGAAACTGTCTAGAGCATATGGCTCCGTTCGGCCTGTTCACTTATATTATCTAAGAAAGCAGACATTATATTTACCCAGATAAGTAAAGAAGCCCTTAATTGTAACACTACTCCAATTTTCATATTTAGAATTTAGAAAGAAACCTGAAAATGTTCAAGTGAATATACAGTTGAATGAACATGGATGCAAAGAAGCAAGTTTAAAATCTTGCTTTTTTTGCATATATTGGCATGCATACTAATAAATACCATATTTACCCAAATCTAACGCACCTTTTTTTCTCCTGCACGTTACGATCTGATATGCAACCTAAGCCTCGTATGAGGCGTTGGCAACAGCGTATCAGAGCTGTAAGAAGCGGCGTCATCACCATCACAACATGGCAACAGAGCACATTTTCGTGGAGGTTGTTGTGGGTTCACTTTGTGCTCTACTACGATTGGAGTGGTATTCTCGCTCAGTCACTTTCGGTGATACTTCGGTGCGACGAAGCACCAGATGCCTTACTGTTTCTGGTGCTGTTCCAAGCTCACTTTCTCTTGGCCACATTCTTTGTCAAGTCTGATGCAAAGTACCATATTTATTCGATTCTAAGGCGCCCTCAATTGTAAAGTGCACTCGCTGAGACCTTAAAAAAGGAAAGTTCTTTGCAGTACCTTGCACCTCATTCTTTCATACAGAAATACAACTTTCTCTCATTTAGAAAAACAAAAGTTTACTCTCAGTACACTAAAGTTGTGATTAATAAGAGAAGTCGGTTTCACCCAAAAGGCAAAGCATCAATTGCGATTGCAAATTAGTGGACAGCTATACGAAGTAAGGATACAAGTTTTATTGTCCGTATAAACTTGTAAACATTCGCTTACTAATGCGGCCACAAGCAAACACGAACACGCCTCACTCAATGACCATGAAAACTCGCTATCAAAATGCTGGAGTGAGGAAGTATCAGGCCATTTTGAAGCGCTATCAGGATCGAGTGAATTGACCTTCATGCTGCCCAGACACGTAGACTGTCCTCTCCTGTTTGCGCCAGCCCTGCACGCAAGTTTCGGGAACTCCAAATGTCGATGATGCAGCTCAATTTCCGTTCGCCTCTGCGCACATGATCACATTCCTTTTAATTGCGTCCTCATTATGAACTCGGCGCATCTTCTCATTGGCGCATCTCGGCGAACTCGGCGCATCTTCTCATCGCATGTCTTCGCAGTCGGCACTTCCATGCTCACAGAGCAAACGCAGGAAACGGGAAGGCTGATGGTGGACTAACCTAAGCACATATACTACAGCACATGGAGGAAGCTATGGCAGCTAGGCTCGAAACACACACGAGGCGGCCATTTTGAAGCGCCGATGGAGATATGGTAACGCAGATTTAGGCCCGCACTCGATTCTAATGCGCATGCAATTTTTAGGCCCGTTCTATCGGAAAGAAAGTGCGGGTTAGATTCGAGTAAGTAGGCTAATGTGAAATCTTGCAAAAGTGATAGTAGTATCTCTAAATGTGAGTAGTATCTCTAAAAGTGATCGCTGGAGGATACCGCCTCTGTGAACTTCGTATTTGTGGCCAATGTAATGCAAGTAACGATAAAAATGCACCTCTTTCATGAATGCTCAAATAAAAGAAAAATTCTGTGAACGTTAATTCTGCACATCTTGCTTTTTTATGTTTGCAAACATAAGAATGCTGTCTTTTAATTCTATAATCCAGGGGCATATTACATTCAGTTGCACTTGTATTATGTTACTTTTCTCCCATGAAAATTAGGTGCAGGCTTGTATCAGGTAAATACGGTGTTAGATATAATAAATGTACTTTCATGTTGAATACAACTTTGTTATAATGAGCTTTGACTATATACAGTTGCGGACAAGTTTTTCGAAGTCCAAGAATTTGGACTTGATGGATATGCTGGACTTAATAATAATTGCACCGTTAGGGTTCCCATAGAGCTAATGCATTTTCGCGACCGATTTTTTGAACAAATTTAGGGCCCAATGTTCGGTTTTCCGGACTATATCGCTCATTCTGAGCCACACTACCCAATCTTGAGAGCCGCCGTGTCGTATTTCCTGCTCGCTTGGCTACTGCTCTGTTCTGTAGCCTTCAAGATTGGGAGGCGTGCGCGCAACATCCTCCCGTCTTGGAGGTTATGCTCACTCTTCCTTGGCTGACAAAACGCTCCAGGGGATGGCACAATATTTAAAAATGTTTTTCGGTTAGCGCTAGCGTTGCGATCGCCTAATGGTGGGACCCCTCCCCCCCTTTTTTTAAGGTTTTGGTTGCTTTTTGCATATGGTGTGTGAACTGAGCAGGTGGGTCTTGGAGATGATGTCACATCTTCGTGTTTGTACGGCTTTGCATCTGTGTGATTGGCACCGCCTCGTGTGCCTTCGCGAGAGCCAAGTGGTACGAAAAAACATGGCTTGTTTTTTATGCGAAGCGTACTAGCCGCACAACCACGCTCTTCCTTGCTGCGCCGCGCGCGGCTGCGTAGCTACCATATGACGTCATAACAGCTGCAAAAGCGGAGGCTCAACTCATGCGCTCGCTTGCGGCAGCGTAGCTGCATAGCCGGGTCTCAGCTCGTGCGCTCGCCTGCATGAGTTGTTTCTTCGTGTAGCCGAACCAAATACAGTCGAACCCCGCTACAACGAACGTCGCTTCAACGAAATTTTCGCTTCAACGAAATATTTCCAATTCCCCGTCAGCTCGCTATACAAAGTAATGGAACAAATTTCTCATCACAACGAACCATTTTTGGGGCGCGTTTCCGCTTCAACGAAATTTTTGCTATGCGAAGCTCGATTTAAAAATATATCTTACAATAAAACAAGCATATCGCCGCCCATCTATGTACTTCCATAGGCCCACGCTGCTTTGTTTCGCTAAACATTCGCTGGACCAAACTAATCCACTCACTGAAACGCACATGATCACCGCCATAGCTTGGTGTTGATGACTATCGGGTTGGCTGCCTTGCGACAAGGCGCGGGGGCAAGCTCCCGTTTTCTTCCAATCCAATTCAGAGCCGCAACCAATCCGTTGCCAAAGGACGCAGCAGCCTGGCAACAGCAGCGCGTTTGCCCTAGTTTTTTTCACTCGTGCTTGTGCTGCTAGTGCGCTGTAATGAATGCGAGCATGGCGACTTCATCTAGAAAGCGGAAGTTCCTCTCGCTTGAAGAGAAGGCACGGATTATCAGCGCGGCATCCAGTGGCAGGAAAAAGGGAGATGTTGCAGCGGACTTCGGCATCTCACAGAGCACGCTGTCAACGATCTTGAAGTCGAAAGACGCGATAGCGCAAGCTCTTTCTTCGGGGACATCCGCGAAGCGGAAAAAGCTGACGCAAGCGGCTCATGAGGACCTTGAGAAGGCTCTGTACACGTGGTTCCTCGACGTGCGCGCAAAGAAGATGCCGGTCAGCGGAAACATGTTGCAGCAAAAGGCACTTGGCTATGCCTGTATGCTGGGCATCAATGATTTCAAAGCCAGCTCAGGGTGGCTGACCCGTTTTAAGGCCAGGCATGAAATCGTCGCTAAAGTGCTGTGTGGGGAGTCGGCCTCATCAGACGCCGACGCTGCATCTGCTTGGGCATCAGCTACTGTGCCGGAATTAATGGAGAAATATGCCACATCAGACATATACAATGCCGATGAAACGGGACTTTTCTTCGAGCTCCTCCCCTCCAAGACGCTTCACATGAAGGGCCAGCCATGCAGCGGAGGGAAGCATAGCAAAAAGCGTGTGACTGTGCTCCTGTGCTGCAACATGGACGGGTCTGAAAAGCGCTGCCCACTGGTGATAGGCAGAAGTGCGAAGCCGCGGTGCTTCAAAGGTGGCAAGAGCCTGCCCGTCAAATATGTTGCCAATAAGAAGTCTTGGATGACAGGGGCCGTTTTCAAAGAGTGGCTAACCGCTTTCGACCGTGACATGACGGCAAAGAAACGTAAGGTTTGTTTGCTCATCGACAATTGCTCAGCGCATAACGTTGAAGACGTTCAGCTTCAAAGCGTGGAAGTAAGATTCTTCCCGCCGAATTGCACGGCTTTAATCCAGCCGCTGGATCAAGGTATCATCAATAGCGTTAAAAGCGCTTATCGACAGCGACTGATTCAGCGGCTGGTGTTAAACATCGACACCGGTCGGGCAATTGAAGTGGATTTGTACATGGCTGTACAGATGGTCTCAGCAGCGTGGACGGCAACCAGTCGCAGTATCATCTACAACTGTTTTGTGCACGCCGGCTTTCACTCCGATGCTCAACTGGCAGCGAACTCCACGTCGGACGAGGAAGGCTGCAGTACAATTGCTCCACCCTCCACAGAGGCCAATGCGGCATGGGCAGCCCTTCAGGACTCCGGAGATGTGCCGGCCGATGTTCACATCGGCGACTACATCGCTGTTGACAGTGAAGTGCTAGCTCACGAGGAGCTGAGTGACGAAGCTATAATTGAGGGCGTTCGCCACAACGACGCATCATCGGATGATGACAGCGACGCGGAGGACTTAGCGCCACCACCTGCAATAAAAGTGATGGATGCTTTTGATGTGATCCGCAGATTTTTCGGTGCTCACGATGACGACGTCGCGATGCAACTGTTCACCGAGTGCGAAAGCCGCGCCACTGCACTCGTGGCAAAAAAAAAGAAGCAGAAGAAGCTGACCGACTTCTTTGGAAATAAATGATGTTTTGGGACTATGTGGTCCAACCTGACAGTGTTTTTGGCCTGTTTTCGCCTCAACGAAATTTCGCTTTAACGAAATTTTTCGCGCGCCCCGTCAGTTTCGTTGTAGCGAGGTTCAACTGTATAGCCAAGCAACAGCAGTTCACCAGGCTAAACAGTGGTTCAACAACTAAAATAAAGGCTAGTCTGCTTTGCATCCTGGACTTAACCTTAGCTAAGCCACAGCCATTTTTTAATCTCCATGGCGATCTCCGGCAACAGAGATCGCCAACATAGTAATGCTCTTGTCCGACTGCATACGGAAAAATTGCTCTTGCACAAATCCAAGCAAATCTGATTGCCTTGAAGCATAGTATGAGGCAGGGCGTTATTAGAGTTCTTTAAGCTGCTCTAAGCCTAATAAATTTGCCATTTGCATGCCATTTAGTAGCAGAGTTCTCTGTAAGTGTTCGTTAGAATCAAGCGAATGCAGTAGCTGCATGACAAGTCATAGTTGCCAAGTTTTCTTGTTTAAGCTTATCTGTCATCCTGTTTATGGGCCGCCTTTTTTAGTGTCATAGCATCATTAGCACTTGTCTTTTGCATTCTTTGATATTTCACTCCTTCTCGCACACTACAACATGGATGGGCCCTTCACCACTGACATTGGACTTTCCACATTTCAGATTTTGAGTGCGTGCTGACCAACCTGCGGATGCGGCGTGTGGACAGGGGTCGCTACTTGTTGCCGGACGAGGAACGCAAGCGCACGCTCAATATCCTGCAGAGAGCGCTCAACGTGGAGAATGGTATGGATATTCCAGATCCTCGGCAACTAACCATGGACGGAGGTTCGTATTCTCGGTACACTGGTCCACCCGTTTCTCTCGCCGCTTTTTTTTTTTCATCCCCCTTTCACCCTCTTTATTTTTTTTTTTCTTCATCTTCTTTCCGCATTGCTTCCATCATCCCAGTCTGCTGTACGTTTGCGTGTCTGGTGGTTTTATTTTTTTCTTTCTTCCCTACTCCCAACATGTGTAACGTGTGTCGGTGTTTTGACTACTCCTGGCACCTTTCCGCTGCTACTCCCTGGCTAGCTGCTGTGTGTGGCCTGGTTGGGTGCACCCTTAGCTACATGCTACTCTACGGCTATCCCCCACGTTGCTTGCGTCTTCGCCTGTGTGGATCCTCCCAACCCCCCCCGAGAGTCCTGTAAGGTAGATTCACTTGACGGACAGAATCGCCAATTCATTCCGTGAATGCAGCGTAGGGAGGTTTGGTGTGCACCAGACCCTCTGCCACCGCAAGCAGCTCTCGTCTTTGGAGACCTCGTGCATGGTGAGATTCGGCGCTAGTGAGCCAAGTCCTATTTACTCTGTGGGCAATGCTTTGGCGATTCGGTCCGGCTGGTGAATGCAGCTTTTAACTGTGCATCGTTTCTTCTGCGGAATGTAGCCAAAATTCATCGAGGGCGCGCCTCATTACGAGCGCCACCCTTTTGACAATGCAGTGAAACTCAGCAGGGGGAGGCATTGGCCAGACCCTTTTCTTATTTTTTCCCCCCTTTTTTTTTGATCATTGGTGGGAACGTTCTCTCAAGTTGAACCGAGGTCCAACTTGGACATCTGACTGTTGCGCTCCATGAAAGCGCTGAAAACTGCTGTCAAAATGCTCAAGTTGCGTGCCCCCTTGCCTTTGGCTGCATTCCAAGGGATTTGTGAATGAGGTGTCGGCGTGAATGTGGCATGATACCGGTGTGTGTGTGATCCAGGGTTGTGCAGACGTGCCATCTCCTTTGCGTGTCTCTCTGGCAGTCACTGTGCGCTTTTTGTTGTGAATGGCCAAAATCTTCAACCTCATCTGGTTGCATTGTCGCACAGCTCTCGTTGGAAGTGGGTGCTGTGCCATGTTGCCTTTGTGCTTGATGTGAAGAACCCAATCTTCCCCCCCGTATGCTTGCGAGTTTTCTTGATGTTTAGTCTGGATACAGCTTGAGTGATGAAATTTCTTGCATGTTGTGCATGCCACCTAGTAGGCATTGCGAACCAACGTGGAAGTCCCTTGCGGATCTGTCAGTTGCCTAAATGTTGCCATTGCGGCTAACCGGTAAGACGACGTGCATCCCAGATCCTTCCAGGTGTAGATTTCATTTGTATCAACACGCGATTGTGTGGCCGATATTACGATCCGGACCATCTACTGATAACTGCTGGTACTATGGCACGCAAATATGCTATGCCCGACACCTTCGGGCCCTGTTCAGGATGTAAAGGGCGAAGGTTCTCTAAGGCCCTGGCATGACCTGTGGTGGCCACAGACACTGATGATATGTTCAAAGATGCAGCAGCTTGGCAATGCGTACGATCGTTGGTGCCTGCCTGTACCTGCACATGCCAGAACTGTTGCTCATGTTCGGCACAATATATACCTATGTAGCCTGGCAACGTGCGTCTCCTCCTTTGCAGCTCAAGCTCGTGCCCTTAATTGTAAAAGCAGTTACCAGATTGCGTGCACAGTACTATCGGTCACACGATCGTGTGGTGTTACTAGCTGACCTGTGCTGCGAGCAGTGTGTTGGCAAGGGCAAAAGTCTCTTTTTACACTCCGTCTCCATTCCAGTTCACAAAAGTGGAGGTTTCACGCGTAGCAATTTACTTCTGAAGGGCGCTCTCCTCCTCGCTTGAAGGAACCCTGGTGCGCGCATCTGGTTTCTTGCCACATTTTCTTTCACTTAGGTGTGGGTTCTGGGTTTTCTAGTGTCTTGCGAGCTGTTGGAAAGGTCCCGTATGCAGCCTTAATTTGAATTGGTAGTCATTGCAGCCCATCTCATTCACTAGTTCTTGGAATTTACGGATTTATGCGTGGCGAAAGCCAGGGAAGCACTCAGCACTTCATCACTTGCGTTGGGGGCTGAGTGGCTGCGGCAATTTGCTGCTGAACACAAATTCCCCAGCTTAGTTCTCAGCTGTGGCAGTATTCCTGTAATTCGAGTAATGGCATTCCAGTAGTGGCAGGATGCATAAATGCTCGTGCATTGAGGTTTGCATTTGAATCCTAGGTGGTTGAAATCGACCTGAAGCCTGTGCTATTGGGGCCGCTCCGCATAGCACAAATTTTGCTCTCTATTTTTAAAACTGCAGTTGGTCTTTGCAATGTCGCGTGATTAAAAGCACCAATCTCTGAGCACCGAAGGCATTTATTGAAAGGGACATTTCTTTCTTCGAGGAATTATTAGTTGTCAATCCTGCCAGCCACGATCCTGATCAGCTTCTGGTCGTGGGTTCAGTTCCCGACCACAGCAGGAGCGTTTCAATGCGGTTGCAGTTCGGAAATGCTCATGTACTCGGTTTTAGGGAAGAAGCGCCGGGAGTCGAAATCCATCCGGAGCCCTCCATAGTGCAATCTCGGGACAATAAACTCTAATTTTTTAAGTAGTTGGTCCTGGAAATGTCGTTCTTGTCCCAGTAATGTCCTTGGAATGACTTGCCAAATGTTTTGTTCCTTATGGTAAGCATGTGGCAATTGTTGTTGTCCTACTTTTCCTTGAATTCGTGTACACCTCTGTCGAGTGACATGTTGCATCTCTCAAGAGGTTGGTGGCGCATGTTCATTCGGCCATACCGAACCTTTGCTGGTTTTGTATGTACGTCAAAGGTTTGGGCACATTCCTCCTTCCTAGAATTCTTTCGGGTCCTGGGTACAGCTTTGGCCATCGTGCTGTCAAAGTCGGTCGTCCTGGGAGCTGTTTGGGTAATTCACTTCCTCTGTGTCAGGCTTTGTGGAAGTCTGCTGGCTTCTCTCTTTTCCCTTTTTTTTTTTTTACTTCTTCGGAGTTCACACATTTCTCTTCCTATTGGGTGGACAGTGTTTACCGAGCTGGGTGTGGCTGGTTGGAATTCTAACCAGAGTTGACGCTAAAGCCGTGGAAACGATAATCATTTTACTAAGGTTTTACTAACATGCAAGTCGGCCGCACTAGCACAGCCCAACTCTGGCTTATCATATAAGGCAGAATTTATTTTGTTTTAAAAACTGTTGTAACTGCCAACCCAGGTGGTTTATGTTGTAGCACAAGCTGTTACACACGTACCATGTTTTCAGCAGAGTTATGGGGAAGAAAAAAAAAAAGATCGAAGACAGGACATTTGACATAGTGATTTTTCCAACAATTTATTATTTGTAGTTGGGGACACAAGGATTTGAGTGGCAGGCACATATTGGCAATCTCATTAAATGAAAGCAGTAATTTAACCACCGTAACAAACTTGCTTTTAGTTTTTGAGCTGAAGGCTGTCAATGGCAAAGCAGTGTCCGCTCCGTGAAAGTCCTTGGCACTCGCTAGTTTGGAGATTTCTACTCGCAGAATGTGAAGCAGAATGCATTCACAGCTCTCATACTCTCGCCAAAAGCCTTCACACACCATGGAAAGCTATTTGGCATGTTTATCTATCCCTTTCACACACATTTCACATTTGTAGACAAATATTTCTAAACTGGTATTGGACCATATGTTGTAGACAAGGGCCAGATATGATAGCTATGGCAGCCTGTTTTGAGCACTACATGGCTTGAAATAATGCAATCACATTACGGATTTTACTAATTCAGGTGTTTTTTCAGGCTAGAACCTGTGTCCTGAGCTGCATTTCGATGGGGTTGCAATGCGAGCTCATGTAGAAAAATGCAAGCAAAAAAAATGGAGGACACTTAAGCTTCGCCTTCAAAAGTGGAATGCGATAGCGTTATCGCGCCCCGTTCGCACTGCTTACTTAAACGATCTACGCGAGCCAAACGTCGTGATATTCGCGAGCCAAACAGCCGGGCCACTACGCGCCATGAAGGCGGACGCAATCATGGGGCGAGCGGCACGCCGTGTGTCGGGGCGGCGCCGTACATTGCGAGGAGGGGGTCTTCTGTGTTTGCCGCAAGATGGCTTTGCGTGTGCATAGAGCGCAGAGGAAATGTAGCGGAAACGTACTTCGCTACTCGTGAAACTGCGACTTCTGTAATTTACGCTGTCATAATTACCCATATGCACCGCAGTATAACTTCCCTACGGCACGTTTCAAAGGCAACACCACATTCACTAGAAGCGATTTTGTCCCTCTTTGAACGATCGAAGTCGTGGCTGAGTGGTAGCGTCTCCGTCTCGCACTCCGGAGACCCTGGGTCTACTCCCACCAGCCCCTGTCTTGCAAGATGTTTTTTATTTATCAAGTGCCTTCTGGGATTTGCTCACGGCCAACGCCACTGACACCGCCGCCGCCGGATTTTCTGCGACACGAGCTCCTTAACGCTCTAGCGTTAAAAAAAGCGTTTCTGAGTTAAACTGGCAATTCACCACTGCAATCTTCCTTGCATAGCACACAGTTCAGCTTTGGAAGAGGAAATCCCATTAATCAATTGCTTACCACATTCTGTAAATGTTAGGCCGCTGATTGGGCACTACAGACACATCTTGATGTCCACCTCTGCTGATAATGTGTTAATGAAATTTCTGTCTTTGTTTCTTTAAAGAATTTATTCCCCTCTGCTGAAACATGTGGTACACAGTTTGTGGTACAGTTTGTGGTAACTGCATGTCAGTAGTTTCCCGGCCCTGTTGACTTAGGTTGACTTAGTAGCTGACCTTGTACCCTAGTTACCTGAGCACACTAACCGTCGTTAACTAGGACCATAGCTGTAGCCTATCTCCATTGAATTGCAAGGAATACTTAATCACTTTATAAATACTGCTTGCAGTTACTGTAGTTCAACGATAAAGTACAGCTGTGCTATCCCGGCACCCAAGTATGACCCTGGTAGGCCATAACTGATATTCAGCTTATCCCTTAACTTTTAAGGAGTTGTTTAGAAAGAACTGCATGAAATCCTCTTTCTGATTTGTTGTGATTTGAAAAATATTGTTTCAATTCAATTTTCGTATTTTCTCAGAATCATAAGAGAGCTTGTTCTGTAAAAGGGACTTCTTCACAAAGGAATGTACATTAATTACTCTCTCAACCAGCATTAAGTCACTTAATCCACAACATCTCCTAAACGTTATGAATTGCGGTTATTGTGTCTGTGTAAATAGGGTATTAGCCCTCAGAAAAAAAAACATGTTGACTTTTAAGTGATGGACCGGGTAACCTGTGTCTTTTTTGAATGACTACTAGCAAGCTTGTGTGGAAGAGCCCCCCTCCTTTGCATTTTGTTCCTCTTACTGTTGTAGTGCATGGCTCTCTTGGCTGCAGTTGTTGCGGTTCTCTAAGCGACACGCAGGGGGCGCTGCCGCCCCACATTTCTCGGCGATTTCCCTCCTGCACCGCTGTGCTGCCACCTCTAGCATTGTTTTCCAACCCCTATTGACCATTTTCTTTTTGTTTTATTTTCATTTTTAGCATCGGCGCTCAAGTGCCAAAGTCCTAGTGCTGGCTGTGAAAAAATGCGTGTGTAACTTCGTATAGCCTATCGCGAAAAAGTGAAGGCCAGTCGGCCGTTGCCGGCAGTGGCTTGCTGGGCTTCACTGTCTTGTGATAGGCTTTACTGTACTCCATTTCATACATAGCAGGCAATGCTATGAAGTCTAGCGAGACTTGTCTCTCTGTTCGCGTATGCACTCAAGACAGTGATTCACACATGAACGGTATTAGTATGCATTGCATTATTCAGTGTAAGATCAAGCCCAGTATGAGCTAATTATTACTGTATGTGAAAGGAGTCGCAGGTCTGAATTGAACACAAGGAAGGACACATTTCTGTGACTCACGGCCACAGTGCATCACATGCACTCGCGACTCAAAACATAGCTTTGTTACTTCTGGAAGCACGAAACTGCACAAATATGTGGTTTGTATAAGTTTGCGTTCCATGAGTTGAAGTTGTAATTTGTAAATTAAAACCTCGTTAATACAATCCTGTTACGTGTTATTTTTTCTCGGCATCAACGTTCCGGAACCTATTCAGACCAAAATCGTAAATACAATGAAATTAGATTGCTTTAATCAATAAATTGTTATATCTAGGATCATTATAAGTGGTTTCAACTATGTAGTTGCATTGCATTTTATTTTTGGTCCGGTCCTCCCTCTGAAATAGTGGACTGTACTGTAAACTGAGAATATATGGCCTCTTTCAGCCATTTGGGACATCTGGAGGTAAAGGAAATTGTTTGGGTGAAGTACTTCTTTTTATTTTTTGCTGTATGTGTTTTTCGTGAGTTCTTAATGCAGGATGTCTTAGCGCTTTGAATGTACTAAATGTAGATTTTTCAACTTTTTCATCCTGACTTTACACTTCCTTTTTATTTTGGTATGTTTTAAAACCTGGCTTGATGTTCGTTTGAGATAATGCAAGAAGGCATTGAAAAAATAATTCATGCACCTATTCTCATCCCGCCAATTAAACAGTTATCTTCTCACGTGTCAGTGATTGCCACGTGAGAAGTGGAAGACCTAATTTTGACTGCCTCACGTGATTGCAGTTTTGCGAGACGTACAAGTGGTTTGTTGCAATCTTTGCGAGTATGTATATGCCTCATGGCTTAGCATGCTGCTATACATGCTGCAATAACATTCAGCTTATCAATCCATTCAATCGCTCAGGTCATCTTCATGCACTTCGTGTACAATTTTTAGACACCTATACGATGCCTAGAAATGAGAAGGATAATGTTTTAAATAGCTGTCTAGTGAAGACAGCTTAGAAAATGCTATAGATGTCTGCGTGCTTCTACTGATGAAAGTAAGTTATGTAATCTGTTCTCTTTTGTTGTTTTTGGTAGTAACGATATGCACTGGTCAAATTTCTTAAGTGGGCTTGTTCTTTTCCAAGCACTGTATATGTGAAATTAGTCAACAATATTGCCGCACTGGAAGTATACTTCAGAGTTTATGCATGAAGTTCATAATTGTAACCACAGAAGAGCTCTCTGGGAGATTCAGGGCTTGAAACCTAATCTGACGTTGTGCGTCTTGAAGATGCTGAAAGTGCAGCATCTTCCTATATAGTTTTTATACTATATAGTTTTTAAATATAGTTTTTTAAATATAGTCTAAATATAGTTTTTAAACTATATTTTCAGTGGACAGAATTTATCCGCACATGAAAGGGATGTAGTTGAGCCGGCAGGCATAATCATTCATTTTCCAATTTTATGTGGTTTGTTGTCTTGACATCTGTTAATATAAAAATTTTCGTTTAATCTGATTGCGTTCAGAAGTCCTGTAGAGCAAGTGTGGTTGAGATCGAGCTTGCCAATTCCGAGGGGGATTGCAAAATACTTTCTTAAGTCTATAAGACTTCACAAAGTATATAGTATATGTATAAATGTATAAAAGCGTTCCAACGAGCGTCTACTACTTGAAAAGATTGGTGAGGTCGGGTTGGCTTCACTCCGGGCTGATAGGCTGCCGAGTTGTGAGCACTGCAGCACTGCATGCACTAATAGTTTGGTGCGCAATAACTCTTTATGTAATACATTTACACTTTATGTAATACGTGAGCAAAAAGCAGAATGAATGCACTTCTCATGCCTAAAAGTTCTTTTAACGAGATGTATGTCATAAAAAATATATAAATTGCCCGAATCAAGAGTGTTGGATAAGACAAAAAGTTTGTAAAGAGACGTTTGTATCTACTAAGGAAAATATGTAACAAAAGTTATGAGATATGGAAAATGTAGTGCTGGCTAATAAACACTATCTACATGACTTCTTATTTAACAGATATTCCACTGCAAAAATTTTAACAGTAGGCACTACAGTTGGGCGTGCCGGGCTGCGGCCGCCGATGTTCCGGGATGCATAGCGTCGTCGCCACTCTAAGTCCGACAAAAAGGCAGCATCCTCGGACTAGCTGCTGCTCGATCCATCGATAAAATGAGCCGCAGTCGAAGCGGAATCACGAGGTCTGCAATCTTTCGAAGCGCGCGTGCCGCTTCCAGAGGCAGCCCTTTTTGCTTCCTACTTTGAAGAGTGCAAAACTTAAAAGCGCATTCGAAAATTACCGCCTCTGGAGAAAAAATCGAGTTGCTTAGAAAACAGAAATATAGTTGTCCTCCTTCTTGTCCGATGCCAAAGTGTGTCCGTGAGCGGCGCCGATGTTCTTGAAAGCGGCATTTCAAACATTCAATTGCAGGCAGCCATTTTTGCTTTCTACTTTGACGATTGCAAAACTTCAAGGTACGTTCAAAAATCACTGTCTGACGGGGAAAAAGCAAACTGCTTAGAAAATAAGAATATAGTCCTCCTCCTTCACGTCCGATAGCACAGTGTGTCCGTGAGCAGCTCGGAAGGTCTTGAAAGGGCCGTTTCAAGCCACTGTTAATGGGCTAACAATGCACAAGGGGTGCGGTACGGAAAGAGTTAAGATAGGGGGGGGGGGGGCGACATCTTGGGTTATATACTTGGTACGTGATTTCGGAATATAAAAATGGAAAGTGCTTTCTTCTGGTGGGGGTAATTAAATGAAACTAAACATTTGTGCAGTTAGTATGCCATTAACAAACAGTTGGAACTGCTCACGCCCCGGCACTGCTAGTACCGAACTCTGTGCAACAGCTTCACTTGACAGGTGGGCCGAGTAGTGCAAACTAGGAGCATGGCAGGCGAGTCGAGCTTTTGTAGGGAGGGACGAAAGAGAGGCATGAGCTGCGCAAGTGTGATGGAACGTTCGCTCTCATCCATCTGTACATGTTTTTATACTTGGCAGGTTGAAAGCTGTGCAGGTAATGCACTCATACTAAAGTATTGCTCCATGCGTCTTTTTGACTGACTTTTTGACCTGCGACACTTCACCGACGAATTTCTTGGTATATTAAAATCATAACGCCTAAAGTTGACAGTACGCCAAGTAAGTTATTGTTTGTATGCCTTCAGCTTCCAGTCTTTAATTTGTTTAGGTCACAAATGCAGGCAGCGCACTGTGGAGCTGCGGCACAAGTGTGCTTGCACAAACACCTCACTTCGCTTGTCCCCGCTGGTTGATAAGTTCATATCTGTGATGTCTTCTACATGGCACTTGCTTCAAATATTGATTGTAATGTACAAGTCAATGGCGCATCAAATTACGTAGCGCCTCTCTATTCTGTACTCTCACGTAGCATGCACTATGTTTTATTTGGGGGGGGGGGGGGGGCATCATGAATGCAAGTAGTGTGAGCAGTTGCTCCAGTCATTGCAGCATTACCTGCTATGTATGACATAAAACTATGTTGTGGGGCTTGGTGTGGTGACAGATTGTACGAGAGTGAGAAGAGTGCCCAGGATGTAAAGGGTAAATGCGCTGTCTTCGAGACAGTTGGTGTCGCATCTGCACTTGGTGAGATGTTGATAGACACGGTTAATGAAAAACAATGCAGACTTGTAGAACGGTCAGGGGAAGTGTCAGTGTCACGGTTTGGCGACGTTAATGTCACATTTCTCGTCAGCTGTGTGCCATTCTGCGCTCATGCCTCTTCCCGTTCTGTCGTGCTGTGGTGGTTGGAGCAGTGGATGTGTCCTTTGTGGGCAAGGAGGAAGAGGAAGAGCTATCCGAAGCCTCGCCGCCGGCCACGAACTTCCGCGGCCGTCGCCGAACAAGCCAGAAAGAGGACGTCGACATGGAGGAGGACGAAGACTCAGATTCTGGTTTGTAAACTTTCTCTTGCAAAGTGGCATTGGTAGAAAGCAGAAGATTGTGCCCATTAAAGACTTTTAGCCTGTTCGTATGCATATTAACACTTACAGAGTGCTGAAACACCGCAGACGAATACGCGAGCACAACCACAACCACTTGTGTGCGTCTTTGTGGCAGGTATTTTAACTACAGCGCACAAAAGTATTGAATTAACAGGCTATGTACTGCCTGGTTGTTGGCATAAAGGCATCAGCAGCAGCAGTAGTCACTAATTTATAATGTGTATTGTGCTGACGGGGATGACACCAGAGCAAAAAAAAAAAAAAAATGGGACAGACGGGAACTAGCAACTTGTGAGTTTAGGCTTGTCTCATCTTTTTTTGCTGTGGTGTTGTCCTCGTTAGGGCTATACAAATTATACAATGAAAACAAACTAGCCAGCAGTGCTAGTAGCTACAGTTATTAATGTACGGAGACATTCCTGTGGCAGAAATAGTCGTGCAATAAGGAAGTGTTTGCATTGTGGTTAAATGAAAACCGCCGCAAGACACGCCTGCACTGGCACTGCTGCTGCTCTTTCCAGTCATGTCGCTGGTGTTCAGGCATTACGCTCACTGCAATATTTATAAGGTCCGGTTACAACTCTCACGTCTAATACTGAACCTTGTTATGACACCTAATCATGGCGACTACTTATAAAGACATCAATTACTTCAGCTTGTTCTAAGTAGTAACGATAGGGTAAGGAGGATGAATATAGCACTGAATGAAAGGGTTCATTCGACTATATTCTCGCTATGGCTGCGTTTGAATTGTTGCCATAGGCTGCAAAGTAGACAGCTAAGGGGGCTGTGGCCACCTTAAGTCTCTTTCCAATTATGATGAAGATGTCAAGGAAGCTTGCTTTCTGAAGACAGCATCGAAATCAAAAACGATGCAGGTGACTTTACTGTCCTAACAAGATGGCAGCTGAGCGCAAGGCTTGGAAATTCTACTGGAAGTTCATCTGGGCACACAAGAAAACGTAGTCACGCTTTCCTGTGCGCCTAATGTAGGTTACTTCGTGTGTTTATAGGTTCGCAGACGCAAAGAGTTTAAATACAGACTGTGTGCTTAGCTTTTCCTTGTTGCCGCATGGTGGTGTTACATTGCAGAAGCATCTTCCACACGTCTTCCAGACAGTTCCGTTACTACAGCTTAAAGCTGTTTCCTTAGCTGTCTACGTTGACAATTTCGGATGCTGGCCGGCATTGGAACATGCCCTGTGCTGTGGCTTACAACAGTTTGGAGCTCGCTCCAGATCCGTACCACTGGCTCGGATCTGGAGTGAGCTTGGAATATCTGGACACCTGCCAATAAGTGGCCATAGGCAATAGCCATTAGGGCATATTGTTGAAAACAAAGTTACGGACAATTTTGTAAAGCTGTGACCAAAATGGCCACAGCAGATCTCTTGCTAGTAATGGATGTTTCAGCTGTCGTGTGACTGAGCTCTTGTACTAATACCCAGAATCAGTTTATTTTCTAATTATGATCACTGGCTGGAGGTGGTGCAAATATTCGTGCAATCAGTGGGAATAGTGTCTGCGCTGTGTTTGCGTAAAAATATGCTATGTAACAGTAGGCCAAAGAATTTGTTAGAAGCGAATGACAAGGCTGATGCTGAATTGTTTGTTTTGTTGCAGAATGATTTCCCTTACTACGACAAAACGTAAGACAATATTTAGTGTATCACTTATAGCAATGTGGAGGGGTCATTAGGGAATGATAAGAGCAGAGCTCTTGCTCTTACCATTCGCCAAGTTGAGGCATTGGAGTGATGCAGAATTCGAATATTTTACGAGCACAATGCCTGACTCTTGCTCGAAACAACATGCCACTGAAGCTCAACGGTTATGGGGTTTTGCATGTGAACAAAAGGTTGCCTATTGGTTTGCTATGGCCAGAAATGTATAGCCACAATTTTATTTCTTTCGTCTTTTTTCTCCAGATACTGGAAGGCGCTCGAAAGGTGCCAAGGGCCGTCCCGTGGGCTCACGTGTCAAGCTGAAAGGCAAAAAAGGTGTGTCTGCTTTGACAGAAAGCCTGTGGTGCTTAATGTTGAAGGGTGTGGTTGCTCATACTTTCTTTTATCTCTTGTGGCTAGCATCGAAACCTGCCTCATCACCCAAGTGGAGCTCGAGTACTGCACCCATTGAAGCACTGAGGCCCAACCCCAAGGTGGCTCTTCTCGAAAAGGACCCATACTTTGAGTCAGCTAGGTAAGAAAGGGCCCCTCGGACCACACCTGCACCTGGAATGAAATTGTAGACCTCTGCTACAGAAGGGGGGGGAAAAATTAGGCATTAGGGTGCCGTGTTAATGAAGTTAGTACTTTTTGTCGGTGTACTCCTGATGCAAGGGCCTTCTGATGCGTCAAAACGTACCAGCTATACAATGGGCGACAAAATCGGCTACATGCGTCATATGTGAAAATTAGCATCTTTTCTTTGAAGGCCACTATGAAGGCCCACTCACACCGGTGGCTTGAGGAGTTCGCGAGACCATTTGTGACTGGTGACCAAAAAGTGACCGAAGGCAACGGATGCTCACACCGGCAAGCGCCATCTGCTCACTATTGCATCGCTACGTAAATTAGGTATCAGCGTATGCAGACGTATTGTTCCGGCACATCGTATTTGCCCAGCAGTTTTGCAACTGCAATTGCACAACTAAGAAATCAAGCATCAAGCAACTGGCCCAATATAATCTCTTCTTTAGAAAAGCGACCATCTGCGATCAACTTGATTGTGCGATCACTGTCACTCACAGGTGTGAATGAACCTTAACCCTTTATGGACGAGGCATATAAATACCCAGAAAAAAAATGTTTATTTTTTATCTAAATGTGCAAAATACATCCAAAATAAGCGTAATCAAAGAAAAGAAAAAAATATTTTGCGGAAATTTTTTCAACAATAGGGGGACAACCCCAGGCAGAAAACTGAAAGTAGACTTTATTGCCAAGCCACCTAATGCTCCATCTTCAATTTGTATAGATAGGTCTCATCACATGTTAATCATAGGTGTACATTTCATTTGCTTTACATGTGTGACACCACTGCAGCTAGATATCTTGCGTCAGCCAGTCTCCTCTGACCTTGCTTTCAAAAGACAGCGAATCGCGTGCCAAACTTCCTCTTCCTCACCCAGTCTTCCTAATCTAAGCCAACAATTGACGCTTGCTGCCTCTCATTCAGTGTTGGCCGAATACATTTAGCCGCAAACTTCATACTCAATACTGAAACTCTGCAAGAAAAGTATCTTCATTTCTGGTGTGTTGCCCGTAGGCAACACTCATCAACAGAGGGTTAAGAGTAAGCATTTAGCCTGGCTGTAGATTGCAGGGAACACTTGGTGTTTGTACAGTGGACAAAAAAATGTAGCCATGTGCGCATTAAGGGGGGAGGCTACACTTTAAATACAACTTTTTTATTTTTGGACAGATCTGAACGAAATTTTCACACATTGTGCATTTTAATATGCAGATTCTAAAAATATAATTAATTTTGCCATAGGATAAGTAGTTTCTGATATACCCTAAAAGCATTGTATAAGCTGAGTCCTTTGTTTGGAGGAAAATTAGCATCTAAACAGAAAACCCTAACACAGTAATTTGAGTATAAAGACTATCTAGGATGTTCAGGGAGTGCCATAAGGTATTATTCAATGTTCTAGGCTAATCTGAGCAAGAGTTAGAGCTCATCAAAGTTGTGAGAAAAAACTGCCATCTTGACATGTCAAGCATGTGACCCATTTCAAAAACTTTTCGAGAAGAGTGCTGCTTTGAAAAGGTGCATATTGCTTACTGCATACATTTATCTTTCTGGCAAAAAAAAAATTATGTTGATAGCTGAAATAGGACAGAAGCTATTTTACCTCCAAAATTGGAAGTCTGTCGGAATTGTTGTTTTGAGAAATCAAGGAAAAACATTCTGCAACATCTTTATTGAGAACATACCAATAAAATCTCAAGGAAATTCACCAGGGGCATCATCTGGATACATCCTATCTTTTTGCCGCTTTTTGGCCAGCTTCCTTGCGCTCAAAGAGGCTTCTCGCTTCTTGCTCGAGTTAGCACTTCGAAGGTCCGGCGCTCGCTACGCGCTCGCTACTTTCTTCAGTCGTGAAGGAAACGGTGCCTGCACGATCTGTGCCAACACGCGTGGCGTGGGCGGACGAAGTGTCGACGCTAGACGCGCCAGTTTGCAGCTCGACGCGCCAGTTTGCAGCTCGGAACTCATCCGGTAGAATGTCCAGGCAGACCAGCAACTGGCAACTCCGCGAGTATGACAGGCCTAGCCGCCTTCCGTCGCGCATTGCACAGCCGCTTGACGCGTAGTAGCCTTGAGACGACAATCTTTTCCAGCCATCCGGGCAGCGAAATGAGCATCTTCTTATCAAACGTCGCGAAGCAAGCGGCTGAACAAACGTACACAGCGGCGCGATGAAACCAGAGATAAACAAACGTAGCGAGACGCGAGAGCGGTCGAGCGCGCGCCGACGAGCACCGGACCAATAGGAGCGAGGCGCGCAGGGGTGTGCGCGCTTTGGCCAATCGGCGGCACGGACGCATCCTCCAGAAATGACGCGATAGCGTCGGTTTCCCTTCACCGACGCCATTTTGAACTGGTGCAAAATGCGCACAAAGAAAACAGCTTCAAAACAAGCGCAAGATGGCGGCCATCGGCCACCGCGTTCGCAAATGGTGACGGCGCGAAGTTTGAACATTTTTGACCAAATTTTGCTGATTTCGCGTTCACCCCGGGCCCTTTAAGCGCGATTTTTTATTATTTTTCGATTAAATTTAGCTTCTAGATTTCGCGGAGGGATTCTTGAATGTATAAACCTAGCGAAAATGCACTTTTCCGAAAATCGACTTTTTTTGTGATTTTTTGCCGTTTCCAAGACCCGCGTCCCCCCTTAAGTTGTAGTCTGTGGGGTCTGAAGCACTCTTGACAACAAACGAAACCACAATGCAGTAGTGTGGACTCAAGAAGGGCATTTCTCCATCCATACAACAATGGAAGCTAGCCGAAATACATTCAAGGAATGCAGTCGAAACTCGCGATGGCGAAATCCTGTGACTACGAAATTCTCGCAACAATGAAATATATTCGTGTCTCTGGCGAATGCCCATAGGATTGTGTATTTCGTACCTCTCTGCAGCGAAATGTCTATTATAATCCCACATCAACCTACTAAAGCAAGGCTAGCAAGTTCCCAATGTGCTCAAATGCTATTGCTTTGCACTGAAATTGCATAAAATACCGCCACGGTACTCTTGCATGGGTGCCACCATTTTTGTACACAAAACAATCAAGTGCGAGAAGCGATCACGCCAGAAATACATCATAGCCATCATCTTGTTCATTGATCGCCCATTTGAAGCAGCGCACATGTTGCTACTCTTGCTACCGACATGTGACAACGGTTTTTGCACACCTAGTACAGTGCGTAGCGAGAAAAATGCAGCAATAACGAGGAAATCCACGTCGGCAGGACAGGGAATTGTTTACGGCGCTTGAGATGATGGTCGCAGCATGGAGTGCCATGCATCGGGCAGTGATTGAGCGATCATCCGGGAATACAGATTCCTTGCTTCGAGAACGCAGGTTTTGGTGCCACCTGACAGGCATTGCGTGCGGATTCGGCACCAGACGTAAATTTGTGCTAGAGGGTTGTAATCTCGATTGACTTCTTGCGGTTACACGAGACACGATCACTTTCGTGGTAGGCACCGGACGTGTTGGCGCTTAAGGGCATGCGCTAGAGAAATGCTGCTGCGCGCGTGGAGCGCTGTTGCTCTGCGGTAGGTGCCGAGTTACGAAAAGTCTTGCAGAAGTGGCTGTATCTCCAAAAGCAGTTGACTGAGAACACTGCTCCACGGCAGTGCTGCCACTGCTGATCGATGCATGCGGCGGACTTTGTACTGTCAGAAATGCGGTTCTATATCCTCGAGCAAACTTGCCAAAGTAGGGTAAAGAAATTTTGACAGTAAAGTTTTATGCAATGTGTTACCTACCTGTGCTCTCTCATTTCGCAACAACGAAATTCTTGCACAAGCGAATTTTTTGCGTTCCCCGCCGATTTTGTTATTGCGAGGTTCAACTGTAGTTACAGTTACATGTTAAAACACGCTGAGAAACCACACAGGTTCGATTTACCACTCATGAATAGGGAGCAAATAATTTTTCCTTATGTCGAATACGTGTGCAAAAGTAGGTCTCGTGTAGGCCTGCTGTCATGTAAACAGAAGTGTTTCAAAGTTCTCGCATTTTGCCTTGTGTTGGTGCTGTGCTCTCTGAGGCCAAACAGGAAGCCCTTCGCGGGATAGCCTTTTGAAGATTGTGAATAACCTTGTTCTTAGATTTAAGTACACTTTAAAGAATCCCAGGTGGTCCAAATTATTCCTTTGCCCTCCACTACGGCGTGCCTCATAATTTTATCGTGGTTTTGACAGGTAAAACCCCGTAATTTAATTATATTGTGAACGAGTGCATGGATGGTCCGAACTCTGGGACCTCCCGCAGACGGAATGCAAAACCGAGTTTCCTCTCATGCAAGAGTTATCCATGCCGTGAGGTGGCGCTGGCATCGTAACACGTGTGCCCTCTCTTGTTAAAGCTGCATGACTTCGACACCCGCTCTCATTGGTGCACGTTTGTAATGAGGAAATGACGAACATCACAAGATGCAAGAACTGTGCAGAGAAGACGATTGCAGGGGACGCAAGGAGAACCGAGCAACCTCATAAGTTTATCCATGCCCTTATTTGATCCTAGGTCCACTGTATGCCACTTGAGCATGCAGCACCACAGCCATGTGCCAGCTGCTACAAATGCACCACAGACACTCATGTACTGAAATTATGACGCCAGTATTGTTTGGGCTCTAATGTGCTGAACTATAACCATGTAATCCAAGTTGCATAAATTGAATATAGTTCGTGCGCTTTTTTGTTGTTGTTGTTGCTCTTATGTGACGCTTGCTTGAATGCTACCTGTGGCTGTGCTCGACCAGCCAAAAGCTTCTAGCTCCTTGAATTGATAAAACTCTTCCAAAAGCACGTACACACGGTCGACTCAAGGTGAGAGGATAAATGTTTGGGTCGTGAAAACGCAGCAGCGATTTAAGGGTCCGAATGTAAATCCTGGGTTTCTACCTTGCCTTTGCAGCCCCGAACCGGTGCCGGTGTCCACATTGGCAGACAGCAAGCTGCTCATCCGGGCAGTGCTGCTGGGTGACCACACGTTGTTGAAGAGCTACTTGGCAGATAAGGACCGCATGTGCTCGGTGAGTATCGGAACTTTTTTTCAGAAGCTGTGCAACGGTTGAATTCGCTGACATTCTGCACAGTGCAAAAGACGAGGACAGAAGAAAGAACGCAACTGGCGCTGTCCTCTTCCGTCCTCGTCTTTCGCACTGTGCAGACGTGTCAATATTGAATCGCCAACTTGCCCAAGCTTCCACTTTATCAAGTTGCATTCGTTGGCAACACTACTGTTTTAACTGCTGTTAAATAGGTACTTGGTAGTGGTGAGGTCGACGCTTCGTAGGTGGTGTGCTCGTTTGCAAGCGTGGCTGCATTTGTTTCATGTGGTGCAGTTGGGGCTGGTCCGCGGCGTGGATGTGAGACTTAGTGCTCTAGACTACAGCGCGATCCGAGAGGACTACCACTCCATGCGCCTCCTCCTGGCTGCCACCCAAGAGCGGCTGGCTCCTCCCCCGACCAACATCCTACTGTGCGAGAAAGGCCCCGACAGCTACAGGTGATGGAAAACTTCAGCGTCTTGGTCGTGTGTGTGAGTTTGCAAAGACACGGACAGCAAGTGGCAGTTCTACCACCCAGTTCTGTTCTGTTTTGGGCCAATATGTGCAGTCTTGTGCAAAACCCTACAAAATCTTGCGCATTTGTGTCTGTGAAGCCAAAGGTGCAGTACCGTATTTACTCGCATAATGATCGCACTTTTTTGTCAGAAAATATTGACGCAAATTCAGGGGTGCGATCATTACGCGAGTTAAATTTCCCGCGAAAAAAAAAAATCCTTTTTTTTTCGCCCCGCGTTTGCTGTGGGATGCGGGTGCGGGACACCAAAACAAAAATGGCGGCCGGCGGAGCAAGCCGAACGCGCCGAACGCGATCTTTTTTTTTTTTTTTTTCGTGAGTACATTACATGCATTGAAACAGTTTCTTCCGTGTCAGTGATGAATAATATCGTTAATATCGTCAAGTTTGCGGCAATAACGTAGCCATGTCTACTTAGAGGGGACAGAAACAGATGGGCGCGCTTAGCTGCCGGTGACAGAAACCCATGGCCGGCATGCTGCGGAAACTGCGGCATCTGTTTTCACTACTATCCTAACATGGCACGTTTCCGCTAAGGGTGGGCGAATATCTAAGCAGTGTTACAAGCGTTGGCGTATGAACAGGGTACACTTTCAATGTATCAGTGTAAACGCGGCTACTGTCATTGCCGCGCGTGGTTCGTTGCGTGCTCACGAGTGCAGATGAAAAGAATCGAATGTTGACTACAACCATTATAAAGCCTACCCATAATAAAGGCAGGTTTGGTTGTACCTCTTTTTGCCATGGAAGTGCGGAAAGTGATGAAAGTAATGAAATGAGGCATCTGCTTAAGCATGTTTGGTGCGTGCAGACGAGTCGTTCCCGTAGCATTCGACAGATGGTGAGCGCGATCATTATTAGCTAGACTTGGCACACGACATATCGCTGTGGCAAGTTCAGGGTGCGATCATTACACGGGAAATAAAAAAAATCGAATTTTGACGACAAAATTCAGGGGTGCGATCATTACGCGAGTGCGATCATTATGCGAGTAAATACGGTACTCCAGTGTGCTACGATATCAGACTGCCTTGCAGCTTTGGTTTCCCGTGTGTTTTATAACTATACACAGGCAAGCCTCAACATAATGGACCTCAATTTGGACCTCAACCACGCTAATAGACCTCAACCAGACTTCGCGTAGTTGCCTATTTGCTATCGCCATGAATTCTCAGCCTTCGTGGCGAAACTGTGACGTTTTTTTTTTCTTTATAAGGACAAATATTCGTATATTTTTGTACTTTCGTTTTTAATTTGTAAGTGCCACCTTATGACGACTGCAGGCACTAAGTGCGATCAGTCATGGCGTCCAAGATTTACGCTGCCACAGGACGTAACACCAGCAAATCTCGGATGCCTTTTGAGCAGTGCCGATGCATTGCCCTTGGCGCAGTCTGCACTGCATGCCCTGGCGCTCATAACCATGCTGTTATGGCCAGACCTTCTTGCGATTTGTTTATAAATGCTTAGTGACAAGATTCTCCAGGAATATCTAGGGAAATTGTGACATTGTTTTTACTGGGGAAACTTCAAAACCTCAGACTAAAGAAATTGGCGATTTAAAGGAGTGTTTTCGCAGCAAGTGTGCCTTCATTATTATGAGGTTTGACTGTATATACAGCATATAGAGTTTACACTCGTTGGAACAGATCCTCGCACAACAAACTACAGTTAAAGCTCGATCTAACGAAGCCTAATTTTACGTAGTTCCCTATCTAACGAAGAAATTTCCATTCCCCGTCAGGTACCTATAGGGTTCAATGTTATCGTCGACCAGAGTTAATGAAACAAACCTTGGCCGAACTCAATTTATCAAAGTTTTTCCTGAAATAAATGATTAAAGAAAGCGGTAATTTCTTTTTACTTTTGACACAGATGGGTCCTTCTTCGAGTGTGTGCTCTAAAGCTATTGCATTAAAACATTTAGGTGCCATGATCAGATCTCTAGCTTTATTTTGACAAGGCTGCGCGCCGCGCCCATGCATGGAACAGCCGACTCAACACAGCTTCGGTGGGGGCAGCTGTGTTTGCTTTTGTTATTTCATGGTTTATGCAACAGATGGCTGGATTAGCGGCAAATACAATGCCACATTAGCTTTAGGTGCCCCTACGTCATAATTTTAGATTTCGAAGGGCCAAAAAAATTTATTTCTCAATTTTACGAACTTCCCGATTTAATGAAATAATTCGAGCGTGATCATCACAAAACATTTCGCCTAGTTTGCACCATCACATATAGACTTTCAGGGGTGATATGCTATGAGCTCAACACCACTAAGCAGTTTTGGTGCAGGCTGTAATCATACTTCTGTCTGCCTATAGTGACACTGCGACAGCCAACATACTGACAGTTGTGCATAAGCAAAGGTTCTTGCACGTCAACGCTATCTTGCGGCTACTTGTAGAGGAAGGCAGAGCCAAAGGTACACGCTCTTCTAGGAACCTGTTTCTACTCCAGATTATTTGGACGTTTAAGCTAACCACTTGTAGTCCTATATGCTCGGTTTCATATATCAGGTGCAATACTGTGGAGGCTAGAGGTTCTTTTTGCAGTGGCTGCTGTGTTCGCACTTAAAAATAGTGTGGTATATTTTGACCGACTTTGTGAAAATGCATTTTGTATAAGCTCCGTTCTGAATGAAAAGAAGAATTTACCCTTAGAAACAAATAAACCATGTACTCATGTGGCTGCTGACACATCGTTTTAGATCAGTTTGCTTTTTGTTTGTTTTTTATTTGCAGCTTGTCACGGCAGCCTCACGTGCTTGCTTGTGCGAGCAAACACAGCTGGCGCATAGCGAAGGATAGATGGAACGCGCGGAAGGATAAATTTTGGTGACCGTACTTCTTGCTTAGCATCCACAACATTGTACCTGATGAATGGAGTGGTCATTTTTCAAGTAGTACTATGTACTTTATAAAGGTCTTTATAAGGGTCAAGCTTTGACTGGATATGTTCAATTCTTATAAGCAGCTTAAAGTGTCAAAAATTTGGCTAGGAAGTTTGCTGGCGGTGTGAATCTATAATCTTAACGTTTGCTCATCCTGGGCTCAGAGTGCACTGATTCGGTAACAGCTAGCAATTTTTGATTCACTTGCATCTTCTGCCTGCATCTGCCCTGAAGGCTTGTTTCATCATGATGTTGTTGCTGCACTTGTGCAGATGGCTGGCAACCGAGCCTGGTGCCCCGTGGCGACTTCCATTGATCAGAACAGAGGTGGCTAAAAATGGGAACTGCGCTTTGCTCTTGGTGAGTTGCACATGCATTTTGTAAACATATCTGCAGCTGATGTTATGCCTCTCGCACTGCTGTAGTTTGCGAAATCTTTCTGTTTATTTGCCAACTCATTCGCGAACTGCTCATTCTCATCAAGCACTGCATGTACAATTGTGCATGCCAAAACACTACTCGAAATTAAAAGCACTGATGAAAATAATTGCGTTTATACATGCTGCATACGTCTTAAGAATTTGTCATATTGTTCAAGAGCTGCAGCAAAACGCAGGAGTTTTACGCATTAGTGGGGCAGTGTGCGACGTTGGGCTAGTTGGAGTTGCATGGCTTCTGATGTGCAAGACAGCTCAGTAGGATGATGACATTTAGGAAGACAGCAAGTACTCTGTTTGTTTATTTACATACCTCACAGGCTCCATGGTTAAATTATTAGGAGCAAGGGAAATACAATGTATGTAGTTACAGAAGGAAAAAGAGCGTAACTTTGTGCCGTAGTTCACAAAACAAATACAGAAGAATTGAAGAGTGTCTTGCTGTGCCTTCTTGCACTTCAGAAGTCGCACCTCAGAACATGCGGCCATTTTCCGACTGCATTTCCTTACCACCATGAAACACTGGTTTACTTTTTTGAGAGCACCAGATGCCCACGATTGCAAGAAAGGGCTTAGTTTGGCAAAAGGTAGCTTATATTGCATGGGTTTTCATAGTAAGTGTTGGTTGCTTGATATATGCAAGTGGCCTACTGAGCCCCAGGACACTACCCTAGCAGCACAGAAAAAGAAACAAGGGCTAACATGAGCCCAACATGAGTTCAACATGAGCCCAACATAAGTTCAACATTAGCCCAACATGAGTTCAACATTAGCCCAACATGAGTTCAACATGAGTTCAACATTAGCCCAACATGAGTTCAACATTAGCCCAACATGAGTTCAACATAAGCTCAACATGTGCCCAAAATTGAGCCACACTAGCTCAATATTGGACAATGTTTGCTGAACATTGGGATCCTACGTTGCTACTTGCATATGCGTAGGTTAAACATTTGTGGTCTGGATTTTGTTTTTGAAGTAAGCCACATTCATTGCAACCTAACAAGAAAAGAGCAAAATAAAATTTCCAAATCAGTTTTTCATATGTGATAGCCTTCTGTTGCAAACTTACTATTCTCCATGGTGTTTATCGAACTTAGAAACTCTGTTTCAGTCGCAGCTGTGAAAAGAATGGGCACCATTTATTCAAATATTGTTGTCATTATGTGCCTAGCGACTTCACATGCGATAGAAGGCAGGCTCCAAAGAAGCAGTTGAGACACCTAATATGAGCATGTGGCAGCATGTAAACTTCTAAATTTCAGAGAAGCAATGATCTGCAGCAATAGGTTTGTGTGAACTATGTAACTGGATAGCTGGCACTGTAAGTAGTTCTCTAGTAGTTTGAAATTTTATTTGTTTCTGTGTCGCATTTTGTAAACCATTATGATTCCAGCTGGAAACATTGGGCCGGAAAGGGTTAAGAGCTTCAGTTTGGGCAGCCCGTCATAATCCGTGGAAGTGCTGTCTTTGCAAGCAACTCATGGGGCCCTTTGGTAAAAGTTTGTCTTGTCTCATCGTGGATTTGCAGGACAGTGACCAGTATGTTCGAGAGTACGGAATTGATCGGAAGCACGCCGTGCAGCTTGCCATCAAGCATGGCGTCTCGTTTCAGACTGTGGACCAGCTTCTTACTGGGCAGGTGAGTTAGGCTCCATGCCTTTTCTGCATCAATTTGGGACACGGTGACAGTAACTTTTCAAACTACGTCATGGAGTTCTCCAAAAAGAAATTCTGGAGGAAACTGTGGCACAAGTGTCCACTGGAGCTGCAAGAGTGATGGTTCAGGTAGCACGGGAACATGAGTTTTAGCTCAGGGGTTTCTATCTAAACAAATGGGAAGGAAGAATTTATTTTTGTTGGCAACCACTGCACTGAATTTAATAGAATTTCATTGCATTCAAAAGAAAAAGTTCAAACCTAGTCGCTCTGGGAAGCGGATTCTATTGTTTAAGCCGTTAATTTTGTAATACAGTAGTTAATTTTTAGAAAATGAAGCTATCAAGTTCATAACTTGTAGGGTTGTCACCCGTGCTCTTGGGACAAAGGAACGACAACACAGTAATGCAAACAATCACAAGGGCATTTATTGCACCTTTCATAGATCAATGCCTGCTAGCCGAGCTGCTATCCACAAAACATGCCGATGGGCATGCGACAGATCGTGGAAGTCTGACTCACCACGACTGGATAGCGAGCGAATAGGTTCGCCCCATGCTGGACACCAACGCCTTATTGTTTGCGCTTACGGTCACGCGAACATTGGCGCGTTCGAAAGATCGTGTTCGTCCATTCCGGGGTAGGCCTTGCGAGACGGTCTTGCAGAAGCATGGAACGTCCGCACTGCTTGCCGACCCCGAGCCAAAGAGGAAGAGCCTTTGCCTTTTTGCACCCAAGTAACCCTGCCGTTAGGTGGTGTTAGCAGAGCAACACTTGCGCTATCTCGTACTACCCTGCAAGCATACCGACCACAACCGTAAAGCCACGCGGCGAAGTTGGATTACAGGAGACGGAAGCTATGTAAGAAAACAGCATATCAGGAGACCCGTGAGAGTCGTGCATCCCCACAAACTTTGTGACTTGGCAATGAAGAACGATACTGCACTTCTCTGAATTTCACCTAATAGTGCATCTAAAGCGGTCAGAATTAATGTATTTTACATGGTTCTTAAATACACCACTAATATGTCAGTAGGACTTTTCCAAAACCCTTGTAAATTTAACATTATCGCATAGATCAAAATTGATATAACTAATTCCTCTGCTTTGGATGTCTAACGCAGGCCCAAGTTGTAAAGTGTACTTCAGTGTAACCTTCCCCCAATTTATAAAAGAAAAATATAGTAGTATACTCCCCACATGCACAATGAGAAAAAAAGAAAAGAATTTGCATTCTCAAAAGACAAACTTATTTAAAATAAGCTGTCATAATGAAAGCAGCATGTTGTCGCCATTTGCACTTCATTGGTCACAGATGTCAAGCACACAGGAGGGATACCTTCCAGCAATATCTTTTAGAGGTACTTCTATCACTTTTGCAATGTTTTATCTGACTCTGCATAAGACTTGTAGAACTATGCAGCCGACAGCGTTTGTGGCACTGTGCACAGATAGTGAGCTTGGTGCGGCACCAGAAACATTAGTGGCTGTATACACCGACGCATCTGGTGCCGAGTTACGTGAAATCTCGCAAAAGTGATACCATCTCCGATAGCGGTTGACCGAGAATACTACTTCAGATCATACTCAAGCACAAAATGAACCTACAGCAACTTCGCGAAAATGTGCTCAGTCGCCATTTTGGGCTGGCGATGATGCAGCAGCTGGCGGCTCTGATGGTAGGCTGTTGCCAACACTGTGAACACAGTTTTGGCTTTGGATACAGTTGTAACGGCGTAGGCAACATTTTGGACTGTCAGCCATATACTTCAAGGGTTTCGGTGCTGGGACGAGGAGTCTCGCAAAAGCGAAACTATCTCTAAAAGTGATCGCTCAAGAACCTTCTTCCAGCTTGCCGTGGCGCTCGTTCGAGATTAGGCACTTCTTAAAAGACCACACAACCATTTCACTCGAGGCAGTACCAGGCCCTTACAAGGTCTACAGATCAAGCCCTTGTAACCGGCCTTGCAAAAAGAGGGCCTCCCACTGGTCCCGCCATCTGCAAATTGTTGACTTGACATTGAGCCGTGGCGGTGTGTTCCAGTTCCTCGGCCATCAAAATTGCTCGTCTCTTGAAGTCAGTGTCATACCAAACATACAGTGTTGCCATAACGTCGCAAATGAAGAGAGTTGAAGCGTGAAAGTCTGCAGCGTACTGCACCACTGTAACCAGTGGTGCAGTAATACCAGTCACAAGCACAGCGAAAATAGCATCAATTGGAACAGAAAGCAAGTTTTTGATTTCGGTCGACACGAGTATGCATTGGATTGAAATCTATAATAATAGCTTTAAAATAGTCAATTTGGCCATTATTTGAATGCAATGCTAGGGTCGAGTTCAAGCAACGAAAATCATGAAAAATCTCTCCTCATAATGGAGTAAAGTCATTTTGTGCTATCATTAGGCCTAGCTGCTTCGACGTTCACTATCACACTTCCTGCTGTTCAGTGCCGTATTTTTAACTCAAAGAATTCACCGCTGTCAGAAAGAGACAGAGAGATTGTGAAGAGGAAAAGGCGTTTTCAGCAGTGGTGCCGATCCCTCCTTCGTCATCATCGCTAATAGCATTCGTTTTCGAAAGTCAGCTTCGCCACAATACATTGGTGTAACACAGTCAAACATACACTGTATGTTGCGGTGAAGCATACTAAGAGTGCAAAGGTGCCACTGTCATGGGACATCAAATTGGTCTTAATTATACCCGCAGTCTCCTGTTACAGTATGAGCACCGGGACACCTCATTGTTGCACTGGCAGGCCTTTAATGCCATTTTTGATGTGGTTGTGACAATTTCAGCCCTTGTGGGCAGGTAAAGGCATGCATTTTTTTTTCTTCTTTTCTTTTTTCAGATAATTCACAGTCCCTAGGGAGTCCGAAAAATTAACATTCACTGCACTTCTTCCCTCCCCTCTTTTTTTTTTTGCTTTTGTTCGAAAGGATGCTAACATAGCCAAGTTGAGATGCAGTAAAAGGCCTTACTAGTAGTGCTTAGAAACTTCTGGTGAATTTTTTTTTTTTTTTATCTCAGAACTTGCTTGTCTAGATCTTCCCTGGGTTCTTATGACTTTAAGTGAAGCTTTTATATTTCACTTTTTTGTTGTTGTTGAATGATGTTGCAAAAATGCCTACATTCTTGGTTAATGACTATGGGCTGATGGAAGTGCCAGTATTTAGATGCCTTGCCACCCTTGCCCTTCCTAAAACGAAAAAAAAAAAAGAATTCATGTCGGCATGTTGTGCAGGTCTGGTTTTTTTATTAGTTTTGCAACTTGTACAGAGGCACTTGGATCTGAGGGTTTCTGGAACTATTTTCTTTTTCATTATTTGAGATAGCATTGTGTGCAAGGTTCTCCGTAAATAATTGGACCAATGAAATTGTGATTTCAGGAGCCTCCAGAGGAACTGTGGAGCCACATTGTTGGAGCCCTTCGTCACGGTGAAATAACCTTGGCGGGTTCATTAGCGATTCGAGCCGAAAAGCATGGATTGTCCCCGCTGCACCCACTGTTTCGTCAGGTGCGTTCTTTTCACCTGCACCCCCCCCACTGTTGTCATTTCGGAGTGCTCAGAGGCAAACGTTTGGCCTCGCTGACCTGAAAATGTTTCGGAATTTGTTTTGTGCCAAGAGATTATATAATTGTTCAGAAACACAGGGTAATGTGATGAAAGAGTTTATATTGACTTGACGTAACAAAAGTAACTGTTTAATGAGAAGTTTCGCCTCTCATGCAGGAGACATTGTCAGTACGTGCCACTGAGCACACTTGAAGCGAGCACACACCCAGAATCGTGTTTCAGGGCACACATATGTTGGGGTGAGGACCGCAGTTTGTGTTGCACATTCTTGGGTTGGTTGTGAAGGCAGAAGACATCGTTAAAAAAACGAGTCAAAGCACTTCAGGAGTGGAAAACGGTTGGGCTGCTTCTTCTAATGAAAAAGTAACCTTACGATGATGGTAGCAGCAGCTGGTAGAAAATGCTTCGTTGTATTTCTTTGCGTAAAGTATTCGACGTCCAGGCTCTCGTCACACTGTTGTGCCGCTCGGCTGCCCTGGACGGGACTTGTTACATTTAGGTGGCCACAAAAACATGCCGTTCATGCTCTTGTTTGCTCTCGGGTGTATTTTTTTGTTAGCTGTGTAATTGTAGCTCTGCTAATGAGCCTTTATTTTTTTCTATTTTCACAGGTGCTGTTGAACCGTCAGCAACCACTCTTGGAATTCCAGCCATCTGCAGTGCTGCAGAAGACATTGGGTCCTTATGAGGTAAGGCTGGTAGTTATGCTGCGTTTTACATTCAACAGGCAATGCTACTGAAGCTACGCAATGCACTCGTAAAGGTATCACTTCGCACATTTCGCTCTGAAGTTCTTTTCATTTAAATGTTGCAACGCTTCCTACGGAGTAACTGCTTCATGTATAACCAGTACAGCTTGTGTATGTAGAGTTATGTGAAATTGCACATCATCGGTGCACGTTCGCGCTTGCAGTGTGCAACATACTGTGTATTCGTTGCAATTGAAAGCGGTGCAGTGCGGCATCTGATTGCGGAACCATGCCACTCTGTTCGTTCGGTGGTATCCTATATATTCAATTACGGAGTGTTCACGATTATAAGGCGAGGTTGCAGTTGGGGGTACCCGAGATGAAGAAATGAAGTATGCTCACTAATATAAGGCGATATATAGAGTAGCCAACAAATTATATTAAGACTCGGCAGGGATTGCCTGAAATGCCGAATAATCAGATGCCCTCCAGAATAATTCTGATAATCGGTGTGGGTTACACGCGAGTTTTGCCTTGAAGTGCGACTTTACGGCAGTGCAAATTTTGCCTTATGGTGTGGCTTTGGGGTGGCTATGGGTTTCTACTGCTGGGCGCAAGGTCATGGGTTTCATTCCAGCCGTGGTGGGTGCATTCCGATTAAAGTGGAGTGCAAAAAATGCTTGTGTACTTAGATCTGGTGTGCATTAGAGTGTTCTCTAAGGGGGGGAGGGGGGGGGTCAAAGTTCACCTAGAGCCCTCCACTATGGTGCTTCTCATAACCTCGATGTTGCTTTGGGATGTTAAACTTCCTAAATTGATTAAACTTATTTTGTTACATCTGTGCAAGTACAAAATTTGGAAGCGCCTGCTAGTGCAAGACTGTTGTTGATTGAGTCAGCTGTTGTGAGTGAGTTGGTACTTGTTCACGTGAATAATGGGGGAAAAAAAGAAAGGCTTGGGTGAAAAACCAATGAATGTGAGAATGACGGCCGGACGACAAGACAAGAACGTCGTCTTTCTTGCATTCATTTCGTATTCGTGCTAGGTTTTTCTATCTCTCTCATGCAGTACATGCAGTACTGTGGTCACTTGTCCCTGTGAACACCCTCCGCAGGTGACAGCCCTGCACTGCGCTGCGGTGAACCCCGAGCACAGCTACCTGGCGCACCTGCTGAGCAGCGTGCCGCACCTCGAGGTCCAGGACGGGCAGGGGTGGCAGCCCCTGCACTACGCCGCCGTGGCCACCGGCACAGCACCGCTGGAGCTTCTGCTCGCCAGGTGGGGAAGGGAACGCACGATCACTGTTGGCGTCTCATTTTCTCCGAGATAGATGGTTGTGATTTCTGTTTGATTCTCGTGTGGTTCGTGGCATTGGAGTTTTCTGCAGAAATTACTGGAGGGAACTGCGATGCCGCAGTTGTTCAGCTAACATGGGAATGATGAGTTGTAGATGGATTTGTCTAATCTTTGTGTTGCGACTTCAGATGTTCTTGTTGTGTTACTTACTAGCTTCTGCTCGTCAGGTGGGGAAGGGAACGCGTGATGGCTGTTGGAGTCTCACTTCCTCTGAGATAGGTATATGGTCGTGATTTCTGTTTGATTCACGTGTGGTTCACGGCGTTGGAGTTTTCTGCAGAAATTACTGGAGGGAACTGCAATGCTGCAATTGTTCAGCTAACATGGGAATGATGGGTTGTAGATGGATTTGTCTAGTCTCAGTGCTGCGACTTCAGATGCTCTTGTCATGTTACTCATTACTTTTTTCTTTCTTTTTTGAGTTTCGATGCAGTCATATTTTTCAAATGCATAGAGGCAGTAAAATGCCGTCAAATTATTGCAAATTATTGCAAATTATAATGCAATATTTCGTTGTATATGTTCAGTTTCGGGTGACATTCTCTTTCTATTCCATTGTATTGACATTTTTTCAGGAATAATGCAGTTCTCATTCTTTGTCTGAAGACATGTGTGGCAGTTGTCCTTGCTGGGACGGGGAGGGTGGGGAGAATAGAAAGGCTGCCTGACTTTTCAAAGTCTTTCCTATAGGCCCCCTTACCCCACCCTGGCTACTCCACACAGAATTCCTTAACTCCTTGCATACTGTTGCGTTCTCTCTGCCATCTGCTCTTACTGAGATGAAATAGACACTATTTTGCTTGAGGCCTGCATAATTTTCTTTCATTGTCTCGCATCATTCTGTTAAGCACTCATCGTAATATGCACATACAAAATCCTAATGCATAGATTGCGTATCATTCAAATACATTGATTTTCAGTTCAGCATGTGTTCTTCAAAAAATAATTGTAAACAGTGTGCAGGCACTGGTGTAGTTTTAATTACGTGGATACCATTGTGCAGTAATAGTGTGTTCACAATCTGGTTTGTATTTTGTCAATGACCAGAGGGACCTCCGTGCACGCCATCGACAAGAACGGAGACACTCCGCTGCACAAAGCTGCTTGTGCAGGCCGTTCGAGCAACCTGGAAGTGCTTCTTCGCTTTGCCACAGGCACGTCTGGCTCTTTGCTGCAATTTGTCCTCAGTGTTAACATCTGCATCCCTGCATTGCTCTCTGTTCACCAGTAGTTTAATTTGTTGTGGGAATGGGTGCTCATTTTGTATTGCATCGGCATGGGGATGAGCTTGGCCACTGAGAAATGTAAGAGGAAGGCTGACGTCTCGGGTTCTGCATAAACCCTTTGTTCAAATAACGGTGAATTGTGATCCCTTGTTTTTAGGGGTGTGCGAATATCAAGATTTTCTAACACGAATACTTGGCTTTGAATATAGAGTTGAATATCGAATAATGATGCATTTATTGGCAAGTTTGTGTTGGAACATTGCAATTGCATTGTCAGTATTAAAAGACTAGACTAGTAAGCTGTTATACTAAAACATTGTGTATTTGGCTCATGTTAACTTGGGAAATCGAGTAATTCTCACTAGCTATCCTCTTCAGCCTGTGCCTTATTATACCACATCAAGTGCCTGTAAACTTGGAGGAATTTGACCCTGAGCCAGTTGTCACTCATGGCACTTGCTGTGAAGCAATAAGCTCACAATTGGGGATGGCGCTGAAAAAAAAAAAAAAAAAAAGCACCCTCGCTGTTTGCAAACCCTTGCCCCTTGCTGTCGAGAGGCTGGCTTTCCCGCTAAGTTCAAACATATAGTGGGCAAGTGTGCTTAACAGGCAAAATTTCGCTAGCTGCACGAACCGAACACAACATTCAGCACAAAATCGCCCCAATATTCTTAGATTAGACTGAAACAAATGCTAAGAACGGTGCTTGCTCCCGCAGAGCCAGCAGTATATTACATTTGATTCGAATATTCGTGTCCAACTAAATATTCGAACATTTCCAAATATTTATATTTCGAATCAATATGAATACTAAAAATATAATATTCAGTAATATTCGAACTTTTTGAATATTCGCACACTCCTACTTGTTTTAATTAATTGTGAACAAGAAGTCTATACAAATCTGGAAACTTCTTTGCACTGGTCTTTGACCTGTTCTAAATGAACCCACACAAATCCCTGAAACGTCTTTCTTATTCTATCTTTTGCTTTTCATTTGTCAGGACTTTTTATTGTTAGAAAGATATTTGAAAGTGTCAGTTTCTAAGATTTTTCTTTTATTTTTTTTTAAACATTGGTCGGTGACTTGTTTGATTGTAAAAAGGAATATATAAATCCCAAAGTGTTCTTTTCTTTCTCCATTTTCTTTTTCTCATTGAACACATTGTGTTGCACTGTTGCAGGTGCCGAGAAAGGTGGTCCATTCAGTGCGGTGGACCGACCGAACAACGAAGGCTGGACCCCTTTACATCTGGCTGTCAAGAACGGTCACCTGGTAAGTCAGGCTTGGGTTGTCACGGATGCTTTTTGCACCACAATGCCAGGTCTGAGGCAAAGCTTGGTGCTTCGCAGGTTTTTCTTGCCCCATTTGACGCATACACTTCCAGCAACACTCGTTGGGGGTGGCTTGCCATAAGACATAGTGTTTTACATGTTGCATGTGTGCTGTAAGGCTCGTGTCACGTTTGAGTTCAAGGGGTGTTTCGTGGTATCTGCTTGTCGAGTACCCAGTGATAGTAGCTACATAGGGCACTATAAGCAGAGGCTGGTTTGCAGACACAGATGGGGCTTACCGGTTGTAAGCGTTGACGTCTGAGTGCTCCTGAATCGGAACTGAAAGGCTTTTCATTTTCAGCCTTACAAGCAGTACTTGTGCATTTGCTCTCTACTCCACAGGAAGCCGCCCAAGTTCTGATGCGTTACAAGGCGGAACCAAACCGCGCCCGTGGTGCTCCGTACAGCCAGATCAGCCCCCTGATGTGCGCAGCACAGGAAGGTAGCTGCGACATGGTGCACGCGCTGGTTGAAGGCACTGGTCGAAGGCTGGACGAAGGCACTGTGGAACTCCTAGGTGCCCACTCTGTTTGCTGCATCCTGTCTGCTCCTTTTGTCGCAATAGCCGTTGTATCGACATTCCAGGCGCATTTCTGCTGTTGCCATGGTGTTCCGTGTCCAAGTGCATTAACATTGCAGCCACACACTTTATGCTGTGGGTGAGAGTGAAAGGTGCAAAGGTGAGCTGAGAAGGATGGCAGCTCGATCTCGTGCAAGCAAGGGAGGAAGGCAGGGAGGAAGGGCGCTGTCTTCCATCGTGCGCAAGGTAGCAAGGGGGGTCTACTCCGGCGGCAGCTGCATATGGCGCGGCTGAGCGTGGCCACGTGCGCCCTATCTTGACAGCCACCAGCGGTGTGTGCAGAGTCAAAGTGCATCAACGGCTGATGGTTACGTGTGTGCTGTGCTCTTGCTGCTGCCGCCCCTCTTCTTCACTGCAGCATTTCGACAGAATGTGTCTGCACTCACTGAGTGAGATATGTTCGTTTGCCTGTGCGTGGCGTGACAGCATGCTTGTTAATTTAGTTAGTACCGTATTTACACGATTGTAAGTCGACCCCCTTTTTTAAATTTGAAAGTCTGAAGTTGGGGGGTCGACTTACAATCGAAACCGAAACATGGCCCCGCCAAAAAAAGCGATACCAATGGGATCTACAACGTAGTTAGAATTTTGTTAGCTCTATGGCCCTACCCGTATCTTTTCGCTATCCCGCGTGTTTGTTCGCTTTTCGGAAGGGTTCTTCAACATTTTTGAGAGTTTTACAGTGCATGCAACGCTCATGGGGGGGTGTCGATAGTTGATGGAAGCGCCGCTGTTCCCATTTGCGGCGGCACCCTCAGAACGGCGGCGCTTGCGGGGAGTATCGGTAGTTCATGGAAGAGCAGTCACCGCTCGCTGGTTGCTCTTTCTCTGTATTGGTTTGACGCGTTCCACTTGACTGCCGGCTACGCGCTACTTCTATGCTTCCCCAGTCGTCATGAGTGCACCAGGCCCACTAATCGTTCGGTACTCGTTCACAGCAGCGTTCAAGAGGGCTGCCATCCTTTACGCCGAAGAAACAAATCACTGCACAGCGGGCCGCAATTTCAATGTTTCTAAACGGGTGGTGCGAGAGTGGAGACTGCAGCGAAGCGAAATTTTCACCTGTGACAAGTGAGAAATTTCCCATGTGCCAAAGTCTGGATGCTTTCCGGAGCTGTAGGCTAAGCTTGCGGCGAACGTCGCTGAAATGCGTGGTCGGTCCCTGCCAGTGAAGTGCGACGTGGTCATGAAACAAGCCCGGACCTTCGCCTTAATTTTAAGGTTCTGCTCCGCCACGAGTACAACGAGTGGCTGGCGGCAGAAGACTGGAAATTAGGCCAACTGGACCAGTCAAAAGAGCCTCCCTGACGGCTGCGTGTGGTTGGGTGCATTTGGCGTGGGCTGCTGTTCTTTAAGATGTCCTGGTGCGGTCGTTTGCCAAATTAAATATTTCGCTGGACCACGACGCGCTGTGGGACCGCAGCAACGATGACGATGGCAGCACTAGTGAAGACGAGTAGTCCAGTGACCATGTCAGCTACTAATAAATTTTCGTTATCGAATGTGCCCTCGGGTATGCTCTCTTATTTTTTTTTATTTTTTTTCCGGTCACGCGATATGGGGGGCTCGACTTACATTCGAGTCGACTTACAATCGTGTAAATACGGTAAGCAAATGTTCACAAGTTTATGCAGCCGATAAGACTACTATCCTTATTTTGTATAGCTGTCTAATAATTTGCTATTGCAATCAATGCTTTGCCTTTCGGGTGAAACTGCGGCGTTTGTTTTTAGGGGAAGATTTCGTTTGCTTATTCCTCTACTTTGCATATACAGCTCTGTAGCTGTGTAAACTAGGTCGGTCTGTCCCAGAGACTGTGTAATCAAAAGTGGAGACTTGGCACAAGTGCACGATATGCCTCCTCACCAGGGTTTTAATGTTTGTGATGTGGCTCAATGTACCATTTGCAGAGATTCGCAAACATGCATTAATTTTCTTCGTGTGTCTGCCGGAGTTGTACAGAATGTTGCATTTATAAGGAGATGCAGTACTAGACAAGCTGCTTGGTATGATGCCAGGGATATGGTAGTGCTCTTGAAAATTTGAATTTGGGCTGGCTATTGTTTAGTACAACACTTACGTTCAGTCCCTGTCTGGTTGCAGCCAACGTCTGTAGTCAAGGTTGACTTGATGAGTGACTCGATCTGGTCCTCATCGAATGACGCATTTTACGTGTGTTTTCCAGACGAGTGTGGGCGCAGCGCACTGACCCATGCCGTGCTCAACGGCCAGACGGCCGTGTGTGCCAAGCTGTTGCGCCTCGGCTCCAATCCCAACCGAGCCGACGTCGGGGGCAACACGCTGGTGCACTACGCAGCTGCGTACGGATGGCTGAGTTGCCTGCGCCTGCTCGTTGAGGCTGGGGCAGCACCTCACAAGCAAAACAGTTCCAAGGTGAGGTTACGTGTAACTGGCATGCTCTTGTTGTCTGTATGAGTGCAACAAGTCTTGAGAGTAATGGTTATCAAATGGTTTCAGTAAAACTTCATTTGGGCCTAGTTGGTGATAACCCACCCCATATCAAATGATTATCAACAGCAGCTGAACAAGGGAAGCCTTGGCCTGGGCTAGTGTTATGACGAAGGCAAGTCCCCATGTCGAAATGTTGACCTTGTTCAGCCAGGGAGAAAAGAGAAGGCTAGGCAAGCCTAACCTAATATAACAGGCCTCCATGTTCCCTTCAGTCACGAATTGCGATCGACTGTTGATGAATGTGGGAAATTTACAGAATTTTTGCCAAGGCGCTGGAGACTCCATAGAAAGCAAGTCTAGGTGGGATGAGAATGACTCTGTGGATGTTATAGAGACCCATCATAATTACCTCGCAATAAATATTCATTTATTGTACCGTCAGTCATGCTACATCTCTTTATTAAATATATTGAATCATCCGCTCGAATTACATGAATAGGGTCAAGCATTACAACAAGGGAAAAAAATGTTTTGCAATAATTATCAAAATGCCCCACTTCAAAAGTCCCTTCAAACAGGGTAGTGCCTTCACCAAAGCAGTCGTCTGAAGCGATACATTTCACTTAGAAGTGAAATGGGTGTACTTTAGGAAATCAGAATATTTAATTTACTCAAAACTTAATGTTCATTGTCTATTCCTTACAACCACTGCATTGTAATGTCAAAAATAAGTTGCGTCCATAAACGTGTATGCCGCGACTGAAGGGAATATTCATGCCTGTCTTTGGCCTTTTGTGTGTTCGTACATAGGGTGTATCACTAAAATAATGCATGGTACAGAATGAAGCTCTGAGGAGGAAGGTTTTAGCATGTGCCATTTATACAGCTAAACCTTTATACGTTGAACTTCAATACAAAAAAATTTCACGGCTGTTGCGAAGGAATATTGAGACAGCAAGTGAAAACTGCCGCGTGTGCAGATGGTCAAATCGTTGAATTACTGCGGCTGCCAAAGTAGAGCAACTTAACAAGACCTTGTCATCATCATGTTCTGTATAAAGTCGAAGTGCAATAAGATCATATCACATCTTTCGCGCCATGTGCCATGGGTGCGAGGGTAGGCTCACGAGGGCGAGCCGAAAAGGATGTTGGCTTGATGAGTGCTGTCTTTCTGGGCTGGCAAGGGGAAAGAGGTGAGGGGACGGAATGGGAGGCCAGGTTGGCTCCCATTTCCCTCTTCAGTGCAGCTGTGGTGGCGCTTGGCCGTCAGTGTGGCTGAGTGGATAGGCAGCCCATGTGCCATGTTTTAGTGGTAATCTCCCACGTGTGCAAAGACTGGGTGAGCTGAGATGGTAAGGCATCGAGCACTGTCACCCGCTGTGGTTGCTTAGTGGCCATGGTGTTCGGCCACGACAGCCACATTTCGATGAGGGCGAAATGCGAAAACATCCATGTACTTAGATTTAGGTGCACATTAAAGAGCCCTGGGTAGTCCAAATTATTGCGGAGTCCCCCACTACGACACGCCTCATAATCAGATTGTGGTTATGGCACGTAAAGCCCCATAATTTAATTTTGGCTCCCAGGCGGCCAGAATTTACCCAGAGACCTCCACTACGGCCTGTCTCATAGTCTGCAAGTTTCTTTAGAACGTTCAAATCTCGAACGTGATCGTGCGCTTGTGTGCAGGTCACACCGGTGCAAGTGGCCTTCCTCAAGGGTCACATGGGCGTAGTGGACTACCTGCTGGACCAGCCAGGTGTGGAGCTCAACGCCGACGCCCCCGTGGACTCCAGCACCACGGGACGGACCCTGGCCATGCGCGCGTTGCGTTCACGCCTCAGCGGCTCCATCTACACCCGGCTGCAGTTTCTGTTCGAGCGGCAGGGCTCGGATGCCAACAAAGTTGACCAGGAAGGAAACAATGCTGTGAGTTGTACTTCACGAATCCTAGCTGTAGCAGTAGTACCATATATACAGCATAAATGTCCCGCTCTAACTTAAGGGGGGACGCGGGTCTTGAAATCGCGAAAAATGGTCAAAAATGGCAATTTTCAAAAATTGCGTTTTTGAAGTCTTTAATGTCCCAACTATGCCTCTACAAAATATTATGGCTCAATTCCTACTCGAAGTATAAAAAAAACGGCAATTTAGAAACGTCGGTGAGCCGAAATTGAACGCCAAGCGCGAAGATTTGCCTCATTTTCAAGCTGCCGTAGCTCCGCGCGACGCGAACCGATCGGCGCCATCTTGGTCTCGTTTGAAAGCTGGTTTCCCGCTCTCTATTCTGGCGCCCCTCGGCACGCTGTAGACCCTCGTGCAGCGGAGCGATCGGCACCCCAAGCACCCGTTCTCAAGAGCGAAATCGTCGCGAGACAGCCGCTGATTGGGTGAAGCGGGCGCCTCCCCGAGGCGCAGCCCTCTGATTGGCCGTGACGCATGCTTCGCCTGCCGCGGCCCCGCGGCCGCGTTGTTCGACTCCTTCGCGTCGTCTGCTTTCGCCGGCGCGCACGTCATTTTTCGCATTCCTCTTGTATTTTTCGTTCTGCCTTTTTCTTTATCGTTCTTGTAGATATTTTGGCTATTGAGTCGCCTCTTTTAACCACGAATTTCTTGCTTTTGCGTGCCTGGTGTCTTTGTTCCGCGTGTCACGACGGCGCGAGACGCGCGCTTGAAAGCAAGCACGCGAAAAGCAGTCAGCAAAAAGAGGCGCGCATGGAATAAGAGCGCTACATCGTCGAGAACTACAGCTTCGGTGATGCCGCAAGCTGCTGTGGCATAGAGATATGGCTGTGGCCTTGGTGGATGCGGCTGGAGTGAGCTCGCCAACAACAGCTTCGCCGGTGGACGCGGCCGGACAGTCCCGATCGGTGTCAACTTCGGTGTTACCGCAAGTCTCTGCAGTGCCGGTGGATGCGCCTGGACTAAGCCCGTCGAAAATGCTAACTTTTGAAACGCTGCAAGTCGCTTCGGATTCCGTGTCGTCGGAAGCAGCCGAGCCGGCTGACCTAAGCCTAACGTCGACTTCGGCGTTTCCGAACGCCGCTTCGGTGCCGACGGACGCGGCTGAACCGAGCTCGCGTGCTCAACGCTTCGACGCGGTGTTTTGCGCGGAGTGCGCGGGGCGTGAAAAGTACGCAGACAATAAAACTTCATTGGCGAAGAAGTCCGCGACTTCCCGCAAGTTCGAGCTAATGAACGTCGGCGCAGCAAGTAAAGACGACTTTCTGAGCTTTTTTTTTTTTTGCCAAGTACCAATGCAATACAGAGGTTTTCACAATCTTTACATGAACAGATTTCTTTGAGTTTGGTGTTATTGTGTTCAGTAATGACTGGGCTGCATGCTAAAGCATTAAATTTTTCCATGTGATAGGTAAACAAAAGTGGCAGAGTAAGCAAAACTTTGAATGCAATTTTCTCAGCTTTGCTTTTTCGATCAAATGCATTTGCCTTACGGAACTTTTCATAATGTTTGCATCAACTTATTTTATTGAATTAGGTATCATTTTTTTCAGTAAAACCTCAACTACATCCTAAAGCTTTCCATTTTTCATTAAACCCATTAGACTAGCAATTAGGTCAGATGTAAGCTAATTACTCCCGCATTGTTTTTTTCTTCCTACTTTGTTATTCATTCATGACCTATATGATCACTTTTTAAAAATTTCTTTAGCTTTAGGATGTGCAATGGGCCCTTGGAAATGACAGCCATTCTTTGAAACTAGTTTTTTTAATTAAGAAATTATCATAATGGCCCGTAAGAAAAGACCTATGTGGGATGAATTATTTTGCAATATCTTCATTTATAGATGAGATATATAAAATCTGAATATATATTTGGGATCAGCATTCAAAGATATATCTGCATGCCAATTTTCAGGAAGATATGTTACGAAATAAAAAAAAAGTTTTCAAGACCCTCATCCCCCCTTAAAGGGGCTGAGACAGTGAACTTTAAGGAATTTTACTAGGGTAGTTAAATGGTTGTTTATACATCACCATAAAGGTGCAGAAAAGTTCCAGAAAGGCACTGTTGTCGTTTTGTTGCATTTTGTGGAGTGAGTAAAGAAACTCGCCTTTGTTCGCAGCTTTCTTGCTACGTTTCCGACACCATCATCACAGCCATTACAAGGGATGGCTGTGCTTGCCCTCAGGTTGTCGTTCTTGAAGCTGATGTTAGTTTGTGTTTTCTGTTGTCGCAGTTGCACCACCTTGTCCTGGCTGACAGCGAGTTCCGACAACGACAGAGCTTAGAGGAACTGGACTTGGTGAGTGCCACACACGCAGTTGCCACGTTTGGTGAAGTAGACTAGCGTTGCATTGCATTGAGTATTGAGTCTCATCGTCACCTCTTTCTTTTTGTGGTTTTCCAGAAGCAACCATCATTAGACATTGCTCACATAGAAGCTATGCAAGCTCGACTGGAAAAGGTGGGTGTCTTGTTATACTTCTAATTTGAGGCATTGAAGATTGAAGATGAGTGCCTCTTCAATTACGCCAACTGTGGAGCTTGGAAGTGTTTTTTTAAGTTTGGAAAAGAAGGGAATCTTTTTCTTCTGGTTAAGGTTTATTCCTCTTATGAGGAAAATTGTCCAAGTCTATGCTAAGATAAGTCCTGCCCTTTTACACAGACGTGCTTGCAGTAAACGGCAGAATTTTTTTCCTTTCTAGCTACACATTGTTTTGTGCATGCTCTGCATGCAGTCTAAGAAGTCGTAGCCATTGCAAGTTTGAAAGAAAAAATGGGGCAAGCAGTGTCGCACGCTGGGACAGCTTCTGTGTGCGCCATTGTGCTAAACCACTGCCACTAAAGCAAGTAATTCTGGTCAGCTGACCAGTCTTGTGCTGACCAGTCTTTAGCTGAGGTCACTCTTGGTCACTCAAATCTCCACCTACCGGCGAACCCTGATGTTATTGTTTAGTAAATGTTTATGAACGAGAAGGTGGTAGTATCAGTAGTAATTGGTTGTTTATTTGACTTCATGATGAAGGAAACTAAGGAGATTATTCTTTGACCGCGCTGTAACTGTCCGGCTATATCTGCCGACGCCTGAACAGTGGACAGCAGTTGGGGTGAGGTTGATGACGGGGAGAGAAGACGAAGCAGGAGGGAGAACGTAGGCCTATGCCTGTTATGTGGCAGCATGGAAACCTGTTCTCAAACTTAGGGGTGAAACCAGACATGTTTCTCGTGTCTACAGGAGCGTAAAGAGCACGACCATTGGTTGGAGCAGGCCACGTCATTTCTTCTGGGCAGCGGTTGCAGCCCCACAGCTCTCAACAAGGAACAGCTGAGTCCGTTGTCTCTCGCTTTGCACAAGGTGAGGTGCCTTGCTTGGCCCTTCCCGCCCGCTGAAAAAAAAAAGCCATCTGTTTCCTTCTTTGTTTGGTGGATACTGATTTCTCTTGCTGTGCGTGCGCTTCTGTTTGCGTGGGGGTAGGGGAGCCTCCTGGTCGTGCAGCTCTTGGTGGAAGCCGGCAACCAACCCGAACCGGCTGCGCTGGAAGCCTCTCCGGACTTCCTGCGCCAGGTCGCCCTGTTCGCCAGGCATAGGGACGTCCTGCCACTGCTCAACACCCTCCTCAAGGTGCATCTGCTGCGCATTGCTAGAGTGCTAGAGTAAAGCTCGCGGAGGAGGTAGGCTTGGGGCTGCATTTTACAACCCCTGTACAGTGCTTTTTGTTAGACCATATAGTATTGTAAGTATTGCCTGAACTAGGTAGCGTGGTTGTAGCCCTTGAGATGAATTATTCGATGCGGCAGACAGTATTCACACGAGTAATCAAAGTGGGTAATCAACTAATTAAAAATGTATTTACTTTTCCATCAATCACTTTATGGCACTTATTACAATTTATGACCCGTAACCTGTGGAGAGGCTTCACTGGGTCATTCAGCCACAGAGGCTCAGGTGAAGCATGGCAGGGGTAAAAGTGGACACAATAGCCAATCTTGTCACAAGCACCCTTTGTTTGCCGACCCCTCTGCCATCGCCTTGTGCATGGTTTCTAACCTTCTCATGCTGGTGTTTCGATGGTGCTTTTCTCAGGCAGGGGATGTCACAATTAATCGTGGGCCATCTTTTCTTTTTTTTTTTTATGCGAAGCATATTACGAGAGCTCAACCCAGCTCCTCAGGCGCGGCGGTGTCGCCATGAAATCACGTGACACCGCGACGTCACGACAGAGGAGAAGTGGCTTTGGCTCAACTCTTGCAAGACGGGCTGGGTGGGAATCGAACCAGGGTCTCCGGAGTGTGGGACGGAGACGCTACCACTGAGCCACGAGTACGATGCTTCAAAGCGGTACAAAAGCGCCTCTAGTGAATGCGGTGTTGCCTTAGAAACGAGCTGTTTCTAAGGCGTGCGTCTCTTGCTCAGGCGCACATTTCGTTGCCGCGCCGAACGCTGCTTTGCTCGACGCTCACCGCGTCCAATGCGGGGCGCGTAGTCGCTGCCCTGTAGCCCATTGTCTCACACCCCTTGGCGGGTCGACGGGAACGCTTTCGCGTTCCACTCTTGAAGGCGAAGCAGTAATGCATGAGTTGTTTCTTCGTCTAGCCGAACCAAATATAGCCAAGCAACAGCAGTTCACCAGGCTAAACAGTGGTTCAACAACTAAAATAAAGGCTAGTATGCTTCGCATCCTGGGCTTAACCTTACCTAAGCCACAGCCATTTTTGCTTTCTCGCCTTCTTACCACTTGTAGCCTCCTCCTCCGAGTCCCGAAGGAGTCAAGCTCGAGGAGGAGCCGCGATCGCTCCGCGACATCCTCCGCATGCAGGCCAACGGGCACGACCGCGACGGCCTCACCCCGCTGCTGGTGGCCCTACGAACCCTCGGTGAGCTGCGCAAGCCGACGGAAGAGCAGAGCGGCCGACTGCACGCGCTGCTGCGTTTTCTCCTGGAGGAGCTGGGGGCCGACGCGGCTGCGGCAGTGCGGGGTATCCGGGGGGGCCCCTCGGCCCTGCACCTGGCGGCCCGCTGCCCCGGGGCGGCGGCCGTGGACCTCCTGCTCCAGCACAAGCCCCTGCTCGAGCCGCCGGACCAGGACGGCCTGACCCCCCTGGCACGAGCAGTGGCCAGTGGGAACAGCGCTGCTGTGCACTCCTTGGTAGGTCATCCAGTATTCGCGCGTATTGTGTTGCTTTTAAGGGGGGACGCGGGGATCAAATCTTGAAAAACGACCCAAAAATCACTTTTTAGAAAGTTGCAGATATTGAATCTTTGACCCCTTTTCTATAAGTTTTCCAAGTATTTCCGCTGAAAACGACTGCTAAGTACCATAAATAAATATATACATAAGGCAATACAGCGAAAATTTCGTGAAAATCGGTGGAAAAGTCGCTGTATTCAAGCGTCCCTAGCTCCGGAACGGCAGTACGCGGCGCGGCCATGCTGGTACCGTTGAAAAGCGCGCCTCTTCGCCTTTTGACGCCTCTCTTTCATTTCCTGATAGAGAGAAGAGCAAGCATAAAAAAACAAAAAGTCTGAAGGTCGCGGAGCTGCTTGTCGCGGCCGCCGATTGGCTTGCTCCGTCACGTGCGTTGTATGAGCCGCCCCATTGGCCGGTTCCGGAGGCGAGCTGCTGCGGCGTCTGCTTCTCCCGTTTCTTCGCGCGCTGGCTGCTGCCCCTTTGTATACGTGTTGGATATTCGAGGTGCGCCGCCGCTTCATCGCTTTATTCGGATTTGAGTTTTCCATTTTCATTTTGTGGTTTCGAGCATCACTGGGCGGACGTGGACGACGAAATACGCGACCAAGCACCGCTTCGGCAGCCGCAAGCGCAAGCCGCCGAACTTCCGAAGGATAAGTAGTCCTAGCAGAGATGCGTCCGCGCGCGAGCTTAGACTATCGACGCATTGCCGTGCAGTTCGCAGACTGTTGCATCCTTGAGTTCCAGTGGTGATTATACCGAACTAATAACGGCCTTTTGCGATGCTTCCGGGCCTGCAACGCCCCGCAAATGCGCCGCGACGTACCCCGATTGTGCCACCGCCGTCACCGAGATGAACGACGAAAGTGCGGTCCAAGCGCATGCGTCTGCCGGCCGTGAAGACGAACCGTGCATCAGCAACGGTCGCACCATACAGTCGCATCTTTAGTCACAAGTAATCTTGTCGGAGGTGTTGAATATGACCGCCGCCACTGTCCGCGCGTCACTTGGTTCTGTGCCGGCAAACGAACGGAAGATGGGGTTTACGGCTGGAGTGGCATGCTCGGTGGCGACGGACTCGAGCGAGTCGAGCGGCTAAGAAAGATGCCTTGTGCAAGAAGAGGGCACAAAAAGCACATGAAAGCAAGCATAAAAGATCCAAGAAGCCAAGAGATCAACCTGACACCTGCACCTACAAGGCCGGTGGTTTCTAGTCGAATAAATATGGCCCAGAACTTCGAACGCCTTTTTCTCAAAACGTTTTTCTGCCTCCAAGGTCAACTTGCAAAGCCAATATCTCAGCCACCGTTATGAATATTTTTACACCGTTTGTTTTGTTACACTCATAGTGCACCACTGCACACAGTGACATGTTTTGTTTTCAAAATACTTGCTTCGATAATTTGTCATCTTTTGTTTTCACAGTCGAGATTTTCATGCAACTGAAGTAGATGCCAAAGAATGAAAATATAAAAAAATTCTGTTAGGCTAAAAAAATTACAGGAATGTCACTGTGTGGAGAATACATATAGGAGTGTTATCAATGTTTGCTTGAACTCCTAGCATCAATATACAGGTGTGCAGGCATTTTGCAAAAATGAAAGCAGAAAAATTTTGTAAACACTAAAGTACTTCAGATATTGCAGCCATATTTTCACCATATTTTCACAGTTTTGTTTATGTAGTATTATTAACACCTGTGCAAAATTTCATCAAGATCGGCTGGTAAATAAAAAAGTTAGTTTTGATCCCCATATCCCCCCTTAACAGCAACAGCTGATTTGGAATCTTATTCTGCATCTTCCCATAGCCCAGGTGTTCCTTCGGGACATCATCCCTTGTAGATTGTCAGGTGCCCTATTGGGGCATAGTAATTGTGTGTATCATAACCAGCACCAATATTACCTACATAGCACAATTGATTGCCTCTAATCTCCCTAACGGTTTGTGTGTCTGCTTGAAAAGCCTCGGAGTCTCTGCTGTTAAGGCATTGACTATATAGAAAGATCGCACTTCACTTTTTATGGAAAGAACACTGTGGCTCTAAGTGAGATCCTCCTGAGTGGTGGGTGATGCTGAATGTTGCAGGTTGCTGCCGGGGCTAGTGTCAATGTGGATTTGCATGATGGTGGGCCATACCCAGTAAGCCTGCTGGTCTATGCTGCCATGTGAGTGACTTCCCCAAGCTATCGGTCTCTAGTTTGACTTATCGTGCTGTCACTTGTTACTTTTTTATTTTTTATTTTTCATATTTTAACTGGGTGGTGACGGCAAAGAGGCAGGAGACTGTGCCAGAAAGAGTGAACAGAAAAGCCAGTTTATTGATGGGCATGAACTTTAGGAGAGTTTGCTGTTGGGCTAGCTGGCACAAGATTTCAAAGTTTAAGAACCGCGCCAAGACACAGAGCAAGAAATTGAGACGCACACTTGCACCCAGAAATGTGACGGCGCTCAAATGACGATGGTGGTGCGCACACGTGGTAGTCAAACCTGATCACGCTGCCCTCGAACCACGTTACAACAAAGTTGCATTGAAAACAATAGTGCTTTTGTTATATCCAATATTTATTATAAGCATATATTTGTTACATGCTGATATCTGTGGTAAACATGTTAGATTTGCTTTGTTATACTAAATAAGACATGATATTCGTCGTCACATCTTTAGTAGAGGTTGGATGAGCTTAAGGACAATGAAACGCCACTGGAATGCTGTTGCATTCTGTCAAATTCGAGTGGCATTTTCTTAGCTGGCACTGGGTCGACATGGCCGTGGAGGCACTGCTAAAGCGATGCATTTTCTCCTGGCAGGAACAATCTCCCCGGTGAGCTCATCCAGCTTCTCCTGAAGCACAAAGCCAACCCAAAGGCTTTCAACCATGCCTCTGGCAACAACGCCCTTCATTACGTGGTCTCACACCGGAGCAACCCAGGTAAGCATTACCCTTGGCTTAAATAGCATCTTGGACCAAGAATTGTGCACTTGTTTCGTCAAAACTGATTCTTGCTTGCTTGCTGCAGCATAGCGAGTGCTGTGAAGGGATTACGTAGCAGCTGTTTGTTCATCAAGCAAGAACAGATCATTGTGCATCGCTAATATCCCTTCTGATTGACTTAAAGCGATGAAGAAAGTAGCTTCACACGTTTGTTGCGGCAAGGGTCAAGAGCGGGGCACTGTGGTTATTCTCCCCCGTGTGTCTGTGAAAAAGGTCGCTGCTGCAGTGACTCAGGACATTGAGATTGTAACTGCAAACTGCTACTTGCCGCGAGCCTGTCGTCCTTCCGTAGCTTGTAGGCACCTTCATTGCTCACGCTGAACTCCTTTTCACGTGAAACAGACCTCATGGATACCGTGCGTGCGCTCCTGGACGCCGGAATCGACGTCAACTCCTTGAACCTCAGGGGTCGCTCACCGCTGCACCTGGCAGCCAATGCGCACACCGGCATGGCCGAATGCTCGACGGCCCTCGAAGAGCTGCTGCTGCAGAAAGGGGCACGGGCGGACGCCAAGGATGGCCGAGGGCGCGTCCCGTTGCACTACGCTTTCGTCAAAATCCACAGGCAAGCTTCTTTTCTTTTTCTTCTTCTCTCAGTGTTAATGGAACGAAAATGTTTCCACTGGGGCTCGAGGTGGACCGAAATATGAAAATTTTGGCAAATTTTGGGGAAACTGTGGCAAGCTTGGGAACATGGTGAAAAAGATTGTGGTCCTACTCTCAATACTCCCTGTACCAGAATGAAAGGTTGCATTCTAAAGTTGGACAGTTCACTTTGTAGCACCCCGCTACAGTTATGTGGGTGACATTTCTTTCTTTTCCATGAAGGCAATGGCTGTACACTGCAGCTTTCTTGTACCACATGTCCCATATTTGTGCCAATAAATATCAACAAAAGCATCTAGTAATAGCAGTGTACTGCCCGCAGATTGTAAATGCAGGCGTTTTGGTGCCTTTTATAAGACCACCTGCATGTCATCATCTCATCATAGTGGCTCTTCCAGCTAGTGGGTCACATATATACAACACTCAAGACGAGACGCAACATGAAATTGACAGGATGTGCATTGACATCAACTACTACAATATGATCAGCCATTACACAGCAACAATCAAAAGAAACTCACCTGATCGTTACTTGTGTTGAGTGGCCATCTAGCATCAGTCTTATTTCGTGTTCCATTTTGTTGCAATTTCTAATATGTTTGGCTGTGTCCTACCATCCTTTTATGTTAGTCCTGCTGCTACATAAGGAAATCTTGTTTCCATCACTTCAGTGCCCATCCTGTCTACTTCGCATATTGTTCCATATTTAGCACTGCAAATATGTCACACATTTCAAGCTACCAACTAGCCTGCCTTTATGCCTTGTGTGGTCTCACCCGACCTCTTCGGGGCAAAGGAACACAACACGGTGGTGTAAACAATCACAAAGGCATATTATTGCACCTTTGATACACTGATGCCTGTTTGCCGAATTGCTATTCACAGAATATGCCGATCGGCGCGCGAGAAATCGCAGAAGTCACTCACAGCGACCGAATACCAAGCGAATATGTTTGAGACCAACGCCCGGTCATTCACGTGTACGGTCATGTGAATGGTGGCGTGTTCGAGCAGTCGCGTTCATCCATTCTGGTGTCCTGCTCCTGGGCCTCACAGGACGGTCTCGCAGAGGCATAGATCGGTGCACTTCCGGAATGTCCGTGCCGCTTGCCGACCCCGAGCCAAAGAGAAAGAGCCTACTCCTGGCGCGCCCGACCAACCCCGTCGTTAGGCGTTCGGCAACTCTTGCGTCATCTCTCATAATTTGCTGCAACCACACCGACCGCTGCCGGTGCTTAGCTACAGGGAGAAGCCGGATTACAGGAGACGTGAGAGCCGTGTGGGGAAAACATCAGGGGACGCGTGACAGTCTAGCATCCCCGCAGCCTTAAACCCTTCCAAGTGCTTCATTTTTTTCTGTTTCATACTTTCTTCAACTTGCTTGCAGACACTGGGACAACTCGCCCTGTGACCCTGTGGAGCTGGCTACCTTGCTGCAGACGACCCAGACACCCTTGCTGGAACTTCAAGACAATTTTGGCATGACACCGGTGCACTACGCTGCCATCCGAGGATCGTCCATGTGCATGCACTCTTTCTGCAGTGTGAGTAACTGCTTCTCACGCCGTTTTAGTCTCGTCAAGTCTTGGTTGGTCCTAACAAAAGCGCACAGAAAAGGAACCTCAAAGCCTCCCCGCAGGTTTTGGGCATTGCAAACAGACGATCGCAGTGCCTAGATCGCACTCTGACAGTTGTGTCTGCAACGTGCTACATCAAAGTACAGTTACGATCAAAAGTTCACGTGGTGGGAGATCTGAGAAAATGGACAATATTTCCCCAGCATGGCCATGCAGCGTGTATTTCGAATGTGTTCCATGTACTAGCGCACACGACCAGCATAGCGCCTTGCTGCTTTATTGGCTGCACGCTAAAACTGAACTGGCATTAGACTTGTTTTCGGAACCTGGACCCCAGCACCAGTCGGTGCTGGTACCAGGTGCTGCACCTGGTACTTGGAACCAGCACCTGGAACTTCTCTCAGGTGCTTGTCTGGGCATTGGGAAGAGCCCCCGCTGCAGGAAGGGTAGATCGCTGCTTCGCACCATCTCAGCTGCTGCTAGATCCTTTCGTAAGGGGGACATGGTGTATAGAGCTATCTTAGGTATTTTTAGACCAAATTTACTGAAAGACATGGTCTTGTCCAGCTTTTTGAGCTGATTAAAAAATTCGATTATTTTTTTTCGGAGTAAGTAATTATGGAGATAGATAAAAGTCCATCACTATTGTTTGTGGAGACAATAGGTAAGAAAATATTGGGCAGAAAGCAATAGTAATGTATGAGTGGACCGCAGAATGTTTAAGGAGGGAAGTGCTGCAAGCAGTTTTCAAATCCTACAATTGGCAATTTAGCAGCTCATCAAAGTTCACGAGCAATGGGGTGCACGTTTGGCCACCACTCACATGCGGTGAACTCCACGGCGATGCGGCATCGCCGCACATTGCACACGAGGTGATTATCTCTGTGGCGAGATTACACTCACATTCGCCTTCATCCAATGCCGCATTGCTACTTGCGTTTTACACAAGACAGCAGAATATTTATAGAGTTGCGGCTTGGCATAACGAATCGCGTCTGCATTGCATCTGAGCCAGCAGTGGCGACATCAGCGTGAATGAGCAAATCCGATTTTCACTTGGTAGCCGGCGTTGGAGCAAAGACTTGAGGTTTTTCTTGAGCCACCTTCCCCTTCTCAAAATTGTAACGTTGTAGTAGATGTGCTGGAATGCCTCACGAACACTGGCTGCTGCAAGAACCGCATTCACCTGCTAAGTCTATTCCACAGTCACAAGGGAAGGCTTTTCAGCGGGGCTCGGCACGGGTGGCAAACTATTTTCGCTGTCTTTGAAAGTTACTGCGCACATTTGAAAGTTAAAAACCCGTCTTCTTCTGTTTGCTGAATTTATAGTTTGTAGCAAACTGAATTTGACATCGTTTCATACCGTGTTGCGCACAACCGAGCAACTCGGGCTTACGACAGCGAAAATCCACCAATGGCATGGAGTGCTTACGGTCACGTGTCTCGGTCGACGAATGGAATTGCGCATGGGGACAACTCTATAGTGGGCTTTTTCTTCAAAGTCATTCTGCACGCAGAGTAGCTAAAGAAGAAGAGTCCCTCTTTCAAACAAGACCAAGATGGCTGCATTCGGTAACTTATAATGGCAACTGTGCGTCACAAAGATAAGCCCCCTTCTTCTTTTTTTTTTTTTTCACATTTGTAAGTAACAGTACAGCTCACTAACGTAATATGAAACGCCATTACGACTGAAATGCGTGAACAGATGCGTGAAAATTTCAGAGATAATGCACCAGGCACTAGAACCAAAAATGTTTTCAAAAAAGTGATTATTCTGCAATTTTTCGGTCTCTAAGACCCGTGTCCCCCCCCCTTCACCCCTCTAAGAGTTGTAGTCTGGCATGTCAAAAGGGCTAGCTGGCCCATGCCGTCGTCCGCCTCATCTATGCTGAGGACGTTGTTAAAAAGAGGAACAGGTTCTCATCGAGAGCCAAGTGTACTGGGTTTATTTACAATATTTACGTGAAGAATAGAGAAGGTTGCGCCTCGACTGTCTACCAAGACTGACTAAAAATACTCCTGAGGAGCCGAAAAAATCCGCTTATGTCCCCTCTGTCCTCCCTAGAACGCTAGGCCAGGGAACTCTGCCGTCAGACCTTCCTCCAGCCGAAACATCCAAAGTCACCTTGAGGGTGAGGGTGTGCACAATCACTCCAGGAACTTTGTTCAACGAACACAATCGGAGAAATACTCTCAGGCACACCCGGTTCACTGTCCCAGAGAAAGGAGGGAACGCTCGTAGACGGGAGGTTTCACGCTTGACTCGATTGATGCGTCTTGGCTCCTGGGATGGCCCACCAATTGGCGGCTTTGTTTGTCCATTGGCTTTGGCAGCTAGCAACGGGTGTAAGGAAGCAGGGAAGAACATTCTTTTCCTGGAGTTTCTTGGTCCCAGCCTCAGGGCCGGCAGCAGAGTGCCATCCATCAACCCCGTAGTTGTCAAACGTGTCTCGCCTTGGTTACACCGCTGGTCTGTCCGACGGGACGTATTGTCTGCTTCACAAAGCTGATTCATCATAGGAAAGCAGGAGAGGCTCAAAGTTCGCTGCCCCCACTGGGTGATCGTTAACACCCCGCAAAGCACCAACACCATGCCACAACCAAGGAAAATAAAACAAATGGTTCACATTTATTTATAACCACGGTAAGTACATTCATACATGTAAATTCTTCTCTTCGCAGAAGATGAAGACAGTAGATATCAAGGACAAGGCTAACAACACACCCTTGGGCTTGGCAGTGCTCAACAACCATCCCACGTAAGGCACTACTTTTCTCATGTAAATTTTGCTCTGGCATGGCCACTTGTATTGTGGACAGGGGAGGACACCCTTAGCGCTTATTGTAGTATCTTCATAGAATTTTTTTAAATGTCTTTTCAATGCTGTACTTAGTGTCTTTTGGTCACAGTTTTGGATTCTGTGTAGCTCTTTAACACTGTGTTTGGCATCATTTTAACGTTGTGCTTCTTGCTGCATTTAATGCTGTCCATCACTTTAATGCTTTTAACATTGTGCTGCTGCCATGTTGCTCTGACTAAGTGCGTGTTGCCCGTGTAGGTGCGCGCTGTTGCTGCTCCAGAAGGGCGCTCTCCCGACGTTGGACTTGGTGATCCAGCGGAATGATCCACCGCAGACAGGCCTACGCTGGCTGTACGTCCATAAGAAGATCCGGGCCCCGCTGCAAATCCCCATCCTGCAGGTGCCTGCCACAGAGTGCTACTTCTCTTCCCCCCCCTTTTTTTTTTTTTTCGAAGCACCGTGTAACGTTTTTGCATGGGCCACCTTTGGCGCGCAAAACAACGAACACCTGACAAGATAGGCTGGCCGCACTGTAAGCAGTAGCCGCCGGAGTAGAACCACGCACTAAAGAAAACGGTGTGTCTCCACCACACCTTCCTCCCTTGCATGCATTATATTTAGCCGCGATCGTCAGCTGACCCTCGTAAGTGAGTTGTCAGCCCTTGTCGACATGACCAAAGTACCCTTTATGTATACACTTGATTAATAAAACAAATGCTGCTAATTTAATCCGCTGTAGCCGATAGTCCGTTGTAGTGCGGTCCGTGACAAGCAAACTTCGTTGCATCACTAGGTAGAACAAACTGAGGCTGAAATAGTCTGTTAAATCCGAAAGTCTGTTGTAAGCGGGCCCGTTTTAACGAGCGTAGGCTGTATATGGAATTCTCAGATACAATGATGCAAATAAAATGTTTTGTTATAGTCATGCTTTATTTCATTAACTATTCTGCTTCTATAATCAAACCGAAAATTCAACATCTAGGGCAATATTGGTTACACCAAAGTGAATATATGTTAGCTCACAGCTCGAAATATGTATATTCCGGTAGAAAATGTGTAAAAGTTGGCGAGCACAACTTGAAACAGCAAATTATGGGCACAGTTTGCACATTCTGGCCAACAGTTTGGCTTGGCTGGCCCACAACCAGTAAGTCAACATGCCTAACATGTGTGATTACACTATTTGAAACATTGGTGGAAAACACATTAGTGACTTAGCATTGTTGTTATGCCTTATATTGACAATTGTAATCAATGGGTGATGAAATTGACTCGAAGCTTCTTGCTGCTCATCGAAAGTCCTATGCTTGCATTTCTTATGCAGTGATTAGGTCACAATGTTTTATTTCTTTTCTTCCCCCTCATCAATATGCCTGCGTTGGCTTATACTCGAGGGTTTTCGTATCAGATGCAAACTTCGTTAAGATGTTTGATTGCAGATAAATTTGCATCTGTATTTTAACATCTTTAAAAGATCTTGTGATCACCATTGCATTTTTTTTTTTCATTTAAAAGTTGTAACAAGGTTCCATTTCTTTAGGTTCGCATTTTTTAGTCAAACACTTGACATCCTTGTTCGCCTGGTTATTCTGGACATGCAGATGCAGCTGCTGGCGGGCAGTGAAACCAGGAATGGTATTCTTGAATGATCACTTCGGGGAGCTTGACTCGGCTCTGAATGTCTTGGATCGTACGGCTAACAGCATTCGTGTTTCTATGTGAAGATAGCGAGCTTGGCAAAGTGCCAGCAGCGTCATGTATTTCAACACGTCTAGTGCCAAGTCACGCCAACTCTCACAGAAGTGATCTTATTTTTGAGAATCATCACTGGCGTATGCCGCCCCAGCACACGTTTTGCGAAGTGTAACTACGCACCGCTGCTACTCTTGAACTTTAGGGCAGTGCTTGACGAGATGACTGGCTCGAGATGTTCTTGAACCCTGCCTTGAAGAACATGAGGCATGCTCATCTTCTCACGCTTTATATTTCTGCAGGAGCTTGTGAAGCGGTCATGGCAAGGCATCCTACAGCACATCATTGAGCATCTTGAGCTTGGTGGCAAGGGCCTGGCTCTCACTGTTGAGGTGCGTGCGCCGCCAGTCGGCGCCCTCGTGAATTCGCGCAGTGACTTGTGAAATGTATTGTCCGTGAGCCATCGTTCATAGTCTTCAAGTTGGCCAGTTCGTAATTCCACATCCTGGGGTAAAATCACACAATTCGAGGTGTAGGGTAAGGAAGGTTACCCCAGCTGGTAAAATCGGCAGCTGAGAGGAGGAGAGACGGCGTCTGCCCGGGCAGAAATGTGGCTGGCTAACCACATGTGAAAACACGGGAGCAATGGCTTGCTGGAAACCAAAGAGGCTAGTGCAGTGTTGGCGGAATTGCGCGTGACTAGCTCGGTGGTGCCGGTAGCATTTGCAATTGTGGGCCAGCCACCGGAGGATGGCTTCCCCTGTTTTCCCCGAACCCTCTGGCGACCGTGCACCGAACGTGTGAAGCTTGCCACGCATGCAACCTTCATGAGACGCAAGGACTCCCGCACAGGGTATGTCCAAAGTAGGTGGCGGGCATCCGCTTCAGACGCAGGAAGGGATTTTGAAGACTAGACATTGATTGCATGTCGTTGATTGATTTACTGACTGACTGACTTACTGGAACTGTCTCTTCTTCTTAGGCGGCCCTGAAGAGTTGTTCATACGAGCTGGCTTTGAGGCTAATTGCCAAGGTGAAGCATGGCTGGACCCTGTACAGTGACAAGCAGACCATGTTGCATGTGCTTGCACGGGAGGCTCCTCGAGACGCCCAGCTGGAAATGCAGATCAAGGTCAGTCTCGGAATGTCCTTCAATTCGTCCCCTTGGGCCAACTGCTTCCCACTGTTTCATATTGGTTGAAAATGTTAGAAGTCTACGATGTTGCTGTACTTTGCCAAGTCTAACGTGCACTTGATTTTGTAGTAAGAAAAATGTAGTACGCGTCCATTTCTTCTAACGTAAAAAGATTAGGTTTGCAGAACTTATCATCACAAAACGTAAACTTATTCACATTAATGTCCATTGATGTCACTGTCAGATGGCTCTTCTATCACTGCTTGTGAACTACAACATGTCCTCATTGTAGTCCGTTTCATATTCCTCATTTCTTGAACAATTCTTCAGTAATTGCAAACTGGTCGACGGCCTACGCATCAGCTATCTGCTTTACCACCCGGTCCTGCAACGCATACAAGTGTTCAGCGTTGCCCAGAAACACGGGAAATGGCTCTTCTTCCTTTAGCTTAGCATGTAAAGTAACTTGCCTTTTTAATAAGTTTTCATGATGAAAGCAGCACATCTTCGCTGCCATACTACATGTATAATCGGCATTGCACTTGTCTGGAGTGGTTGCGTGACCATATTCATTGCACATGTTTGTCCTATTGGGAGAGGTTGGCGCATGACCTAGCATGTGGCATGACCATACGTGTTCTCATTGCAGTTTCAGCCTGTGCCTTTTTTTTTTTTATAACATTGCAGCCAAATAGGCCGGTTGACCACTCTACACAAGTGTGATTCTGACTGCACAAAAGGTTTTTGCTGCCATCTTGTGATCAAGTTGTGATTATTATGACAATGGTGATGATGGTAGGCAGATGTCGATGCTGCAACAGCGGTTTGTTGTGTGCCCAATTCTAATAGTTTTTTTTTTCACATCTTTCTTTTTAGAAAGAGAAAAAGATGTCTCAGAAACAGTTAGTCCTGTAATTTGTCCTATTGCGTGAAGTACAGTTCTTAATTGAAGCAAGAAGAGTGCTCTCGGTATGGAGCCATAACCTAATGCAATGTTGCCTCATGTGAGTATACCAGTGTGCAGGTAACAGCGGCATAATGTTTAATGCTTCAAAATCATGCGACTCACTGCAACAATGAGGTTTAACGTTATATTTTGTTCGCTGCCATTAAGTTATACAGTGAAATCTCGGTACAACGAACTTCAGGGGACCGCGGGAAAATGTTCGTTATTCTGAAAGGTCGTTATAGTGAAAGCCCAAAAATTAGCCATAACAATAGCATTTCAGTAACGCAAGCGTCCTACCTTTGAAACGGTACCTCCTTGAACTCGTTTCTCACACAATGCACACGTGATCGTCAGACAAGGCACATTTATTTGAAATAGTCCGTGATCGTCTTCTGACGGGTGCAGCACAGACTCTGCAGCACGAACGATTCCAGACCGTCCGCATTCTTATGCACGCCTTCGGCCGCTGTGCCGCTTTTGGCTATAAATATGCGGAGTTTTCGCAAGCAGTCCAACGCATCTGTGGCCGACACGGACTCGTCGCGGTCTTCGGGTGCTGCCGTAACGTGCAGCAAGATTCTTGCTGGTGCTTAAAGATTTTCTCCTTATCTTTGAGAATCGTAGCGATCGTCGACCGCGCCACTCCACGTTCTTTAGCCACGACGGTTTGTTTCTTCCCGTCTTCTATCTCGCGAAAAATCTCTACTCTCTCGCTCAAAGAAAACTGCTTTCGCTTCTTCGCCATGCTTAGAGTTGTTGAGCTCATGGCAACGCGAACGCCGTCACGCACTTCTAACACAATAATATAACCAGAAGAAAAACAAGATGGACAGGCCTGATACGGGTGACAGCACGCGAACAACTGAGAAAACAAGCAAGAAAAACGTGATGCGTCGTCACCTCCGCAACAGGAAAAAAAAAAAAGGCCCACTTCAGCGTTAATTACTACTTTTTTTTTCTTCTGCCGCACCGTCTCAGGTTTTACGGGCCCATGCTCCCCGCCTCTCCACTCACAAAACCTGGTGCGTCGTTGCCTCCACAACGGAGAAGGAAAAAAAAAAAAGTCTCCGCCCGCATCTTTCTCCTTCCGCGCCATCTCAGGTTTTTGCGGGAAGCAAGTTGCAAGGCGGCCCGCTCTTCGCGCTGCGTCGTCTGCTAGCTTAGAGCTCCGACTGCCGTGATGGATACACGGAAATCTAAGAATCCTCGCATTTCGGGATATGAGTTCATAGTACTGAGGTGTTGTTAAGATGACACGGAAATTAAATAACGATCGTTATTCTGAAATGTTCGTTATTCTGAAGTTCGTAGTAGTGAAATATTTTTACATTGAAACTATAAGCAGTTGGCACGGGATTTCATAAAAGTTCGTTAATCTGAAATGTTCGTTAATGTGGTGTTCGTTGTAACGGGGTTTGACTGTAATCTGCAAACAAGTAAAGCATTTAGCCTTTGACGTCTGCTTAGATCTGTGTGCACTGTAAAGATGTCGGCATTGCCGAAGAGCAAAAATTAAGGGTCATCCAGGTGTCAACGCTAAACAAGACAAGTTGGTGTACATGGTAGTTCAAATGATTCGAGGAATAAGTTTTAATTATATCTCTCTACTCTGTCTCTTTTTCATGTTCGTTAGTCATTCGATTCTGATCTTATTCATATTTCACGCGCAGTTTTGTCAATCTTGTGCAGCGTTGGCACTTGGTTGACTCTTCCTTTTTTTTTTCAGTTTTTGACATCTCTGGAATATGCCCCTCGCTTCAGTTTTCTTGTTGCACTCATGCTACCGTGAGGCATAGGGCTTATTAGCCCCAAGTGTTTATGTCTTCTTCAAAACACACTCCAAGCCATCAGCTCTCTACTAACCCTGCTTCTCAGACTCAACACTCCTCCGTCCCGAACTCGGTCACTTGGCGCCATCCGGCGGAGAGCGCAACAGTTAGGTGACAGTTAAGGTTAATGGCCCTTTGCGGCGGCACAGCAAAGGGAAACAGCAACACAGGCATTCACATTCCAACTTGTTTACAGCTACAGTGGAACCCCAGCCATACGTCCCCCCATTTTGCGACAACCCGGGCTTACGCAAAGTCCCCATATAAGCAATGTATTAAGTACCTTGGTTATCAGACGCGATTTTACACCTGACCTGCATTATATGACGACCCACACGAAGTGCAGGATTGAACAACGGATGTTAAGAAAGTACGGCTGGCCTCCTTCCTCACACCGTCTCTCCATCACATGCAGAGCGCTTGACTCCACTAGACTGATTCACTTCAGCACAATGTCCTTCCCTGCTTCGTCTCATCGTTCGTTTCACTTCCCCTCCCAGCAGCTGCCCGTGCAGTGGAATGCATTGTCACAAAGCACAATCACCAACTCATTCAAGCATTGTGGCCATAAGCGAGAGACTTTGTACAAGAAGGCCTCCAGGAATGAACCATGGCATTCTGCGATTATTGCACTCTGCAATGCCGCGCAGCATTTGTAAGAACCACTGCACGAGCATGGTAGCCACTAGGGCTAACATTCCCCTTTGTATATAAAGACCTTGTACAGATAGCTTACATTTGCAGGAACGTTGTAGGTAGTTTTTTTGGTCAAAATGTATATTTCAAATTTTTTGTAATGTTCTCTTGGTGTAAAGAAGCATCTATGTTTTTATAAAGTTTTCTCGTTTTCATAACAAGTTCTTTCAATAAATAATTTTTTTTTTCAAAGAATTGCTAATAAATGTTTGCTCATTCCTTCTACGAGTTGATACTATACATTCTAATATCAAGAATTTGCTGTAGCAGTAAACTAATCGTTTACTAGACTACCCTAAAGCTGCCTATTTTCCTGCGGACAGGAAAGTGTTAAGCGTCACCACGACCTTCACCGAGTACGTTGAGGCCTACTACAATGCTGATAGGTGTCGCTGGATGGCGCCATCAAGGAGGCTTACCTTGCGAGACACCACTGCGACATCGGACTAGGACGAGGACACTACAGATCTTGCCTTGCCTGTGCCGATCACATTCGTTGATGTGCTACGACACATAGACGGCATCTGGAGTTTCATGTGTTCATGTGGCACCGCAACGGACCTCCTTTTGGGCATTGCCCAACTCGAGCAAAAGCTCTTTGCTTCTCGGATCGAAGAAGGTGCAAAAGAAGCTTACCGTTTAGCACGCAAGTGTTCCACGGTTTGCTCCGCCAGGCAAGAAACGCGGCAGTGGATTGTGGTACAAGGTTTGTTTTAATAAAGCATGGTTGGCACCTGTACTGCAGTATTCTCTCTGCATTTGCTTTTTTTTTTTTCGATTTGGGTTTTCTAGGTCTTCAGAGTATTAGTTTGTATTTTACATCAAAGTTTCTTGTAAATCCGTTGCGAGCAACCGTGCTTTTATGGGCATAAATTTTGTTGTTCGGATCTTACTACGCTCGGGGTGTCTACTAACCGAGAAGACCAGTAATTCTCAGGGATATTGAATAGTATGGAAATACTCAGGGAAAACTCGGGGGAATTTCTGCTTCTATTGGGGAAAATCGGCTGTAATTTTATTGAAAGGGAATGAAAGTCGCGCTAATGCTCGCTCGAATAACAGAGAGGAATTGTAACAAATTGACTTTGACGTCGTTTCTTCAGCTGGAGGAGTTGGCAGTGTACAGTCGACGCCTGATTTTTGGGACGTTCCCGATAATTCGGATGGCATTGTGGTACCACCACATACCCCGTGGAGTCAGTGTATAAGAAAGTCGGAAATTTCGGACGCAAAATCTCTTCTCCGTCCGATTTTTCAGAATTTTTGTTGTGTCCACAGGTCTGAAACAGCATTTATCAAAGCCACCACCGCTGCCATTTTGATTATCTCACCGCCTTGAACTGGCGCTCTCGCACACAGTATCACTGGCAGCCATAGCCACCACCGTTGCAGTGCTATGCGTAGCTGCATCGATGTTCGCTGTTAAGCTTGTTAGTGTTCGGTGTCGTGTTATTCATCAAATCAATTCGCCGCTGTCAGCAACGACGCCAACTCCGCCTTTGAAATCCTCGCAATTGGCTTCGAAACTTGGAAAGCACGGCACATTGCATCATGCTGGTTTCCGAGAGTCAACTTTGCCTCAGTACAGTTTTGTTGCATGGTGAAGCATATGCGGAGCATTGCGGTGAAGCATAAGAAGCATGGGAAGGGCAATTTGACGTAGTATGTATTTCTTAATTATACATGCGTCCACACACCATCTCCTGTCGCAGTACCAGCACCAATATGTGTAATAAGTGCACTGGCAGGCCTTTTTGAATGCATCTGTGGTGATTTGAGCTTTTAAGGGTAGTAAAAAGCATGCAATTATTTTTTCGGGCGTTTTCGCAGCCCCTAGGGAGTCTGAAAAATCGGACATTGACTGTACAACTGACTGCGAGGATGCTTCAAATGGTCCATGGGGCAAACGCGTGGTGGAAGGACAACAAGAACAGAAAGGACCTACGCATTGAAAAATGAACTGGAAAGGAAGCATGTCGTCGCTTCTTTGAAGGGGCTTGAGCTCAAAAAGCGAAGTGTTTGCAGACGCTGCAGTGCAGGTGTCTCTCATCCAACCCGAAATAAACTCTTTAAAGCTGTAAAACACAACACTGAGGCATTGTGCGCGGGCTGAGAGTATGTTGGCTGCGGTTGAGGTTGACTTTCCAGCTGCTGAGAGAGAATCTCACATGTGACAAAGTTCGGGCCTCATATCAATGAGCTTGCTATCAGTTGATAGAAATAGCTCATATTCGAAAATATTTGCTTCTGTATGCATCTTTTTATTTGTATTTGAAAATGGTCAACTCGATTTGCAATAGTCATTGCCAATTTTTTTTCGAAGATAATTTATTCGCTCTGCATTTTACTAACTCATCCCTTCTGTTTTCTGTTCGAATAAAATAAACACTACTCGTTACTGTTCAAACTGGATTAAGTAGTTTTTTTTTTTTTTTTAACATGCATGTCAGCCCATAATGACATGAAACAAGGTTCAGTGCCACTCGAGAATTTTGCAAAGGTACTCGGGGAAAACCTGGAAAACTCGGGGAATTTGGGAAATATCAGTTTAGTAGACACCCTGTACACTTTTTCGTAGTCCTGAGAAAGTATAATCTTATAATGAGGGTTCCACTGTAAATACTTCTTTATTATTATGTCCTTAGTTGCTGACTACTATAATACATGCTCTCTGCATGGAGAAGTATCATTTGATACCATTTTCATGTTCATGTGGCATTTACAAGTCACCTGATTGACTATTGTTTTCTGGAAGGGGCTACAAGATGTATTTATGCCCATTCCATCTGCTTTCGGCTAAGAAGACCTTGTCTTCAAAAAGAAAAAGAAATCGGGGCACATAATCATTCACAACAATGCATATACCTTCATGAAGACAGCACATGGCACCATTGTTAGTACAAAACAAAGCACTAGAAATAATTTTTGCTGGGATGTCATGCCCAAAGGTAAAACGCAAGCTAAAAACCTGCCTCTCCACTTTGCACACAGGAACAGTGTATCTCAAAGTCCTCCCTCCTTTTTTCTTTCTTTTCCTTATTACAATGCTTCTTGTAATGATAGGAATTAAATCACTTTGTGTTTGCACTGATCGGTCTGACGATTGCGACTGCTGCTCGGTGCCGTAGGTGGCGCAAGCTTTGATGGACAAGGGAGTACCAGTGATGGCACGGGACGAACACGGATCTTCGGTGCTGACGTATGCGGCCATGAACTGGAACTACACCCTGTGCCAGTTTTTCCTGGACAAGATGGGCATGGTGGCGGCGGCTTGTGCCGACCAGGACCATTCTCTGCGGACCCCGTTCACAGCCGCCTTCTGGAAACTGCAGAGCGACCGTCTGCCGGAGGACATGCAGTGAGTCTCGCATGTTTCCTTCTGCCGTTTGCAGCTAGCCACAGGTAGAGCTGGGAAGGCTTCATGGTGCGTTTAGACAAATGCACTGATACTCGAGCTACAGCTCTGCGGGGTAGGCCGAGTGACAAATGGCAGTTCATGGTGCCACATCGCTTACTTCTTTCCGTATTGAGAATGAAACCAGCTCATTGGGGTAAGCTTCGATTCCTTGTGCAAGTAGCTAGATCTGTAGCTCAGCACAATGTTAAATATAGTAGGACTTCGTTGATATGATCTCGTTACGTACGATTTTCCTGCGTCAACATTCGCGATTGAGAATGCAAAAGATGACCCAATAAAGTTAGACTTTTTTACCAGTTCATATGTTTCCGACGTATACGTTTCCAACCACTAGATCCCATGTAAATAAGAAAAAGCGCAAGACATGCACAATCAAGAATAGTAGCTGTCCACCGCAGCAGCTGTCGTGTAATACTTGCCCGCCCATTTCAAGTGAAAACCTGGGCACGCACTCAGTTTTCTATTTCTGTACAGCAAATAAATATTCTCCCAGATCATCGCATGCCATGTTCACAGCTTTCGCCACCAACCCTGTTGCAATAAGTATCTTAACCTATGTGTTTCACAGTGCATGGGGCATAGTGCCATGGGTTTAGCGCTCGTCCTGTCGTCTTCTCTGTCTTTGTCCCTGCTATATTGCGCTAGTCTTTTGAATAATGATGATACACCAACTAGCCCAGCTTTCTGCTTTGATGGCATAGTGCCATTGGAAGCGTACTGCACAGTTTTAATAGGCGATAACCAAAACATGCCGCCTCATGTACCACCATGCCCTGATGCAGCCAGCACGAACTGAGTGTCATTTTTTACTCTGCCGCCATTGTAGGAATTTTATTCTGGCTTCACCCACCAGCTGGATTTTGTTTGTTTCCAGTTGCTGCCACAAAACATCTAATAGAAAAAAAGACAACATACATCTTGGGCTCCACCAGCTCAACACGCCTCAGTGTCTTGTGCTGCAATGATTCGCACTGAGTGAGCATGTCAAAACTTCCCACCAAAATGCCCCACTCGAAGTTCCCTCTGATCGAGACTGAATTCCAGAAGCACAAACATACGCATGCCAAAGTCACAAAAACGACGATGGAGGCTTGCTTCCCATATGCACAGGCGAAAAAACGCGGATTGACGCACCAACCAAAAACAGAACTGAAATTTAATTTGACCATTTCACTTCAATTTCAGTTCCTTCTTTCTTGGCGGAAGGGGGTGGGGGTAGCCAGTGCCTCAATCTGCATCTTTTCACCGTGTGCTTTCCCAGCCAGACCGGTTGGCAGCCAAACCTTGGATTTCATATGTGCAGGTCGTGGTGCCTCTCACTGCTCGAAGCCGGTGCCTCTGCGGACCTGCTGACCTGCTTCCCACTCCAGAACCTAGAGTTCCCAGGCACAACGTGCCTGACGGACGTCACGCGTATCCACTCGGCATCCCCAACGGCTGCCCGCCTATCGCCCCTTATCCTGGCCGTGTGCAAGCGCAACTACGCGGTGGTCAAGATGCTGCTACGAGCGGGCGCCAACATCAACTTCCGAGATGGCCAGCAGCGCACAGCCCTCATGTACGCCGTCAGGCTGGTGAGTACCTCCAAGCGGGAGGCTTGTTCTCGGTCCTCCTTTTTTTTCACGGTGGGAATTAAGGGGGGATGAGGGTCTTGAAAACTTTTTTTTTATTTCGTAACATATCTTCCTGAAAATTTGCATGCAGATATATCTTTGAATGCTGATCCCAAATATATATTCAGATTTTATATATCTCATCTATAAATGAAGATATTGCAAAATAATTCATCCCACATAGGTCTTTTCTTACGGGCCGTTATGATAATTTCTTAATTAGAAAAACTAGTTTCAAAGAATGGCTGTCATTTCCAAGGGCCCATTGCACATCCTAAAGCTAAAGAAATTTTTAAAAAGTGATCATATAGGTCATGAATGAATAACAAAGTAGGAAGAAAAAAACAATGCGGGAGTAATTAGCTTACATCTGACCTAATTGCTAGTCTAATGGGTTTAATGAAAAATGGAAAGCTTTAGGATGTAGTTGAGGTTTTACTGAAAAAAATGATACCTAATTCAATAAAATCAGTTGATGCAAACATTATGAAAAGTTCCGTAAGGCAAAGGCATTTGATCGAAAAAGCAAAGCTGAGAAAATTGCATTCAAAGTTTTGCTTACTCTGCCACTTTTGTTTACCTATCACATGGAAAAATTTAATGCTTTAGCATGCAGCCCAGTCATTACTGAACACAATAACACCAAACTCAAAGAAATCTGTTCATGTAAAGATTGTGAAAACCTCTGTATTGCATTGGTACTTGGCAAAAAAAAAAAAAAAGCTCAGAAAGTCGTCTTTACTTGCTGCGCCGACGTTCATTAGCTCGAACTTGCGGAAAGTCGCGGACTTCTTCGCCAATGAAGTTTTAATGTTGTCTGCGTACTTTGCACGCCCCGCGCACTCAGCGCAAAACACCGCGTCGAAGCGTTGAGCACGCGAGCTCGGTTCAGCCGCGTCCGTCGGCACCGAAGCGGCGTTCGGAAACGCCGAAGTCGACGTTAGGCTTAGGTCAGCCGGCTCGGCCGCTTCCGACGACACGGAATCCGAAGCGACTTGCAGCGTTTCAAAAGTTAGCATTTTCGACGGGCTTAGTCTAGGCGCATCCACCGGCACTGCAGAGACTTGCGGTAACACCGAAGTTGACACCGATCGGGACTGTCCAGCCGCGTCCACCGGCGAAGCTGTTGTTGGCGAGCTCACTCCAGCCGCATCCACCAAGGCCACAGCCATATCTCTATGCCACAGCAGCTTGCGGCATCACCGAAGCTGTAGTTCTCGACGATGTAGCGCTCTTATTCCATGCGCGCCTCTTTTTGCTGACTGCTTTTCGCGTGCTTGCTTTCAAGCGCGCGTCTCGCGCCATCGTGACACGCGGAACAAAGACACCAGGCACGCAAAAGCAAGAAATTCGTGGTTAAAAGAGGCGACTCAATAGCCAAAATATCTACAAGAACGATAAAGAAAAAGGCGGAACGAAAAATACAAGAGGAATGCGAAAAATGACGTGCGCGCCGGCGAAAGCAGACGACGCGAAGGAGTCGAACAACGCGGCCACGGGGCCGCGGCAGGCGAAGCATGCGTCACGGCCAATCAGAGGGCTGCGCCTCGGGGAGGCGCCCGCTTCACCCAATCAGCGGCTGTCTCGCGACGATTTCGCTTTGAGAACGGGTGCTTGGGGTGCCGATCGCTCCGCTGCACGAGGGTCTACAGCGCGCCGAGGGGCGCCAGAATGGAGAGCGGGAAACCAGCTTTCAAACGAGACCAAGATGGCGCCGATCGGTTTGCGTCGCGCGGAGCTACGGCAGCTTGAAAATGAGGCAAATCTTCGCGCTTGGCGTTCAATTTCGGCTCACCGACGTTTCTAAATTGCCGTTTTTTTAATACTTCGAGTAGGAATTGAGCCATAATATTTTGTAGAGGCATAGTTGGGACATTAAAGACTTCAAAAACGCAATTTTTGAAAATTGCCATTTTTGACCTTTTTTCGCGATTTCAAGACCCGCGTCCCCCCTTAATTTAGGCTGTGGAAAGAGTTATTTGGCAGTGGCATGGCTGGAATAGGTGTTTGAGGATTGGTTGGTGCAGGCTGCTGGTGTCGCATGGAGCGGGACGCCAGAGGGCAGAGTAATACTAGAGAGTTATCGTGTGTCCGGTGTTCCGCTAAATGCAGGCAGACTGGGCGTTCTGCCGGATGGACGGGGGGGGGGGCAAATGTGAGTTGCCGGCACCGTGCGGACCACTCGCGTTTGCGCTTCCGCCCATCCGGCAGAACACCCGACCTGCCTGCATTTAGCGGGATACCGGACAGGCGAAAGCTCTGTAACGAAACAAAACATACCCCTACCTCTACAGCAACATGCGATTGGAAATCGGGCAATCTCATCACTGAGGAGTTGCGTAGCTTCTGCTCATGGGCTGTTTGTGCAGGGCTTCACAAAGTGAAAAAGTTAACCACCTGAGAGTAAATAAAGTCAAGCCATAAATAAAGCTTCGTACTACTTTGCAGTGATTTACCATTTACTTTAGGAAATCTTCCTCTTGTGGAATCTCTTCAGAACTGATTTGCAATATTAGTGCAAAGGTTTGAGCATGCACAATCCAAACTAGGAGGATGGTGATGTCTGCATGCGTGTTTTTGGGAGGCAAAAGTATGCACCGTGCCCATGAAGAGTAGCTCAGACTGTCTACCATGTGAAAATTTGGTACTGATGCAGTGCGACAGCAGTTGACAGAAATAAAAAGTTGTGGAGCAAAAAAAAATGGTAATGAAACGATCAAGCAAGGATTGTCAGCGTAGGGTAGGGCGAATGTGAGTGAAGAAGTAAATGTGGCTGCCAGTAAGACGACTTAGTGTGTAATACCGCAGTCGCGTGCTCGCTTTCAATGAGCATTGAAATCAGATCAGCAGTAAATGTGGCTGCCAGTCAGACGACTTAGTGTGTAATACCACAGTCGCATGCTCGCTTTCAATGAGCATTGAAATCGGATCACTGAAATCCACAAGTCTCATTGGCTACCTTCCACAAGTTCGCATAATGGAGCCAATTATGTGTGCGTACTTTGATGGCTTTCAATTTCAGTGGTCCTCAAAAGCGAGTATGTGGCTGCAGTACAAGAGCTTCAGGTGTGTTCTAAGATGGAATTGGCAGCAATCAGTGCTGGCAAGGCAGACTTTGGTTCACCAGTAAAGATATCTCTGTTATCGCGAAATGAGAGCAGATGTCGCCTCTCCCCCTTTTGAAAAAAAATAATATATATCTTGCATTGCAGAATGACATCAAAATGGCCAAACTGCTGCTCAACGCCAGTTACGACCCCGACCGGGACACAGACCCATACGGGGACGTGCGGCGCACGAGCTTCAAGAAGACGAGCCCGGTGGACCTGACGCACCAGGACATGTACGGCTGGAACGTGATGCACCACGTGGTGGCGCCGCTGGCCAACTACACCTTCTGCTGTCCCGCCATGCTGCAGCTGCTGGTGCACGTGGGCACGCCGCTGGACGCACCCGACAGCAACGGAGTCACCCCGTTGCAGCTGGCAGCTGCGCGCGGTGTCGCTACCATCACGCATGCTCTCCAGGTGGGCAAGCATCTTTCTTGTGTCTCATGCCTTGCTTAGTTTTCGTGCAGTATTAAACTTCTAGAAGAGATCCTGAGGCACGTTTCTTTGAAACCTGAACAATATGCTGGAATGAGTTCTCTCATTGTCCCTCCTTGCGTATTGTTGCCTTATGCGAGACATATCTTAAAATTTAAAACTTCATATGTCCTCACACTAAGTTTTGTCGCGGTATTCTGTAATTTCCTGTAAAATAATATGTGCAGCTCTCCTGCGCTGCGGGAATCGGTTGTGTTTCAAAATCGGAAGCGATTTTCTTTGCGCATTCTGGTGCCATGCATTCTGGTGCCAACACATCTGGTTATTTATGGAGAAGAGTTGACTCATCATGCAGCAGTCGCAATGAAATCTCTGCATAGGCTTGATGCTGGCATCTGAATCGATGTTGAATCACCGTGTGCGCATCTTGCCTCTTGCAGACCGCCATGCAGTTGTCTCACGACCAGGTGCCCAAGGTTGCCGTGCACTATCTGCCAGTGGCAGATAACCCCAAGGAGCTGGATAAAATCAAACTCCCCGCCCACTTCAGCGAAGACTCGAAGGAGTTCCTGGAGAAGGTCTCCGCTGAGGCAGCTTCTAACCAGAGGGACTCGCGGGAGGCAGTCCCTGACCCTTTTGCCAATATGGATGACGGGTGAGCCTCCTCTGACAGGTTGCGAGCTTGCTTACATCATGTAGAATGTTCTCTTCTCACTCTGTGAAGCACACGCATTCTTACGTGCCATCTTTGTGAAGAGTTTGTTGTTAAATTTTAGCCTTCCTTAGGTTGTGTTTCAGCTCATAGTTGTTGAGTGTGAAGCTTCAAGCTAGTGCCACCAGGAGGTGTGCAGTGAATGTATGCTGTTACAAACAAATAGCCTTGCAGCTGACCTTTCTAACCTGGCAGCATGAGGCGTGAGACAAGTGAGGAAGGTCACAGTGGCTGCTAGAATAATAATCGAGTCCAATCTTACTGTAAAGAAGCTGCGTTCAACCCAAAAATGCCTTCATTATGTCAGTTATTTGTTTTAAGCACATTCCTTACACGCTGATATTGGTGAGAAAAATCTGGGCTTTTTCTTTGTTCACTGCATCGAGGTAAGACTGCAACAACAAAATGAGAACACACTGCATACACTACTACATACAGTTAGACCGCAATATTACGAGCTTTAACGTAACAAAATGCTCACGGTAACGAAGTAGTAAACATATTATAACTTCGTGTCCATAGAGCACAATGTATTTTTAACCTCAATATAATGCAGTTTGTGTTTACCCGCAAGTTCAGTTATAAGGAAATTTTACTCCGGCTGGGAAGGAAGATCAAGGCAATAAATTTATAAACTACAGCGGTTTACATTGGTCAAACGGAAGCTGTAAGTGCACCTTTCAATTCGTGCGACAGAGAGCGGCTGCCGATAGGTGGTGACTTTCATTGGCATTCCCCTTGAAATGGGGCAGGGGCAAATATAGTGTAACTTCGTTCACGTGTTTTGGAAAAACGCGAGATAAAATGTAGTGACTGGGGAAAACGTATGATCCGAAGTCGCAAAAAAATTCAGCAGACTCGACTGTAGTTGACGCCTACATAATGCGAAGCATTACGCTAATGATTGTAGCGTGAGGCACCAACGTGCGCTGAGTTCTTGGGGCTCGATTGGTTCTGGACACATCATTTCCGTAGCTTCAGCAACCTTAACATTTGCACTCCTACGATTCGGCCTGTGTCAGTAGCTTGTTTGGGTGGGGTGTTTTGGCGGGATGTTTTGACATGCCCACTTGACAAGAATCAATTGTTGTGGCTCGAGACGCACTGCGTTGCTTTCCTATTATGTAGTGCTTTAACGCGGCGACTGGAAGCCCAAACTAAATCAAGCTGGCAGGCAGTGCGGAATAGGATGCCATCAGTATGAAACACGGTGCTCGCTTCGTACCACCTGCAACAAGGAACAATAGTACATTTGAGTTATCACCTATTTAAAGCATGCAGTACCCTTCGAACGGCGCTATGCTACACACCTTGTGATACAGATAGGTGAAGATGCTTATTGCAATAGAATCGGCTTCGATAGATGTCATTGCGGCGTGCGACGACCTGCGAGGAGATTGGCTGGTACTGGAAAAGGAAGCCCAGTGCGTGCTGACATTTTCATGCGGCACAGGCAGTCAAGTACTGCCCTCCACGTTGCGTGCCTCACGCTTTTTTTTTATTCGCATGGGCTCTAGCGGCTGGCAAACATATGCGATCGCAGTTTGACAATGTAGAACGTTGGTGCTGAAAGATAGCGCTGTCTGAGAACGCATTAATTAAACAGTAAAAAAGAGGCGAAACTGTGCAGTTCACTCCCAAATAATTCGACCCTGCTTGAACTGGCGAAATTGACCTTATTTTCCAGTGGGTTGAATTAAACAAGATGGAGGCAAATACGCCAAAGCACACCGCTGATTCATCTTGCAGTGTTTTCTTGATATTTAACAATCCCCAGGACCAAACGGGTCCGCCACTTTCCATGTTTCTGAAGTAGAAAGCTAATGTAGGATTGGCATCAAAAGTCTTAAACAAAGTAGGCATCTAACACGCGTCAGTTTTTTTTTTTTTTTTTTTGCAAGAAAAGTTATCGCACCAAGGTTGCCGGTTTCTGAAAGTCAGGTTTGCCACGCGGATATTTTTTCCACAAATCGGCTCCGCCACCATACATTCCTGTTGTGCAGTAAAGCATACGATTATTGCAAAAGTGGTTTTTGTTTTGTTCCTGATTGCACTGCGCCGGCATTTTTTGGCCCGATGTTCTTTAAAAAATGAAGTGCACATTAGAATTGGGTAAATACTGCAATCAGACGATTGTGAGCTACTGTTATTGTTTGAAAAATCTTCCTAGGGCGGGCCAAAAATAGGTGCTTTCGATGATGAGGATAAATGACGTGTTCAACACATTCACTATCCCCTAAGCACCGCTGGAAGAGGCGATGCCAGTAAAGAGGTCACTGCTGGGGACTATAGGGGTCAGGCCTTATACTGCTGCATGCTGACTGGTCAAGTTCGAATGATGTTCTGGGACGAAGCGGGGTCGTATCAGCGAGATCCTGCTCTAGTCATCTAGCCTGTTCGATCTAGCAGGTTTTACTACATTTATTGCAGTCTAGCATTTTGCCTATCGCTCCTTGAGCTTTTCTTGCTTCATTTAGAACCTCTATCTCTGTATTGTGCAGTTACCTATACCTGTAATGGCTCCGGTTTTATCTATCTCTCCTCTGCTTTTTTTTCCACCAGTACTCTGAACGTCTGTTGCTTATCTCCACTGCTGACCAGTAAATACTTCCGTCCGCTTTGAATCCCAGCGCTTCTGGAAGGTGGACGTTTCCTACGGGTCTTGCTGGGTGAATATCTTGGCGTTCCTTACGATGTACTGAGGGCGCCTTGATGCCAGCGGCAACCCTCAGCGCGGATCAAGGCGTTCTAGCCTCCCTAGCCGCTGAAGCGGAGCAGCATCTAGACACTCCAGCGGCGGCGAATTTAGCTGGTCATGGCCTCCTCCAAGATGAGTCGCGGTGTCGATCAGCGGCACTAGAGGGCACACGCATCAGTGCATTGCATCGCACATTCTATGCAGCATAGTTCCCTATTCCTTGCATGCCTTGCATCAGCACCCTGTGCGGTGTTGTTGTCGCCATGCGGCAAGTAACGAGCATGAGTAGCAGCAGAGGCAAGCGGCACAATGCCCCTGCTTAAGGACAAAAACGAGCTCTGCGAGAAAGGAGATTTCGCTGCTTGTATAGGGATGCTACAGAGCTCACTGTCAATGATCTCGAAATCAAAAGAAGCTGTTCTTGACTCGCTGAAGAAAAGGACAAATTCCCAGTGAAAGGAATCGAAATTAACCAACACTTACATGTAAGTGTCTTCAGTGATTGCACTGCTCTTGGGACAAGTTTTGGATTGACTCATAAGACTTTCGTTGAACCAATGCGTAGTGGCGGCCGGAATTCCCGACATCTAACCCGATCTTGTTCAATCATTTGTGCATTATGTGCAAGCGATGTTGGAAAATGGAAGAAGTGACGGGCATAAATAATGTTGCCGTAATTCGGGATGTTGTCACCTGGCTTTCGTGCGATATTAAAAGCAAAGCTTTCCTGCATTGTTTGACAGGTTTTGAAGCAGCGTTCATGGGGCCGTGCGGAGAGCAGCGGTTAATTGAATTCTGTGACCGTAGCATTTGGTGTCGTACCATTTTGGGCGACACCCAAGGTCATGTTGGCAAGACGGGGCGGCAGAATAGAGGCGGAAGCTTCACCTACACCGATCAGCACAGTGCGTTAGACCAGGGTTTCCTTATTTTTGCTTTTTGTGTGCCATACAGCCACTGTGTAAGGGAACTTTGTCCTTGCAGCATCAAGCAGGGAAAAAACACCCGCTGTGGTTGCTTAGGAGTTGCGGCTTTGAGCTGCTGAGCGCGAGGTTTTCGGATCAAATCCTGGCTTATGGCAGCCACATTTCAGTGGTGGCAAAATGCAGAAGCACCCGTGTTCCGTAAATTGGATGCATGGTAAAGAACTCCAAGTGATCAAAATTAATCCAGAGGCACCCCCCCCCCCCCCCCCCCTCTACGGCATGTCTCATAATCAGATGGTTGTTTTGGCACGTAAAACCCCAGAATTTAATTATTAATCAAACTGTGAAAGTATTTGCTGGCTGCCAAGTGCAACAAAATTGTTTGCTTTTTGTTTTTTTAAAGTTTGTCTTTTTGTACTGCCCAGTTATTCACACAATTTTATGGCCCCTTCCATACCAAAGGGATAAGAATTCGTCTGCATCTATACTTTGCACAAAAGGACGAATTTCTATGTAGCATAGTGTAGAAACCTCAATATAACGAAGCTGATAGAATCTGGACTTTAGCTTGTTATAGTTTGTTATTTGAAATTCAACCTTATGCAAATAAGTAGGGGTGTGGGAGTATCAAAATTTTTGAATTCAAATTGTGTACGAATACTTATCTTCAGACTACAGAAATTTGAACTAGCTGAATAAGGACTACACAGCATTTGTGTTCTTCGATTCTCTTGTGTCCATGTCTGCATGCCTTATCTTCTTTCACTTAGTTTCGAATATTGAATAATGATATGCCATGCAATTATTAGCAAGTTTGGTTATGTAAAATGTTGGAACATCGCAATTACATTGTCATTGGCAAAATGTTTGACTAGAAGGCTGTTATACTAAAACATTGTATATTTGGGTATGTTAACTTAAAAAATTGAGTAATTCCCACTAGCTGTCTGTTCTGGCCAACCTGTGCCTTACTATACGTCAAATGCCCATAAGCTCGAAGACGTTGGACCCGAAGCCACCTGTCATTAATTCTATTCGCTGTTTGGAAATAAGCTGTTGGGCAATACAGGTGGGGAGGAGGGGCAATGCAAAAAAGTGCACTGTCACTGTCCATAGACCAGCACCCTTTGCTAAAGTGAAGCTGGCTTTTCCGCAAAGCTTAGGCGTCTAGTGGCCAAGCTTGCCCTGTAGGTGACGTTTCTCTAGTAGCATGAAATGATCACAAAATTATATCAGAGACATTCTCCGATTAAAAAACTAATGCTAAAAACAGTGTTTAGTCCCACACAGCCTGCAGTATATTCGATTTGGTTTGAATATTCTCAAATATTTTTAATTGTTTCCTAATCGAATAAGGGATGTTAAAAATATAATAGTCTACAATATTCAGAATTGTTGAATATTCGGACATCTCTACAAATAAAAACAGTTGCTGACCGATTTTTTTCTTCTGCAGCAGACTAAAAGGAATCTCTAAATTTATGGGCAATTGTAAAAAACTAATTTAAACTTGGAAAAACATTTACTTTGCTGAATTTCAAAGTCAACGACTAAAGATATGTTTTCTTGCCATATCAACGATATCTTCACATCAGCGGTTCAGCCTGCAAAGCTTTCACATCCACTCCGTCACCACGGCCCACTGATAGCGTTGTCCCAGTGTGGGTGACACTATCAGCTTGCCATTCCTCACAGTCCAACCAATGCAGCATCAAGGTGATGCAAAGGACAATAACATGTTGATCATGGCCATTGTGTCTGTTTGTTTCTTTGTTTGTTTGTTTGTTCACATTTCCTGCAGTGCCGTGAAGGAATAATTTCAGGGGGATACAAACATACAATATTCAAAAATAGTCATACAGCATGCGACACGGGCTCAACCTCTGATAAAAAAAGGAAAGAAAGAAAAGGATCGTTCAATATGAAATCAGATCAGTCAGTGCAAGGAAATAAGGAAAGCAAAATATGAAGAGGTAAGAGTAGCTGAGTGCATTAAGTACATCAGATGTCTTCTGCAAATTTGCAACATTGTGCGTGCACAAGAAATCAAGCAAGATCCAGTACAGCATTTGAAATTTTGGTAGCTGTCACACAGTAATACTTCGTAGGCTCAAAGTATTAAAAACCAGAAAAAAGTTTGAGATAAGCGGATTTACGAGATAAGCAAAGCTGGAGAAATTGGAACGAAAAATCAAGTTCTTTCTAAAAAATTCACCACTGCTGAACAGGTTCTTGAGAAGAGCTTCTAAGCTGGCTCTTAGTAAAGATTTCGAAGAAAAAAAAAAAACATGCCAGAGATATCAATTGGCTCCGTTTTTTGGCACTGCCATTTTATTCAGTGCATAAAGATTGCGTAAGGCTGGTCTGCTTCGCACATCGTATGGGCTGATAATTCCCATCGCTGCGCTCAACTTAATTTCGCAGCATGCAAGGCGTTTCTTCCTTCGGCTGATGTCTACACCACACGAGGTCCTTCATCATTGCCACCTTCACTGTCCTCTGTGTTTGTAGCCATACCAATGACTTGAGTGACAGTAAATTTACCCGGCACATCCTGCCCAGATAGCGCATACATGTGAATGTTCACATCGCTTGCATACGCAATGCACCTAGAATGGACTTGCCATGAATAATGCCATGGAAAGCGATGTGAGCATTCACATGCACACAATACGCAGGCAGGATGTACCGGTACTCCTGCGGCACGTGAGTTCTTATTCTGTCTACATTGCGTAGAATAAAAAATCCGTACTACGTGCATTGCGTAGAATAAAATTAAAATGGAACTTATGGTAAAGCAAATAAAACACTGTATCGAGCGTGCTATCTTGGAGGGCCTGCCTCTGCCATCTTGTATCGCCCAGTCTTTGTAGCCACCGCAGATTACTTCCATCATAGGGTGCGCTATTCGCGTTTGTGCTCAGTCGTGCTGAAAACTTTGTGCAGCCACAGCCAAGCTAGAGGAGGTGCACGCGAGAAGGCGGTGCACATCAAGCCACCATGCTTCTCGGCCCACTCTAACACGCTTTTCCTCACACCCGCAGTATAAGTCGCGTTGCACAGAACGCAAGAGGATCTTATCTTGCTTGGACTTAATGCAAAACATTACAGCAAGACGGTCTTGAATTTAGTACTAGTACTGCTACTCAGGTGTATCAGATGCTGCTCCCCTTCGGCGACCGTGACCTTCTGTGTGACAAGCGATTTTAGAGGTGTGTTCGCAAGTAACTGCATTTAGTTCAGCCATTTGACCATCTGCACCCACAGCTGTTGCCATTTATTGCCTCTGTATTGCTTCGCAGTAGCAGTGAAATTTCGTTAAATTCAGAGAGCGTATGAGCACTTCGCTATATTGGGGTTCAAAATACATGGTATTCTACTTGCAAATAGTAATAAAAATGTAAATACTTCATTGCATCGACAGTTTTCTTATTGAAGTTTATTACATCCACATTTAACCGTATTACATGCAAATTAGAACACATGTATGACTAATACATGGAAAAAAATATATTGCAGCATGGCAGTCAGTGTCCAGCACACTATTCACAAATTTAAAGAAGTTAAAAGCACATCGGTAAAGTCCAAACAATTCAATAACAACTGCAAACTAGAAGCTTATATGTGTTGCTTTCATTGGTCACAAAATGCAAACTTGGTCAATTTTTGATAATCGTAGTTGCAAGCGTGCGCGTGTGCTCTTGCCCTCTTGATTTGCAGGGAGGTGGTCATGGACAAGGCTCAGAATGTGCCGTACGACGCGCTCTTAACCATGGTGGATTTGAGCTATGGCCAGTTTGGTCTGTACAGTTTTTACAAGATGCAGGTATGGACCCCCTTCTGTGTGCTCAAGACCAAGTGTTCGTTGCTGATGTCGTCACATGTGATCCATTCTCTTGTGCACTCGTTTATTTAAAGGGCTCCTTGCCAGGTTGGGCCATTACAAACTTACGGGCCTGGCATGTAAATCACGCAGCATTGTCAATCTTGCCTGCGACGTATCAAACAGCTGCTCAGTACAAAAACAGCTTAAATTTCTAAAAGCAGCTTGTGCGCTCTTGTTTTGAAGGCTGCCCTCTTTCCAGCAAGAGGCAAGGTCACACCCACTAATGCCTCTAATAAGATGCACTGCTTGCACTGTCACCTATTATAACAAATGACCTGAATAAATTGCCCAATGCTGAAATCTCAATACTAACCCTGGGAGGGCGCCGCATAGCTTAAAGAGGAAGGGGGAAAAATAATAATTAAAAGACTGGGCTCGTGTTGAAAGCATGAAGCAATCCCTCGGCTCTGGTACAGGAGGGCGTAGGGAAGAAGTGTCACTTGTAGACGCTGATCAAGAGAGAAGGAGAGTATATCTACGTTCGCAATGAAACTCGGATCCTGACAACACAGCAACGCAATATCTCAACTGTTTGTATCTCCTTAGTGATGCAGCAAATTGAAATATTCTTGCAATAAAAAGCTCCCTAGGCAGCTCCCTGCAATTTTCAGTGTACAGTCGAGCCCACCTTTAAGTGCCCCACTTAAGAAAAGTTTATCTTAAAAAAAATGAAACCCTTGCAACCGTTAAAATGTACATTATTTCAATGACAGGAAATCGCACATACCACGAACATCTTTGAGCCTGGCCGATCAGTTACAGCAAACAGATGCCTATTGTCCGCCTGGCCTCCACTTTGCCTCTTCGAGTGTCGCTGTATTCAGATGTGTAATTATGAGGGCTGCCTGCGTGGAGGTGACGGTCGCTTGCGTCCAAAACTGTTTTCGCAAGGTCGGCTTCGTCAACATACAGTCAAACCTGGATATATTGAACACGGATATATCGAATTATTGCGTATATCGAACACTTTCTATATCACGTGGAAAATCGCATGCATTTTTAATTTTTTATTTCGAATGGGGCCGGATGTATCATGGATATATCGAACTCCGCCGCCCCAGACCAAGTGTGCTCTGTTGACAGGAGGCGAGCTTTCCCGCAACACTCTCGGCGGCACGATGGGCATTCCAGACTGCTGCGTACAACAGCTCCCACATCGGTTGCGCCGAGGGCACCATTTGAACGTAGCGGCGTACACACGCGGCGGCTTGGAGCCAGCTACGGCCGGTCTCGAGGGGAGCGCGCGCTCCCCGGCCGTGAGCCAGCCCGGCCGCCTCAATCATGCGCGCCCGCGCTCCCGCCGTGCGCGCGTGATCGAGGCGGCCGTGGAGCCAGTTGGAGCGCTTTGTCGGTGCTGAGCCACACAGCATGTGCATTGAGGACTTCGTTGGCGGTGACGACAGCACCGGAACAGTGGCGGAGTTAACAGACGTGGAGATTGCGGCAGAAGTGACTGCTGAGCGGCCAAACGACGACGCTGCCGAGGCTGATCCAGCAAGCGTTGATGTTGCCCCGCTCCCGACTGCAACTGAGGCTGTAGCTGCTTTGGCCGTTGTACGCCGCTACTGCGGCGCAATAGAAGGCACTGGACCGTCTCTTGTGGACCGTTTGGACTATGTTGAGGACGCCGTGGTCAAGCACGCGGTTGCCAATATGAAGCAGGCTACGCTGCTTCAGTACTTTCAGCGGACGAAATAAATACTTTGTTTGAAGCTTCATGTGAGTATCTATTGCGCCACGATTGGTTCATTGATTGATTTGTGCTAGTTTTTGACGCGTTTTCTACGTGATTTTATATATCGAATTCTGGCTATATCGAACTATTTTGCGATCACCGCGCTGTTCGATATATCGAGGTTCGACTGTAGTACATGATGTTGAGCCCAATGCTTTCGAAGAGAATCAGTCCAGCGGCGACTTGTGGCAGCGTGTTGTAGGCTCCGACGTGGAGGACATGACGTTGGCTGAGACGATTTTATTTCTGCTGATGACGACACTGACATTGTGGAAGCGTGCATGGACAAGAGCACGGTTCATGAATAAATCGAATGACAATGAAACCTTGGAGCCAGCACCCATAAGCATGGCTGTAGCAATGGGCTACATAGAGGGCCTCAGAGAACATGTCTATGCCAAGGGCTTTGTTGAGGGGTGCTCTTCTGCTTTAAATAAACTGAAGACTGCCCTCATCTTATCCTCACTGCAGAAACAGACAAGCATCCCTGACTTTTTGCAAATAAATAAATTAAGTGTTCTGACTAGCAATGCTTTTTAGCTGTGGTCCATTTACTACTAACCTAAGGCTGTAACCGATTGATGCCGTGTGACACGCAGGTTCGTTATAAGCGAGCTCGACTGGTCAAAACATTTAATAAGACTTGATGCGGGGTCTTTTAAGTGCTGTCAGGGTTGTTGCGTTCGAATTTTTAGTTCAAGATATTCACAAAAAACTTATCGTCACATCATGAATGTGGTATTGTCAAACATTGTTATAATGAATTTGACACTAGAATACCTTTGTTGCATCCAATATTTGTTACATGCTGCTACCAGCAAGAAACATTGATTTACTTATTATATCTGCTAATTCATTATATCAAGTTTCAACTGTACACCTGTGATCAAAAGTAACCGGACCACAATGTCTCAGAAAAAAATATACTTCGTAGTAACAATGCGCAAACTTAAATTGACGAGTGCACTGGAAGATTTGCATGTCAAGATTTCCAAGTCCTCACTTTCAGGTTAAATCCAGAGGCAGCTCACATAATCGGATTTATAGAGAAATCCTTAGTCCGTGTACTTTTGCTCACCAGGGTACCTGGTTTCAGATAGATAGGGCTGTCTTACCAGACGGTGCACGAGTTTTGGAACTGGTGCGATACATTCCAATTTATCCGCATTCAATGACAACCAATAAGTTCAGTGAAAGCTCCCCCCATTAAACTACATGTGCACCTACATTCTGTGCCATCATGGTTCAAACATGGTTCCCGAGAGACACTGTTGTCATGGAAGTGGGCAAACATGATTAAACATATCCTATTTCACTTAGACAATGCTGTATTAGCCACTGCATTCTTAGGTTGTTGCCTTCTATAGATTGCTCAATGACTCATTTCTGACGTCCGCACCAGCCTTGCTAATCTCTTTTGATGTGGTCAACTAGTGTTATCTTTGCTTGTGATGCACACATTTTTCTTAGGCGGCTTTGGCCTTAAAGTTGTAATTGTTCCCCACCTGCTCACCTGTGTTCTGCTGGCTGAATGTGACACGTCACCGTGCCCTGTGTGCTCTTTCACAGCTTATTCAGCGAGGAGGACTCGTGGTGCTATTCTGTCGCTGGGGCCGTGTTGGTGACTCTGGCCAGTGGTCCCGGTCGTGTTATTCCGCAGTCGCTGAGGCAGCTCGCGAATTTGCGCGCCTCTTCCGCTCAAAGACTGGCAACGCTTGGGAGGACCAGCAAAGGTGAGCCACGTTGAGTGTTGTGTGTCTCTGGCAAATAATCCTGGTCTTGAATTATGTCGAATTGAGATGGCCTCTTGGGTCACATTGATTTTACCTCGTTCAGTAATAATAATCAGCCTATTTGAGTCCCTTCAAGACCAAGGCCTCTCCCACAGATCTCCACTTACTATCCTCATCATCATCATAATTTATTGTCCCTTAAAGGCCCCTTGTAGGGGTATTACATAAGAGGGGAGCATGCACATGAGTACTCGCATTATTAATGCTAACAGGAACAAAAAAAAAAATAAACATGTCAGGGGTGCAAATGGTAAAGTATTGATGCCATGGCAGAGGTGTAAGTGAAGTAATATTATCAAAGTAGACTGTCAGTAACTGCTTAAATATTTGTGGATTGTGTTCATTAACTTTTGATTCTGGCAGCTTGTTCCACTGCTCGAAACTGGTGGGCAAGAACGTTCTATTAAGTGTTGTGGTGGTACAATGCAGGGGCTGTACACTTTAAGCACCCCCAGTCTAGCGCCGGCTGATTCCATCTCGTGCCTGCAACTTTTTTTATTTTCATCGCACCACCTAGATCTCTGCCAACCTCCAGTCCACTTCCCTTACCTGGCACCAATTTTGTGACTCTAATAAGGCCACTGGTTATCTTCCCAATGCATTACATAACCTGCCCTACTGCATTTTTTCCCTCCTAGTGTCAACTAGAATAAATCTGTTACCCCCACTTGCTCCAAACTGCTGTCTTTCTATCTCTTAATGTTGCACATATCATTTTCCGTTCCGTCACTTGTTGCATGGTCCTCAGCTGCTTCTCAAGCTCCTTTGCTGACCTCCAAGTTTCTGTCCCATGTGCAGACAGTGGTAGAATGCAATGATGGTTCGCTTTTCAAGAGTCAATCGGCAATCAACCAATCTATCATTTTTATTTTGATATCGAGGACACTGGGTGTACACAGACAGAAAGCCATCTATCATGCTTGAGAAGGTCTGCACACCCAAACGTTGGCAAACAGGAAACATCATAAATACAGGACATGACCAAACCAAAATTGAAGTAGAAGCATACAATGTTTAGCTGTTCCTAAGTAAATTAAAAAATCGTAAATCGCCTAATAAAAGGGATTATCAAAGGGGAACATTTCAACAACTCGTCACACAGAAAACGCTTCTATACACATATAGAAATGCACGCAAGAACATAGGCACCACACTGAATTGCACATTGTGTCATGATGCAGGTAATTGTGTTAATAAAAGCACTCTGAGTGTTGAGATACGTTAAGACAGAGAGAGAGAGCTCTTGCACAATTCTACTGCTTGCTGCTGTATCTGACTTGTACAAATTGAGTAGAGGCATGGCTTTTTCAGTTTTACATGCTGTTACGTGCTAGTTGCAGTTTCTTCACCGAGGTATTTTTCTGCAAATCCGATAGTAAGTTGGCTGGTGTGGCTTTGAGTATCTCTGTGCACATTACAAGATTGTTAAGGCCTGCTCTTCTGAAACACATGCCTTAACCCTTTCGCTGTCGGACCTTTCTGACCGTGACGCACCCCCAGTGTCGGCTTGGTTTCAGGGAACGAGCATAACAGGGAATGAACATAGCAATTTATTTTTGATTATGATTGGTATACAAATAACATAGTCAATGTAATATACACATTTCAGTGTTCTGCAGCTGTTGTTAGTAAACATCATCATCATCATCAGCCTGACTATAAAATCCCTTCAACATCCGAATCTGACGATGCGGAACCCTCTTCCTCGCATGCGACTCTGTCCGAGTCCGAATCCGAGCTCGGCTCGTATTCTGAATCGGAATTGAGCCACCGCTCCAATGAGCAGACGAAGGTCCCGCGCGCTGAGCCATCCGAAAGTAACCGCGCGCAGGGAGGATGCGCTTTCAGTCGCCCGCACAACGGAGATAAATGGGACGTTGCATGATCAAGATGACAGAGAGAGATGGAAAAAGGCTAAACAAAGTTCGAAGGGCTTTACGTTTACTGCTGCAAGTCGAAAGCGAGGGTGCGGCGAGAGAGCGAAAGCAGCAACGAGTCGCTCTTTTCGGAGAGGCAACGGCACGTGCGCCTGAACTTGACGCGCCGTAGCAGGCACACCAACAGAAGAAAAATAAAAACCTTCAAACCAGCGGAGATGGCAGAGCAACCCTTGAACACATAACCACACGCGCGCGACGCATGATACAGCGAACACGGAGCCACCGTGCCACTCAGCAAAGAGAAAGTGGGGAGTGGCCGTCGCGCCGTACTCTTCAATACATGGAGTAACACAGGTCGGGGCGAATATACGAACTTGTAGAAAGAGTCAACAGATTGCGTGGCCAATCCAGGAGCGCCAGCTTTGCGCTCTGGCGCGAAATTTTGAACGCACGATAGAGAACGTACCGGTACGTCAGTGACAGTTTTGGGGGGGAAGCGCGATGACGTACCGGTACGTCCGTGACAGCGAAAGGGTTAAAAAGCTTTTTAGCACTTACGTACAGGTTGCACATCATTCAATAGAAGACATAGCTTCTTGTTGGCGTGTTTCTTTTGAATTTTGAGAAAGAGTTCAGGGTGGTGCAGTGGAAAGAAGGGACACAAATGAATTCGTTTTGTCTTCTTTATGCTTGTACACTGGTCGCACGTGCACATGTGTGTGCATGTTCATGAATGTTGGCGTGCCGTTCAGCTTGGACGGGAGTTTGAATGCTCTGCAATTGACGTTCTCCAGCTTCAAGGCCCAGCCTCGCAAGTTCCGGGCCGTGCAGTGGGAGAAACGCAAGAGCCCTCCACCCAGCAATATTCCCATCAGCCTCGGCGATCCATGCAAGTCATTACTTCACCCAGCGGTGCTGGATCTGATGCGCAAACTGGTGGGTAAAGCCTCCTCTGCTGCCTTTTGAACTTTGGGTTTTGTTCTAGCTTTCGTTTAAACTTGGGCTTACACTTGGTCTCTAGTGTGGGCTTCATCTTGAGCTTTTGGGCCCAACGGGTTTCCCTATTCAGGCATATGTCATTAGGCAACTGCTTAACTGAATTGAATGAAATTTGTTGCATATTTAAGGCCAAATTCTTGCAACTAATGGTCACAGATACTGATTTAGACCCAAAAATGATTTATATAACTTGACAAGAGCTGAAGTTGGCAAAAGAAAGAATGGAAGATATTTTAATAATGCTAAATGCACCTGATAAAGTGTGTAAAACAAGGTTGGTTTACAAGTCAAATTTGGCAGCATCGAGGATATGTAGTTACCTTGAAATGGCACTGTTGGAAAACTCATAATCATAGTAATAGAAGTGTGTAACCTGCATCATTGCACACCATTGCACACAACCTGGCTCTGCCATACTCCTGCTCTGCCATCGTTCGGGTTTGGCTGCAAAATACTAAGGGAACAACAAAGCTGGGCTCTAATAAGTTGGAGCCATCCCTTACACTTTTGTTGACTATGCACCATTTGATGCACTGCTTGTTCAGAGTGAGAATTGTGACTGCTTCATGCAGCAATTTGATGAGTAGACGTCTGCTCCTGTAGGGCTTTCGTTATTGTTGGACTTCACCTGTCTGTTAAGGGGGGAGGCTACACTTGAAATACAACTTTTTTATTTGTGGACAGATCTCAACCAAATTTTCACACATTGTGTATTTTAATATGCAGATTCTAAAAATATAATTAATTTTGCCATAGGATAAGTAGTTTCTGATATACTCCAAATGCATTGTATAAGCTGATTCCTTTGTTTGGAGGAAAATTAGCTTCTAAACAGAAAACCCTAACACAGTAATTTAAGTATAAAGACTATCTAGGATGTTCAGGGAGTGCCATAAGGTATTATTCAATGTTCTAGGCTAACCTGAGCAAGAGTTAGAGCTCATCAAAGTTGTGAGAAAAAAATGCCATCTTGACAAGTCAAGCATGTGACCCATTTCAAAAACTTTTTGAGAAGAGTGCTGCTTTGAAAAGGTGCATGTTGCTTACTGCATACATTTATCTTTCTGGCAAAAAAAAAAATTATGTTGATAGCTGAAATAGGACAGAAGCTATTTTACCTCCAAAATTGGAAGTCTGTCGGAATTGTTGTTTTGAGAAATCAAGGAAAAACGTTCTGCAACATCTTTATTGAGAACATACCAATAAAATCTCAAGGAAATTCACTAGGGGCATAATCTGGATACATCCTATCTTTTTGCCGCTTTTTGGCCAGCTTCCTTGCGCTCAAAGAGGCTTCTCGCTTCTTGATGGAGTTAGCACTTCGAAGGTCCGGCGCTCCGGACGTTTTCCGGCGCTCGCTGCGCGCTCGCTACTTTCTTCAGTCGTGAAGGAAACGGTGCCTGCACGATCTGTGCCAACACGCGTGGCGTGGGCGGACGAAGTGTTGACGCTAGACGCGCCAGTTTGCAGCTCGGAACTCGATCCGGTAGAATGTCCAGGCAGACCAGCAACCGGCAACTCCGCGGGTATGACAGGCCTAGCCGCCTTCCGTCGCGCATTGCACAGCCGCTTGACGCGTAGTAGCGTTGAGACGACAATCTTTTCCAGCCACCCGGGCAGCGAAATGAGCATCTTATCAAACGTCGCGAAGCAAGCGGCTGAACAAACGTAGACAGCGGCGCGATGAAACCAGAGATAAACAAACGTAGCGAGACGCGAGAGCGGTCGAGCGCGCGCCGACGAGCACCGGACCAATAGGAGCGAGGCGCGCGGGGGTGTGCGCGCTTTGGCCAATCGGTGGCACGGATGCATCCTCCAGAAATGACGCGATAGCGTCGGTTTCCCTTCACCGACGCCATTTTGAACTGGTGCAAAATGCGCACAAAGAAAACAGCTTCAAAACAAGCGCAAGATGGCGGCCATCGGCCACCGCGTTCGCAAATGGTGACGGCGCGAAGTTTGAACATTTTTGACCAAATTTTCCTGATTTCGCGTTCACCCTGGCCCCTTTAAGCGCGATTTTTTATTATTTTCCGATTAAATTTAGCTTCTAGATTTCGCGGAGGGATTCTTGAATGTATAAACGTAGCGAAAATGCACTTTTCCGAAAATCGACTTTTTTGTGATTTTTTGCCGTTTCAAGACCCGCGTCCCCCCTTAAAGTTGCTTCTTCACTATTTTAAAAGTTTAAGCTGCGAGTATAGCATGACTTGCCATTTTTCTTGAGGCCCTTTAGACTTCCTTACTTCCGATGTCTTACCACTTTTTTGTTGTGTCACGAGACAATGTGTCCTTTGGGAATGGTGGACATTGAGGAAAGTCTTTTCACAAGTTCACATAAAAATTTTTGCACCCTGTTTCATTGCTTAACATTAATCTCTCTAGAAAAGGACCAAGTTGACTTTCTCACAATGCAGAACTGCCCTAAATATGGTGCCCAGCAATTGGGATTCGCGATTACTGTACAGCTGGGTGCTGGCCAGTTACTGTTTTCTTGCGTATGTTGGAAGTGAACCCACGAAACCGCGGGCACACCAGCTGCACATTATTCAGCATTTTAGCCATGGGCGAGCTGGCATACTTTGGGCAAACGTACATTGCGGTAAAGCCAGCGTGTTGCTTCTCCAAAGGGTTCATTGTGAGTGCCCAGGGATGACGAGGTGGTCAACGCGTGTGATGCGTTGCTGTGTCGTGCAGGCGAACCCAGAGATGCTGGTGAGCGCCCCGCTGCAGCTGGGTGCCCAGGGTCAGGTGGCGCTGGAGCTGCTCAGCGCCGAGTCCCTGTCCACCGCGCTGGCCCTGCTCGAGGACATCCACCAGCTGGTGCGCGAGAAGGCCTCGCTGCAGGCTTCCCTGGAGCGCTCGGCTGAGCAGCAGGTAACACACGGAAGGAAGCCCCATGAGCAAATGACAGAAAGGACGAACCTTCTGGAGGCATGAATGAATGGCTTCTGTTCTTCACCAATAATAACGTTTAGTGATAAAAGTGATACAGTCAAACCTCATTAGAACGAAGCTGCATCAGACGGGGAAAAGCCTTCGTTATACACCGGGTGTCCCAACTAACGTTAGCCAAGCTATCTAAAGAAGAAAAAGAATGCTAAAATAACATCGTGCAGAATACGGTTATAACAGATTTGAACAATTGACTTTCCTGGTATCCGCCTGGAGGCAAGCATCACTGCCATCGGAGACACTCTCTCCCTCTGCCTTTAGTAGCGTTCCCAAGCGCTGTTCCTTTCCGGCCTTCTGTCACACCGGAGCCACGGGACTTGCCACAGCATAAGCCCGGCCTCCTTTCTTGCGTGATTGCACCTTCTGCATTGGATGATTAGTCACGGTCAGTGACGAAACAAGCACTCCAAAGAGAAATTTGTGCTTGTGACTATGCCTCTCTCATTAAAAAATGGACAAACCTGGTGAGGGACCTTTTCATCATTGCACCATCTATATTTCATGAAGACGCTGGCAACACAATACTTTCGAATGTGTTGATTTCCATCCAAATAATAAGTCACGTATACTAGGGGTTCGCAAATACCAAAATTTTCTAATGTGAGGTGAGTTAAGAATACTCAAGTTTGGTTATAGAATAGCCATATCCACATACATCTACAAGGGCTCCCCCCCCCCCCCCCCACAATTTTCAGTCGGTCAGAAAATGAAAACCACAGTGAAAATCAGAACAGTTTTATTTGGATCGTTAAGATACTTTCCAGCTACTTCTCTACATAGTCACCGTTCCGATAGAGACATTTGTCGTATCGTGGTACCTACTTTCCTAAACCCTCATCATAGAAGGCAGCCGGCTGTGCTTTCAGCCAATTCTGTATGCTGGTCTGCAGCTCATCCGAGTTAAGCTCCTGTCCACCTAGACAGCGTTTATTGTGAACAAAGAGATGGTAATCAGAGGGAGCCAAGTCCAGGCTGTACGGTGGGTGATCAAATACTTCTCATCGAAAACGCTGCAGGAGCTTTGTCGCAGCTGCACTGTGCTGCCGCACATTGTCACGAAGAAGGACAATGCCCGATGACAACATCCCTCTTAGCTAGTTCCGAATTGCCTTTAAAAACGTTAAAAGAGTTACGCTGTACCAGGCCGCAGTGATGTTCATGCCATTTTCCATGAATCCCACTAAGAGAACACCGTTGTTGTCCCAGAATGCAGTAGCCATACACTTTCTGCTGGAGAAGGTTTGCTTGAACTTTGCTTTCGGGGAATCAGAATGCACCCACCGTTTGGATTTCTCTTTCGTTTCTTCAGTTTCGAAACAGACCAGTGTCTCGTCCCCTGTGACGATTTTCTTTAAAAGATCTTGCCCTCCATCATGGTAGTGCTAAGAGTAATGTTAAGGCTGCACCCATTTGCTGTGTTTTGTGATAGTCTGTCAGCATCTTAAGCCGAGACCACACGCACGCTTGCGGACGCGCGTAAGCTCGCGTCCGCGCGCCTAGCGCCTGCCGCGCCTCGCGAGTAATGGCGGTTTGCATCCACAAAGACGCACGACAGCGCGCGCTCACTGGGCTCACTCACAGACGCCTTGGTAGGCACCGCTTCGTACTTTGTTATCGACAGTGTTTCAAAATGCTTCAATTTATATAAACCTAATTGTAATATTTTTACAGCTGTTAGAGCAGCGCAAAAAGGAAAGAAGAACCACTTTCTTGCATGATATAAATCTGCTTCACAGAGAGTAGAACGTTCCGCGCTGTAGCTGCGTAGCCAGGCGCGCCGACGTGAGGCAACCCAAGCGCGCGATAACAGGGAGGAGCTGTTCCCCGAGATCAAGCCGCGTTTCGACGCGTACGAGCCACGCCGCACCGTCTGCGCATGCGTGGGCGCGTGAATGTGAGCTTGCGCGCGTCCGCAAGCGTACGTGTGGTCTGGGCTTTAGGAGACCACCTCGTGCAGAGTTCGTGGTGCTGGAGTCTCTCACTCACGATGGTATAGAGAGCTGACCGTGAAATTTCGGGAAACGAAGCACTCAACGCAGAAATTGTAAGCCGACCATTTTCTCGAATCGCCTGATCCACTCACTGAACAAGATCATCAATTGACACTCGCTTTCTTCCCTTGCCCACCTGCATCACAAGCATCTGTGTGCCCTGCCTCAAACATTGCTGTCACCCGTGAAAGTTGTGCTATGCACATTACTCACTCGTCTATGAATTTCGGCTGCATTGCAGCCCTCAGCATGCAGAAATCGAAGGACAGCACGCACTTCATATTTAGCGGGAGACTCTCTTGCTTGACGTTTACATGCTCACTGCGCTAGGAATTGAAAACTGCGACCTCACGCTATCGATGGACACGCTAGAGACACTGTCCACAGCGTCGTCGGATTTTCACTGTGGTTCTCATTGCGCGACCGATCGGACCTTGAAAAAAAAAATAGCCTTCGTATTGGCAAGTTTGGCTATGTTAACATGTTGCAACATCACAATTACATTCTATATGGTAAAAAGTTGGACTAGTAAGCGATTATACTACATGATTGTGTATTTGGCTCATGTTAACTTAGAACATCAAGTAATTTGCACTAGCTCTCTGCTCTCGCCAACCTGTGCCTTATTGAATATCAAATGCCCGTAAACTCGGAGACATTTGACCCGAGCCAGCCGTCACTCATCGCATTTACTGTCGAGCAATAAGCTCAGTATTAGGGGTGGCACTGCTAACGAGTCTGCAAACCTGTGACCTTTGCAATTGAGAGGTTGGCTTTTCCTCAAAGCTTGGATGTCCAGTAGCTAAGCTTCCTTCACAGGCGAAGTTTTGCCAGCAACACAAAATTATCATCAAATTCAGTGCGAAGTCAAACACTTGAGATTAGACAGGTGCCATTGCTGAGAACCGCGTTCGCTCCCTCACAGCCAGCAATATATTCGATTTGTTTCAAATATTCGTATCCAACCAAGTGTTCAAAATTTTTCAGAGTGATTATGACTATTAACAATATAACATCCGATAATATTTGAAATTTTCGAATATTCGTCCACTTGTACATGCAACAGAAAGAAAAGATTGGAGGTACTACGATGGACAAACAAAGACGAAAGTGAGATGCAGACAATTTTATCATTGCAACATAGTAATGTTCTCCTGTAAAAATTTTGGTTCTTCCCATATCTGGTACACTATTTTGACTGCCAAATTATTTACGTGCTCAGCTTGTATACTGTAAGCACTTTTCATTACTCTCCTCATCTACGTCTGTCCATGTCCTCGCCATTAGGTGCATATCATCTCTCTGGAAGGGTTCATAATAAAATGGCTGCCTTACAGAGGTGGACAAGGTGCCTCTCATGGTGTATTATGCTCTTCTGTATTGTCCTGCCAACCACCGTAAATAAACTTAAACCTTACAGGATTACGATTCAAACCATCACACTTAGCCTCATCTCTCTTTTCCCTGCGCCTGCTGGTGCTAGAACACTGTTCGGAAACTGTGAAGGCGATTCGTGCTCTTCTGCTCACCACAGGAGGGCAAGCTTCAAGAGCTGCTGTCGCGCCTCGTGGAAAAGAGCGAGGAGCTGTACTGCCTGGTGCCCGTGCGGGGCCGCCGCTTCGAGAGGCTCGAGCCTCTGTTTGAGGAGCGGGGCGTGTCGCGCCATGCGGACCTGGTGCACAGCCTGGTGCACCTGCACCTGGTCCACCAGCTGCTCACTGGAGCGCAGCTCAGGGCAGCTGGTGAGTTTGAAAACTGTCGTTTTCTCTGAGCTTGAAGGGGCTACGAAGCACGCTTGTCCACACCCCCCGTGTTGTGCTCGTGGTGGACACCCCCCAGATGTTGAACATCTGCGGTAGTGCACTGGTGTACTGACATACCGATATCCTTAACTCCCTGAAGTGTCAAAAGCGACCTTAAAAGCAATTATAGCAACTTGCTTCGTGTTTCGTTCAAGGAAGCCTCATTTTACCGCTTCACTATGCAATATATATGTACTGTTAAACCTCGATATAATGTACTTTTTAAAACTTGTCCATAGAGCACAATGTATCTGTGAACCTCAGTGCCGTAGACTTCCGTTACTTCGATTCCGATTAATTTGATCCTGGCTGAAGACTCGGCCCGGCGCCCATGCATTTCTATGGGCCCCAACTGCTGTTATTTTGATCCTAAAATTGGGCCTTCTCTGGATCATTCGAACTTGACCAGTCAGCACACATGCGCCTGACCCCTATGGCGACTTCAGTAGGGACTCTTTTTAGTGACAGCGTCTGTCTCAGCCAAGCTTATGGGGCAGTGAATGAGTTTAACACACGTCATCTCCCATCGAAAACTCCTACTTTTGGCCTGCCCTAGGAAAATTTTCAAGCAATAATCATAACTTACAATGTCTGACTATGGCATTTGCCCGATTCTAATGCCCCCCCTCCCCCCCTCCCTGGTAGTTGGGCTGAGAATGGCCTGCACAGTGCAGTAAGATGCAAAACCAAAACCGCCTTTGCAGCTTTGTATGCTTTAACACATAACACAGAAGTATTGCGGCGAAGCTGACAGGAAATCAGTCACCATTGTGCAACACTTTTCTTTCCTTTTCTGTCTTTTTTCCCCAAAAAATTTCGTTCACATTACATTAATACTTAGTTTAGGTGCTTTAATGTCATTTCTATGTTCTCTACTTTGGACACATGGAAAGTAGGCATTCGTTGATTCGGGCGCGAGTCTGAATCGGAAAAACACTGATAAATGAATGAGCAGTGTGTTTGGGCATATTTTTCTTCAGCTTGTTTAATTAGAGACCCCGGATAATTAAGTCAGTTTCGCCTGTCCCGCTAGGATCAAATTAACAGAAGTTAACTGTATAACAATTCTGGTATAATGAAGCAAATTGCCTACATTACCGGCTTCGTTATATAAGTTTAGCTGTACTTGTCACTGCCACAAACGGTACAGTTAGAAATGAGGGTAAAGGTACAGCAAACGTGCGATTCCAGAAACACAGTATTTGAGTGCTGACAAAGTGCTGCCATCTATCTAGCAGAAAACATAGCGCAATACATGCGGCCCTGCAGCTTTGATGAAATAATGACTGCCATCTGTGTTGCAGAGCACGAAGACTGAATCAACGTGGCTTAAAAATTTCTGGCGTCTGTGTAGTTCTGACCTCTATTTCCAACGCTAGCAGTGTAGCTGTCTCTGTAGTAGAAGAAAAGAAGAAAAACTATGTTAGTCGAAGAAAAACTAGTTCGTCCAAATCTTTCTGAAAAGGGTATTGTTGCCATTGATGAGCTCAGCTCGTCGAAAACACTTTTTTAAAGATGGCAGAATAACTCTGTGAAAGTGAAGAAAGTGGAGGGGAGCAAACTGCCCTAAGACAGCCAAACTCTCAACTCCTTGGAAAGCACAAGGACAAGGATGACTTTGATTTCTGTACGTTGTGTGTGGCGACATTTTTGTGTGTTGCTTATTTGTTGTATGTCCTGCGTGTCCTTTCATTTGTTATTGCATTCACGCAGAGTAGTATCCTGTGCGTGCGCCTACGTCTCCAGTTTTTGTTAACCGCTTCTGTACTATCCTATTATCGGAAGTCCTTGGCAAGAGATGGTCAAGTTTTTTTACTGTGGAATTTGTTATGAAAAACAATGTTTCAAGCACTTATCTCACCCATGTACAGTCGCCGACCGTTTATTCGGACCTCACGGGGACTGCGGAAATGTCCAAATAAACAGGTGTCCGAAAAAGCAGATTAAGAAAAAAAAATGAAATCGTTTATTTCCATGCACTTATTCGGGCTCGGCAGTAGGCTTGAATAAATCGCGAATGCGCCGTTGCACGTTGTTCCGTTTACGCGCAATCAGATAAGCCTGAATCTCGGAGAGGGTCGTACTGTCACTATAGGCGGCTGAAAGCACAGTCGCTGCTTGTACACGATCTGCATGCGACGGCAGCGTAGCACATGGTGCGTCAACATCCGACTCGGTCATCGTCCGGCGGTGCAGCAGAAACCTGACAAATGATCTCGCCGTCGTCGAGTTCTGCGCATGTCAGTACAGCAGTGTCACCACCTGTGAAACTGTCAATGAGACGGTGTCCGGAATCGCAATGCAACCACTGCGCAAGTCTCGGCAGAACATTTTCTGCGTCGGTAGGGAGCACATTGGAAGGCGACAAATCTTGGGCCTCCCGGCACCCGCTTGCCGGCATTCTGCAGCGCAGTCCGCGCGGGCACTGTCGGCGCCATTAGAGACTTGACGCGATGTTTCCGTATGCCGCGTTGGATCACCGAAACCTCGACATAGCACACAAAGCAAACACCACCGTGCCGACACCAGTCACACAAACGAAAAAACGCGGCCTGCTCGCAGCGTCGTGCGCGAAGAAACTAATCAGCTGCTGGATTGTCTTGACATGGCTTACTAAGCTGAAACCGGAACTGCTGCAGAGCCACTCTATCGAACCAGGCAGAAACGATGATGATGAGCGGGGATTTCCAGTAGCGCCACTTGGTGGGGCAGCAAGGAGACTCCGTTCAAAACAAAAATGGCGTTCAACAAGTCGAACCATGCACCGGTCAGAGTCGGTGCACGCTGCTCTCGACCGAGTTGGTTCAAGGAGAGTCCGAAAAATCAGACGAGATGTTGCAAGGTGTCCGAACTATCGGCAGTTTTTATACATTATGGTCTATGGGGAGAATAGCGGTGCCACGAAGCTGACCGAATAATCGGGCATGTCCGAATTTTTGGAGTCCGAAAAATCGGTCGGCGACTGTATTGCAAAACCAATGTTTAACAGCCGTGTATATATATATATCGTCGACCAGAAATGTAAAATTGCAAAAGAAATGTAAAATATTGTCAATGAGCTGAGCTCGACCGCTGCAACTTTTTGCAGAAGCAGGGATGAACCTAGCTTATCTGTGTCATGGGAGGTGTGAAGGAGCCCGAGTCAGCCAGTCAGGAGACGCAGCGTACTCTCCCACTTGTTGGCTAACACTATAATGCATTCCAAAGTTGTTAGATAATAATCAAAATTGTTGGACAACAAAGAAACTTAAGAGGAAGCTAAAGACCATGCAGTGAGTGATGCAGCAGAAAATGACTGGTGATATAGATAGCAAGACTAGCATGTACGAGAGAGCACAGATTTAAATATGGAGTTAGGCAGATTATGTGATGGTGGAGCAGATATACCCTGGCCGTCTGCCACGGTGACAGAATTGGGGGCAAGGGAAAGCAAATGCGGTCGACTGTGTGGTGAACAGGCAGCAATAATGATCTGTGCCGTAGACAAACGAAAATTTTTGCAAAGGTTTAATCCATGGAATATTTGCATAATGGTGGCCCAAATTACTGTAGCCATTAAACATTGGGTCTGTGGCTGGGTGGGTCTGAGCGGGTGCGTCCGAATAATCGAGCATCCCGCAAAAAGATCGTGCTCTGAAAAATATATATATATATATTAGTCGGGCAGTGACTGTATGTGTTCACACGCTTTTGCCATTGGTTTTGGTCTAAACTGGATGCAAGTGGAAATCGTGTCCCACTGGTGTCAGCACAATGATCGTAAACAAGCTCTTCAAATTTAGGCAGTTTGCAATGAAGCGCTGATGGCAGGTTTTCCTGTGCGTTTGTTTTCCTTCCAGAGGTGCACCCCCTGGACTATGTGTACCTCCATCTAGGCTGCAAGTTGTACCACCTGGGAGAAGAGAATCCCGAGGTCCAGACTACGTTGCAATACGTTCATAATTCTTGTGAGTGAGCCCTTTCGTTTCGTTGCATTCGCATGCTTTGTGTTCACAGCCACTCACCATTGCGAGCAAGTTGCTGGCGCACATAAAAGGCTTTGTGAACTGTGTGTGTGCCAGCAAACACTCTTGCAAGGGCCAGTTTCCTTTTGCTTTCTTGCTTTATTTTCTCATCTTTCCTTTTCAGTGTCTGAATCTTCAGATTCACACAGCCTATCTGAGACAGTAATAGGGGCGCTACCGATTAATTTCACCCACCTGGGGTTTTTTCATGGCACACCCAAAGCATGGTAAACAAGTAATATGTGTGTGCGTGTGTGTGTGTATGTGTGTGTGTGTGTGTGTGTGTGTGTGTGTGTGCGTGCACGCGTGTTTTCCCCCTGTCCTATTGAAATGCAGCTACTGTGGCCAGGAATTAAACCCGCGACCTTATGCTCTTCAGCAGAATGCCGTAGTTACCGAGCTGTTAGGCGGTTGATGTCCTGTGCATTGCTCGTTTTTCACAGCGTAATGTTATCATTCTATGTTGTGAGCATTTCCAACATTGATGCGTCTAAAATTGATGGAGTTAGAGGATAATTTGTTGTATCCTCTTAAAAGTGTCTCTTCTACGTACGGCAACAGACCAGAAATGTCGTCAGGGGCACAGATTAGACAGAGGGATAAGACAAAGTAGGAAGGTATAAAATGAGTTTGTTTTGATGCAAGATGAGCTATTGGAGGATTTCTGAGAGAAGCCCTTGTCCTGCAATGGACTTCCAAATGGAACAGATGATGACAGTGATGGCACGCTGTAGTGAAGTTGGTTTCCGCGACCCGGCCTTCAGTTTGTGCTTGTTTTTGCAGCTGAGAAGCCTCCCAAGATACTGCGGATGTTCCGGCTGACGCGCGACGGGGAGCTCCAGCGCCTGGAATCCTGTGGAGTGGACAACCATTGGCTCTTGTGGCACGCCGTTCAGCCGTACAACCTGTTGAGCGTCCTTGCCAACGGGCTCGAGCCAAGGCTTTTGGTCGACCATTGGATGGGGGACCACCAGACCAAGGTAGCACCTTGCACCCTGCATTTGTGTTTACCTTTTTAGCTGTTTGCAGGCAGGCTAGCCAGTTAGCCAGTTTCCCAATTGACATTGGGAAAACAGAGAGGCCTCGCCCTGGAGCCGACGGTTTGCTTGGAGCTAGTTGTTTCATTTGTTTGTTTTCGTCAATACCTCAAAGGCTCTTTTAAGAGGGCGTTACATGGGAGTGCGCGTGTTTAGCTAATTATTTGATTGCTTGTACGAAGATGGCCTGGGATTGGTCGGTAGAAGGATAGATTGTAGCTTTAGCAGGCAGGTTATCCCAATCTTCGGCAGTTTGTACCAAAAAAGAAGTGATGCGAACCTGCAAAAATGGGGGAAAAAATAAACAAACTGTGAGTGGGTGCAATGGCAGTGTTATGCAAAGGTGAGTGAAAGAACTTGTGAAAGAAAGCAGTGTTTCCAATTTTCGGCGGTTCTTAAGACAGGGACACTGTCAGTCGTCCTTATAATGAAATGCAATTTAATGAAATAATGGATGTAACAAAGTAAGTGAAATTCCACTTGAAATCTTCATAAAGATTCATATTGCAGTACATCAGTAATGGATATAACAAAGTAATTCTTGTTCCTCCTTCAACTTCTTTATAAGGAGATTTCTTTACTGTATTAGGTTGGGCGTGACGAAGAATAGGTAAAGTGTGCTTTGCGGCTCAAGGGCTTTTAGAATGTTAGTAAGATTAACTTGACACGGTTCACAAGTCGCACAGGGGGTAAAAAAATGGAAAACCAGATTTGTATGTTTAACATGAGTAGTATTTCGCAACTTTTGATAGTTCTCTTTTGTAACATTAATCTGGTGGTTTGAGAAATGTTCTGTGTTTTGTTTGCAAGAAATGTGCTAGAAATATTTGTGGTCATGGTGACCATATATAAAAAAAAAATCTTTTAACAATTTTTTAAAAGTATTTTAACACTGCGCAGGGCATCTGCTTGGCTGACCGCTTTGAACAAGCACGTTGGCTATGCCAGTCAGGCTCTATGGCCCCGGGTCCTAAGTACATGCTCTTGTGCGAGGTAAGCGTCTCTCACGGGTTTTGTGTGTTTGCTTTCATCATTTGACCTTGGTTTCATAACTTCATCACTAAGCTTCTTCTAAAGCCACGTACTTCTGTTAAAAAAGTTGCGAGGCATTAAAATTGTGCACCTTTCTCAGCCTGGACCACGGCTTATTCAGCTTCCAAATGAGGATGCCATATCTTGGGTGAGGCAGCCGTTTAAAAAAAGGAGAGAGAAAGGAAGAATTGGATGGCTGTTGGCATTCTCGCAAATCTTACTGTTCGCCACCATTGTCCATATTTGTGGGCACTTTTTCTAAAGCCAAGTACTCCTCGCTGAAAAGTTCCAGGGCATTCAAACCATGGCTATTTATCGGCCTGCGTCACGGCTTACCCTGCTTCCAAAGGAGGGTGCTGCAACTGATGTCCACATTTGTGGACGCTGCTTCTCAGTTTCAAGATGCCTTTTATGTCATTAGCTTTGTTTTCTCTGAGCTCATGAAATGGCACAACATAAATATTTAAAAGTTATTCATTTGCTTGTCCACTTCATTACTTTTTGGTAGTGAGGAGGATAAAGCTTTCGCATTGTTTGCCACTGCTTCCGATAGTGTTACATAGAAGGAAATGTGGTCACTGAAAAATATTCATCCCGGTCCAGGGTCCACAGATTGAACCAAGGACCTTCCAGAGGTCAGGGCAATTGCTCTAATAATTCAGTAGAACTTCGCTGATACCACAACATTTCGTACTATTTCCTGGTAGCGACGGTCGCAAGCGAGGACACGCAAAATGACCCACTACAGTTGCACTTCGTTTTTGCCGGTCATTATGTTCCCGTCAAACACGATCCTTGTACCAGCATTCAATGCATCGCCAAACTAAGATCGTGTGATAAGTGTTCCAGGTGCTAGATCCCATGTTTAAAGTAAGACCTGATGCACCTTGTGATTAAGAGGAGCATGTGCCTGCCCGTGTGACGTGAAAACTACTCATGGGTGGTCGCATGTCGCACTCGCAGCTAGCACCGCCAACCCCATTGAGATAAACACCTTCACCTGTGTCGCAACGCGGGTGGCACATAGTGCCGTTATAAGATTACTGCATGCCTTTAATAGGCAATAACTTGAACACGCCACCATTACCTACTGCAGGCCGTGCGAAATGAGCATCGTGTTTCTTTCTGGTGGCTTTGTATTCCGGCATTGCCCGCCAGCTCGATTTCGTTGCCATCTTATGCAATAGGAAAACAGCAAAGCGCATCTCGGGCCACTTGAGCCCCACCAACTCAACGCGTGTCAGCATCTCGTGCCACGATTCTCGCTGAGTGGGCACGTAGAAGCTGCTGACCCTGGCAGGATTCGAGGAATGCAAATGTAACCTTGCCGAAGCCGAAAAAATGCCAACGTACATCTCGGGCTGCTTGAGCCCCGTCAACGTGGCATGCAGCGGCATCTCGTGCTGCAACGATTCTCGCAACGCTTTGCGTTGCGTAATATTGACTGTAGTTGAGCCTTCCACATTATTCTACGCACATCCTCTACGCATATTTTCTCACGTTTCTTTCTTTTCATTTTTTTCCCCATAACGTATGAGTGAGGTTTTACTGCACATGAAGCACAAGGGCGAATTGGTCAATAACTTGGAGCAGTGCAACGCATATTAGCCAAGTTAATTCAACAGGAATATTCCATGTTGAGTGTAGATACGTGTGAGTAAAAGTTGAATCCACAAATGTTGCAATAGAGAATAGTCGTAGCACTCTTTAGCTGTTCCCTCATTTTCTGTGAGCTCTTCCCTGCTACTTGAGCACGTCTGTGAATTTCCGCATTTGTTATGAACAGGTAGCCCTGGGCCGGTGTCGGGACCTGGACCTTGGACCGTCTGGCAATACGGAGCCAGGTTCTCCCGGAAGTCACGAGAGTACCCGTGCCCTCGGTCGCTGGCAGCCGCACATCCTAGGCACAGTCACATGGCACAGTGAGTGAACAGTCGCGCCACTGAGTGATATGGGACATGATAGCCATAAGTTGGGCTTGTTGGTTGACCACCTTGAATTTAACAGCACAAGCGACAAGGAAAGTGGAACACACCGTTGATTTCCTGCACTTATTCATAGGGCAGACATATATAAACAGACCAAAATGAAAAGAAGATGGCACATTTTCTCGTACTGCTTTTTCTTTCAGTCTGTTCATAAGTGCCTTCATTATAAACACATTGTTCCGAACAGTTTGGAAGACTGTTGTTGGCCCACATATCACACAGGGTTGTTGGTATTGCTGAGATGACCAGTCAGCACAATATGTAACGAGAAAGTAGAAGGAACCAAATCCAAGGTACGCCTACAAAATGTAGCTGCGATTGTAGTTTCGAACTTATCCATCATACGCTGCAAATCTGGGGCTTTTGCAAAAGAAATTGCACACAGTAGAATCTCGGCGATATGAATCTCTCGGGACTGCGCAAAAATTGGTGAAGTCGTGGCAGGTACATAGGTCGCCCTGCAACAGGAATGCAACCGGCATGGCCACTCTGCCAGTCTGACAACAGCCAGAGCCTGGCACTGCCGACGTGCCTGGCCCTTCTCGCTGGCTTCGCTGGGGATCGCACGGGGCCTCAATCGTTCATATCATCCGTCACGGCACGAAAAGCGTTTCGCAACATTAGAAATTTATCACATTGTAATCTAATGGACTTGGGCCAGCCAGGACTTTTGAAAAATCCTTGTCGGGCGTGATCCTGTTACTGAGATTCGCTGTATCTTGAATTTGCAAGAACTGAACTGTCAGTTTTGTTTCCACACCTACAGAAACTTCTCATGCTGCAGGTTCTTCAGTGCCACTTGGTCCTACCAACAAGGACGAGCCTCATCAAAGCCCGCTGAATTACAATGAGTATGTAGTCTACAAGCCAGCACAGGTGTGCCTCCGCTACCTGCTGGAGTTTGAGGACTGATCAAGCGGCAAGAACAAGAAAGAGCCAGACCTTTTTAGATCGGGGTTGGGAGGGGTGGGGGGGAAACACTTTTCACTGGGGAGCGGTTCAAAGAGCCCATCTCTTACCATGGGATTGAAATTTTCTTCTCTCATCGTCGTTCACAGGCCATTGGGACGCATACACTTCATTGTGCGGGAAACGTCTAAACGCGCGCACTTTTTTTTTTTTTTTCTTCCCCCTATATGTACAGTCCAAGGCCACGCTAATTAGTTGGCTTTGGCAGCAAGAGAACTGCCTCTCAATAAAATGTCAGACATAAGCGACTCGTGTTCTTTTCTTTTCACACATTCTTGCGTGTCCGTGCTGTGCTAGCATGCATCTTGTAAGAGGCTTTTCACAGCAAAGCTGTATATGGCTAGGTTTCCGTTTCTTCTGCGTTTGTAGAAGAGGTTCACCTAGACAAGAAATCGATATAGCTAAGTCCAATGTGTGCGTTCTCTTTACAGTGACTTCAACATCGCCTTGCGACATCATCAGCAGTTACGTTCTGCAGTCATATGTATATGTACATATGTACTGCTCTGACGTCACTTCTAATGCCACTTGCAGCAGGGCACCAGCAAATTGAAGAAATTGCTGGTGAAAACTTTCAAAGTGAAGAATTGCACATTTTTACTATGTGAACATTTGAGTGCTTCCTTTACCCTTTCAGTGCCTCTCTCTCTCTCTCTCTCTCTCTCTCTCTCTCTATTTAGATGACGCATCCCCAGCGTCGACTTTTTTTCTCGAATATTAAAAAATAGACCCAACGATTCATTTTTGGTTGTCGAATGGGAAAATAATAGCACAATAATAGGAAATCCACTCTTAGTATGATCCTCGCATTGCCCTCTTCATTTTGTATCTCCTAGGTAGTTAAAAAAGAATAAAAAATAGCCTTCTATAAACATACGACAAATGTCAAATGCGCAAAAGTGGTGGTCCTTGCACTATGGTGCAAAAATTTGAACGAAGAATCGCTGCAACAACGGTGTGCAAAGTCTGGGAGCCACCCCTTACAGCTGCAGATGCGCACCCTGCGTGGCATGCTCACACCCACAAAGGGGCGCATTCTGCAAATTGCTTGCAGGAACCCAGACTGAGCAAACCCAGAGAGACGAGAAAAATATACTTCTTGAAATGCACAACAGATGGTGGAACTTACCGCGGAGCTCGCCAACTTTATGTTACTGCACACATCCGACTGGAGAGAGTGGAAAATGCATGTGTACGTCGGTGATATGGTGCGACAGAAACGTGGAAACGCACCCGTCTGTCGGTGGCACTGAAAGAGCCACTGTGTACGTGTGGGGCAGGGGTTGAGTGCAGCAAAGCTGGAAGTAGCTCGTGTTGCAGGGTTTTACTGCGACAGGAATTAAGAGCTTGAAACTTCGCTGTGGTCATCCTTTCCATTATGCCATCGTGCCGTGCAGTTACCGTCAACTTGTCACTATGGTGTTATCTTTAGACTCTCTCATCTTCGCCTTCATCATGTGGCAAAGAATGAAACCGCCTGCTGCCCCTGATGGTGATGGAACTTGTGCTTCTACAGCGATATGCATTTGAACGCCAGGTCCACTAACCGCTGTGCTGCCGTGCACCTTTGGTTCTTGGCATTTTTGGATGGTGTGTCTGTGCCTGTAATTTTAGAGGCCAGATAAGGCTATACTGTGGCGAACAAGCACAGAAGCTGTTTGCATCCCAATTAAGTTGTTCCTGAGAAGGTGGCGGTGCCTGCTGCCATAGCCTGTCACTGTCCACAGCAGGCGGGTTCAGAGCAGTAGGAATTGCTGCAGTGCACTAACATTCTTGTTTTGCTTCCTGCTTTCTTCATGCAACAAAGTCTCGATAGAGTTGCTGGTGAAGCACAAAGGCAGCAAGGGAGTGAATTTGGTGTGCAGCAGGCCTTGGAGGTGGTTGACCTCCAGCTGAGGTATCGTGACCTAGAAATCTATTTGCTTTGTCAGCGAGCCTTACCAACTTTAAAAAGAACCTGCTCTCCTATCGTGCTGTTTTTCACTTGCACTCTTCCCTCCATAAGAGGGACTTGGCTCTGATGCACCTCACATGGGCTGGCAGGTTTGTATGCTATATGAAGTGGTGCACCAATGTGAAAGAGAACACTTTGTGTGTAAAGCCAATAATTTTCCTCATTTTTATATTGAAATAAACTTCCACGAGTGTCGTTCAGTTTGACAACTGTGTAGTGGATATCAGTGAGATAGATTCTGCCTTGCACTCTTGCAGGAATCTCTTTGAACATAGGTGAAGTGTTCCCTTTCATAATGGTGCAGAGTGTACAAGCAGATCCCTGGCCAAATTTGACATTTCGTAGTGTAATCGACAACCTCCGAGTGCCTTATATGGATCCCTTTTTGATCAAAGTCAAATGTGACTGCACCTCGTCACATCCAGGTCAGTGTCAATGCGCATTTTAGGTGTTTGCCTTGACTACATTTTCATTGTATTACCAAATGCATTTATTCAGAAGGGCAGAATGTTTGACAAGTTGTCAAAGCTACTGTTCTGCCTTGGTACCCATCACCATCACTTTTTTTTTATTGTGGTGAATTGGGATAGGCTAGTTTGATATAATGAATGAAACGGGCAGTAGTGCATTCGAGATTGAGGATGAGAATGCGGAGTGTTCATGGCATCCGTTTCACTTTCTTGCGTCCTTTGCCTTCCACATTGTGCTACATTTCTTTGAAGTCCCTTTGATTTTCTTATGCCAAAGCCAGAACAAGTGGCCTCAAGCGGTGGCATCCAGCGGCTATATATATGGACCGTGCAGAGCATTGCGTTTCAATAACATAGCTGTAGTAGATGAAAAGCAGCCATCATAAAATAATGGTCCGTCGTGATTATCAAGCATCTTGTTGGCACTTGGTACGCGAGTCACACTAGCCAGTGTATGCAATAGAAGATACTGATAAGCATTTCATCTGTTGTTGAAGTGGCCAGTCAACTGGTGTGGTGACACTTTCAAGAAGAGTTGGACAGCATGTGTTTTTGCCTTGTTTTGCCACTAGGAACGTTGGTCACCGCCTCGAGTTTTAATTGCTGAATTTACTCCCTCTCTCTCTCTGTATATATATTGATTTCTCTTTTTTTTTTGCATTCGTAGTATAACTTGTTTATTCAAAGAGAACATATTTTTATGGTGCTCTGTACCTGATTGCCTCAGACTGGTTTATGACGTGCTCTTCTGCCTCAGTAAGACTGCAGCTGCAATATTACCAGCCGTAGATAAGCTTGCAAGGCAAGAATTGATGAGCCCGTTTTTTTTTTTTTTTAGGGACTATCTGGGGTGTTTGCCTTTTTTCCCCTCTCTCTCTTCTGTCTTCAAATTGAGAGGGATGTTGAATGCCACAGTATATAAAATTGTCACCGATTGCCCCATAACAATATTGTAGTGAACACAGAACATTACAGGCAGATTGCGAAAATGAGTGTCTTTTCATTTAGTGCTTGATAAAAAATAAGAAATAAACGAAGTTCGGTGGACGCGTTATAGTTCGGCTTCGCCTCAGCACGATGCATAGTGCTGTGAAGCCCACACTCGCAAAGGGGAAATTAGGTCGAGATCGAATGCGAGCGCCTGACGGAATTTCGAAACATTTTTCGGCGAAGCTCTAGCGCTTTCTTCGGTTACAGAAGCGAAACGAAAATTTTGGTGGCTGACGCTGATTGATTCACGGCCACCTCATTCAAGCCACCGCTGTTGACGTTCTTGCGGACAGCAGCCGGGAGTACTCGGGGGAAAAAAAAGCAAGTGAAAAGAAAAACCGGGTCAGCCAATCACAAACTGGCTCGGCAGCCGTCAGCGACACCCCGATTCGTTCACGTTTCTTGCGCTTCTTTTTGTGTTGGTTTAGCGCAACTGACAGCGCGCACACGATCGTCTCTTCCTGCGGCGCTACCACCGTACCTCCAAGATGCAAATGCTCACAGGTGAATTTGCACGCTTCGGCAGAGACCGCTTGCAATCGGTGCGGCCGTCCGCAAAGATGCCGTCGACGCGCCGGGTGCGCGGAAAGTAGGGCGCGTTAGGCCTAGTCGACGCTCCGTAGTAAATAAAAAGCACGTTGCGAAACCTAAAAGATGGGAGGACCGAGCGGTAAATTGGCTGGCTTCTGGCCTGTCGTGCAAACTCCCCGGGAACCGGTGAATGCGTGGCACCGTTCCTCCACTCGTTCCGTTTGCATTCGCATTGGCCGCGCGTTTGTTTCGACTCCCGAATCTTCGGGCATCGCCGACGGGGATATGCGTATGTTTCTAGCTGTCGCGTTTCAGAGGAATGCTGCACGAATAATGCGTGCACGACCAATAACGCAACTACGCTTTCGCAGCGCGAATACTGAGCTGGCTGCTGGGCCAATGTTTTAAGAGTTAGAGGTCCGTCCCCGACTTCACCCTGCATGCTCTTTTGGTCGCAGTGCCCGTTGAGACGACCGTCTACCTCGGTGCTGTGGGTGTGATTTTGGTGATGCTCGGAGTGTTCTACCTCTACCTGAGCAAGAAGGTTTGCTTCACAACGGTAGGAGGCTTTCCCTGCTGCGACGGCCCCGTTTCATCGCGTGAACGCGAGCGACAGGTGATCGCCAGGAACTTGGGTAAGACCTGTGCGTTGCGCGGCCGCATTTGGCTTTGCCGCATTGCACTTGCGCATTGAGGCGTAGCTACGCGTGAGCACCCTGTTGCACATGTCTACGAGTTTCCTGTATTCTATCTGTTGAGTGCGGCGCTCGTTAGCTTTGATAGCCAGATTAATCGAACAGTGTGTTTAGTTTATGCAGGTGGTGATTAAAAGAAAAAACTTCGTTGCTGAGCTGTTGAAAACTTGTCTTTTTTTTTTCTTTTTTTTCTTTGTGGATTCCTTAATTGCACATAATTAAAATTGCTCCGTATTATTACACTCCGTTAAGAAAATTTTGCCACTGCGCACCAGAAGTGTATTACTCTGTACGTGTTAATATTTGTGCCGCTGTGTAATCTAAACGCGAAACGACGTTAGTTTGAGTTGTTACATTTTGCTTTGTGCTTATCATTATTGTATTGCCACGGTGCACTCATGCGTGAGACTTCACTTCTGTGCACAAGGTAGTGTAAATCATAATCTTAAAACACGTTGACTGAAGTGTTATCTCGTAGTTTCTCCTGTCCTATATGACTGATATGTATAGCAAGCAAGCTGATAGTGATTATGACGCTTAGAGAAGCCGAAGTAAAATCTACACTGCAAGTGCATCTATTTTGTCGTTATTGTGTACACAGGGGCAGCGTATGCTTATGATGACGCCGAGTCATCAACAGACAGTGACGAAGAAGTGATACAACAACTCCACCATTCTGCCAGCCTGCAAGGGGGTTTTCTCAACAACACATCATCTAGGAAGGTGTCAAGCATGGGCCACTCCAGTGATCATGCGCATGGTAATTAAGTCATACATGTGCTAAGTCGTGCACATTGTTATCACCATTACAAGGAATGTCTTCTTGCGGTGTTTTAACTTACGTTGTAAGTGCGGCAGTATGGAAATGACAACCTTATTTTGCTTGTAGCTTCCTTCTGTGAATGTAAAAGCACGGCATTTGCTTCCTTTAACTTTTGCTCCACATGGCAATATATCATGCAAGCTCTCATGAGTAAAGTTGTGGTGTGGAGAAATTAAACTGGGACATAGGGACAGACGCGGATTTTCATGCCTGTTTTTTCTTTCATGCTTTAAATCTATGTATTATACTCATAATGGAACACCGACTAGCCCAATTTCAAGCCTTCTTTAATGTCATGCAAGCATGGCATTTGTTTTTCTTAATGTTTGCTCTGTAAAGCTGGTACACACAGTGCTCCAATGAGGGAGCCTACACATGGAGTGTTGTTTACTAACTGTAGTAGAAGGATTAACCATCCTTAGATTAGTATAGGTGCAGGTATGTGCCTTACACCCTAATTTTCCAGCGAAAAGGCATCATGTGTTTGTTATTCACTTCTCGAGTTTTCTGTGTGTGCGTGAATGACCGATATCGACGAGTGCTCCGTTTTCAAGACCAGCCAAGTGCAGTGCACAGAAATGGACAGGCTTTGCACAATACTGGACACACTTGCACAGTGGATTCGTGTGTTGAAGGGCTATTCACTGCGTACAACTCTGTATGCACTTACACATGCACGTCAGAGTGGTGGTACACTTTTTCGTTGTTGGACCGGCCTTAGTAGCCCAATGGCTATGGCATTGCACTGCTGAGCTCAAGCTCACGGGCTCGATCCTGGCCTCGACGGCCGAATTTTAGTGCTAGCAAAATGCAAAAACGCTCATGTACTTAGGTTACGGTGCATGCTAAAGGACCCTTGATGGTCAAAATTATTCTGGAGTTCCTCACTGTGGTGCACGTGCCTTATAATCATATAGTGGTTTTGGCATATGAAGACCCCTGAATTAAATTTTTTATTTTTCGTTCTTGATACCTACTGCATGGACAAAACAGACGCCATTTTGACTATTAGAAACAATGAGGCAAGCTCACACTGACACTTGATTAATGACTGCCAGAGAATGATCATACCTCACTGAGAGTATCCGATTCATTTTTTTTTTTTAGGAGTGTCAAAGTTGAGAAGAGTGTATGTGTGTGAAGCGTAGGTAGCTGGTCATATGTGGTAGAGTAACAGAGGGAATGGGAGAGCTTAGAATAGTGTGTATGTGTGTATGTGTCTATTTGTATATATATAGTGCAACTGACAGTGGGTCTGCTCCGGGTCATCGTCAGTTGCACTTCACTCCTCAAAGAGGGAGGACTTGTGCGTGTGTCGAGTGAGCTCCTGAACACCTTGCAGTGAGTGAGGTGAACACGATTTAAATCATGGAACAGAGACTTTGAAGAGATGCGACATAATGCAAATGTGTTTCTCTCAAATTTACCGCCAAATCACCACTTAATTGTTTTTTTTTTTTCATGGCATTTCTTGCATTGCATCTTTGTTGCAGGCAATGGGCATCTGCCACAACCAGATTTGGTTTCCCTTGCGGAGAATGGACGTGCCGTATCCACAGGGGCAGAGGCAGCGGAAGCAGCAGACACAAGCAGGGCTTCTACTAAGGCAACGCAGGGAAGTTCAACAGTTCGCACCGCTTTGCAGTATGAGAATGGTGCTTTTCTGAAGGCCGAAGACTCTCCACTTTCTCTGGCAGCATGTGGGGGAACCGATGTAAGTAACCAACCTAACCTAACCTCACCTAAGATAAAACACAAGGCTATCTGGGAAAACTTTTTCACACAAAGATTACAGCTGAATATGACAATTTCTCATGTGTTGGTTGTACATACACTTTTCTTTTTCATTGTTTATATTGCGTGGTCTAAACACACATTATTTATACTGTTTCAAACCGTCTGGCAAGCTTACACTGCTACTTGCTTGATGACTGCCAGCAAATGCTTGCATCAGTCCAGCATTCATGACACCCAAGCTACCTGCCATGGTTGCTCAGTGGCTATGGTGTTGGGCTGCTAAGCATGAGGTCGCGGGATCAAATCCCGGTCATGGCGGCCGCATTTCGATGAGGGCAAAATGTGAAAACACCCATGCACTTAGATTTAGGTGCACGTTAAAGAACCCCAGGTAGTCTAAATTTCCTGAGTCCTCTGCAACGGTGTGCCTCATAATCAGAAAGTGGTTTTGGCACGTAAAACTCCATGACACCCAAGCTCTTTGTGAACTGGTGCATATTGTTGTATGCAGAATTCACATCTCCTTGTGAAGCAACATGGAGGACAGTTTTCATCACATTGCCTCTTGTGTTCTCTCTCCAGTGCGATGTCTGCAAAATGTGAAAGGGCAGACCGTAGCAGTGGTTGCAGCAGCAAATGTGTCAGGGACTCCCCATAGAACAGCCTAGTGTTCTTATACTTACAGAAAACAGTGCATGCAGGATGCATAAGCTATGCTTCTTCATTATGTGCCGATACTTTTGGCTTCCAGTGAAGATTACAAGTTATAGAGGTATTCACAATGAACTTAGTGAGTTAATGCACTTTATGGTGTTACTGACTGGCATATGAGAAAGCAGATATGCATGCGCTTTCACAGCAGAAAAGAGTGGTTAATCTTATTTATAGTAGTACACGGGCAGCTCGACATCTTTTATTGCAGGGTAGAAATGAGATGCAGACAGGACTGATTTCAGTAGAATAAAAGGCTAGACATGCCAATACTGCCGCTGTTCTATGCAAGACAGCGTTGCGACAGGCGGGCAAGGGAGCAGTCAGTCCGTTATATTCGAATTTTTTTACTGTTCCAGATTTTAGAATAATGTCTCTTTGCCTTTGCACATTATTCTGCTCACCATATTGCTGATTCTCGTCGCATCATTATTATTACATGTGAACATAAATTTTTCGCTGCTGTCTACAGGAGCCCATGCTGCTTGACTTGGCCGAAGAGGAATTGAGGTGCGTGGCCGAAGCTTCCGGTCTGCATGGCCCTGGGCCTTCAGAGCAAACCACCCGCTGCGGTGCCCTTGAGCTCATGTTTGAGTACAATGAGTCAGCTCGCAAGGTCTTGGTCACCGTCCTGAGGGCGCACGATCTGCCCAGTCGAGACCGTGGAGGAGCTAACAGCGTGCAAGTAAGTTGTGCGGCTTAAATAAAGATTATGCAAATATATTTGTGAGTGTATGAGCCCACGCAACCAAGAACCACAAGTTTGTGCTTTCTTTTGTTTTTTTCTTTAGCAAGAACTATATAGGGGTGTGTATGTGTGTATATATATATATATATAGGGGAGAAGTGGGAAGGAAGAAGTTGGAATAAAATGGCGGACGACACCCGTCTCACTTAGATTATGTCATTTCTGTTGCCGTCCTAGTTAGGAACGCTACATATATATATATATACGAGACTCACCTAAGTTGCTGTCAAGTCTTGTCATTCTCACAAGGTCTCACGTCTTTCGCACAGTCCTGCCTCTTCTTTAGAGCATCGTATAGTCTCAATTATCTCTCACAGTTGCGCCAATTTTCCCTTAGATGGTCTCTGACAAGCTGTCAAGCGATACAGTGTGGAAAGCTTTCCGCCTGTTGGTCAAGCCAGGTATCAAAACCTCAACAAGCCATGAAGTAATAAAGCAAAGCAGATGCTTTGGAATTGGTTGAGCTGAGGGTCAAAATTATGGCTTCTGAATAGCGAGACTGATTACCCAACTTGGCGGCCAGTTCAGTACTGCCAGAACACACTTTAGAAGAGCTATACTGCTACCTGCAAAGCATGCCACATCACGTGTCAGTACACAAAGCATTACAATGATAAAAATGGAGTGTAAGGTAGCAGATAACTTCGATTTTGCAGTAGCCAAATCAGAAAAATAGTGGTCATGATGATATAATGGGGTAATATAAGTACCCACTAGATGTTGGGGGAGTAAGCAGTAAGAGTGTATGTGTTAATGTGAAGGAAGCATGCTCACACATACAAGATCAGCAGACCTTCCTTTTAATAGATTTTTTATTCATACTTAAAGCTGTATGTTTCTTATGATGTACGAGCATAACAGCCAGACTTTAGATTCTTGCAAATGCTTCATATCTGCATGCATAATGTGACTTAACTTAAATAGCGCACTGTACTTTGCCTTCTTGCAGTAATGCTGTTAGACATGCACATAGTAGTTATCTCATGAGTGCTGTTATAATGCGAAAATTTCTCTATTTCTTTAAGGTACGACTACTGCTGTTGCCCCATAAGAGGCAGAAATTCAGAACAAAAATTAAACAAGCGGGCGAGGATATGACCTTCAATGAAACGTTTGCCTTCGCACGGATCAGCCCTGGTAAGGCATTTTGTGTCAGACTAGAAAACCATCCTTCAATGTGCGAATGTATTTGCTAGAAAACAATATATATAGATATATGCAAGTTGTTACACTTTATGCGTAGCTTAATAGGGCGAGTGTAGTTCTTTAATTTTAGTGGTATAACCAAGAATTTAGAAGCGGGAGGGGAGAGGGGCGGGGGAGCTGTGATATGTTCTGTCATTAAAAAAAAGTGGGGGGACGTTGTTGCTAATAGCTGGGTCTACTTCTGCAGTGATGAATGAAACACATATTTAGTAATGTTTGCTTTATTGAAAGATTTGTTTACCTGTTTAGTTGCTGCAAGTATATCTTCCCCTTTTCTTGTATGCTTATGCACAATATGAACAATGGTAGGTTGTGTAGAGACTCGTTGGCTTCTGATCGGAGAAGCAAGGTTAACGCTGCATAGCCAAACAAGGTACAAAATAAATAAAGATCTGCAAGCACGCTAAGATGTACAGATGAGGCGCATCACAAATGTGCAATTTCATCATGCGCATGTTCGTATATTTCTTAACTTTGTGCCTTGTTCCGGCTGTACAGCACAACTCAGCTTTATGAGCGATGGCAACAATTATGCATGCTTGACTAACACAGCCGAAAGCTAAGGCTACTCCTGCATTGCAGCAAGAATGCATGCTTGGAACACCTGCAATATCGCGATGATTATGCACAGATATGCTATGCGACAGTGTGTGCATAATTAAAGGTTGGCATTGATAGTGTAGCAATTAAAGCTAGTTCGTGCTAACCTAATGAGTTTCTGCATGCATGTTCACTTGGTCCACAGAGGAAGTGAACACTATGGGGTTGCGTGTACGGTTGTACGGGTGCGAGCGCATGCGCCGAGAGCATCTGGTCGGGGAGACCGTGCTGCCTTTCCAGTGCTTGGCCCTCGACCAGCCTTCCACTATGTGGCTCATGCTGGAGCCACGCTCTAACCTGGCTGTAAGGCTCGCTGTTTCTCATCTCTTCAGATTGCATGTCCCCGTTCTATGATTTGCATTTCTGTTGCCATAGCTGCATCTCTTGCATTTGAATAACAGAATTCCTTCTTATGCTTGTTCCTGTCCTGGTCTTATTTCACTTTGTTTCGTGTCCTAACACACCCTAGCTGGAATTCCTTCTGTGATTTCACATTTCCGAATAGCCAAGAAGATACAAGGGTTAGAAAGGGTGAAATGAAGATGAAGACAGCTTTATGTACATAGACAAGACAAGTACTCTTGTCTTTGTCTATGCATTTGCCTTGCCTATATGTTTCTAACCCTGTCTTCATCTTCATTTTCGTTCATTAATCTGTTCAAAAGATGTGAACCCACTATCCCAACAAGGTGCAATCTTAAGGTACAAAGGTGCTTGCTTGGCTTTGTATGCAAATTTAACAAAACTTACTCACTCATGTTTACATGCCAGTAAGCTAAAAACTTGCAATGCTTTGGCTACACTGACGCTGTCTGTCATAACCATGCGTCATCATAATTATCATCATCAGTTTTTAAAATTTTGCTGCATGACAAAGGCCTCTTGTAGTTTAATGTCAGCCAACTTCCTCTGAAGCCCGTAAATAAAAAAAAAAAAATTAACCTTATCACTGGAGCTAATCCTTTGCTGCTCCCACATGCATTTCCATTTCCTTGGCACCACTTTTACTTTACTTGACCATTGGATAAGAACAGTGATTTGGGCAAGTTGATCTAAGTTCATGGTGTAATTGTTGTTGCAAAGCACAGAAGTAAGGAAATAAATGAAAAAGAAGGAAGGTTTAGCAAAAGAAAGACAAACAAACAAGCGCTCGTGTTTGCCTTTGTTTCGCTGACTCTTCATTCTTTTTCTTTCTGCACTTCAGTGCTTTGCACCGAAAAAATCACACCGTCTACTGTATAGACAACTTTACCTTGTCACTGCCAGCTTGGAAGTGTTTGATATAGGAAAATTAATATTTTGAGAGCTCCTGTAGACCATCTTACTCATGTGTGCAGTCAACCACAAAAGTTTACAGACCGCGAGATCTGAGAGAAAGCTGAATATCTCTGCAGCCTTAGGTATGCAGCCTGGCATTTGGATTTCCAGCCTGTACAATTAATGCGAACAGCATAGTGTTGTACGATTTTACTGGCTACGGCCACAAACTGCTTGTAAGTTTCATATGTTTTCAGATCCCGCAGTCTGTAAACTTTTGGTGTAGACTGCACATGCATTATTCCTGCATGTCATCATGATCAGTGGCACACAGTTCATGTTTTTTTTTTTTTCCACAGTAGCCACACACCTAAACATTTCACTCTCGTCACAGCACTGGGATTCCAAGTGTGAGATTTCAAGCTTGGCTCGATCAGACTCAACGAGCTCGGCGCAGTCGATGCAGCATGGGGGTCTGCCAGAACTACTGCTGGGGCTTGCCTACAACGGCACAACTGGTCGCCTTGCTGTTGAGGTCATAAAGGGAAGCCACTTTCGCAATGTCACCATGAACAGGGCCCCAGGTGTGTACTGCCCGCTTTCGCACGTTCAGTGTCTCGTTACATTTGAGGGTGACTTCTAAAAAAACCAGGCAAACTTGTGCAGCCTTTGCGGAATGATGGCCATATTTCCAGCAAAGCTGTTAGTGCTCCTTGGACCCCCTCCGCCAAACCCCCTTAAATGAAAGAGGTTTGGTTACCATAACTTTGATGATTCGGTACGATTATTTAACTCTCACATCCGTAGCATCACATGCACGTCACCGTCATGACGTTCCCCCCTTACCGTCTTCTTTTTGGCATGTAGCTGTTTCACTTTCTCAATTAGGTGCAAATATCTTAAAATCTAGCACTTTTGGCATTGACACTCTCATTGTCTATGATTTAGGATGTTTCTAGGTCACAATAACAGCTTAGCTGTAAAATTTCGAGCTTCACTGCAAGTTTTGTAAAACATTGTGTAAATATTGCAGTTATAGGAGTGCCAGAAAAAAATAGGTGCTAGCAGTTGACTTCTATTTACTAAAAGCAGAAAATACACATCGCAATGTATACTTTCTAATGAATTTCATTCAATGTCCTATCATTATTATAGTAGCTGTATGTGCAGTCAATTTACTCTGCAGCACAACCTTGTTATTGCACACAAAATGTGAATGTTTCTTGTTCTTTTTTCTTTCGAAAACATTGTTCAACCAGTTGATCTGTGCAGCATCCTTCCTGGTCTTCTCATAAACAGCCCGTGTGAAAATTGTGCTAATGTGTATCCTGTAACGCTCGCTTCTTTGTCACTATAATTTAAAATTTCCCCTTTCAATTTTTTTTTGCAGACACATTTGTGAAGCTTACGCTGATGTCTTCAAGCGGTCAGGAAATAACCCGAAGCAAGACATCTGTTCGGCGAGGGCAGCCAAACCCTCTCTTCAAGGAAACATTTGTGTTCCAGGCATGTATTCTTTTGTCATGACTGGCTGGCTGCATTACCCTATAATCTAGCGACAACAGGAAGGAAGACAGAGAGAGAGAGAGGGAATGAAGCCTTTATTTGAAGCAGTGGCTTGTCAGTTGAGGTGGGAGGGTCCCTTATTCCAGGAACCCTCTGGCTTGGATCGCCCTCCGAGCCCGGGCGACGAGTTCGCGCTGGTCGACCAGGTCCGGCTTGGAGATCATAGCCTCCCCCGTTTCAGCGAGGAGGTTTGGGTCTGCGTCTGCTGCTACTGGTTGTGCCGCTCTGATGCTGCCGCGCCGATTCTTGCATTGTAGGAGGAGGTGTGGCAGTGTGTCTGGCACGTTGTAGTGTGTACAGGTGTAGCTGTATAGTGTCGGGTGGAATCGATGCAGTAAGACAGGAAAGGAAGACAGGAAAAAAACTTTATTTAAGGCCAGCACTAAGGCCCAGTAAAGAAGAGCGCTTGCTCTGCTAAGCCTTGTTGTTGATGCGCTGAGTTTAAGTGAAGCCAAGCACTCCGGGAAGTGGGGAAGGGAAAGGGAAATAAGAAGAGGTAATGGCAGTGTTACATAACTACAGAATGTGTTCTGTATCTGCCCTTATCTCCAGATGGTTGGGGCTGTCAGCTGTGCTATGCCATCCGAAGTTGTAGAGCATTAGTTGGGTGAGCATTGCTCTTACAAGCAGTCAACTGAGTTTTACAAAAGGCCAATACGTCTCGGTAAGAATTTGTCGTATAACTAGTCTTCATAAACTGCAGCAGAAAAAATTCATATAAGCTGTGGCCTGGTAAGCCAGAAAGAATACAAAATGAACTATAAATGGCGCCGCCATCTTCACATTCCCGCACCTGCTCCATCTGACATCCTAGATTTTGATAGCATCTGTTCAGGGCCAGTTGATTGCCTATCAACAAAAATAAGACTGCCAATGCGTTCTTAAGTGAACAGGTACTCAACCTGCAAACTTTTTCCGAAACTTTTCTGCAAAAAAATATTGTGAAATCTCTGATGTCATGTTGATGTCGTCAACACCTTGTTTTAACGTGCAAAATTGAAAAGCAGCAGTGTTGCATTAGTTTTCCTCACTTGTAATGAAGTAATCAACCTTTTTTTTTCTCATGAGAAATACAAAAGTGTTCTGAAAGCACACTGTACAATTCTATGTTGATCTACTATTTCTCTTTTGCATCCTTTTAACATGCACATTTATATACTATATGGCCAACCAGACCTACTTCTCTGAATTTGCTGGAATTACAAATGCTCAGAGTTTGAGCTGTCATGAACTGACTCTAATTGCATCATACTAAATAAGTCATGCATGCATGGCTATGTGCAAAGACTTAGTGCTTAAGCCTGCATTTCAAAGTTGAATTCATTTGGTGGGTCACAGAATTTTTTGCATTTGAACAGCACAACTTGAGACAAAGACCATCTCTGTCATTGTCTTAATTTGCCCCGTTCAATGTTCAGGGTACTCTACTAATCACCCCACATTAGTGCTTTTAAGTCAAAGAATCATTAACGAAATCTCGTGTGACTTTTTTTTTTCTTTTCTTCCTAGGTTGCCCTCTTTCAGTTGCCAGATGTGACGCTAATGGTTTCTGTTTACTACAAGCGATCCATGAAGCGCAAAGACATGATTGGCTGGTTCTCACTAGGCCTTAACAGCTCTGGCGAGGAGGAACTATCTCACTGGAATGACATGCGTGAGAGCAAAGGAGAACAGGTAGGATATGTCTCACACATAGGATATGGTACAATATAAGCTCAGCAAGTTTGCAAGATTTCATCATGAAAGGCACAGACAATTAGGAAGAAAACGACACGGATGCTCACTAAGAATTGATGGCCATATTTATAATGGAAGCAGATGAAACAAATTTTTGGACGTGTGTACATTGGGACAAAGTGTTTGTATGTGTATGTGTGCGTTTTGTTTTTGTTGTTTTTTCATCACAGGTGGACGGCTTAGCCACCAGAAAGCACTTTGGCCACCTTGATTCATGGCTGTTCACACTCCTGAATCCTTAGCCAATCATATCTTGTTGGATGACAAATCTGAGATGTAAATCTTGTTTGCATTTATTCGGAAAGTGAAGTTTGCTGTTGGGACGCTCATGTTTATCTTTGAGTTACCTTAGCAGTTATGGCATCACCTTAATATCACCTTGGTCACCTTAGCTGGTGCTATTTCACTCATTCAAGAAATATTTTTCCTGTGGCTATGCTTCTTGCCTTATTCCTTTCTAACCCATTAACTCGCCACGCAAAAAGTTGCCAACTTTAGGAAGACCAGTTGTGTGAGGCATGCATGAAATTACAATGCATCTGCCATGATAACCCAGTTGGCTACGGCGTGCTTCTGCTAGTAACAAGGTCGCAGGTTTGATGGTCGGCTGTGGCAGCCACAATTTTATGGGGGGCAAAATGCAACAATGCTCATCTACTAGCTTAAATTTAGATTCACGTTAAATAACCCAAGGTGGTCAAAATTAATCCAGAACCCTCTACTACAGTGTCTCTCGTAGCTTCAGTGTTGCCTTGGGAATGGCCCCTATGGGCTATTCTTCAACCATGGCCCTACGCATCACACACTTACACAGTGACAGGAACCTTACTGCAGCTTATGAGATCAGCTGGCCCCACTAAATTGGTTGTAGGCATGACGGCCATGTTCACACTTCTAGTGCCTTCCTTCCTCTCCTTTCTTTCTTTTTGCCTTCTAACACACTTCCTCCTGCAAACTATAGACATGCATCTGGTTGACGTATCTACCTTCTTTTTCCCTACCTTTTCTCTACATTCCCTACCTTTCCCTATTTTCCTCCTCCTTCTCCCAAACCCTGCGAGTCAGTCAATCAACATTACAGTGCATTAACCATTGCATTCTGTTCGTGTTCTTGCCAGATGTGCAGGTGGCACGTACTCCTCGACAGCTAGCAAGCTGAGCTCGTCCACAGGACGACTTCGCTACCATGCCTGAAGAGAAGGACAAGTCTTGCAGAATCAACTCAGTGAGAACAAGGGAGCTGCTCGTGTGCCTGCCTCTGAGAAAATTTGAAGCGCATGATATCTTCGCTTGTGTTGAGGACAATGCTTACTTTTGGCTGTCTCCTTCAGACGAAAAGAAGGCTGTTCCCTTCAGCCTTCAGCGCTCCTCAGCTGATTTCCTCAGTGCTTGGATGATGCAAACATCACAGAACTGCACTCTAAGTGGGCCTTTGTTTTGCTCATTGATAACTTGACAGAAGTGGGAAATATTGCACGATTACTATATAGTTCAAGCAACACCATTTTGTCGGCTTTGCTTACGAGTGCAAGTTTGGAGCTTTTCCAAAAGGTCTGGAATATTGCGCATCTTCGATATGAGCACTTGCGTCAGGCTTTGGAATGCACGCAGAATATATTGTTACCTCTTCTTATGCACTGAGCCAGGTGATATGTATCATATATACAGTGCTACCGACACTGCTGATGTTATCTTCTCGCATGGCAGCACACGAGAGCGCCCTGTGCCGTGGCATTGGCCTACTGATGCCTTTGCTCTTCAAACTAAACCAAGGTATTGAAGCTACTCACGGAATATGTAAACACAATGTGTGCTCCTTTCCCATTTCATGTCTTTTTGATGTTGGCTGAAGATCATCCACAGCCAAGGCGCCCTTTAGGGGACGGACGCAAGAGTTCTGCTGCAAGTATACTCAAACATATCTGTGCTCAGAGAATGTGCGTACTTTTGAGGTGCACACAGTGCACATTTTGTATGTGTGGATGGAGTGATATGTACTTTTTTTGAAGTTTGTATGCAACATGACCGGTCGCTGCTTGTGAACGGTGACCGTATTCTTTGAGATATGTGCGAAGAATGTACTGACTGATGGTTCATAAAGGCGTTTATTTATTTGTTTATTTAACTATATATTTGTTCATTTATTTCGTTTTTTACATGTGTGCTTTGTTTGAATGTTGTAAGTTTATATGTACCCGGGCAGTGTGCTTTGCAGTCAGATGGCCAGGATTTGATTCTTTGTTTGAACCCATGCCTGGCCTCATGCTTTTTCTTCTCGGTGGGTGTCTGTTGTAGCACAGCTCCAATTTGTAGTTGTCGTGTTTTGAAAAGCCTTCAATATTTGGTATTGCTGACTTGTAGTTAAACAGGAGAGTTTCAGTATGAACTGTGTTATTAGAACACTATAAGGAATGTTCTGCAGGAACCACTAGGTATATAAAGACCAGAAGTAGGTCATACAATTTATGTAAAAAAAATGTAGCAAACAAACAACAAAAAAAGAAGAAATAGACTGAAGCCTGTCTTAAGAATTTTGGTCACAAACTGACGCTCCTCTTTGGAGAGTGTAAACTGTGACACATTAACGGGTTTGATGTTTGTCTGTTATGCACTGCTTGCAGGGAAATCAGTTTTCTATGTGATCAGTCTCGAATAGCACATCCTGCATAGTTTTTCTTGTGATACCTCTAGCTGGCCCCGTAACCTTGCACTTTCTAGGCATGCAGTGCTCCAGGTACATGCGTACATGTGTATGTGTTTGTATAATTGCCAGGGCTGCCAGCCCGAGGGAAATCTTTCATATTGAGCGAGCTGATAGGAGGCCATGTGAAGAATGTGGACATTTTTTACTGTGAGGGAATGTCTTGACATCTTGGTTTTTGCAAGCTTTTAAGTTATAAATTTATCTTTTCTGAGGAACACTGTTGATAGGTGCCCGCAGACACGCACAATTTTGTCTTCGAGTAAATTAGTTGTCAAGTTCAGAAAAGTGCATTGCTGCTTTGCAGTACTTGTCATTGCAGCATATCTGAAAAACTTAGAATTGCTATTCAACTGCAACTCTGAATCTGCCTCGAAATTTTGTCCTTAGTATTCACTTTGCACTAACAGACATTTTCCTTGGCTAATTTGGCTGTGAAGACTGCAAGTTCACTTTAGGAAAATAAGAATGTAAATATGAAAGCTCTTGATGCCACTTTGTTTAGCAATAACATAAGAGACAGAAGGAAAGAATGGAAAGCTCCTGTCACGCTGTTTGTAACCTTTGTTTTGCAGGGTAGGCAGCCCTGGCACGCATTGTCTCTTGTGTCTAAACATCTTCGGTCTCCACGCACAGTTCTCAAAAGTCTGGGAAATGTGCCGGCCGAGGGCACTGTACCCTTGTCTCGCCTTGGGCCGAGATGCCCAGCGTTAATGCTGGTGGTCGTCCCTATGGGAGTGTGGAAGCCTTTCTTTTTTTGCCTGTTGTCCCGCTGTTGGGCCTTGTATGAACACACGTTTCTATATTTTGCAAGCATCTTGGCAGCCAAGTCTGCTTTCCTTCTTTCGAGCTTGAGCGCCGCCTTCGCAACGCCCCAAGAAGCAAAATGAGCTTATTGTCGAATTGGCCCAACATTCATTGATCGACTGACCAAAAGTGGCCTGCTCCTGCAGCCATGCCGTAAATGGTTTGGATGGACTTCGAAAATGAGACGCAACTTAATGCAGCCCAATGTTGGGCCCCCGATGTCTGCTTGATGTGGGCAAAGGCTTGGCAAATGTTGGGCCCGTGATGGCAAGCTTTCTGTAATGTGATTGCTACAACACAAATACATTGTGTTAGCCTAGGCTTTCTTTTTTTTTTTTTTAGAGCCAACCTCCAACAAACCTGTGGAATACTTGACTGGTTGTTGCACAGTGTGCTTTGACAGTGCTGTGATGGTCCTGTAAAACAACAATGATGCTATATTACATGATCTATTGTAGCATTGTTCTGGGTTTGCTAACACAAGGCTTAGCTGCTTCATGAAATGACCATTTGAAGCTTTGTAGGAGCGAATATAGAAAACGATTAATCAAATATGTCATTAGATGCAGGAGATTTTGGATCAATGTGCAGCTTAACTTGATATACAAGCTATGTTAGCTTGCAGCAGGAAACCAACGAACTTCTGATGAATAGTCAGCCATATGCTCTTGGGGCGCTGCAAGACCCTGATGCATGAAGGTAGTTCCCACATGCAGAAGCACTGAGGTAGAGCTCAAGTTTAATGTGGTTCATATTGAACTAACAATTAAGTGTGGAACCATGTTTTGTTGTGCCATCCTGGCTGATATGTTGTGTAGACTTGTCATGTATCAGCAGGTAGTCTGGTGGTGCAGCAGATTCCTTGACATACGAGAGTCGCACCACTCCTTAAAATGCATGCTGTTGATGTTGAGAAATGCATAATAAGCACAGTGGCCCTGAGACCTCAATGTTGTTAACCTTGTATGTTTGTTTCCGGCGGTCGCAGCAGAGCCTTAAGTTAGCTAAACCTGCTGTCGACTGGGTGTTGACTGTAAGACCTGCAGTAGTTGTAGCAATTTCGATGTTTCCACCAACATCTAATTTTGTGAAAAGAATGACTTTGACCCATTACAAAGTACTCTTCTGGGCGTTGTTATGCCCTGTCATTGCACCTTTATGAGCATCAATTACAGTCCTTCATTAACTAGCATGTGCATGTTCTTGCAAATTTGATCATGCCGTTTCCTTGTTCAGCCACATCGAGGCATCCACCAGCAAGGTGAAAGATAGATTCAGAACAAAACTTTAAGAAGCACCGTAGTGTTTGATTTGTGCACTTGTCAAAACTGTTATGCCGTTTTTCACTTGGGCTGCGGAAAACTTGATGCATGTTTGATTTTATCATTCTGGCAGCGCCAGGGAAAGCGGCCAGAAGTGTTTATTGCCGAGGAATGTTGCAGAATATGCCGCAACTGCTCTTCAGGCATTGTTGAAGTGAAGTGCTACACAGCTTTCTTGAACAATGAACTGTTCACTGCGAACAGCTTGCACAAATCAAAGGTAACATTGCTTCTGGTACCACATGTGACAATCTCTTGTTCCCTGGTTGCACCATTACTCAGGTTAAAAGTACCACATGGCTACTGCTGCTTCAAGTGCTGCTGTCACTGAAGCAGCAGTTTTGTGTGAATATCTTAAAAAAGTGCCAAGTTAGGTTTGTCTGGGAAGATTCCATGCACTGAAAGAAAATGAGGAAGAAAGTTTGCAGTACCAGTGCATAAGTGAACAATGCAATAATACTGCTGCAGAGTCGAGACATTTCCATGTTAAGTGGATATCAGTCCAGGTGAAGACTTTGTGACTGGTTCAATATTAAGCTTGCATCAAGTGAAGAACACATGGTCTGCCTGGTTAGCAGTTCAGTTAAAGTGATTCCTGTTTGCCGGATTACTGCTGCTTTGCATTTGGTTGCAACTGGCAAACGTTTGCATTCAAAATAGTATGTGGAATTCAGTTATACTGATAATTGCCTCTTTAGTAAATTATATTTCAGAAACCAGTGCAATTCATTCGGTTCCACTGGTTATCTTTAGGGTTCAGTATAGACAACCAGCTCATTGCACGAATGATTAACTGGCACACATTCCAGCTAGTCCTTGCATCAAACGATCACATCACTCTGGCATCACTTAGTCATTCAAGGTCACCGCTACCAATCTTGTACTGACTGGCACTAGCCATCACGTTTGAACCAACATGGTACCAATTAATAGTTTTCTTTAAACCACTTCAACTGGAAGCTGTGCAAATTGACTGGCAAGATTTTTGCCTGAGGAAAAAATGTAGATGCAATTGATCCTTCTTAATGTGTTCATTGCAGAGTGGCAAAGCCTATAACAAGCTGCTTGAGAGCTCACAGATCATCTGGTGACTTGTGTGCTGACTGTCTTGCAACTTGTGATTTGTATGCGCTGACAAACATATGATGCTTGTTAACCAGATGGAAGTTTGCCGAGCTCATTGAGTATAGTTTGCAGTGCAGCTTGCATGGTAAATATGAGATACGATAGCTTGTATGCTTCTTCTGTCCCTGGAAACGTTCACAAGACTTCTTCTTGGGCTCGCATTTGCAACGCTCAAAGGAAATGTAAAAGGGATACAGGCAGCAATCAAGGAGTATTGTATGTTTTTACATTTTGTCGTTTTACCAAATAAGCTCTGCAAAAGTGCATGGTGTGGAGGAAGATCAACTTGCACGCTGAGCTGTTGAATGATTCACCCTTGCTCTGTCATTTACAGTTTAACCTTGTTATTGTGAAGTCACATCCTATACAAATATACCTTCATTATGTCCGGCATTTGTTATAAGCATTAATTTGTTACATGCTGATGAGGACGAGAAACCTTTTTATGTTTACATTGTTACATCCTTTAATTTGTTGTTTCTGTGTTCTTTGTATCAAGGTTCGGCTGTACTAGTCTCCCAGTTAACCCTGTTGGTAGAGCAACTGCGCCAAGAATGTGATGGTGCTGGGTTAAGTCCCCAGAGCAGGGTGACTTAATCTTCAACTGTGAAGAAGTTTTCCGAGAAACCTGCGCGAGTTTTCTTCGTGGTGTCGTACAACTTGCGGGTGAATGCCCACTTTCTCAAGTATGCCCCCCTTTGTGAACTGACCGTACGGGTGCTTCTAGTGTCGTTTCACCTCAGAAGGCAGCAATGCTGGGTTTCACCCTTCGCGGCGAAGGAGACGAAACCCACCCGGGTAAAAGTGAGACCACGTTTTATTCACGTGTATATCGCATCTGCGGCGTGTGATATTTTCCTTTGTGATTCGTAATTACGTATTCGTGGTTGTAACCTCACCGGCACATATTTGTGATCATCTGCACGTTCGGTCTTCTTTCTCCCTGCACTGCACTGTCGTGAAAAGTAATGCCGTGTGAATCTCGCAAAATTTAGAATGCCACTCGTGATACTTCATTTGGCAGTTCGTTAAAACAGCGCACAAACAATGTGTGATCTAGTTATTGAACTGTGTTATGTTGTGTAAACTGAATGGGTTATATTTATTAAAGAGTATACAATACTGACACATTTAGTTTGAAAGTATCAACTAAAGTCGAACCTGCTTTGTTCGCTTTTGGTCCTTGCAAAATGCTTATTCTTTTACTAAAGGGGTCCTGAACAGGCTTGGCATCCTGAATATCCAGCTTAACGTTTTCTCTTCATCGACAGTACCATGTCAGCATGTCAGCCTGTCAATGTCGCTGCTTTGTTGTGACACAAAATTCAAAAGCAGGTGCCATTACAGTTGCACGAACCTCTGCATTAACTGGAACATGGGGGCAGCTCGGGTCGGCGTATTTACTTGCCACGTAACAAGAATAAGAAACAAAATAGTGTAGCTGGGATGTGAGACGTCAACATGCTTCTGTGTCTAAACATCAGTTATGCAGGTATGAGGATGAGGACGAGTCGTCAGAACGAGGCAAAGAAGAGAAGGGATTGCAGCAGTACTGAAGAGAATATTGTTGGTTTAAGGGGATGATAAAGAGTTAAATAAGTCGCGCTGTAATAGTAATGCATGTTTCTGGAATGCCAAAAAGGCCACTCTTACTGTGAGAAATGGCTTGATGAACCAGCAAAGATGCAAAAACAAAACACATGTGACAGTGCTGCCTTGAGCATCTCATTAGCTCACCATGATGTTTGATTCTGACACCGTATACCCTAGCCTACCTAATTAATTGTTTAAGGTAGCCTGCCTTAAGGTAGGCTACATTGTATTCTAAACTATTAAATTTTATGAAATGATTAAAATTTTAAGAATGATTAAAATTATTAAATTACTAAATTATTAAAAAATACTTTGAAATCTTTTGATGTTAACGGACCTTAAGGCGCTAAGATTTTGGTGCGAACATTAACAAAAATTAATAGTTTGGACTTTATTGTGCTTTCTGATAATGAAACCCTTAATTAGTGCGAAATGAACTAAAATAGAGTTTTTAATAAATACCTTATTGGTCTAAACTGATTCTAATGTTGCTTTAAATGTTTGTCACTTGTGTGGACACTCGCACATTGCATGCATGGAACGAAGCCTGCTTAGCACACCTTCAAAGACTTAGCCATATGGCTGCATCGTCCAGGCACATTATTGGATTTATTATTTGTGACTATTTGATAAGTGCAGATTTTATAATGTGTGAAGTGAGTACTTTTTTTGTGGTTCAGCACTTTAATTATTGAATATATGTTCTGTTGGTTAAAAGAAAAGAAGAAGATTTTATATCTGCCCATCCATAACAGTGTGAAAAAAACCTTTGCTAAGTTTATCGAACTTTAACCCAAGGCAATGTGGCAAAGCCTTGGTTATGGATCACTTGTGTAGTAAATGTGATTATTGTTACGAGGCAATTTTTTTTTAAAGAAAGAGGTTGCCTTTGTACACGTGCGCATACATTACAGTTCCCAGAAATTGTTGACTGTTGCTTATGGACAAATCATCCTGTAAGAGCCTCCTTTCTTTGTTGCACATTAAATATAATAATGTTTGAAAAAATACTGTGTGGCCTGCAACCCTTTTCTCTCCTGGCAAGATGTGCTCTCCATGGTATAAAGGTGAACTTCAAACGTGGATACAGTGAAATAAGTCTAAAATTTTCTCGTCAGTACTAGTGTTAATTTTTGTTAATGAAAATTAATGTAACAAACATAATTTTGTGCTAGATGCAACTTTGCAATAATGATGTTCGATTGCGTTTATGATTATAAAACCAACACAAATACCACTTCTAGTAAGTTTGTCAGTGTTCTCTTGCGAGTTGTGATATATGTGATCCGTATATGCAATATGGTATATGTGATTCGGCCAAGTGTTGTTTACAGCTCCACGAGCTTCTGAACAGTATAACTGATCCTGGTTGCACTAGTGAGCCAAGCACAAGTAATAAGAAGAATTGGCATTTGGGCAAGTTGGTACTGGTTGAAAATCTCAAGGGGGTATAGCACAAGGCGACGAAGACAGAGAGCAGGAAAGACACAGGACAGTGCTCTTCTGTGTCTTTCCTGCTTAATTTTTGTCTTTGTCATCTGGCACTGCCTCTTCGAGATGTCCAACAAGTAATAAACTCTATTTTAAAGAGACGTATGATGTGCTGCGACACCTCGGTCCAGGAGCTTGCTGGCTGCCAACACCATACAGGAGCAAGGATTGAATTTGGTCGCCTTGTGTGGTGGCTGCAGTTAGCTGCAGTCAGCTGAGTACTGGGTGCTCAGGTTAGGTTAGATTTGGTTAGGAGTAGATAGGAAGTGCGGGTGGGGGGCAGGGGGTGCAGTTCCACACCACCCCCTGCATACCATATATACCAATATATACCATGCGTACCATGTATACCATATATACCACATGTGTGGTGTATATATATATGCGTGGCTGCCACCGATCCGATACTGCAGTGGCTGTATAGATCAGGGCTCAACTGATTAGACAACTTAATTGTGTGCAGTGCAAGAACTGACCGGAAATTGTACCGACTTCACAAGTTTGCTTTGCACATATGTACCACATGCACTGCATCAGTTTAATGCAGTGTATGAGTAAATGTGTCCCACTGCGTGGTATATATTGCTTATGTAGTTAAGTTCATGTTAGCAGCCTGCATGATCCAGCCATCTGATCCCCAGGTGTTGTCATTTGCACTCCATTGAAGTCTTGAGGTTTTCCTATCATCACTGTCTTCAATATGTCAGGGAGGTGATTAATACACTCTTTAACAGCAAAGCCGTATGTAGGAGAGTTCCACAACATTTTTCGTGAACCGGTGTGGTGTATGTCGACCAGATAACAGTTGGGCAATGCAACCTGTGTCGCAGCCGTGTAGCTGCTGGATGGCCAGGCTGCAAGTGTAGGGTGTTGTGCTGGCGTCCCATGCAGCTGGCTTGTGCCAATTTTTTTAAAATCTGCAAGTGCCATGTAATTATAGACAGAACGAAGGTAATATGTTGTTTGCCATCGCTTGGAGTAAGTCGGAATATCTTTTGTATTTTGCCTAATTGTGTAGTTAGTTAATTATTTTTAATTAATCATCTGCTCAAATATATTCAGAGCAAAAGTTCCTACGAGGAAATTGCAGATTATACTGAAAAATTCCTGATCCAGCTTTCTATTGCTCAGCAAAATGCTCCACAAAAGCTTTTTCGAATTCTGAAAGAAAGCCCGCGAAATATGAAGTTTAAGTAATAGGAGCAGTTCATTCACTTCAACGTAGTTGAAAAGAAGTAATAAAGCCGTAGATGAATTTATGCTCTTGTAATCACCGTGCGTCAGTGCACATTAAGAAATAACAGCCATTCAGCAACTAAACTAGCGATAAAATAAAAAAAGGACTACTGTCTGTAATCTGCACACTACTAAAATAGCCATCAAAAACGATTACCCATAACAAATGCAAGTTTTGAACTAAAAGATATCTGCGAATCAATCACAAACTCAGTATGCATGCATTAAAATTTTTTTTCTATGCAGAATTACCCGCAAAACATTAAAATTATAGGGTGCTCCACTGGCACTAATTGGCAGCCTGCATTTTCTGCCTTATATAAGACGCAAGCGCATAGTAAATGGCATCTTGAATTTGTTCAAAATGATTCTGCTTCCGACCACGGTCGTGAAAGGACGCAGGATGGCTGGCTCTTCGCGAGCTGTGATAACGGCCGATTCTGGCCGCGGAACATCGTTTTTGGACGGCCTGAAAGATTACAGGATTGTACTGCCGCCGCTGCCAACCGGAGAAGGACTGAAAACAATGGTTGTTCTTCACTGCGACACCGCTGGAAGGCCTTACAGGATAGAAGATTTCCGCCAGCCGATGACAGAAGCCGGCGTCATTGAACAGGTGGGCGGTATCGGAGCGTACCAGATGTCGCACGTCTGGTTAGTCAACTTCCGTAGTGAAGAAGCCAAGAAAAAGTTGCTCGACATCGGGCATATTGTTGTTAAAGGGAAGACTTGCGTTGTCTTTGACCCTGAAAGGCAGGAAGTGCGGCTGAAGGTGCATTGGTGTGCCTTCAACGTCAGCAACGAAACTCTGAGGCGGGCGTTCGCCGAGTACGGCGAAGTGAAAGAAGTTTCGAGCGATAGATGGAAGACCGGCGGGTTTGTAAACGCCGACTCGACTACTCGTGTTGTGCGGCTGGTTCTTCGAGAAGGTGCAAGCCTCGAGCGCATACCCCATCAGCTGCGTATCGGGAACGGGACAGTATTAGTCGTCGTGCCCGGGCGTGCGCCGATATGTCTCCGCTGCCGCAACACAGGCCACATTAGGCGGGACTGCAAGGTGCCCAAGTGCAGCGAGTGCCACGCCTTCGGGCATGAAGAGGCTGAATGCACGAAGTCATACGCCCGCGCCGCGACTCGAGGAACATTCGGCGATAATAGTGAGCTGCACATGGACGAGGATGAAGCTGAGCAAGCTGCCTCCAACCCAGTGGTCGAGAGCCAATCGGCCGCAGCGCTGAGCGATGAAAAGGAAGGCGCCATGCCAGGGACTCGTGAGTCAGCGCCCAGCACCCCCAAGTCGGCAACCACGAGCATGGATACCAATTCATCGCAAGATATACCACGCCCTTCTGAAAAAAGCAACGAGGAACCCATGGAGTCTGACCCTGCGGCTGCGAAACGACGCCACGACGATGTCAGTGCAATGAGCCAGGAGCAACGACTGCGTCTCCTAGACCGCCAGTGGGGCGTAGGTGAAGGGAAAAAGCAGCGTGTCACCAGCGGGCAACGATCGTCGTCGCTTCCTCGCGACGACAACCCGAAGACCTAATAATGGAGGGACGGCACTGCACGGCGCGGCGTTGTGCGCATGAAGGTAAGCGCCGTACTGGCGGCCTGGTCTTGCTTAACGATGGCGGCATTTGAAAGACACCTCGTAGTAGCCACGCTTAATGTCAGGGGTCTTTCATCCAGGAGGAGGCAAAATCAGCTGCTGAGACTCGTGACTGAGCAGGAATTGGATATCGTAGCGATACAAGAAACCAAAATCGAGAGTCAAGACCAGACCGACAGAATGGTGCTCTCGTTCAGTAGTCGGTATGATGTTTGCGTGTCTCATGCCGTGGGTGCCTCGGCAGGTTGCATGCTGTTGATTCGCCAGTCTCTGGGAGCGATTGTGGAAAGAGTTGAGACTTGCGTTTTCGGTCGATGGATTGTCTGTGACATCACACTTGCTGGTGTGGAATTGCGTATTATCTGTATTTACGCACACACTAACATGGCAGAGAGGCGAAACCTTTTTGAGACAGTCGGCAACCATTGTGACACAGACCGTCTGCTCGTCTTAATTGGCGATTTCAACTGCGTAAGCATGGCACGCGACAAAACCAGTGCGACGCCCATCGGGATGCGAGTACAGCCTGTTTGGGTGACATAATTGACCGCTGTCATCTAGAGGATGTTGGTGATTGTCTCGGATGTGGTTCTGGCGTTCGGTTTACCCATTACCAAGGAACGAGTCACGCGCGTCTGGATCGGGCGTACGTATCTGTTGAACTGATACCGTACTGCAGCGAATACAGCGTACAACCAGTGCCGTTCAGTGACCATTGTCTTGTTGTATTCCATGTAGGTAAAAGACAAGGAACGAAAAGCAAATTTGTGTGGGAAAACTGGAAACTTAATGAGAAGCTTCTAAACGATGATATCTTCGTGGATCGCGTTACGTCGGCGATACATGAACTGCCAATGGAGGACAACGAACTTCTGGGAGCGAAATGGGAAAGATTTAAGCAGGCAATGAAAATGATGGCAATTGAACGATCGTGCGCTATAAAGCAAAAGCAAAGGCTGCAGGAAAACACGCTGAGAGATGACCTAAAGTTTTTGATAATGCAAGAAGGAAAGCAGCCAGGCACTTGCACCGAAGAAATGCGCACCGTCAAGCAGAAACTAGAGGCAATAGATACGGAGCGATATCGAGGAGCGATCGTGAGGGCGAGGGCACAGCGGCTGATAGCGGGCGAAATGCCCACAAAACGTGCTCTCGGCTTAGAAAAAAGGCACGCCCGCAAGAATGACATACCAAAAATAGAGTGGAACGGTGTAATCTACGTAGACAAAAGAAATATAGAAAGGGCCTTTTATGAATACTACAGCGGGCTCTTTGGTTACACCAAAGTAAGAACCGAAGACTTCAAGACCCGTTTCCTCTCTTTAATGCCGCGGCTTAGTGATGATACGAAAGAGCGGCTAGAACTGCCCATTTCAACAGAAGAAGTGCGGAAAGCCATAGAAGACCTCAACCCGGGAAAGTCTCCATGACCAGACGGGCTAGTAGCACCGCTTTATAAGGCATTCAAAGATGATTTAGCACCGGTTTTGGCTACACTGTTTAATGAGGCTTATGACAAGGACATGCTTCCCCCTTCATTTTTAACATCCCATACAATTTTAATACCAAAAAGCGAAGATGAAGCTAAACTGCGACAGGTTACCGCTTACCGACCCATATCCCTGACTAATGTAGACTACAAGATCTTCATGAAAATTCTGGCTAAAAGACTCCAAGCCGTGATGCAAGAATTAGTGGGACCACATCAGACCTGTGGTATCAAAGGTCGCACCATATATACCAACATACACACAGCCCGGTCCGTGCTCGAGTGTTGCGATGCTTTGCATCAAAGCATCGCAATGCTCCAGCTCGATTTAGAGAAAGCCTTCGACAGGGCGCCGCATGACCTCTTGTTCTCTGTTTTAGAGCACGTTAATGTTGGATCAGTCATCCGCCAAGGCGTAGCCATGGCGTACAGAGGATGCACAACGCGGTTGTTAGTAAATAAGGGGGTGGGAGCGCGCATCCAAGTGCAACGCTCTGTGCGTCAGGGTTGCCCCCTGTCACCACTGCTTTTTTGTTTGTATATTGAACCTTTTTGTTTGAGTGTTATTGAAAACAACAGCGTTCATGGTTTTCGTTTGCATGCGGCGGAGGTCCGCATTCTCGCGTATGCTGATGACATTGCCGTATTCTGTGCTGACTACGAAAGCGTTCGTGTTGTGGTTCAAATTGTGAAAGACTTTTGTTCTGTGAGCGGGAGTGCTGTGAACTGGGCCAAGTGTTTGGGGTTCTGGCACGGCGACTGGCCCTTAACCCCAACGAATTTCGCAAATATGACTTGGACAGCAACCCCAGTAAAATATTTAGGAGTGCCGCTGGAGAATTATCGCGACAGTGATCGAGCCATATTGGAAAGGCCAAGTTGCTGAAATGCGTGAGAAGGCCGACAGGCTCAAAGGCTTCAGCTGGTCTATTTTCGCGCGTGCCACAATTTGTAACCTTTTTTTTGTAACCAAGCTGTGGTATGTCTTGCAAGCAATTCATTGTTCACGCGTCAATGTGCAGAAGCTGCACCGTGTATTTGCGGTTTTTGTGTGGGGAAGCACTTGGGAGCGGACACGACGCACCAATCTGTTTCACCGCGTCCGCTCTGGAGGACTAGGTTTGGCCCATCTATATCTGCGCCAGTTGGTTAACCGATTTATGTTTTTTCGTGACACGAATGACCCCTTTTTGCGAACTATGTGTCAGGTTAGGTTGGGCAGGGTTTTGCCAAATTTGGTTGTTAGTTCGGAGAGTATGCAAGGGAGCATTTTTGGCTTCCTTAAAGAGGTGTACATGGCATGTCGCGTCTTGCAAGTGCGATTTTCGTTTGAATATTTGTCAGTGGTTTCGCGAAAGAAACTTTATAAGGACCTGTGTGAGGTCTTTCTTCCGGTACCGTTGTACAGGTCGATGTACTGTGCAGGTCCATGGCAGTCAGTTCTAAAACGTGTGAAAAGAATGACTGTACCAGGCGGAGTTAAAAGTTTCTTCTTTAAGCTCCATACGAACACTCTTGAAGTCAAGACGTATTTGGAAGCGAAGGGTTTCTTTGTGCCTTGGGGAAATCATTGTTTCATATGCCGGAAGCCGGAAACTATCGAACATGTTTTCTTAGATTGTTGGGGAGCACTTTTCTTTTGGGACATTCTCCAACGCACGATTAAAAAAGACTTACCGGTTGATGCTTTCGGAATTAGATTTCTGCCCGTTGAGAGTGAAGACGGGATTCCTTTTGACATGATTATGATATTGGGCCTGCACAGTATTTGGCGATCCAGGATGGCGGTCAGCCACGCAGACATTGATGCCAGGCCCATAAGACAGTATTTTTGTGAATCTGTTAGCAGAGCTATTGAAGGCTACAAGATACAAGACCCAGTGCCTGAGTGGCTTCCAAGAATGGAAGCTTTGCTACACATGCGTGAATTTTAATCTCATCACGTAACCCTAAGTGAGGGTGACGTTTTTTTTAACATACGTGTTGTGTTCTTCGCGCGGACTGATTTGTAAACTGACGTGTTGAAGTCGGCAATAAAGAAAAAAAAAAAGAATTTGTTCAATCTTGCTGCACGCACACACTTACTTGCGCAGCTCTTACTGTGGAGCTGTGCATCCATCGTCGTGTGCAATATCAAACTCCAACCCTTCCCCCATGCATGTGGCCCATGCGTATTAGTGGGGCGGGGTACATTTTTGTTAGCGGGCGGTACGTGGCTGAGCTATGTATTCTTTGGTGCCCGATCTTATCTTGCATCATTCTGTAGTTTTCGTGTTTCGACGTCTGAAAAATGAAGCATAGAAAAAAAACCACCGGGCATTTCTTTGCGTTTTCATGGCAAAACAGGCAATGACCACTTGCAGAAGTACGACTGCGCATGCGCCAAAACCGGCCGCGAGGCGGCGCTTCGTGAGCGCCGTCTCCGTGGTTGGAAAGCAAACTGCGCTGCTCGGGTAGGGTGTCTAGCCACCCTAGCTCGTGCGTGACATGCCGGCCAACTGAGTCGCTTTCGGGTGCACGAGCTATTATTATGAAAATGGAAATAGTAATTTCTTCAGATTTCCGCCCGCGAAGGTTAAAGTGGAGAAGTTTGTGGACGGCAGCGGTGAAGCGGTCGAACCCGGACGGCACGCCGCGGCAGCTAACAGTGCATTCTAGGATCTGTGGCTCATGCAGGCGACTTCTATTCCCTTGTCATCTCCTGCCAGTTCTGCAACGCTGAACAGAAGGCCATCGACGTGCTGGCAGGGCTCGCTGAGGCTGTAAAATATAAATAATGCAGTTTTCCTTCGCGCTCGTCACTGAGTGACCCTGAGTACATGCGAGTACGATTAAGCGATTTGTGAAGAACGGCGCAAACAGATGCGGCCAGTCTATGTACGTCATGTCATTTGTGAGTCTGCGCTCATCTTCTTTTTTTCCGTACATGTCAGCTGTGTTACACTCTCTTCCAACATGACTTCGAACCAATTCGTCAAACTATCTGCCTTGATGAGTATTCGCGAGTGAGCGCGAGCGTACTGGCCTGCGGACGCACAGGCTGCCCATATTTAAGCTAATATAACATATAATAAAATAGGTTGGCGTGAGCGTTGAGGCCTTAGCGCTCGCAAAAACACTGAATAACCTACCGCGTACATATAGCGCATGCGAAATTTGGGAAACGGCTTCGTAAACCACAAGCATGCAACACAGCAGTTTGGCGAAACAGCACGAGATGAATATCAAATTTGCAAGCTAGAACGTGTACATCTGTTGTTCCATGCAACAACTAAGAGTTCGGGGAATGCGACAGGCATAAAGCACTCATCCGGCCACACATTCACAGTGCTCTCCGGCAATGTCGCCAATGGTTTTTGTGAACCATGCTGTAACCACGTAGATGCCTGACTTCATGGATGGCGTGTACGTAGCCCCTATGAGGCCAAGTGGAAGGTCCACAGTGTTTACGTTAAGTTTTATGTGCTTAACTTAACCCTATTTTTTTAAAGCCCATCGGCGGTGTGCCTGACAAACGGACGAAGTGTTGGCATGAAGATAACCCCACGCATTGTCGCTCATTATCCAGCGCTCTGAGAAGTCAGCTGTCCGTCACATTTGCAAAAACGGCAAGAAAATGAAGTCCTCTTCAAGCATATTTAAGGCAGGTCATATATGGCAACTACCAAAGAATGTCGGCGCTTTCACAAAACGTGAAAGAAGCGCTGCAAACACAAAGTCGCCACTCGATGCCGCCGTACCAAAGCAAGGCTGGAGCCGGGATGTTTTCCAACCAAGCGGCGAGGCGCAAGCTTCCCGTTTTTCGCGCTAGGTGGCGCTCCGACTTCTGCAAGTGGTCAATTGGTTAGTGCTGCGCCAGAGATTCATAAACATGCTCAAATACTCTATGGCACAGGGCAATCTAAATTCTGTTCCACGATACAGAGGATGCTATTCATTCGTGAATCACTTAATTTACAAACTTGCATCTCATTCGCACGATAAAAGAGCATAAGCAAAACATGTTTTGTTCTGGCCCTTTCGGTTATGCCACTGCTATCGACATCATTACCGTCGTAATTAACATCAGTTCCAATTTTGACGTTTACTCACTCGTGAACGAAATCGTTGATCTTGCGCCGGTCGCTCTCTTGTATTGAATTGGAACGCGAGTGAAATAATGAACTGCCAGCAGTGCTGAAGGCGTCGAGAGCCAGAGGTTTCAGCAGCGACGTGCTTCCGAGCGCGCCGGTGAACTATGGCTGTCGTGATCGAAACGACGCTGGGCGACCTGACGGTCGATCTCTACACGACGGAGCGACCGCGGACGTGCCTCAACTTTCTGAAGCTGTGCAAGCTCAAGTACTACAACCTCGGCCTCTTCCACAGAGTCGAGCAGAACTTCGTGGCCCAAGCCGGCGACCCGAGCGGCACCGGCCGCGGCGGTGAGTCCATGTTCGCCAAGCTGTACGGCGACCAAGCCCGTTACTTCGAGATGGAAAAGAAACCGCGCCTGAAGCACCTCAAGCTGGGAACGCTGTCGATGGTGGGCAGCGACGAGGGCCTCCACGGCTCGCAGTTCATCATCACGCTGGGAGAGAACTTGGACTCCCTCGACGGTCAGCACAGCGTCTTCGGATGCGTCGCCGAGGGCTTCGAGACGATCGAGCGAATCAACGCGGCAGTGTGCGACGGCGAAGGCCGGCCTTACCAGGACATACGCATCTGCCACACCGTGGTCCTGCACGACCCGTTCGACGACCCCGAGGGACTCGAGCTCCCCGACGCGTCGCCCGAGCCGACGCTGGAGATGCTTCGGAGCGACCGGATCGGAGCGCACGAGATCGTTGACGACACGCAGGGGCGCAGCATGGAGGAGATCGAGGAAGAAATCAAGACCAAGGAGGCCCGCGCGCGAGCCACGGTGCTGGAGATGATCGGAGACCTGCCGGACGTCGAAGCCGCGCCGCCGGAGAACGTGCTGTTCGTCTGCAAGCTGAACCCGGTGACGACGGACGAGGACCTGGAGATCATCTTCAGCCGCTTCGGCCCCGTCAAGAGCTGCGAGGTCATACGCGACCGCAAGACGGGCGACTCCCTGCAGTACGCCTTCATCGAGTTCGAGCAGCGGGAGCATTGCGAGAACGCGTACTTCAAGATGGACAACGTGCTCATAGATGACCGCCGTATCCACGTCGACTTCAGCCAGTCGGTGGCGAAGCTGCGCTGGAAAGGAAAAGGTCGAGGGGTGGAGTACATCAATGACGAGCGGGATGGTAAGAGACCCAAAGGTGCTCGTTATGAGCTGAAAGATACGGCACGGCGCGGTGGTGCCGGGGGTCAGTACGATTTAGTGTGGAGCGACAGTGAGGAAGGTGGGGAAGGTGCCAAGCAAAAGGAACGAAGCGAGCGTAGCCAGAAGGACAGAAAGAAGGAAAGCCACAAGGAAAGGCACAGGGATGGCCACAAGGATGGCCACAAGGATAGCCTCAAGGATAGCCACAAGGATAGCCGCAGCGATGGACACAGGTTCAACAGACACGGTGACAGCCATAGAGAAAAACATACCGACAGTCATAGAAGCAGTCACCGAGACCAGGACAGGAAAAGCCACAGGGATGAGTACCAGGAAAGAAGTCGCGAGAGAGATCACAGAGATGAACGGAGAGAGAAGGACAGAAGCCACAAGCGTTCTCATGATCACCAGTCATCCTCATCTCGCCATGGGTCGGACAGCAGGAGTCGAAGCAAACGTATGCACCATGATCGTTGAGCAGTGTTGCACGGTCCGACACCTTCCATATGTAATATACTCATTGCGGTCGCATTTCTCACGCTTCATTGCGAAATACAATTGTGCAAACCTTAACTGTCCTCTGCTGGAGTTTCGTGGCATTGTTAATCTCTCACTATACATTTGAATAAATATTGTTGAAATTTGTACACTATTAACTCAATAGCACTAAGGGCCCTGTGTCACAGGAAATCTGGCACTGGCGTCGGCATCCAGCATCGGACGTTGTTTCGGCAAAAAGAATTTCAAACCACACATACCCAGGCCATCCGTATGGCGTAGGGAACTTATTGAATTAATTGAATTTCTGAAGCTAAAATATGCAGAAAAATCGTAAAGTACGACTCACTCACAACCTACAGACATGGTAGTGTCGGATTGTAATTTGAATATACTGGAAAACATAATTATGTTGTGCAAGAACTCAAACAAACCCCCTTTCCAGCATTTCTACCATTCATAGACAAGTCACGGCTTGCATGCACCGGTGCATGCAAACCTTGAACGCCGTGGAGCTGTGTGTCCATTTCCTTGCAAAACCTCCAGATGGCGCTTGCCTCCGCCGCATCGCGGTCCGCGCAGGATGCTGCGTTTCTACCAGAAAGCCTGCCTTCGTGCTTAGCATTCACTGCCAGCATGTCCCAGTAAACATTACGGTTCCATACACTACGGTTTGCGGGAAGCTTGAGAAGCACTCGGGGATCTTTGAATGGTATCACATTCCACTTTTAAAGGCAAAGCTTAGGTGTGCTCCAAATGTTTTGTGATATTTAAAGTGTCACATTTAGTGCAAGAATTGATCAACAGAGGGCAAGCAAGGTAAGCCTGGAGCCAGCATTTTGACAAGAAGACTTGTGTTGTCGGACAGTCCCCTTGTCAGAAACATGGGCATCAAACTATACAGCTTCTCTTGTTTACCCACTGTCGAGCAGTTCAACTCTTCATCTTCCTGTGACCCGTTTGTCTCGTTTGCAGTACAAGGACATAAACAAAATGCACAGAGGTTTGGTACATTAACATTTTGTAACTATGCTCCATTTCACTCATAACAGGGAATGCTACGAAGGTTATGCAAGTAATGCAGTACAGAAATGTATCGTTTTACACGTTTCATAGAAAACAGGGCTTTGATATGCAATGTCTTATATGGAATATGTTCTTGGTATATTAGAACTATAATGAATGGAGTTATGTTATTATTTGTGTACCTTGAGTCTCCAGTGTGTAATGCACTACCTTTTGGCCGTGAATGTGCTGTGGAAGCTCTGCAGTAGGTGCAATTGTACAAATGTGTCGCTCCACTCGTCGTGCCATGGCTAGAAGGTTCAGATATGTGACATCTCTTGTGACAAGTGTGTCAAATATTGTAATTACAGCATCTGAGATCAACATTGCACCAAATTACATTGCACATTCTGATTTCTTGCTGTCACACAGGTCTGCAATGTGACAATTGTGACAAGTGCTTCAAAAGTATTGCGACTATAACATGTAAAATCAGCCTTTTGCCAAATTATGTAGCACATTCCGCTTTCTCGCCATTATGTAGTGAGCACTGTTTATTTGGTTGCGAATGCAAATGGTGTGAAAAAAATGCTCTAGCCTCTGTAGCATTTCATACTTTGTGTGAAACAGATTAACAACTAATGCTTTGATTTGTAGGATGCAGAATTTTTGACGGGCAGTGTCTGCCAGCTCATTGCAAGATCCAGCAGTAGAAAGCATTTCATGTTGAGTTCTTCACTGCTGTTTCCCTTTATTATTTTGGTGTGAAAGCATCAAATGGCCCGTTGAGTGAAAAACCCAGCGTCTGTAGCAGCGAAACGGCATCTAAATTCCCATTGGCTGCAACGCCATGTCACTTGCGTGCCTTGAGGGGGCAGAGCAGCCGAAAGGGGACATGTTGTGCTGTGCTGGTGGGCCATGTGTTGCACAAGGGGAGGGTACATCACCGCGACGCCACCCTCGCTCTTGGAAACCCGTGTTACCGTGCATTCCTTGTCTGCGCAAGCTCTTGCCTGCATTCTAACTTCACTTCGGCAATCATTATAAATAAGTTAATTTATAAAAAAAATTTAAGTAAATTCGAAAGGAAAAACAGTAGCAAGTTTTGAACCTATGACCTCACGTTCAGAAGTCAGGTGTCTTATTCACTGGGTTAAACCAGTGCCTCCTAGATGGCAGGCCTGTGCACTCTGCTTTACGACATCATGTTACTTGGACCGAAATTTCCGTTGCCAAACCCGGCGTGACAAAAGCAGTGACGTCAAAATCACTGCCCCTTACTTGGGAACGTTCCCATTAGATTCCATGGCAGTCGGGCAAGGTAGCATATGGCATCGCGGATCGAAGTGCACCGGCTTTGTGCTATCTGGGAGGCATTGGCCAAGCGTCTCAACACGCTTGCTTGGCCGCAAGGCGTTCATAACTTTAAGAACCACTCAGTGGCGTCCATTAGACATTAATGTTTTTGCATTCACAACTCGAAGTGCTTAGGTGTCCCCAGATTTTTTTTTAATGAACTTGTGGAGCGCAAGTACTACGCTGGGCAGGAAGAGCAGTGCCAGACCTTATAATGTATAGAAAATTTATAATCAATTTAGCTCGGGTGCTCCTATCTAAATACATGTAAAAGGAGAATTCGTTTTTCTAGGCAACCACTGCACCAAATTTGACGGGGTTTGCTGCATTTAAAAGAAAAACTTAAAATCTAGTGACTGTTGGTTTCGAATTTGCGATTTAGGTCGTCAATTTTTAATAAAAATTTGGCAAAAATCGCAAATTTTCAGAAAACGAAACTATCAAGTTTACAACTCCGTAACTCAGCAAGAAAAAATGATATCGCAATTCTGTAAATTGTACCTGATAGCACATCTAAAGCGGACAAAATTGATATGTTACACATGAACCTCAAAAAATGGGGAAATGTGTAATTACAAGTTTTGCAGAACCCTCGTAAACAACGTAACAAATTCACGTTAGATGTAAACTGACCTAACAAATTTGTCCGCTTTGAATGGTCTAATGGATGCCGTTTACAGAATCGCGATATCTGTTTTTCATGCAGAGCTATTAGTTTGTAAACTTCGTGCTTCTATTTTTTTCAAACTTTTGAATTTTTGAAAATCTTTTCCACAAAATTCAAGCCCTAAATCGAAATTCCGCTTCCAACAGTCACTAGAATTTAACTTTCTCTCTCAAATGCAACAAATTTCATTAAAATCGGTCCAGGGGTTATCTCAGAAAAACGTTTTTGCGTTTTTACATGTATTTGAATAGGCCGCGTCGGAGTTGGGCCCGAGCTAAAGCTTCCTCTTAAGTAAAATTTAAGTGCAGTTGGCCTTTAAAACGAATCTCTACCTCTGGTCCATTTCCCTATTAAAATACATGCGAAACAGAAATTGTCCCATTACACACTCGCTTAAGCAATTCAAATGAATATTACTGGGTTTAAGAGAGCCAAATCCTACTAGTTGTGGGAATTAGAGACTTTTGATTAATGGCCTTATAACTTTTACCAATATTGCTGAAATTTAGTAAGCTAAAAAGAAAGTGAAGCGCTAAGTTTATGAATTTGTAACTCAGCACCTCTATACAGGTATCGCAGTTCTGTAAACTGCATATGTAAAGGCATCTCAAGTGGGTACATGCGATCTACGAGTTTACAGCTTACACGAAAATACTACAGTGTTTAGTGGAAGTGTTCTGCAAAAATCCTGCTCACAGTTTAGTGGCACATTTCAGAGCAACATATAATGCATAAATTTTGTCTGCTCACTAGGTGCAGTTAAATAATTGTGATGTTTTTTTTTTATGTTGAGTTACAGATTTATAGACTTGATGCTTCAGTTTCCTTATTTTGCAACTTGTAACAATTTTTGTAAAAAGAACTGATGGCCTAAATAAACAATGTGTTCTTTACAATCTACAGGATTTTTAACCCTTTAACAGAATTGACCACATTTGGCACAGTGGATTCCACGCAACACAAGTTCTCCATTCCCATGTATCTAGACAAGAGTTCATGACATAAAACTTTTAACCACGGAGCGCTTGAAGCCTGCGCCAGCCGCCATCGGTGGCCATGCGGCAGCCGCTACAAACCGACGCCAAATGTCAGCTTCTTAGTTAAACAAACAAGGCTACACAAGACAGACGTGTCATAAAAGATTTATTGCCACTGCTGTCCAAGCAACAGACTGGGCATTCAAAATAGGCTCCACAGTCGTCATAGTCTGACCGAATGCAAAAAGGTTTGGCCGGCTGTTTTGGCTTTTGCTCTTCTCAGGTACTGTCATGATGGCACTGCTAGTGCAAGGCTGGCTCTGTGATCCTGTACGTCGTGTAGACGAAGCCGTTGCCGTAATCACGACGGCACACCTCTTTCACGGTTCTGCTTCAGCTTCGGATTTTCTGGCCTATTTGCCTGTTCGTTCTCTCTTGCATGATGAGCTTGACGATGTTGTGCTAGCCTGTAAAAAAGAAGAAAAAAGGGAGGGAGAGAGAGAGAGAACACATTTTGTGGCTTTTATTATGTACACTGCAGAAAATTTGCAAACGTGCACATATTAATCTTGAAAACCTATTGAAAAGCAGGCCTGTACAAGCTCAATAAATTTTTTCTACAAAATTTGAGCACACTTTGTGCACACAGTGCTATGCAGCACATTGTCAACATTTTCATTTCATTCTTGTATTATTACGCCATCCTCAGTTTGGCTACATCAGGACACAGAAAGTTGCCACATGAGAGCAGGACATGGTCATGCTTTGGCACTCACACCGACTTGCGCTGTCGTCCGACGTGCTGCTACATCGGGCCGCATAATGAGCAGCAACGTAGCAGACAACCGAGTAAGCCTGAGCGAGTGCCAAAATATCGCAATTTCCTGCTCCCACATGACCACTTCCAGTGTTGTGACATTCCAACATACACACACCTCCTGCAAAATTAAACCGAAACCGATCTGTAGAAAAGCTGCTATAGAAGTAAATTATTTTGGCCACTTTGAGAATTACCAGTACCCTTTTTTTTTAAGGGGGCTGGGGGCGGTTTGTGGGCTAGGACATTCACTTAACTCTACAAATGAACAGTAAAAAAATGTCATGCCTGTACTACTGAGCTGCATGGGTGTGCTGTCCAAACATAAAGGGCACAGGTCCTCACAATCGCACCTAGAATGGGTGCTCACAAGAGGTGCTTCCAAGAGGTGCTCATAAAGACTCACCTGTTGCTGTGCCATTGACACAGGTACTGGGATTGTGATGTACTGCTGTGTGGGACAGTCTGCAAGTAGAAGTACGATGCATTACATTTATTAATGTCTCAACAATGAATGACCCCGACTTCCCATGCCCACGTGCATACTTGAAATGCCTCCAAATTGATCTTTTTTTAACAGCAAAGGTGCTGCACGGAATATGTGAAATTGGGTGAAATGATATAACAGGGTAGAAGTCTCTTGAAGTGCAACAGCGTAGACAGGAAGAAAGTACTACACATAAAGAAAAAAAACAAGACGCCAGCAATCGCAAAGAAATAGCTGTACCCTACCTCATCAAGTTTGTGCAATGCACCACAATCATCAGCCAATTAGAAACAAGAACCAAGAAAGCTTCTGGGCTCACCAGCCAACATGGAACAAGAACTCTAATTCGTGAGTGGCTGATATGACTTATATAGCTTTCATTGCAGTGCATAGAACTGACTAATGAGACAAAGTCGGGGGAAAGAGCGTATTCACACTGGCAATTGATATAGGTAGCGTGACCGACCGCGACTGACAACGGATGACTTATGGTGACAGACGTTAGGTTCGCGAATGAAAAATTGAGCAGTGAGCGACAAATCCAGAACTGCTGCTTTTTGACCAAAGCGACCGTTTGCATCAAAAGTGAAAAACGGGCGAGTTGGTATGGAAGCACGGCTAGTGTCCCCTCTTTTTCGTTCCTTAGCTTGCGTCCCAGTAGTTCGCGCTCTGAATTTGACTATTTGCAACCAAATCGGTCTCGTGACCTCTGCAAGTTGTTGGTGTGAATGAGCCTTAAGAGTTAGCCGATAAGCACATGCCTCCATCTGCCTTGAGCGAGACCGGCTGGCTGAGGTTCAGCAGCAAAGCTTCGGGCAAGGAGCCACCCGGTGGGGCGGCGTAGAGCAGTCCCTGCGGCGTCTGGTACATGAGAGTTCCCAGGGACGACTGGGAACCGGGCAACACGGTGACCGTGGCTGGGCTGCAGCCACTACTCGATGCACCTCCATTGACGGGACCTGGCAGAGGCACATCAAGACAAGCCAAGCCAAGGTAAGAGAAAATGAGTCTGAATCGGCAGTTGCCTAAGGGACGCAAACTTGAAACAAAAGCCAGAACAGCCACCGCACCACTACTTCCACTCTTTTCTTGACCTTTTAAAGTCAACTGTGCAGACAACTTGCCAGGTCAGTTTAAGTGCAAAGTTCTGGCAAACTGCTGGACTTATTGGACTGGCATGTTTTGCTTTCATTTTGTTGTCTTTCAGCAATGCTTGGCTTGGAAAGCAATGGAACACGATTGGGAAAGAATGGAAACAAGTGTGTGTTCCTCTCACGAACTTTGTAATGTTGGAGCATGGTAATGAATTAGCAGCTGTTTGAAGCTTGCTAAATTTTTGCTTTGAATACAAAAAGAGCCATGTAAAGATTGGCTTTCCCATTTACAGCTGAACCACATTGCAATATATGTCTCATCCAACAAGAAAATACCTTTGTTATATCCAATATAGGTTATAGATATATATTCATTACATAATGATATTGGCGAGAAAAATCTTGTATTTGCTTTGTTATATCAGGTAATTCTCATAATTGTTATAATAGAGGTTTTAGGTGCTGTATCACCTTCGTTCTTTGAATTTCTTCATTGTTGTAGTATTTCTTTGCATAAGATTACTTGCTTCAGTGGCTTAGTAGTACAATATCACAGGCTTAATTTCTGCCTGTGGTTGTTGCATTTTTATGTAGAAAAATGCAAAAATGCTATCAAAATGGTTGGTACATGTTAAAGAAGCTCAGGTGGTCAAAATTAATTCTTAGTATACTACTATCATGTCACCAAGGCTTCTGTGAGTGGCTTTGTGATAAACATCAATTAAAAAATGTAATGTAAGTGCTTGATAGAACGAACACAGGTATTACAAACGATGAAATATGATGACATAAATGTAACATCTGGATGGCAATTTCTACAAAAATGAAAGATCAGAAACAATGTCTGTTACAGCAAAGATATCAAACACTCAACAAGAGCAACTTGAAACAGCACATCCTGGATATGTGTGCGCTTCTTGGTCAGTGACTTGGCTGGCCCACAATCAACATCCCAAATCTGTGTGACCACACCAATTTGTGTATTAATGACCGTGCAAGGGTCATTGATGTTGCTCAAATGTCATGTGTTGGCATGGGCAAGCCACTGACAGGCCGTCAGAATCAGCCTGTCAGAGGCATAATGCTTGCATTTCTTTCACATAGACCCGATTGGAATTGTTTTTCGCAATCAGTGCATACGTCTTGGATCTTGGATGTATAACGAAGTTACTTTCATGTTGTATGCAACTTTTTCATTACGAAGTTCAACTGTGTTTGACTTGCAGTGTAAGGTGCAGTGAAACCTGCGTGCTTAACCACCTCACCTGCTAGTGATACAACAGACTGCCCACCAATGCGGTAGATGGGTGCAAGATCAGCAGGGTTGGTGACACTGTTGGCTGAAGACACCACAGAACCTGCGAATGAGGGCATAGAATATTTGCACACTCCAGGAACAATATGTAGGCTAAAGGAATACTGACATACATTTTTGAAGTTGTAGGATCTCTACAACTACTTGTAGAGGTCCTACAAATATATTTTGCTTGGCCTGCTATGTTTCGAATTCACTTTGATGCCGCTCAGTTCAAACAGAAATTTCAGTAAATTCAAGCATTTAGTCTTTGAGGGTAGTGCAATGAGGATAAAGACATGGCTGGTTAGAGGACATCCTTAAAGGTACATAAAGGGAAATACTTAAATCTGTTTAGCCTGGTCAAACCTTACTTCAGAACACCATTTTAATTAATTCTGTGTTAATAGGTTTATTTAAGAAAAGAAAACGAGGGTTAAAGTTACATTTATTTGAATTTCATGCTGAAACACTGTTTAACTTTCTTTGTTTTGTTTTTTTACATTGTTATGTAATTACTAGAATTTTTGTTTTGCACAGTTATTTTAACTGGAGGCACCAGATCAAGCCTGCCATTCAGTTGCTGGCTTATCATGCAAAGTTTGCCGGCTCTGCCCACCTGAATTAAGTACCGAGTTGAGTGCTGGTGATGGCGACCCATTCGTGCTCGCCCCCTTGTTTGGGGACGGTGGCGAGTCTGGACTGGAACCATCACTATCGCTGTCATCTTGGCACCCGCTGAGGAGGCTGTTGAACAGGGCCTTTGAGTCCTAGGGCGAGCATAAATAAATATCCAGAATTTTCTGTCAACAGCAAGTTTGAACAAAGCAGAGGCATACTGGAAGCAGAGGCACACTTGAGAATATATCCAACTGCAGCAGTGTTAGTACTACATCTTGCAATGTTACGATTAGTGCTAAGCACATTAGTAGCATACTGAATGGAAATTCCTTTGCGGTGATTATGTCGCAGCTGACATGTTTATGCCAGCAGATAAGTGGTATGCAGTCAAAGTGAAATGCTACACTATGCAGGTTGCTGGAAAAACAAAATGATGGAGACAAATAAAAATAAACTGAGGGGCTAGATTTTTTGGTAGTCACAACAACACAAAGCAAACAGATAATGAAGCCAGGGAAAGCAATGGGGAAATTAACCGCCATGTTTAATTGAAATGACAGAAATAATAATGAAAAGGGTTAAAGAAAGTGGATCTGAATGCAACTTGCCCACCTACAACAAGAGATCTGATCACCCACTCTCTTCTATATTTCATTCGACGCTTTTCCTAGCTTCACTGTTTATTGGCTGTATGTAATAGGGCAGAAATTGTCTTCCTAGTAGCTCTTGTAGGGCAGTGTTCAACCTGACGTGGAAAACTAACTAGTCCCTTTACAAGCCTTGCAAATAGAATATGGTTGCTCCTTCCAACAAATGTTACGTGTGCCTTGCTTAAGCAAAGTGCCACAAGAGGTTTTCACAAGGACTGCTCTTGATGCCTACATGTTCCGGCCTATGCTAGTACCTGTCCATTCTGCAAAAGCTGTTTTGTATCAATTCCTGCAAAATTTGTTTTACTAGAAACACATTAATCAGGTGTAATAAAGGGAAGGGCACTAAACTGGATGTACTTAAAGTAAATTTATCACTTTGCAACTGCGACCAGCCAAATTCTTCTGATTCCAATTATCTGCTACAGGTGGCTTTGCCATGAACCAGTCCATCCTGTTAGTACCAAGTCTCCATTATACACACTTAGCTACGAACATCAAAGTTCAGGATTATATGTTTCCCTATGTTAGTATGCTGCTTAAACATATAGGTTTTGCTGGCGAGTGTGTGGCTTGATGTCTAGTTAATTTTTGAACAGCTACTCACTTTAGCAACTCTTCTAATCAGCAGCTATTTAATAGTGTAGTCATATACAAAATCCATACATCCATACATGTGAAACACATGACTGCATGGTGCAGCGAGCTTGCTTCTCTGCACGAAATTGGAGCCTTTGGAGCGGTGTGTAAATGAGCAGAAGATAATAATAATAATAATAATAATAATAATAATAATAATAATAATAATAATAATAATAATAATAATAATAATTGCGAGACTGTGTAGAAGCACAGCAGACGATTAAGCGCATGGAGCGAGTGCTAAAACATCACGATGTCACAACACTTGCACATCCTGGGAAACGAAAGCAATAGTATTCGTGGCAAATCTACTATTGTTGTTATTAATCTATAACTACTTACTTGATTGAAAAAACTGTGTGTGTATCCTGACGTTATTCTCAGCCTATAAAATCTAACACAAGGTTTGACACTTAAACCACTTTTATTCTTAATTTTAACGACTTACCTCTGTGCTTATCATCATCTGATTGTATACTCCAAGCTGTTGATGCAACCATTTTTTATTTCGTTATCCAAACTTAATACCGACGCAGAGAATACAGTAGACTCCATTTAAAACAATCTTGAAGGGACCATGAAATTTTTTTCGTCTTGTAAGAATAGTTGGCAACATGACCAGGTGCATTCAAATATCTTACTTCAAAACAGTAAATGAGGCAGACTTACAAAGGGGGAAAATGACATCAAAAGCATTTATTTAGCTCAACTTAATAAAAAAAAATTAATAGAAAAAGGAGTAACGAGGTGAAGCGTCAAGGAGGAGGATGGTAGGCGAAGGCATGCTGGGTTCACCTCTTCTAGCAGTTGCTACAGGTTTTGTTTGCGATATGGACGTACCTACATATTCGTATCGTGACAGGATTGTCCTCACGTGCCGTAAGCGGTGTGCACGAGTGAAAGCGTGCGATGGTGAGCTGGCGATGGCAGCTCAATCTCGTGTGTGCAAGAGAGGAAAGGGGTGGGGAGAGGCGCGCCTTCTCTCGTGGCACTCATAGCACCGAGGGAGGGGAGGCAGGGGGGCATGGGGATCTTACTTCGGCCATGCGCGGTCGCGTGGGCTTTACCTTGAAAGCAATCTGAAAGCACAGTCTATTTGGGCCGATGGCTCGTAGATTTGCTTGTGCTGTATTCTCGCTGCTCAGTTTGCGTTGAAGCGATGGGCAGCACAGAGGTCACTACACTCGCTACTGCTGCCGCGATTCCTCACAACAGCATTTTGACAGTGAGTGTACGTGGTCATCGAGTGTTATGTGTTCATGTTTGACTGTGCGCGCTGACACCATGCTTCTTAATCTAGTTAGTAAGCGAATGTTTACAAGATGGCATTCTATTGCGGCGACCCTCAGGCGCACCGAGGGCTGATAGCTTCGTGTGTGCTGTAGCACCCATATGCTTCCATGTCACCCACGTTCACGAAGTGAAACGTCACTGTTTTTTGTTTCCTCCTCTTGTTTTCGCCTCTGTCCACAGACGATGTGCGCCGCAGGTCTCCAGTAGGGTGCTTCGATGCGCCAGTAGGGTGCCTTGATGCGCGCACCCATGGGTGCAGCGCATCGAGGCACCCTAGCCTCCAGGATCGGTTGTCACTCTCAATGTTCGTCTTAACCGAAGAGTATGTTTGAGGCGGTTCGTCCTAAATGGATTTTTTGTTGCATTGAGTCTATGGAAAACCAAACAAACGTTCCCATGTTGTTTGTTATATTCGTGAATTCGGCTTAGCAGAGTTCGTGCTAACTAGAGTTCACTGTATATTAAACTGTTGTTGAAGGAATGGACCTAGATACAAAAAAAAAAAAACTTGCCCTGTAATTTTCACATCTCCACAAATGAATGTCACTGGAAGTCCCTCTGTATACGTAATGGCAACAATATTCTTCCATGCTAAGCTTTTAGGGGTTGATTGGACAAATGTTTAAAATTTTACATGCACATCACTACATCAACACAGAAAGTGGTCTATGGCATTAGGGGGTACTCTTAAAGTTCGCTTATACCTTTCTTCATAGTCACATTAATTATTGCATTTCTTCCTGAGGTAATGCTTACGTCTAGCAGTTATGCTCATTGCAGCATATTCAAAAACAAGCACTGCACATTATAACATTCAGCAGCCCTATGGCTAATGTATCTCCACTTATTCATACTCACAACGTATATTATTTGTGCAAAAAATTTCACTAATACTCACTGGGTATTTTATTGCGCACAAATTCATCAATCTAAAACGTAATCTTAAACTAGAGGACAACTGGCCTCCCCATTCCTCGTGCATGCAATTTGCTTCCAATAATAGCTGTTTGCTTCCTATGCCCTAAATCAAGCAATGCACTTTAAACTGACATACTTGAAATACTTTAAATGAATACCCTTAAAAAAGTTTGAACCCCTTGGGGCACATCTTGTCCCACAGCAATAATCATCGTCTGCCTTGCTTGCGTTTCCTTTCTTGAAAACTGTGCTCGCGACTTTCTTGTTGGGAATGCTAGGTCACACTGATAACACGCATGCCATTCGTGACCTGGAACTACTGGGCGCGCAGCGTTAACGAAAGGAAATAAGGGCAAGATGATGGCTATTGTTGTGGCACAAGAGAAGCCCCAATATATTCGCTGCCTTTAAGAAAGATGATACAATATACCTCAAAGACAGTGCAACAAAGATAATGCTTTATTTTTTGACAAAGAATTAATGGCAGTGGGTGTAAGTTATAATGAGACAGAGTGATTGTGAATAGGAAGAGGCACTATTTTCTACAACCTTCTAGGGAGCCCGGCTCAGCGGCTCAGTTACAACGTGAGTGATTGAAACTTAAATTGAAAGGATGGTCCTCTGGCCTACAGATAGATGGTAGGGGGATAAAGATGGGTGAAACTTGTAGCGGTTCTACAGTCGGCCTTCACATGCAAAGTTTGATAGTGACAACAACCAACGCTGGATGTCAGCCCAGGCAGCACGTAATCACTTGCCCTGAACGGCGTCTTATCAGACTACACCTCGAGGGGGGGGAGGCGTATTCTGTAAGAGTCCACCTAGCGGACTGTCCATTTCGGCTGCTGCTGATTGGCTTGGGCCGCTCATCTCCTCCTCGCTCGTACAGCTGCATCCAATCAGCGGCGGCCGAAATGGACAGTCCACTAGGTGGACTGTTACAGGATACCCCCCTGAAGAATTAGCACACCTTTGGGCTTATCCTGTTCCACTGCCTGGGGAATCTCCAATCGTGGGTCTCAAAAAAAAAGGGGGGGGGGAGGAGAGGAAGGAAACAAAAAATAAACAGACAGCGGTTCGATCCACACTATTTAAGCTGCCCCTGGTGCGCGTATATAAACAAACACCATATGGTGCGCATTTCGTACAGGCACCCATGTTCATCTTTTTCTTGGTCCTCTCGTCTGTGTTGTTCCGTTATACTATGCCGCGGAGGCAGGCCCAGGTACCTGATGCAATTTATTGAAGTAAAATTAAGTAGACGCATTATAGTTGCACTTCAAAGCCTGTCTATTCCTATGTTTGGCGCGCATGTAAGATCGCGGCGTTAGCATAAAATTCAAGAGTTACTACCAGTTACCGCTTTTAAGCTTCCTTGTCCGCATGTATAACTTTACAGCTCTTGTCCTTTGGAAATTGCGCCGACATTGAAGAAGAAAGAGGAAGAGCAGGGTCTTTAAATAATTCAACATTGTATGTACTTAGCGGGAGCTATTTTCATAAATACAAATCAAAACCTCTAAAGATCGAATTTTTGAGTGAATTTAGGCTCTCCCAGCTGTGAACCGCAGAACGCGCGCAGACATGCACGGTTTAGTCTGCTACTTGACCGAGCTAGCGCCCTGCAAGCTCTAGATTACATAACCCGCCGCTACGCTACGTTTACGGAGGGTGGACGTGTTTATACGTTTTCCCGCGCTCGCTAAACAGTTACCACGTCCTCATTGTATGAAAAAACGCGTCGTAAACGGGGACGCAGAAGGGAGGAAACGAAATAGATAAAATCTGAAGGGGGGACAGAAACGGGAAGCGCGCGCGGCTAGAAGTCTGGCAGCCGGCAGATGACGCAGCAGCGGCATCTAGGACCCGCGCACCGTTGCTCGGGGGTCCGCGTATCAAAAAACTACGCCGCAGCTTAGGACAGCGCGGCACGCGCGTATGCAGCGAGCCGCGGTCTCCTCAAGGAAGGGGGTTGGGGCAGCGCTGGGTCTGTATATAGCTTGGCGCGCATTTGTGGGGGCAGTTTCCAAATCCGGGTCGGGGAGAGCGCCAAGTTTGTCCTGGAGGAGGTTCCCCCGCCGAAGCCCATACTTAGAACGGCCTCCTTTTGAAGCCAAACCCTGCTTGCTGATGCTGCCGTCGTCTCCGCGGGCCTACCCGCGGCAGCACACGAGCACGCACCCGGTGCGGATGACTACACTACAGAGACCAGACGTGACCGCTCGCAGAGAGGGGGAAAAAAAATGCGGAATCACAAGAACTTTTCGCTATTTATCAAACGAAATGTCTTCATCTACTGGAGTTGTTCACGCTAGGCCGCTTTGATGTCGAAAGTTTTGTGCAGCGGAACAAATTTCGACGCAATTCGTACGCACTATTTTTTGCTGTCCCGATCAGGTGGAGCCGATAAAACACGAGCACATAGGTGCGCTAAACCGTTTCTAGAAGTTGGTTCTTCATTCTATGGTTTCCACTATAATGCGCAGCAGGTAGTAGTCCACGAAATATGGCCGGCGGTGTCGCCAACACGTGTTCAGTGAAAGACGAACAGGCAATCGCGTATGTCCCTAGAACGTAAGCAATCTTTCTGTCCAGTGCCTATCGCGGCCCGACACCATACTGACACTCTTTATTCCAGATGGCAACGTTTCTTCCGCACATTAGCACCGAACGACTCGTATTCAAACTGCTATGTGTTTGTATACCCGTTTAAAACACTGTTTATAGTACAAAACGCGTAACAGTTGAACAATATTTGGCGACACGTACCGCAAGCCTGCGGAACGTCGTCTGCTTGCGGTTATCTAGGGCAGACGACGATGCGGATGCACCTGGAAGGCTCAGCCAATGCAGCTGGTAAAACGGTCGCTTTCACCACAAAACACGGTTTTAATCTGGGAACAGTGCTGCTACTTTCTGAAGCACCTCAGCGCGGAGAAATAGCCTGTTTCCAAGAACGGCGCGAAGTCGCGGGGCACGTACGTACGGTAGGTGACACGTTTACGCGTTCTAGCTGCGTCTAGGCTTATGTAAACGTTGGACTTAGCACCAGCGGTTCCCTCGATGTTTTTTTCCCACCCGGAACCTGTCGGTTACGAAGTGCGACGGCGTCGCCACCCACGTTGCACGTGCGGCGTTGTTGGCGTGAAAGTAAACTTGGCGCTTGCGCCAAGAATCACGCGACACGCTATACTGATGCGGCCGAGCTGTATATCACCGTGTCGGCGCTGGTTGCACGCACCTTTCCGTGCCGAAACCATTAGACTTACCTAGAGACAGTCGCTCTGAAAATCAACAACCCACACTCAAGCCTTGAAACCCATATAACACGAAATTTCTCTTCTCTTTAGAACTGCTGGTTTAATGTCACAATCCTACGCCACTATACAGTGGCACTATTCAAATCTCTCTCATTTACATACACCACTGTCGTACAGACAGTTTCAATCCTTGCGCCTATCTGTATTAAACTTTTTAAGCATGATCAAAGCACAAGGCGTTAAAGTAGCCTGATTTTGGCTAACGTTGCTACTTTTAAAGTTAGCTCAACTACTTCAGCAAAATTAAATTTCACAAATCAGCTGCTAGCTTGACATTTTTGGGACAGTGATTTCACGCATGATGGCATATGCGTTACATGCACACACGCAAATGTATTTGAAACACGCTTGTACTGTAGCCACCAAGTTAAAAGCAACAACAAAAAAGTTTGACATATTAGAAGGAGTTGAGTCGCTATGTGAAGGATATGTTGTGTCATTTCGACCAATGTGAATCTTCGGAGCTTACAAGCCTGAATTGCAAGAGTATATAAAACATGAAAATGTCTCATGACATTGTAGCAATCAGCCACATTGGCAATAGCTTAATTCTCATGTCTCTTTAGCTGGAATCAACAAGAGTGTATGCCATCAGAAAGATTTCAGTAAACGATTTTTTAACTACATAACATCACACTGACTAATCACACAAGTAATGACCACCTGTTCAAGTAATCAAGCTGAAGTGAGAAAATGGTGCAGTCTATCACACATTTAAATGTCTTGTTTCAAACCTAAAGATAGATCAAAAACAAAAATCTGGTATAATGTGTAGGCTTGCGCTAGTCAGTTGCTTATTAAGTGAAAACAGTGCACATCTGACAGTAATGGCAAGTGCAAGGAATAAGGCAAGTACTGAATGCCAAAGCCACTTTAGATTCAGGAAACATGGTTTGTACATGCATGATGTTGCTACCAGTATTTACGTGCAGAGTGTTAAGTTTAAAAAAAAGCTATATCTTGGTTTCAATTAGTTGCCTTCGATTTTGCTCCTTTGCTCTTTACTTATCGAAATGATCACACATATGTATAAACCAAGTTACAATTAAATAAAACCGTTGATTGGAAGTCAGTGCTTGTCTGTCACCTTTCTTGCCATCCTTAACTTTTTCTTTATGTACATCACTTCTTTATGAAATGCTTCTACAGTGTGTTTGCACTTTCTATACAAGGTTAACAGACATGTGACAACCTGCTGCTTGCAGCAACAAACTTCCAAGATGAAAACAGTCGTCAGGTAGGCATGCCTACAGTGGTAGTGTGGAATAAGAAGCAGTCAACGCATATGCAATTAATTTTCATCTATATTTGCTTTGTGCCTACATAAATAATTATAATCAACAACTAATCACAACAGGTTCAACAAAGGCTTTGCTTGTAAAGAGGCCTGCAGTCGGCGGTGCACAAACATTTTTTAGGTCACAGGTTTCATTGCATGCTCAAAATCAGTCGTCACCAATCACACACCACTGGTAACAATGAATCAGGCAACGTTCCAAATGCAACATACTCTGATGCAAACTTTTGCTCTACAGCCTTCTGCCACATGGAAGCTTCTGCTCTTGCCCTTCCTACATTCTCAAAAAGAAGGAAAAAAAATACAGAGAGAAAATAACAGTTTACATCCTTTGGGGCTTATCCTTGTCTCACAACAATAATCATCTCTCTTGCTTGTTTCCCTTCTTTAAAAATCTGCATTCACTGCCTTCCTGTCAAGAATGCTACGCCACATTGATAATGTGCATGGCATTTGTGAAGTACCAGGCATGCAGCATTAAAGAAAAGAAAGGCATGCAAGATGGATTATGGTGATATGCACTAAAGGGTGCAAACTGCTTTTAGAGAGTATGCATGCCCATTTTAGGCAAAAGCTAAATTGATTTCATTGGAATTTGTCGCACTGAGTGTGTGGGTACAGTGGAATTGCTGAAAATTTTATAAAAGATGCACAGAACTTTTTTGTTTTTTCTGAGTTAGAAGGTTTCTTCTGGGTCATCACCGTGGCACACACACCAACTAAAATTTACCAGTTTTCTTATAATGCCTGTGTAACCTACAAACATTGTCTACCTAAGAAAACCATCATCATCATCATCATAAGCCTGTTTTATGTCCACTGCAAGATGAAGACCTCTCCCTGCGATCTCCCATTACCCCTGTCCTGTGCCAACCAATTCTAACTAGTGCCCGCGAATTTCCTAATTTCATCGCTCTACCTAGTCTTCTGCCGTTCTCAACTGCGTTTCCCTTCTCTTGGTGCCCACTCTGTAAGCCTAATGGTCCAACGGTTATCTAACCAGTGCATTACATGACCTGCCCAGCTCCGTTTTTTTCTCTTGATGTCAATTAGAATATCTTCTATACCCGTTCGTTCTCTGATCCAAACCGCTCTCCTTCCGTCTCTTAAAGTTATGCCTAGCAATCTTCGTTCCACTGCTCTTTGCGCGGTCCTTAGCTTGTTCTCAAGCCTCTTTGTCAGCCTCCGAATCTCTGCCCATATGTCAGCACTGGTAAAATGCACCGATTGTACACCATCCTTTTCAATGATAATATAAGCTTCCAGTCAGGAGCTGACAATGTCTGCCGTATGCGATCCAACCCATTTTTATTCTTCTATGAACTTCCTTCTCATGATCAGGGTTCTCTGCGATTAATTGACCTAGGTAAACGCATCCCTTCACAGACTTTAGAGGCTGAGTGGCGATCCTGAACTCTTGTTCCTTTGCCCGGCTATTCATCATTATCTTTGTCTTGTGCATATTAATCTTCAACCCCACTCTTACACTCTCTCTGCTAAGGTCCCCAATCATTTGTTGTAACTCGTCTGCATTATTGCTGAATTGAACAATGTCATTGGCAAGCCAAAGGAACTAGAACATTAGTTTCTGTTGCAAAGTCAAACTTGATACTAAGAGTTTCTGAAATATTTTATTTTCTTATTGTTTATCTTAAAAATTTCGTAGCACGAGTCAACAGCCTGCTTCCAAGTGACACTTGAATTTAAATCAAAATTCAGTTGTGGGGTTTGTCCCAAATCTTCACAATGGGTGAGGCATAGTGGAGGGAAATAATTTTGACTGCCTTGGGTTCTTTCATGTATGCCTAAAAGTAAGTATATGCGACACTTCTTGCATTTCACCCTCATCAGAAGCGGCTGCCGCCAATAGGTATCGAACCCACAAATTAGCAGTCAGCAGCAGAGTGCCACAGACACCAAACCATTGCAGCAGGTGGGCATTAGAATATGATATCTCATTTTAAATGCAACATGTGTCATTGCAATTGTTTCGGCTGCTGGCCCAAGACGAGCGTCGCTACACTTCACAAGAATTCTATCAGACAGGGCAAGAGCACAAAGACTCCTCCTTGTGAAAATGCGCCAGAGATGCATCAAAGTGATGCTTTTATAAGACCGAGCCTCGGTCTTAAGTGGTGCTCGCACCACAAAACTCAAGCTTCAAGTGCAGTAAGCACCGAGTCGAAACTGGACACACAACTCCGTTAAGTATGCTGCGGAAGGCTGTACACTTGGTCACAGTGTGAAAATTCAGCAACTGAAACACAGGTGACAATGTCAAATTTGCATAAGTACAGTCCGCAAGCACAACAGTCGCATGCAAATACATGCTACATCGCACAAAATAGCAGCAGTGAAAAACAAAGCTGTTTCAGCAATAGGTACGACTTTCGTTACTTCATCTTTTACTGAACTGTAAGGATTCTTGGTGAAACACAACTCAGAAAAAAAAAAAGAAGGCACAGCAATAATGGGCCTGTAAAATATAAGGATTCCTTTCGTTTGATTCTAGTTCTTTGTTATCATCTACCACCCACGACTGGCTGATCTCGGTGGTAACGTAGTGGAGCGCTCCTTGGATCACAGTGACGAAACGTGAAAAGGAAAATAATTGAAATGGAATCGCTACATTATCACTGGCTTTTTTTAAGCAATTTGCTAGCAAAAAAAAAAAAAGTTTAATCAGTTGAATTTAATCATGCCTACTGTGCATCAAAGATTACGCACATACTTGTACTATACACAGAAGCTTCTGGTGATCAAGGCTGCACCAGGGGCTAGGTAAAATCATATATATATATATAAAAAAGGCACATATAAGACTTGGTTGTTACACATGCAGCAAGCGGACAAATGTGCAAACAAACAATGTCAAGGCCAGCTTGACACATAAACTTGTTCATTCAGTCACAGGCAAAGTAAAAAAAAAAAAAAAAAACTATCTAGTCTTTCCTTCAGTATCACATTGCTGTAACAGCAACAGATGAGGATATTTAGTGGAAGTTCATTGGCAATCGACCTTGCCTGACATAACATTATTTTGAAGGTGACAGAAGTATGCAGTGTAGGCCACAGGCATTAGCAGGAGCTGGGTCAACTAGATAAGGCATACATTTTATGTGAACGTGTGATCATTATCATTGTCCTAGTTTAGACCACTCAAGGATAAAGGCCTTTGCCAATGACACTGAATGACTTGTTAGTTTACCACATTCAGTGACGTTACTCGTAAGGCGAGGTGAACCTCAGAAAGCCATTTTTCTTAATATCAGTACATTTAAGCATCAATGCAACTAACTTCAATATAATGAAATCGTTGACATAATGGATCATTTTACTTTTTGTAACTGCCAAGCTAGGATTGTCAGACCTGATGCAATGACATTATTTGGCATTCTAAAATCTGTCAGTCATTTTTTATGTAGCTCCTACACCCTTTTTTTTTTTATGCAACTTGCGTCGGAAAACTAGAATCGAACTTCATTATAATGAAGCCACATCTGAAACAAAAATACTTCCGTTATATCTGATATTTGTTACCCATTAATGTCAGTGACAAACATTTTAGATTTTCATTATATCCTATAATTTGTTATATTTAGGTTTCTTACATGCTAAACTCATGCAATAATTATCATACAAGAGCTTCTTTTGCTCTTTATTATTGCAAGATGCAAAGAGAAGAGACTTAGCCTTTGGGAGATTATAGTGTTTTTCCTCCTTTACACACAACTTTATGCAGAATAAATGTTGTCTGTAAAGTTTAATGTTCTGTTGGTATACACTGCATTTTATAAGAAGCCAACAAACACTGATGCCAAGGACAACATAGGGGAATTACTTGTACTTACTAAATCAATTAAAGAAATTATAAATTAATGGAAATGAAAGTGGATGAAAAAACAACTTGTCGTAGATGGGGAACGATCCCACGTCTTCGCATTACATGTGCGATGATCTACCAATTGACCAGTTGCCTTCACCCAAAAATATCACATACTCGCGACGCCTGTGGCAGAAAAGATTTTCCACATTTACTGCCAAGGTTTGTGAGTGGTGGTGCTGGCTAACACTCCCAGGGTTCTAGTAGGAAACATAAATACCCAAGAAAGTGGATGGGAAAACGGCGCCGTGGTATCCCAATTGGTAGAGCATCGCAAAAGTAATGCAAAGACATGGGATCGTTCCCCACCTGCGGCAAGTTGTTTTTTCATCTACTTTCATTTCCATTAATTTATCGTTTCTTTATTTCATTTAGTAAGTACAAGTAATTTCCCCTATGTTGTCCTTGGAGTCAACGTTGGTTGGCTTCTTATATGATTAATAAAAATCGGGCCCTTCGGTTAACCCCCATTCTTCTTGTTTGCAATGCATCGTGTAACTATACATACCTTAAAAAAAAAAAAAGAAGCTTTGCTTGCGTTAATTTACTAACTACACATCGCATTGGCAAAAGTAAAAGGATAAAAGCACAAAGGAGAGGACATGATTTGCACAACCTTTTAACACATGTAAAAAAATATATAACAGCGTTGTCATCTCTGCAGGTTTGGCACTGTAGTGTAAAAATCTTTCTTTCTTTTGTCTAACGGGCAGTGTTCGCGTCACAAATGTTGACTGTCTCTCCAGCAGCCAAGGGGAGCTTCGCAAGGTGCAGGCAGGCAGGCAGCCAAGGAGTTCCCACACGCGTGCAGGCAAACACACACACACACACCACAACAACAGGATTGCACGTAGATTGTTTTCGTTTGGTTCAAACAGCCGAAGTCCTGTTGTTATTCAGGGAGCCCAGGTAGGAAAGGAGGAGGGAGGGGAGGATGCAGTCATGATGCTTTTGCTCCGTCGCAGTCAGATCATGAAAAATGGAGGCAATTTCTGGCTGCCGAATTCGGGGAACTGCACGAGCGCCGGAGCCTGGGACAGCTGTAACAAGGGCGATGGAGTGAATGGGGGGGTAGGGTGGTTCTCTTCCTGTTATTATTTAAAGGGGCACTAACAAGAAATACCAGTTAAATTTAGACTGGTTGAGTACAGTGCAAGGTCAGACTTATCTGGTGTGGTCGAGTGGCTGGCCGTGGATCTTCGCTGTTGGGTTCCACATGTTTGTTCTATAATACATCGATTGAAAATGCAGCGTGACCATGCATGGTCTTATTGTCGCATCGCCCCATGGTTTTCTTTGCAATATTTGGTAACTGAATTGGCCAACTGACCACTGTGGACAAATGCAATTCACACTATACACTCTTAAAGAAACCCTATCTGAATTTCTTCAGTGGTGGTTAAGTGAAAGGCCAATTTCTGGCATGGAAAATGAAAAACAGGCTCCCCTTTCTGAATTTTACAAACCAACCATAGTGCTGACGATTTCAGATAGTGTCATATATTCTGGAACATTGTCATTTATATCCATACCTCCTGCGCAGGAAAAGTTACCGAATATTGCCCAGAGTCCCCTTGCTTACTCTCGAATTCAATCCAAACCCAGCAAGCTGGAGTCACTTGTTACATAATAATTTTTTTATGTCCCATTCTTTTAGCTCTTTGTCATTGACTTGCATGATTCCAAGCCTTCGCTATCGCCAGGAATGGGCAGCAAAAATGAACAGAATTGCAAAAAGAAAAACAAAAAAGAAACTTTACACAATACAACCCATAATGTAGGAATCTCAATATTGCCTCAGATCACGATAAGACTGACCTTTATGATATGGCAGCAGTAATAATTTATGATTCTAGCTCAACTCGGTATTTCTTCTTACTGTCCCTTTAAGTAGCCGCACATGATCCCTGAAAAAACCAGACCAAGCAGGTTATTCTCGCTGTGATTTTCTTGCGATTCCTCCAGCGACAGCTGCGGCAAATGTGTGTGTCCACGACGCCGTCTGCGCGGCAGACGGGCATCAGCGACGTTTTGGAAGTGTGCCAGCGAAGGCCAGTGACGGTGACTGACTAGAAGGAGAGGAATCGTAAGAGAACCACTGCAAAAACAGCCTTCTGGTGCACAAAAGCATTTTGGGCACTTTTCGATGGCTAAAAACAAACACCTCTGATGCCAGAAATGATAAGCAGAAGCTTCTTTCTCTTAACTAAGACATTCAGAGAGGGCATGCAATTGTTTATAAAAAGCTTCAGGGTGAACAACAAGGAGGTTTAATTTTGTCACTGATACACCAGTACAGTAGTAGCACCCAGAAAATTGCACAAATTGGCATTACAGTAGATACCAAGTTGTACCAAATGAACTACCAAGAATAGACACAGTCAAGAGAATATAGCTGATATGCTTAGTGGCAAGAGAGCACAAAATTAGAATTGTATGATTTTAATAGGACATATTCAATGTTTTCCATTGTGACCACATAATGCACATAAGGCTGCATGAAAAAGTAACAGACTGTAAAAGGTTTTTGAACCATGATTGGGCACCACTTTAAGGAACAGTTACTGTTAATTCTTATTTAACATACTCGTATGCCTGAATAACATTCTCGAGTAGAAATGATGACATCTTTGCTAGATGATGCAAAGATTGAGGTCAGAACCAGAGAGGTTACCTATGCACATGAAGACAGCTGGGTATTGTATGAACTGGGCGTGAATCGACAAAATTATACTGGAGGTTGGTGCTACTTTCTGGCAGCCAATGGGACACAATGGGTGACACAACACAACAGTAGATTGCACCACACCACAGAGAGGGAGAAAAAAAGAAAGAAAGCTTGTATCTAATGTTAGCGTATCACATTCTCACAACACCAGCAAAAATGACAGCTCTGATCAATGCAGCACGCATGACAAAGCAACTGCACACCACAACGCAGTCTGCACGTTGCAACACCTTTTTGTAACCTCCGTCACTGTCATGCACAGTCAGCTTACTCATGCATATTTACACCATGCTCATCACCACAAAGTAAGGCTTGCCATGCATGTACATCTGGTCAACAAACGAGAACCTCTGTTAAAGCATATTGTTACAGAGCTTAGGTGCTTGCAAATTACAAGTAAAGCATACAACCGTCGTTTGAAGGTATGGGCAATTCACAACTGCAAAGATCCGGGAATGTGCTATTTGTAGAATCATCAGAAATTAGGGTGGCCACAGTACAAGGATGTCAGCTTAAAGCTTTCAGTACTGAAAGGATTTTGGAAGAAATTTGTAAATCACATGATGCTAATCGATTACCAAAAAGAAAAAATGAAAAAAGGAAAACTAAATGGCCAGCAGCAACAAAAAAGCTATGTGTTTAGATGCCATTTGCAACGCTTATCGCACATTGCAATGTTGGCAAGCCTCAAACAAGCAGCAAATGTCCTCTGGACTGAGGCACGAAAGGACGTGTATTGATGGTCACTGTGTGTCACCTGTATTTCGTCAAAAATTGATGAGCCAGGCAAGACGTCCATGTGGAAAGAGTTAAGAATATGTTCATAATATCAGCAAGGTGTTCTGCTGACAATGAAGGGCCACTAAGCAAACAAACCTTCACTTACAGGTCAGAGTAATGTAACAATTTGTACTGGAAGCAACTTAGATAACTTCTAGTCACTACGGTGAATGTGATGACATGCTGCCTATGAAGGGCCAGCCACATTTTAAGGTAGTGGGTCTCACCTCCCCCCTGGTTGTTTCACTTTCATAGATATGTAGAGAATGCAAGTTATGTGACGGGTGCAAAACTTAACAATCTGTATAACCAACATCACTAAGTGCAAGTCGCCTGCTGCACCCCAAATTTATTTAATGCTGTTGCCATTTCTATCTAAACATATCCACCTAAATGTATATCTAAATCAAACCAAACTGCTTGCATGGCATGAATAGTGCACAATTTCAAATGTATGTGAGCACCAGCGGTTCCTCTGGAATTTGCAAGAGGACATATATAATTAGCGGACAGATTTGACCTGGGAGTTTAGATTTGATGACTGTGCATGCCGCTATCATTATTATTTGAATGTTGCCCGTCTTTCTGGTCACAAGTTTGTCCAGTGAAGAGACTTAGACTGTTAACTCACACTTTTAGCAGTGTTTGGCTCTTCACGGTCACTACAACAGGACAATATTGTCTTGGTTGAAAGACTGCTTGTGCTACGGCCTGTGCGGTACAGTGCAGAGAGGACAAGCCTCCAAGGTTTTGCACATGTACTCTGAGACTTATAAGTACTGCAGAGTTCACCGTTTTTTGAGCTCACCAAGTGTGGCTCAAGTGCATTTATGGCACACAGTCCATGTATATTACGAGACAAACAATAGAAATGATCAAATAATCACGTAGACGAGGCACTCACGTGCAAGTCCACATCTAAGATACAAGTGCTTCCTGGCTTGCCTAACCAACAACAGGATTTTCGCACACGTAAAACTTGTGGTTTGCATTCCTGTAGCTACCCTATCCAAAGCTGTCTTACAAGTTCATCGTGTTTCCAGCCATTTTCTGGAAGTGACAAAAGCAATTGGTTTGATTGATTGAGTGTCCCGAATCGGCACACACGCTATGAGAGATGGTGCTACTGCAGGGCTCCATATTAATTTTTACGAACTGTACAGTTTTTGGAGCGCGCCTGAAGCTTGGCGCACTTGTTTTTGGTATTCCGCCCTTACCAGAATACTCCTGCTGGGAGTCGAACCCGCGTCCTTGTGCCCAACAGCAGAGTGCCACAGCCACTGACCCACCTTGGTATGTAGCAATGCATGCTAAGCAGGAAAGCGCTAAAACCATTTCGCACCTGTAGATCCTTTTCCTTTCAAATACCTGCTTGCACTTCTTTGTGTCTGAAGGAGGCTTATGGTTAGCTGTGGAAATGACGGCCAAACTCTTACTTCTTAATTTTATATCCAAACTGTGCCACCAACAGTGTCCATCCAGATTTCAAGGCGTACTTTCTAGCATATCTACGTCATTTTTATGGCAGTAATAGTGTTTGTTACTTCCCAATACTATACGGTGCTTCTTTGTTAATAACTTGCACCGAGTAAAACACTGCCAAACCTGACGCCAATAGGAATTGTTGTGGGGCGTTTCAACTCGCCAGTATTATCATCGCCTGTCTTTAGTTTTTGCATCCTACCTGGCTTGTCAAAACTGACTTATTCGGTATCTCAGAAGTGTGATCTATCTATCCAGCTTTAACTTAAAGGCCAGTTACAACGGAATTCTTTACTGAGTTTTAATGCAGATACGGAGCAATCATTAGGCAATTTTTTTTGTTTTAAATATGAGGGGATGCGTCATGAGAAGCTGGCAAAATTAGACATTTTTAGAGAGAGATAAACATTGATAACAGATAGACATAGAGATAACATTGTTGCCGTTACTGATTGCTGGAAAGGATGTAAAACCCAGGACACCGAGAACCAGTGCAATTTCTTGGCATGACTTCAGGGAGTAGGTGGCACCCGCGGCATGCTCAAAATCTCGAAAGCCATGATCCGAGATTCACATCAAATCTGCTAACCACCATATGTGTGGTGTAGTTTGCTTAGGTGCGCCTTAAAGGCTGTAAATACAAAAGTTAGATGATTACTAGTCCCATAAATTTGCCAAGTGTGCCTCGATAAAATAAACTCATTTATAACCAATTTAGCCAGAATGAAGTTCCATTGTAGTTGTCCTTTATTTTCCCTTTTCTGAAGCTGCCAGACAAAAAATAAACGTGGCCTACCTTGTTCTCACTGTCCTCCGTGACGCTATAAGTGAGGTCTGTCTCCTCAAAGCCCGTGGCGCTCATCCGCTGGTCCGGTCCCGGCCCTGGCGGACCTGTTGTTCCCTGAGGTGGGTCGGGCGAGTTGAGGCACGTCTGGATTAAGGCCTTGCCGGCATCGGACGTGATCATCGGCTGTAGCTTGCGCGTGGCAAACGTGTACACGTGGCCCGTCTCCGATGCCACCAGTAACATCACCTGGGTGCCCGTCAGCGTGGACAATTCGTATGCCTGAAACAGACCGACAGTCGCGGTGGTTCACAACAGTGGTCCTCAAACCTTCGGGACACCTTTTAGACAATTTTTTCTTCTTATACACGTGGTTAGATATGATACAGATCACATAGAGACAACAAATGAGAGCACACCGTATACTAGTACCACAGCCCACATCATGCCAAACCAACTATCGTGCACCGCTCCAAACACACCCTCATGCAGGCATTCAAACAATAGCAGATGTTCAGCGATTCAAAGCCCATTAATAAAAGAGATGTTTTTGCAGCTACAGCGGCTCACAGCCTATAGGATAAATGTAAAATGCATCTTTGTACACTAAGTGTTTTCCTTCCCTTTCCCTTTGCACTGATCACCCATTCTGTCACGCCAATATACGACCCGTTATCTGCCCTACTCATTACGTGCCTCGCACAACTCCATTTCTCACTCTTAACCTCAACTATAATAGACAGCTTTAGGTTGGGCGTCCGCAACCACCCACGTACACAGCGCGCGAGGTCGTGCGTGCATAGGGAATCGCACGTGTACGTAAGGGCAATAGTTGGCCAGACACAAAAGTTGAGAAAGCGATTGCCGACTTGCACGCGCAGGAGTCGGTAGAATGCTATTCAGTGCCACCATATGCCAGCTTCTGAAACTGTATAGCCAATACCAACCGCCATGAAGTCGAACCACAAGCCAGAGTCATATCTTCAGTCAGAGCAATATTGAAAAATGCGCGCTCGTGCACACGAGAACGTTCCGCAGAGGCTGCAGAGCGTGCAGTGGATGCTATGCAGCTTTTGAAAAGATGCAGGCGCATGCAGGAGATCATGTGTGCTCCTGCATACTGCGCATGCGAGCTGTCACCTCCGTGGGTTTCCTGCGTACGCAGAGCTGTTGTGGACGCCCAACTAAAACTGTCAAATACTAGCTACCCCCTTTTGCTCACTTGTCCGCATAGCTGTCTCCTCATCATCATCAAATGGCTACACATATAGTTTTCCATGCCATCACTTGTTAGGATGTCAGTTTTGTAGTTCTGTGTTAGGATGTCAGTTCTCTCTTTTCATGTCATGTGTGCTCGGATCATGTGTGCTCCTGCATACTGCGCATGCGAGCTGTCACCTCCGCGGGTTTCCTGTGTACGCAGAGCTGTTGCGGACGTCCAACTAAATCTGTCAAATACCAGCTACCCCCCTTTGCTCACTTGTCCGCATAGCTGTCTCCTCATCATCATCAAATGGCTACACTATAGTTTTCCATTCCATCACTTGTTAAGATGTCAGTTCTGTAGTTCTGTGTTAGGATGTCAGTTCTCTCGTAGCTTTCTGTCAAAGGTTCTTTCTTAACTTTCATGTTCCTGCTCCATATGTTTGTGCCAGCAGAACATTGAGATTGTACACTTTTTATTTCAAAGGTAGCATTACGCTGCCAGCCATGACTTGGTAGCACCTGCTATATGTGCTAAAACAGATTTTTTATTCTTTTGCGGATTTCCTTTCCGTGATCCTGGTCCCGTGTAAGTAAATGGCTTTGATATGGATTCTAGAGGCTGACTACCAGTCACACGTTCCTTGTTCTCTTGCCAGGTTATTGTGGTGAGCCAACCAAAATGTATGTATTTACTGAAATTAACTGGAACCTTCATTTATTTGAGTTTATGATATACCGTTGCGGACAAACTGAACATAAACAAAAAAGTATAAAGCTGAGCACCGCTTTCAAGTATAATTATCCGAGTGCGATTCACATTGCTGCGGATTCAGGCACCAAGGATGACATAGTCCTCAGACTAAAAGCGTGCAAGTCGAAATCATGCCAACGTTGCGTGAAGTACCAAAAATTGAGTTACAAAAGTGCATCCTGCTAGCCCTAGCATGTTAACATTTCACTCCCTTGCAATAACACTTTGAGGTTTACTAAATTTGTCTAAATCTTCTGAATTAGTTCAGAAGGCACTAACTACACTTAACGATCCATTTTGAAAGTGCAGCATCACTGCAGAACAAACTCATAGCATTCGCTAATAATAATAATAATAATATTTGGGGTTTTACGAGCCAAAACCACTTTCTGATTATGAGGCACGCCGTAGTGGAGGACTCCGGAAATTTTGACCACCTGGGGTTCTTTAACGTGCACCTAAATCTAAGCACACGGGTGTTTTCGCATTTCGCCCCCATCGAAATGCGGCCGCCGTGGCCGGGATTCGATCCCGCGACCTCGTGCTCAGCAGCCCAACACCATAGCCACTGAGCAACCACGGCGGGTATAGCATTCGCTGTACTTGAGAAAAACGTAGTGCACTCGAAGTGCAGGTAAGCGGCACTAAACTGGCACCAGATTAGTTCACGAATGATGCTTGCAGCTCCTAATACATTCCACCTTAACTCGCACGACTGTGTGCATTAGATGCAGCTTGTCAATTGCACACACTTTTATCAATGGAAACTGGAAACTACAGAAAACCATCCACAATGTACGTAGTCAGTAAACAAAATATTTCGCTATTTCTCAACCTAGGTGAGCAAGGTCACTATCTCCTGTAAAGTAGCACGGCCGTTGAAAAGAAAAAAAGAACAAAGAAAGAAAAAGTGTGGCCTGTCGCATTCATAGAAAATTCTGTCATAAGCCGTGGTGCCACCAGAGCGGACTGTTGTCTGGGATCGGCATAGAAAAGGGGTCAGGAACATGCTCGGATGCCGTCGCTCGTGGAAGCAGACTACGGCTGTCACGTTCACTCCCGTTGCAGCCCGCCTGATGCGGCAGGCCGCACCTTTTTTTTATCCAGCAGCCGTGAAAGTAGGTTCTTTACATACAGAGGTGGTGCCATTTCTCCTTCAATTTCATAAATTCTGAGCAGTCTCGTTTACTGTTTCAAAAGTATAACCTTTTTTCCAGTCAATGAGGGCTGCAAAGGCGATATTTTTTTTTTCAGATGAAACTGGGGATATCAAGCGACGGACAAAAGCTCGTCACATGCAGATTTGGTTACATTGAACTACCGGATATATCGAAACAATTCTTTGCACATCCCACACTTCTTTATGTACCCTGTTTATACCCTGTTTATACCTGTTTGTACCCTGTACTCTGTTTATTTTTGAGTGTTGCAATAGGCCCCTTTTGAGCTGTTGCAAGCAGGTGATAACGATAGTCCACATAGCGAGCCTCAGTGGTGGTGTTACTTACACAGAGCAAAATATAACTTGAACTGTTCAAATTAAAGGAGTAGTGTCACGAAAGTTTCAACTTGTCATTTTTTTTCATTAAAGGGCCGAACCCTTTAAACCTTTGAACATAGTATACTGGAAAGCATTTGAACAATAATATTTGTTCCTGCGAACCAGTTCCAATACCCAGGTGGTGGATGCATCACAAGTGGTCATGACACCATGATATGCTGCCTCAATGTGGATGCCATGTGTGAGTGCTGCCAGAAGTGGGCACAGCACTTTTGTGTATATTTAGAACTGACATCCTAATGCCTAGCAGTACTGTTAAACATCAGCGAAATTTCGCTCTGTGTCGTGACGTCGCAGTAACGTTGATGACAGCAGGTTTGGCATTTCGAGACCAGCTACCAAAATGTCTTATGCTTCTTGACCTTTATATTCGATAAGTCTCATCGTATTACGTGCAAAAAATGCACGGTAGAATTCCTACAACTTTGAAAATGCACGTCCAGTGCTCCTTCAAAGCTCAGTCATCGAAGCATCTCGATGCGAGCAAGTTGCAGGGTTGGGCAAATCGGCTTTTCTCCAACGAGCCACAGCGCAAGGCTATACCAGTTGCCAGCGTCCTCTTTAGAGAGTATAAGCCAGTTCTCACGACCGTCCGTGATGGGAGAGGCAAGCGGCCGCAATTCGCTTTCTCCGCTTCTGCGACGCTTGCAAATTTAATTTCGGCTCTATCGTAGTAATCGCGAAAGGGACCGCGGCCAGACGAAAAAAAAACGGCCGCAACCTGCACAGTCCCCCAACAGCAGAGTGATTGAAAAGGGGGCCAGTGGGGCTACTACTAGAGCCCGTCCCACGGCACAGGGGACGCGTGGGTGTCGGCCGGTGTGGGCAACAGTCCAAGCTGGGGGCCGCCTGCCGTCTCGACTCGATCGAGGGAGGGGGGGGGTAGTAGCCGGCGGCCTCATCGGAACAAATTAAAGCTCACGAACACCGATTTTCATCGTCGTGCGCGGAGCTCCCCCTTCTCACAGTCATTTGTCACGGATTCCGCCGCGCCAAGCCCATGCGAAGTCCCGTTGCTGGCTGCGCTACGCGAAAGAACGCAAAAACAAAAGAAGGAAAAAGGTATGAAAGAAAGCAGGCGGGGCACTCGAAGCAAGGCTCCCTCCCCCAACTCGACGGCGGCGGCGTTGGCAGATTGCGGAGGAGGAGGGCGCCGTGCGATTGCACGTGCGTCGTCAAACCCCGATCGTCCGAATACCGGGCTGCGACCGCAGTCGTAAACACCCGGAACCGATGTCAATCGGCGGCAATGTGCCGTCTGCGCGGTGAACGAACGGGTTAAGGCGGCGGAAGGGGCCGCATTCGCCGGGCGATGGGGCAGATGGTGCCGCCTGTCCGGGGGACCGCTCGCTTTTTCACGCACGCCAGGCGAAGCCCAGCTACGGGACGTTACATACCGAGATTGGCCGGCTCTCACCTTCTTCATGATACCCGTCTTCCGCTTGCTGAACGTCGTGTACCGGCGCAGCTTGTTGTCGATGAATTCCATCTTGATTTTGACGCGTCCCTTGGTCTTCTTGCCATTCGGAGGAGGCACCTTCTTGGGTTGTTGCTGCTGCTGCTGCTGCTGTTGCAGAAGAATGTCGTCCAGCGTCATGCCGGTCTCGTCGGATTGCTTCTTCTCGGCCGAACCGACGATGTCGTCCAGGCCCGAGGCCGTGTCGGCTACCAGTTGCGCCTCGAAAGGCGTGTATCCCATGGCTTTGAGTTCCTCATGCTGGCTCGACGTCTGCATCATAGCGCGGCGGCGACGACCACGACTTCGGGGGGGGGGGGGGGGGGGGACGCCTGCGTGTCTGTCAGTGGTCGAGGAACGGTCCGCCGTGGTTCATGTCCGCGGACTGCTCTCCCGTCGAAACGCCGTCGCCGGGCCGCGACAGAGAGTCGAGGCACCCACACCGCCGATGATCGGAGCCCGCCAGCCTTTTTTTTTTCTTTCCACGACACTCACCCGCCGCCCTCGGGTCGCGCTTGAACACACACACACACCACGCACACGCTCTACGATCACACCACCGCAACCACTACTACGACCACGCAAAAACAACCGCGCTCGGACTGTTCGCACTGACGATGGTGATTTCTCCTCGGTCCTTCCGATGTGGCTGCCACCGTTGAGTCGATGCACGTGCCTGCTGCTGCTTGCTCGCGAAATAAGATGAGAGGAATGAACTAAATCGAAGAACGCGACGCGCTGCCGTTTGATCCAGGCGCAACGCACGTCAACATCGGCGCGGCGCCAGGAAACGACTCAACGCAAGCCTCCGCCGAATGGGCGTGGGGGGAAGCGACCGCGGCGCGCTCGGAGGTCCCGTCTGCTTCCGCCGCCGAAAGTAGTGCGGCACATGGGGCGAATTTCGCGCTCGCATCGAAAAAACGAGGAAATGACGGGAAAACTGTCCCGCCTGCTCGCCATTTGGTTCGAAAACGCGTGTGCCTACCTAGATTTCCGTCGCGATTGGCAGCGCTGGAGTCCCCTGCCTAGCGGAGGTGTGCCCCCCCTGGAGATCACCTGTCGTAACGGGTTTGCCAAACATGGGAATGAGCGTCGCCATATATGGAACGTGCTGCCAAATATGGAATTGGGACTGAAACTTTTCTTTCCCCCCCCCCCCCCCCCCCAAAGTTCTCCCGCTTTTCTCTCCCGCCCTCGGAGCGCCTAAAGTTGCGTTTCACCGAGGAAGCGCGTAGCGGGCTTGGGTGGGCCGAACGGCCTCCACTCCGCCGATCTTTAACCCTGGGATTTCAAATGAAATTTCCGCATAGACTGGATGACGGGCCATTCACGGAAGCGAAGATCTTGGGAGCCTGGCCTTACAGTTCATTAGCGCAGAAAGCAGTTCGAGCGCTTTTTCACTACCTGAAGGCAAAAGACTTAAGTGCCCGACTATAGACATCCTACACCTAAGTTCTCTCTCTTTCACTCCCCATTCCCCTCCCCACGTGTAGGGTAGAAAACTGGACTCAGTCTGGTTAAGCTCCCTGCCTTTCCTTCTTCCCTTCTCTCTCCGCATAACAGGCTCGTCAAGTACGGCACCTGTACATCCCTACGAACCTGTGTTTCCCAACTATCAGGGCAAGTTAACAGAGGGTAACTATATGCACATGTAAAGAGCTTATTTTACCAATTGACGAGCATTTTTATGTTTCTAAACAAATCAACCGTAACCTATAAAACATGTCAAAACTAATTTTATTGCCCCCCCCCCCCCCTAAAATAAAAGACGTTGTCACTGATACAAATTGACATTTTATTGCTTAGCCTCGTGCTGTTTTCTCGGCTGATAACTTTCAGAGATACTTTTCAGCATCCTCGCTGGAGCTTTCTGCTTGCTGGCCTGGCCAATTTGCATACGCTGCAAGTGATAGGTCCACTCATTTAATTCAATATTCATAAAATATTCCCGGTACATATGAAGCCTGCACACAAATAAATTGCATAACATGCCTATTATTAATGTCAGCGATAATTGCCCTAGGTAACTCCCATAGGTCCATGGTATCATAATCAATTTTTCAGTGAATGGTATGTCGAATACATTTAAGCTGGCCACAAATGTGGCCTTAGAACTGATATTTGCTTGTATAGTCTGTTTATACAGAACTGCACAAATGTTTCAACATGGTGTATGACCTTTTTTTTTGCTTTCTTGGTTTATTAATTTAAGTGGCCAAGAAAAATATTTGCTGTGGTATAAACTATTTCACAAAAAGCTCTGTGGCTGGGACTAGCACAGTGTTTGAGCACAAGCATGTAACACTAACATTATGACAACCAAGGCATGTGCAGTGGAAAATCGATGTTTAATTGCTTCTATGCTTTGAAAAGGTCTAACAGGGCAGGGCATGGAACACATCAGTGCTATGCTGTTGTACACAGTGACTCGCACATTTTTATTCTAATGTCAAACAGAAGACATTCAGAATTTTTAGGAGGGAGGTAGAAAGGTTAGCCTGTCTGTTACAATCAGCATCAAGAGTTTACAACAATACTGGTGGATCCTTGAAAAAGCTGAACATTTTCGCAGCCTGTATTACTAGTACATACAAACGGTGTTATTTGGTTTTATCAACCACGGTCACAGACGGCTAGGCAATTTGTTTCCTCAGATCTCGCAGTCCATAAACTTTTGACACAGACTCTACAACTGGGGTGGGATGAACATGAGTGATAACAGGGGAAGACTTTAAAAAATATGTTTAATGACCTGAAACTGCACAGGAAGTTAGGACGGTCATCATAGTGGAGGCATAGTGGAGGGTTCCAAGGTAACTTTGAATGCCTATTGTTTTTTAGTGTGCACCTAATCTTAAGTATGCAAGCATTTTTTGCATTTTGTCCCCATCAAATGCAGCCAATACAGCCAGGAGTTGAATCCGCAACCTTGTTTTCAGCAAAGGAGAATCTGTAGGCATGTGTGCGCACAGGAAACTGCATCATGTAGTCGGAGATGCACACATCAACGAGTCATCTTGAGATTTTACCAATTTCACTACAAGATGGGGTTCATACTATTTCCCACCATTTCTGTGTGCGTCCATGCAGTCTGCCGGTTCATTGGCCGTGTTTCGTCAAGGCAGTGTTACAGACAAAAATGGGAGAAAAATGAGCCTAGCCAATGCACAATTTAATGCAACTCATTCGTTTATTCACTTTCCTAGGAGCTATACCCAATTTGGTGTATGCCAGTCCATCAGTGGTGCCCGTGCTCTGAAAAAAAGAAAAAGCAACATGTATTATATGCATCCAATAATTTTTGGGTTGTCCCAAGTATTCTGTCCTGAACATCTTGGAAAACTGTCGGCAATTGGCTGACACATGGCACACGCAAGTGGAGAGACATTGGCCTGCAGTGGACGTCAAATAGGCTGATGACTGTAACAATAAACTCTTGTTGATGGCAGTGAAAACAGTGGCGTTGTATAAGCTTCAGGCATATTACGTGGTTTACTATACAGTACTGCGTATTTTCAGGAGCTAAATTGTTTTAAAGGGAATGTCTGAATCAATCTGCGAGTAGCACGAAGCTACAAAGGTTTCGTGGAAAGAAACTTTACAGTTCAAGAAAAACTTGTCCTGCTCTAGTAACGAACCTCACACTAGTCATACCTTCATTCTGCCCAATATCCATTATACGCATAGGTTCGTTACATGCCAATATCAGCAAGAAACATTTAAGATTTTCCTTGTTATATCGGATAATTAGTTCTATCCGTGTTCATTATACCAAGGACTGATTTTCGGATGCAGTTCTCCTAACATCCTCCTTGCAAAGTTAATGAATGATATTCCATTGCATCTCGACAGATATTCTACTGAAAGCAATGCAAAGCTGATAGGAACAACAGAATCTCTATGCTGATTTTTGTAAGGGCATCGGATAGTACCTTTGCAATAATCACACATTATATTCCATTGCAGCCGAACAAAAAGTTCTACAGAAATACAACGGGATTCCCAAACTTGCTTCTGTAAGAACAGTGCAAGGGCTAAACAAGCTAACTTTCCTTTGACAAATCTTATTCTCTTGGTAGACTTATGCAAAACTACTTTGGTTATCAAAATCTTCTTGCATGTCAAGTAGTTAACTTACTTGAAAGTACTTGTTGCTGGGCAAGTTCAAGCGGTTTTCTGTGCATATTTACCAGTGTGAAGCAGATGATGTACAGCGAAGGAACCACTCAAATGCTTGTATTGGCTTATAAAAATTTTAAAAAAAATTCTGTTTGTTTACTCTGTGTTGCTTTCAGTAGAATTTTTGTTGAGATGCAACTGAATAGCAGGCTAATTCTTGCAACCGGTGGCACAGGTGTGCCAATTTGCATGTTTACTTCACACCATTGAAAAAAAAAAAAAATTGATTCACTCCCTGTGAGCTCAGTTGGTAGAGAAACTGCTCTGTAAAAACCAGCAGCACCAGATTTACACCTAGGACAAAAATGATTTTCTTTCCTCAACAAAAGCTTTGTAACCACATTACTTTTGAATATATGCAAACTTCTCTTTTCAAAAGTCTTTTCCCACTTGCAGCTTTACAAGCTCATTTGGTTAAAACAACTCAACTTTTATATACAGCTAACGACAAAAAAATATGTCAGTCCCATGAACAACTTCCACTGTTGAGCAAATAAAATTTAGTTGCTCAAGTTGGTCTTGTGTAAAGGGTTCAGTGTATAGAGTACTTATTTCCCTAAAATTTGAATTTCACCAGAAAAAAAATTCTGGTGAATATATTTTTGCATATAAAATTTACCAACTTTATTTGGTAAATAATTTTTACTTCAAGCTTTTTTTTTTCTGCAGGTGAATATCTGCACCCTGCTTCCGAAAGAATACTGCTGCTGCTGCCAGGAATCAAGCCTGTAGCCATGTTCTTACCAAGAGAATGCTGTGGCCATTGACCCGTGCTTTAGGAGGTAGCTTTAGCTTAGGAATTCCTATCTAAATACACGAGAGCAAAGAAATCTATTTTCTCTGCATTCACTGCAACAAATATGATTAGGTCTGTGGCATTCAAAAGAAGTTACAATCTATCGACTAAAAGGAGCAGACTTCTATTTTGGCAATCAATCATTTCTACAAGAATTGTTGAACTTAACAGGAGCAGTAAGTTAACAACTTTGTAACTTGGCAATAATAAAAAAAAAAGTTATATCGCAATTCTGTAAACTGCACTTGCCAAGACACCTAAGTGGAGAAAATTGATGTTTTACACAGCACTCTAATGCATACCATTAATTTGTTAAGTGTGACTTTTGCAACACTACCATAAACATTGTGACAATTTTATGCAAGCTTTAAACTTACACATCACATTTGTCCACATCAGATACTCAAACAGATGCAGTTTAGGAAACTGGAATATCTGCTTTTTTACTAATTTGTAAACATGGTGTTTCAATTTTTTAGAACGTCTCCACTTCTGGCAATTTTTGTAAATATTGACCAGGGGTTGCATCAAAATTCTGCTCAGTACAGTCAGCGTAATTCAGCTCTCTCTCTCTCTTAAATGCAACAAATTTCATTCAGATCGGTTCAGCGATTGCCTAATGAAAGCATTTATGCATTTCGTACTTATATGAATTGAAAAATCGGAGTTGGCTTCAAGGCAAACTCCTAATGACATGTCACAGGAGGGTCAGTTCACTGCATTCAGCCTGGCCTCGTTCGTGTAACAATCTCATATAAGGGAGGTGACACTTCCATAGGTGGCAAGTATTGCCGAGTAAGCAGACTGGATTTTATGAACAACTTCGAACCTCGTGGCAGTTCATCATGTATACAATGACTAACAATGACTACAATGAACTTTTGGACAGAAAGCTTCGGTAATGCTCTTACCATTCATCATCAGCCTATTTTTATGTCCACTACAGAACGAAGGCCTCTCCCAGCGATCTCCAATTACCCATCTTGCGCTAGCTGACACCAAATCTTACGCTGCAAATTTTCTCGTTTCACTACCTCACTTTGCTCCCGGACATCTTCGAATGCGCTTGCCTTCTCTTGGAATTCATTGTGCAGCTTTGGTACACAACCGATTATCGGCCCCATGCATTACGTATCCTGCGTGGCTCCATTTCTTACTGTCAACTAAAATATCGGCTGCCCCCGAGCTCGTTAGTCCACAGCACTGTCTTCCTGTCTCTTAATGTTATGCCTATAGTTTTTCATTACATCCACTCGTTGCACAGTCTTTGACTTCTTTACAAGCTTCTTTGTTACCCTTTAAGTATATGCCCCATACTTTAGCATTGGTAGAATGCAATGTAGTACTTTTCTTTGATTGTTTGCCTCATAGAGTAATTGTGGAGTTTTCATTGCCAAGAAAGGCATCCACATAGCCATACTTGCATCACGTGCCAACCCATCACCAAAAGCGAGCCAATGCTTGAAGGGCCCCACACCGGGCTCCATTGAATCTTTTGGTTAAACACTGGAAGTTGCAAAGCACCGTACAAGGAGTGTCCTACTGCAAGAATTTTTCAAGCTGGTTCACTGCTAGAGGAGATTGGCGAAATTTAAATGTCATGTTGCCATGCTGGCAGGAGCTGAACTTTGCTGCTAACGTGACACACGGTCCTTTTGCCTTGACAAGCATCCGCCGGCGACGTTTATTCTCTGCCTTCTGTCACACAGGAGTCAAAAGACCACATCACCATTGTGTCACGAGCCACATCTTCTTGTTTTGTGCTGTGCAATCCCAGTGCCCAACTTGCACGTAGTGCAATTGGCGATTTACAAACATCATGTGCCATTGACTCTGCATGCATTCGGTATGAGGCAAGCACACCCCTTTTGCACGACGCCTCTCCGCCGGGAGGCGAGACTATCTCGAAAGTAAGGGCACGTGGGCTGCAGTTCCCGTTATTTTAACACTAAATGGTAATGTTAAGCACACCCAGATACTAGATACTAGTGCCACAATGCTGTCCAGGTTACTGCTAGGGAACCCTGTGGTTTAGTGAATTGAACTGGTGCACACCACGCGACATTTATGAAATTGTTGAACCAGGAATACTGCCCGTAGTCACGTCCCATTAACCAAGTAGCAAACTTACGTTCTGCAACCTTGCGCATGAGTTTCTTGTGAGCCTCAACATTCGCTGGAGAGTTAACTGCAAAGTAAACAAACACCAACATCAGCATAATTCGTCATATCACAAAGACGTAATTACCAGTAATGACTTGAAAATTGTGTTGAACTCTTTAACAAAGGCACAGTACAGATTTGAATAAGGATATGCTACATGATGAAGAGCACAGCAAATGTAAAGCTGTTTTCGAGAACATACCAACACGTTAATGACATAAGTAAATGAAATCATCAGTTCTAACTTGTGGATGGTGGTCAGGGATGTACACCATGTCTAAGCTACTGACTTTTACCTTTATTGGTATACATGGAAAACTTAAAGTAGTTTATGCAGCAAGCACAGTAAGTGTGCAATTCAATGAGCTAACAGAGATAACGAAGCAGTGGTTGTGAAAGATGGCATGCAAGAGGCATGCTGCTCCTCAATGGCTCCGTGACCATACTGACTGTGCCATGTACACAGTCAATACTGACTGTGCTATGTGCTATTGCACTCAATACAAGTTGTATATTACAATACAATACAGTATATACCCAACATCTCTCTTTTGCTAAGAATAGAAAGTATATACACAAGCCATCATTCCTTGAAATGGAGGGTGCTACCAGTAATTGGAATAGTGTTTAGCTGACCAATTTTTTTTATGTTGGTACGGCTGCTGTGCAGCCAGGGAGCCTCTTGAGCCACGGGATCCCATGTTGCCGTTCAAATTTAGTGCGACAGTACATTCTATTTGAAGAAGTGCAGCATACCACAACAGAAGTGGATGTAAGGCCTTCTGATGAAGATGCATCTGGGTAGCAGCATTCCGTCTGTCACAATAGGTCACTTTTTATTAAGACAGCATACGAGAAGCCGATTTTTATTATTAAATAAGAATACTTAAAAATATTAACATTTGCGAACTTGTTCTGGTTTGTGTAATTATATAAAAATGCGAAGAGCACTGGCAGTTGCTCTGTGCTCGCTGTGGGTCAGTGTCAATCGTCTGTTCTGGTTTCCTTCATTTGTCATTATTAAATGTGATAATAATGTAAGATGTAGTATTACAGACAGAGACCTTATATGATGACTTCATTCAAAGAGCATTGTTTATGCAAAAATGACTGCACTGTAAGCCAAGACATGTTTGAGATAAGCCTCGCACACCCACATTCTGACATTCTCTTGCTTGTGGTACAACACCTGTGGTGGCACAGCGTCCATTAGGAAACTTGCATAGACGATGGCACCAGATTTCCTTCTAGGCAATATTGTAGAAACTGTGCTCGTTCGGTTGTAGCAGCAGGTTCCAGAAAACTTTCGTCTCACCGGTCACATAGCTGCATGGGTCCTGCATGAGTATCCTGACTCATACTCCTACGAGACTGACTTCACAGATGCAAGATAAGAGTTTGAGCGAGTATTGAAGGGCGGGATTGGATTAGGGTGTATATGAACGGGAATGAGTGCTGTTAGATATGGGGCAGTTTCCTGCGCCTACTTCGAGTTCCCCAGACCACATCGAATCGCAGCACAGCTAATTGAGAAGCGCAGAAACGCGGAAAGCACATTCCAGAGGAGCGCTCGAGCAAACAAGTTGATGGCCCCCCCCTTGTCCGCCTTTGAAGAGCGCATTGCAAGTCAGCAAGGCAAGACCGCAGGGAGTAGGTGGGCCCTCGGACAATGGGGCCCAAGCTTTCCCCCTTGTCCGCCTTTGAAGAGCGCATTGCAAGTCAGCAAGGCAAGACCGCAGGGAGCCGCCGGGTGTGACACCGCCGCACGGGCGCCTACCATTGGCCGAAAATGGCGTCATCTGAGCGGACTCTCCCATTGGCTGAACATGATGCGACTTCCAGTCCTCGAAAGGTTTAAAAGGAGCATTCCAGAGAGACCAGAGCAGTCCCGGATTCACCTCTCTCGAACTTCTTGCCGCGGGCCGCAGCGTCCGAGTTGCTGCCGGCCCGTAATGACTGTACGACTGTTACTTGACTCTCACCTCTCTGTAAATAATGTAAAATAAACCCTCCCAAGTTTGATTTCATCCCGAAGTCCGTCCTCAACCCCTACAGTGCCAGCGAGCTAGGGTGGAGTCGCATGAGGGTAGTGAGTGCCAGTTAACGTATCAATGAAAGATCGTTACAATACGTTTTAGTGGTTATGAGCATGAATGCGTCCAGATGAGTGTGAATATTGATTCGTGAGTGAGTATCTACTTATTCTGCCGAACTCTGCATAGCCACGAGGCCAACACTCTTTCTCGAGAGAGAGAAAGTTGAGAAACAGATTTGTGTCTGCATGGAGAGAGAACTGATGACAGAAAGAGTATTTCAGCACTGCGCTCTATCATTACCGTTACAGCTTACTCCGAACTGCGCATGCGTGATAGGCTCCATGGCAGAAGGTATCGACAGAACGGTAATAACGTTGCGCTAAAATACCCTAAAGCCAGTTTGCCTGCGTCGGCACTCTCAACAGGCAAAGCTGGCAAACCACGTATTCCGCGTAATCTTCCGTGCGCACGCCAGAGCGCATATACGCCACTCTCCCACGAACTTACCCGCCTTGTGGATGGGGTACACCATGAAGACCATGTAGATCACGAGACCACCACACAAGTAGTATCTGATGAGCCAGAAGTTCTTGAAGTGGAACTTGTAGGGGAACTGTGCGAGCTTTGCCGTCAGTGTGTAGGGGTACTTCATGCGCCTGCTGGTCGTCCCAGCGGCAGCCGCCTTTACGGGAGAAGCTGCCGCGGAAGTGGTCTGCTGCCTGCGTGCGATTAGGATTTAACGCTATAACCACACCTTATACCAGTGACCGACAAAATTGCGAGTTTCATTTCCACTTAGCGGCCGGCAAGCCGGATCTCGAAGGGCGAGCATGCAAGGCGTGCCACAGAAATCTTGCGCAGAAACAGCTCACTACGGGCTACGATACCTGGACACTCTGGCGACCACACCGGCGACCTGCCGCAGGGCCTGCATCGTTGCTTTTTTATTGGAACGACGAAGTTTTGTTTGTAAAGCAAAAGTTACAAGCAGCCAATGTGTGCTAACTTAAAGGGCAAATGGAGGCCGCAGAAGTGATTGAGAAGTTACAGTAAATCATGCGAACGCAGCGGGGTTCAGCCACTTATTCGTGCTGTAGGTCCCCGCAGCGTAGAAATAGCGCTGCAAGCGAAAATGATGCTAATTGTTCGGTCATTTAAAAATAATTGTAATAATTTATAATTTTTTACCTCTTACTTCAAGTTCTTTTGGTAACTTTTCTTACATCTATAGTCTAAATACTATACAAGTTTGTTCGCCAACTCTAGCGCTTGCTGTTGACGCGGTGGCAGCGGACGCATTCCTCAATCGAGCGCATCGGGTGGCTCACTGGGGTTTACGCTCGCAAATCTTCAGTATTCGTAATGGCGGCTTATGCCTCAGCTGACGAGAAAATAGTCAAGTTTATATGCTAGGAGCGCGACCTTAGCCAGTTCCTAAGTTTAGCGCGTAACAAATGACAAGATATCGCAGGACGTGATGTCAATGCAACAGATGTCAGAATGTGTGACGTCTGCTGCTCACTGTTAGAACTTTTCGAAAAATGTAAGGAGCATGCATTTTCACTCTCTTTTTCGATGGTAGTGTTGGTGGTGCGGGGGGGGGGGGGGGGGGGGGGTGCGCGCGGTTAAGCCTATTGACTCCCCCCAAAAATGCTAGTTTGCCATCGAGCTTCGGCTGCCTCGACGTGCGGTGAACGCGTGCGAACGCATCTCTTTGTCGGGACGCGTTCCGATGGCCGGCGCGTCTGCACCGGGCATCGGGAGGCGAAACCTGTGTGTACGGTTGGTTGCCAGCGCGGTCGGAGAGCTTGACGGTGGCCCCTGCTCGACTCCACGCAGATGATGCCGAAAACTCGTGCGGTCAACGTTCCCCGCTGTCCAAGAGCGACATCCTGGTGCTCTGCAGCTACGTGCAATCGTGGAACCAGAGGTGAGTTGTCTTTCGATCGTGCGTCTGTACTCCACCTGTGCAGCGAGTGCACCAGATCCCCAGCAGCAGACGTGTTGTGATCCCTTCTCCACGTAAAAAGAAGGAAAACATGCCCTGCGGTGGAGTCGTCTGCTTACCGAGCTTGACTGGTGCCTTTGGGAAACGTAAACGACTACTGCCTAGGTACCGTGCTGGCGACGGTAACGCACCGTAGGGCTGTCACGTCGGTGCCATCTGCGCTGCTCAAACGGGAGGACCATCTGTCGCTTGCGAGTTGTTGGTCACTCGTTCACCAAACTCATTTTTTTGTTGTCTGGCGTGCTTGCAAAGAAAGAAAGCCCCGTTTTACATCTCGTTTGTGTCTTACAGCAATACGTCCAACCCTGCATTTACACGACAAACGGTTGCCTGCTGATGTTCAATGCACACTGGCTGAGCACGTTGACTGTGTTTCCCGGAAGAGCCTTACTTTATTTCGCGTGTACCGTAGTGTTGATGTTCCCGCCTTCCCTTTCGTATGCTTATTGAAGACCTGCGCCAATCTGACCTGATTGTCAGCTGGCTCTGCAGCTGTCGCAAGAAAGGTCAAACGGCGCGCTTGTCGGTGATCGCATTGTAGTTGAAGTTCCTAAGAGCTTGAACCATTTGCAGCCGGCACCGAACCACTGCCTTCTGAAGCTATTGGCTAGGGTCTGCATTTAAATGCGAGCATAGTTCCATTCATACCATCTTTTTGTCTTATGGCGCCTTACTTGTGCTTTTGTCACATTGTAATCATGCAGGCTTAGCATTGATTTTGGCAAAACAAGAGTTGTTGAAGTAAAAGGGAATGATTCGTGAAAGAGACGGTTAGGTTATTTGAGATATCAAGTAAGGTTTGTCAGAAACTTGAACTTGACTTTTCATGTTTTATACTTGGCACACAATGTGTCTGCCAGTCGCATGTGTTCTTGAGCACTGCATTGTTGCATTCTGTGTTGTTGTTGATGATGATGGTGATTGCCTGCGGCCACCTCCCTTTAATCGATAGATCGACATGCAGTGCTGGATTGGGCCATAAAATAAAATGTCAAAAAGAAAAAGCTAGAGAATCTTCTAATGTGCCTCGTCCAGCACATCTGCTGCTGCCTTCACACTTTTCACAGAGTGCAGCTGCCGCAGCGCTCGATCACTCAGCCAGTGTTCCAGCTGCCTCTACATAGTTTCCAGCTGTAGATCATATCGCCAGCATTAAGAATTTTAACCTGGATGGAAGACAGTTGAGCAGATATGTCCCATTATTAGCATACCCTATGACCCGTTCGCTTGGACTCAATGTAGCAAAAGTTGCGTACATGGTTTAGGGCAATCTCCATTCTTTAAGTGCATTGCATGCAGCATTTTAACAAGCTGGTGTTAATAATGCATTATACTGGAAACTTAAAACAGCACTGTGATTACATGGCCAAGCAATTGATCTGCACTTACCCAAGAAGTTTGCTTACAACTTGCATCGTAAAATATATCCATGGTCATCGTCATCACTTACAACTTTCCAGTTCTTGGTAATGCCAACAAGTTCATTGTACAGTCATCTGGCTGTGGGTCATCCATATGCACTGAAAGCCTTGCCTTGCAAAAGAAGGTATAAAATTTGTTTTGGAATCTCTAGTTAGCACATGTCTGTGAAAGCTGTAGAAGGGAGCCAATCATGGTTATGAGATTTTCGATCCAGATCAGGCCCGGTCACGATCAAAAGTGGCCTTGTGACATTATTATGTGCCAATGTCTTCACCACAGCACTAAGTTGGCGTGCTGGTAGGCAACATGAAAATGTCAAGTTTTTACACCTCTTAGCTTTTTTCGTGTATGAAAGACGTGTGCTCTTGTTTGCATGCGGCTCTTCCGTGTGCAGGCAAGAACGTGCAGCTTCGTCAGGATTTCTCATGTGGATATTATACTTGGTTTTATACATAGCGGGCAATGATGTGGGAGCTAAGTGAGTAGTGTGGTGGTAGAGGTCTCGCCCCATGTGCTTCACAGTGCAGTAGTACTTGAGCTGCGATGCTTTCTAGAGAATAACCACCGTGTTTTCCAGACCACAATCCCATGACTATACAAGTTGAAAAGTTGAAATTTTGAGTTGTGCAAATTATTTATGGCTGCAGACAATACACAATGTTATTTTTAAGTTCCAGAGCATGCTGAAAAGAAGAAGTTTATACTGCGCCTACAAGTTTTTGTTGCATTCAAATACAATCAGATGCGCAGTGATTGTTGCTGTCCACGAGCAGTATTTGCGGCCCATATTGGCAGCATGTGATATTCAAGCGAATGCTGCTCGCGATATGTAAAATGGCTGCTTTCAAGTGCTTCGACTCGCGAGTACATGCGTGTAACCTCATTGCAAAACGTGCCACACTGTCAATGAAGAAAAAGCACAACTTCATAGGTGCACAATACACAAGGACAACATGGATGGTACTGAAAAGACTGTAGGGCGTTCATGGCATTGTGCAAGCTCAATGTCAATGAGCACGCTCAAGAACTAAAGTCGAATTGAGCACCGGGTACGGCCTATTCTAACAAAACCTTATTTTAGACCCAAGTTGACCCCTGCAGACTATATGCCGAGTGCAAACTAGAGGTTGGAAAATTTGGCACTACATATATTACAACTACAACTTGTGGACGCAAGGTCACTTCACATCACCCATTATTTGTGCACCTTTGCACTTCCAGTATGCGATGGTTTGTGTTCTGGTTGCAAGCACTTTGCCCTGGCCGCTAGTCGCAGAAAGGTGTCATTCAGCTTGTTTGGTGGTCTAATAAGATCCACGACACCCTCCATATTACAATTTTGTGACACAAAAGTATGACATCAATTTTATTGCAATTACTTGAAGCCTCACTATACCTATTTTTCAAATGTGGTGCACCATTTTTTTTATCGCAAATGCGAGCAGTAAGAAAATTCTCTTGCACCTTTGTAGCATTACCTGATATGTATGAAGCAGGGTATATAGTTATAAAGCAGACTGTTTGTTCACACAAACTTATAGGCTCGTAATTCTGGTATCATTTATTAATGAATTGTATTAAAAGCGGACGGTGTTTCATTGCTGGTAATTGCCCCATCTATTAAATACGCAAAGGCGGAGCGTATTAAAGTTAATGTACATCATGACAGACTGTTTTCCTGCAAATACTATATACAGCTTCATCATTTTTCTATGGACACAGGTGGTGCTCCGTCACACAGCCCAATACTATAGGTCCTAGCCCAATACTGTAGGTGAACTAGTTTCAGGAGCTAATGGCACAGTTGGTATGGTCGTGTACCATGCTTTGATTGCTTGCTAAGGATCACAAGGTGGTCAAAGTCAACCCAGCGCCCTGTACTCGGCAGCCTTCATACCTGCTGTCTTGCTTTGTGATGCTAAAAGTTATCAATGAATAAGTTGTTCAGCTTGCCTCATATTCCGTGAAGAGGTTGAGATATTTGTGGGTTAGCTGGCGCTAGTGGTTATTGTTGTAATGTTAGCGTACTTGTAGACACGTCTACGAACACAGTAGAGACAAGCACGAGTGCTGAATAGGTACTGGAAATTTGTTGCTGCAAAGCAGGCATGCACAGGTAGAAGGCAGGAAGGGAGCGAAGTGGGCGCATGTCAAAGGGATAAGATGCTAAATGTGCAGTGTAAACCACGAAATAACTAAGACAGAACCAAGTGATAGACAACCCTTGACCTTGTGGCAGTCAGCTGCTTAAAAATCTTTTTTCCTTTTTTGAAAAAAATCACAGAAGGGCAAGTGATTCACCATTCCGTCATCTTGTCAATGACTTGTTTGTCAATCTCTAGAACTGGTTGATGCTAGTCTAGTGTTAGTCTTGTGGTCGTGCACAATGAACACATTATATATGAAACCTGCGCTACTTCTTTTTTTGGATGCTGGCAGTCTAGTGAACTCACCCAGTGCAAAACTTGCGCTGTAGTAAGCGAATGACACTGTGCATAGGTGCCACTGGGTGGCGCTGGTGAAACAAGCAGTGAACTGCACCACCTCCTGCATTAGTTATAAACGTGCTGGTGTACTGAATAAACTGTGTGTCTGTGGTTGGCGTACTGTAAAGAGATGCCATCAGTTGATTGCAGTGTGCTTCTCATCCTTGTTATGTAAAGAAGGTCAGAGCTAGACCTTAGGACCTTTCCTCTCTTAATTTTGTTTCGTTTATTGATTATCTCATGCCGAGTGTAGGGGATCAGAAAAGCAGCGAAATTTTCACGCGTGGCACGCAGGCAATGCACTTGCTGCTACAAGGATCCACAGAGCTTCGACAAGTTTAATGCAGTCATCCAGGGTCTGCTGCAAACGGTGCTGCTGCTGCTGCGGCAGCTTCGGCAGCGACTAAGCGGCGCCGACGGGTCTGATGTTCCGGACGAGTCTGCCCTGCTGGACAGCCAAGATAGCAATCATGCAGCAGCTTGTGAGTTGCAATTATGACGTGTTGGGATGTACGTAGTTGATGCTGCCTGGTTAACAGGGATGGTTCGAAAGGACACCGAAGGCAAGCACCGAGTCAATCTAGATAATTGGAGTAGCCTTTTATAAATCCCTGGAGTTCCAGTGCAAAATTTAAAAAAGGGAACATTGTATTTAGGTTTCTCTTCAAATAATCAGCCTTCTGTCAGTACTAACCTACTGTGAATAATCAACCTAACAAAAATATAGCTTTGAAACGCTTCTTTATCAGTCTAAACTGATTAAGTGTTTTTCTTTAGTTTCTCCTTAGCGCAAGGTGCGTTGTATTTTTTGTAAGTTCACATGTGCAATGTTTTAACATACAGCTATGTTTGCTTTGTTACTTCTTTTTCTTCTTCTTTTTTATGTACAGTGGTGTCAGGTCGCAGAGACATGTTCTAAGTGTATTCTGTTACTTGTACTCGAAGGGGTCTTCATAGCAGTCAAAGTAGACTGGCTTTAATACTGGTTGGAATTCGAACCCACCCTTAGCAGCCGAGAAAATCGCAACTTACGTGGCTGTACAGTTTTTTTTTTTGTCAATCCAAGTGCTTGCCACAAAAAGCAGTCTGCTTATGTAATCATCCCAAGCTGTGTTGCTGTTATTTGAGGGCGAGCTTTGCCAGGCGCAAGGCTGCGACACAAAATTCGTTGGGAGGACTGAAGTCACCCTCCACTGCAGTCATGTGATATCACAAGTGCTCTGGCAACTCTGTGCCTTTTGCAGGCTGGTGTCGCATGCTGTGATCTGAACAATGGCTTCCCTCTTTTTGCAGTTGTCATGACAATAAACCAAGCATGTTGCACCAGGCTTGGCTATTGATCCACCAGATGACATTTGCCTGTTCTGCCCTCTGCATGCCTTTTCGCTCTGCCTCTCTCTTCGCCAGTCTTGTTTTAATCGTGCCCGTCCCCACAAGTCCATGCATGTTCTGTGCACCGTGGCGTAGGACAACATGTGTAGGGAAGTGGCCTCATACCTGTGTAATGCAGTTTGTAATCTCAAATGATGCCGTGCTTGTCCTGGCCTCCCTTTTTCAGCAATAGCTGTTATGGGGGTAACTCTCCTAGTCATTGTGATGTCTGTGAGTAGAATCCCAGAGTAGTTTGCCAGAACTTAAAAAAAAGAACAAGAAATGAAAAAGAAAAAAAATTGCAGTGCCCCAGAGAGATTTGATCTCTTGACCTACACATTGCCATTTGAGGATTCTACTTTTCAGCCAATGTGCTGATGTTGCAGCAAAGAATACTGGCCTCTTTAGTGATCGTTAAAATTATCAAGTGGAGCGTGCTCTGCAGTTCATCCGTAAACCATCGCTAGTGCGGAAGAATATAAGCAAAGGTTCTGGCACGTAAAACTCCACAATTTAATTAAGAATATAAGTGGAGCCAGTAGCAAGAAATCAAATGCGGGATAGGAAAGAGGAGGAGAAAGAGAAAAGTCACTTTCCATCACCATGGGGCACAACCTACTTGAACATGGGTCACTCAGATTAGAGGCATCACTGGGTGAAGTTTCTTTTTTTCTTCTCGAAAGTTGGTCGCTCACGTATATCAGCGAATGTTTCTTAGCAAGCAATTCACGCTCTCTAGTTAGTATATGAGTCCACGGCAAGGTGTAGTGTGAACAGGGAAAACCTGACGAGAGAAAGAGAAGACAAACATAAGTGCTCACTTCAAGTGCTTCTTGTTGGCAATTGTATCAGTGTTACTGCATTTTTTTCAAGCTACAGTGTTTGTTTGAATGTAGGTCGATACTTTATTTTAAGCTAAATAAAAAAATACAAAATTTGGGGTACAACATTTGGGGGTGGGCTTAGATTCTAGCATGCTGTTTGACCATAAACCTGGACACCTAACGTCGCATTGTGGCCGCTGAACTTCAGAAGTGAATTGAATTCTGGGGTTTTATGTGCCAAAACCACAATTTGATTATGAGGTATACCGTAGTGGGAGACTCCGGATTAATTTTGTCCACCAGGGGATCTTTAACGTGCCCCCAATGCATGGTACACGCAGCCGGGATTTGATCCCGCAACCTCGTACTTGGCAGCGCAACACCATAGCCGCTAAGCCACCGCGGCGGGTCACAGAACTTTATTGACACTTATTGAAGCATACCCTCGCGCCGTGCTGTCCAATCTCTGATGCCATGATTACAGCTGATCGGTTGCTGCGCGTCATTTTGTTTGGACATAGAATCTTGTTGGCGAAGGCAGTCCAATTTGGAAAGAAACCAATGACAGAGAGGACAGTGATGCTGATGAAAACAACGATCAGTGAACATTGCACATTCTTGTGGTGAGCATTTGAAGACCGTAAACAAGTGCATTCTCTTTTTGCCATCAAAGTACTTTCTTTTATTTGGCTTACATCCGAGAAAACATTAAAGAAAATTTTTTCTGGCCTTCTGAATTTGAGGGCACCGCCTAGAATTGAGTAAATACGGTATGTTCCTTCCTCGTATTGCGTATCTATTTTTTAGCAATAGCTGACTGTCTACATAATGGCAAGCCTGCGTTGCAGTAAGCCTTAGCCGAAAGTTAGCGCTTGTGACCGTTCCTTCTTTCTCTCGTCTTGTTTTTCCCGCTAGCACTAGACCCCCGCTGTGCAAATGTCTACCTCCAATCTATACAGCGCGAAACTGTACAAAGCTTACTGCGCGTGATATTGTGCCAGTTGTCGTGCCACTGCCTTGAAATATGGGCAAAACCGCAACCTTTCTTGTTTCGTTTCTCTCCCCTAGGTGACTTCTACCTCTGTTACCTCCAAGTGCACCCTACCTGCTACCAGCAATCTCCTTTCCTTGCTTTTCACTCCCTTTCCCCTCCTCGGCAAGGTAACCTGTGCTTGTGCTCCCCCCATGCTGCCCGAAAAACCCTCTGCTTCCTCCTGTTATTCTCTTCTGCAAGCTGACTTGTAGGAGTACTGACATGACATTTCCGACTGTCCTCGTTTCTTTTTACTGCGTTGTGCCGGAGTTGCACTCACTGTGCCGCTGAGGGTGCATGCGTGGCTTGTGTGTGGGGAGTTTGAGGTCCTCCAGAGGAATGTCAGGTAGAGTTCCTACCATTTTGGAAGTGCATGTCAGTACTCCTTTTAACTCGACTGGCGTGGTTGGGATATCGGTGCAAAAACGCAAGGTGGAATGGGATGAACATAATCCATTGGTTACCATGTGCTTGTCCGTTTCTTTCCACTTTGTCCGCGTCTTCTGTTTCTAAAGGCCTCATACCTGCCATCATGTCACTATCACAGAAAAAAAAAAAGTGTTGCGTGTGATGGAGCAATGTTTGAGCAGGCGACAACGGCTCTGATGGTGTTTGTGTGTTGATAGTGTGTGTGTGACAGTGTTGACCAACTGGCTCCATGTTTGTCTAAAGCTTAACAATTATAACCTAAATTTCCACAGCCACTGCACTAGCTGCGATAGATACTAGCTCCTGCTTTAGAATATCACTTAATGTGGGTGTGAACGAGCTAGTGGTTAGACTGGAAGAGCCATTTATACCATTCTCCATAAACAACACAACTTTTGATAAGAATAATGCTTGAATGTCCACAGGGTTAGCATCTTCTGAATGCGGGCGAGGGGAGGCCTAATGCATAGTACTCTGACACATTGAAAATTTGATATGCGAACTCATGCTCAGAAACTAGGCTTTTTAAAACACGGTCTGAAAATTTGTTGTAGTTTGATTTGAACTCCCTTGGGAGTGCTTGGAGGAGGATGCCTTAGCGGGGGCATGATGTATTGGCAAGTGCTTGCCGATTGCTTGACTCTTGGTTTGGACCTTTTCGTGCAACTTTCTGTGACATACTGTGACAATAGAAATAAGTTGCATAAAATCCATTGGGTTGCACAGGCCTGTGATCAACTTTCTATGTTTTCTTTTGCAATGACTAGTGGAAGGCTGGTCCTTGGACGACCAAGAGAAACTTCTGCATTTCGCCTCAAAAGTGTTCCTTCTCAACTTCCCACTCTACGTGGCCTTCAAGCACAGCCTACACTCCAAGCTGGAGGTATGTAGCCCATAGAAATCAGTCCATTAAGTGGACTCAGACGTGACAATAAATATTTAAACTTGGCCCCATCATCTTTTTTTCCCCACCTTTGCAGGAGGTGTCACAGGCAGAGATTGCAGCTTTAAGCACCGTGTGCGATGTGAATGTGAGTATCTGCCATTTGTCTAGTCATTGGTGTTACCAATGTGGTAATGATAGGATCACAGCAGCATGTTACAGTGCATTTATCTCAGTGTTGTTTATTCATTTATTTTTTGGATATGCGTCTACGAACAGCTTGGCGCTTTTAGTGTGGTGCACTACAGTGCAAATTGACTGGTGTACAAAGCAACAACAACAAAAAAGAAAACACAATAAACACACAAAACAGCATAGACACAATGTGTGAAGCAAAACAAAGCGAAAGATAGTGACAGTGTTTATATGGTGCAGGTCCAGTGCACATAAACTTTACAAATACACGTCTACATATTCAAGGACATGCACATACATGTAGACTAAAAAAAAGTATATGAAAGGACGGAGAAAAGAATGGTAGAAAAAAAGAGGATGGACATGGCTCAACACAGAGCTCGACCATGTATCTCAACACAGGGACGAGCCACGCTGTTAATAACATGACGAGCAGTGGTCGAAATGACACCGGTAGGTTGAGTCACAGGTGTGCCTCAGCATTTCTACACTTCAAGCTCCTTGTTCCAGTTGCAGCTGGATTCAGCAAAGTTGTTTTCACCTGAAGGAAATTTTTGCAAAGGCATAGGAAGGTTCTGCAACACGGGATGCACCTGTTTGCAGATGACTACAACAGCGTTTGGAGCTCATAGTTTGCCACAGAGTTAAATTTTCGTGCGGCTTCATCACTCGGCGAAGAATTTACATAAAGCGATGTAGTGGTCTTGCGGGGGAAGCACTCGCTGCACAGATTGATTCAAAGGAGGGTGCATTGGCTGCAATGAAAATTTTCCTTGCTGGATTGTGTGCTTCGAAAACCTTGAAAACATAGTGGAAGCTACAACAGCACTGTGGTTGGGGGTATCTGCTATAGGCATGACAAGTATACTTGATCTTTTGAAACCTTGCCGTGTAGTGTGTGAAGTGCTGTTCGATTACCTTCGAAGAATCCTGTTCATGCTCGTGTCCGCTCACACACTCTCGTCACTCTCTAAGCATTTTACATCATGCCTGTGGAATGAGTTTGCAGCGAGTATCAGTCAGTGTGCTCGTGAATAAGTACGCTTACCCACGGAATACCGTATTTACTTGGTTATATTACGCCCTCGATTGTATCGCGCACCTATTTACCGTGACCTAAAAAAGGAATAGTCCTTTACAGTACTGTGTACCTCATGTTTTCATACAGAAGTACAACTTTCTCTTACTTCGAAAAAGATTTGCTCCCAATACGCTAAAGTTGCAAATAATAGAAAACGTCGCAGTTTCGTCCGAAAGGCAAAGCATCGATTGCGATAGCAAATTAGTAGACAACTATATTAAAAGTAAGGGTAGTAGTTTTATTGGCCGTATAAACTTTTAAACATTCACTTACTAACTAAATTGACAAGCATGACGTCACGTGCGCACAAGCAAACATGAACACGTCTCACTCAAAGACCGCAGAAACTCTTTTTATCAAAACGCTGGAGGGAGGAAGTAGTGTATCAGGAGTGAGTGAATTGACTTTTGTGCGGCCTCTCGCTTCAACGAGAACAGAGTGCAGTGCGCCTGTATGCATGGACTCTGTCTCCATCGCAGATAGCTTTCAAGATAGGGGCTGTGCAGCTGCGCCATACGCAGCAGCTACTGGAGTAAAATGTCTCTTCCGTTTGTACCAGTCTCGTGCACAAGTTTCGGGAACTCCGAACGCCCATGATGTGGCTCGATTCCCATCCGTCTCCGCACACATTATGATCACTTTCCTTTTAATTGCGGCATTGCATGTCTTCGCAGTCGGCACTTCCATGCTGATAGAGCAAACGCAGAAAATGGGAAGATGGACAGTGCACTAACCTAAGCACACATACTGGAGCACATGGGGGAAGCTGTGGCGGCTAGGCTTGAAGTGTGTACGAGGCGGCCATTTTGAAATGCCGATGGCGATATGGTAATGCAGATTTAGGGTCGTACTCGATTCTAACGCGCATGCAATTTTCGGACCCGTTTTATCGGAAAAGAAGTGCATGTTAGATTCGAGTAAGTACGGTACGTATTAACCAGCTCATTTTCCAGTCCTAATGTAGTTTTGCCGTTGCACTGGCATGTGAATGGCCTGATGATACTCGAATGGCCTGTGCACTTGCAGGACCTGGACATTCCGGTGCACCTGCTACGAAATGTGGCGCACTTCTGCGGCCAAGGCGGTCTCTCTCTGCTACATGCCTGCTTCCAGGAGGTGGCGCCTCAGCGGCTGCCCATCGGTCTGGCCCATGCTCTTGTATCACTTGTCTCAAACGTGAGTGGTGCTTTCCTTGTTACCATATGTTTGCTTGACCTGATAGAAGGAAAGTCGGGTAAGTTAACCAGTTTGCACCTGGTTTGCAGCCCTACACTGGGTGAGAGGGAAGTGTGAAGGAAAGAGATAAGTGACGTGTACGCACACACAATAGCATTTAGCGTGCATTCAAAGGCAGTAGCTTCACCAAGTCATCTTTAAGTATAGTAGCAGGGAGAGTGTGATGAAATTCCGTCTCGACAGATGAAAGCATACTGAGCAAGAAATGACTTCATTGATGAAATCAAGGGTTTCGATTTGAAGTGTTTTGAAGCAACGAATGTTCCGAGGCTGACCTCCTGGTTGAAATTGAGAGAAATAACAGCAGTTTGGCAGGTCGTGTAATGCAGGTAGACCAGTGGTTTATTGGAGTAATGTATTGGATGCCAAAGGAAGGGGGAATGCTGTTGACAATGCCAGATAATTAGGTAATGTGATAAGATTGGGAAACCGGCAGGTTTGGGCACCATAGCATTACACAGGCATGACAAAAAATAAATAATGCCTTTCTTTCTTTTGTCCCTGTGTAAAGTTATGCTTGGTGAACCTGTTGATGTTTAATCTAGCCAAACAAAATAACATGAGATTGGGGAATTTGCAAGGGTAAGGTGGATACAACACATGCAAGGCATGCAAAACAGGGTTTGTAATTGGAGGTTGCTATTAAAGACCCTCCTCAGTAGACTTTAAAATAGGCTGTTTATGGTATCAAGATCGATGATCAAAGAATGGTTTATTGAACCAGTGCATGACTTTATTTAGGCAGACCATTGTAAAGAGTTTAGTGCAATCCATTGGCAGGTTCATAACTTGAATGTTGTGCGGCTTACCACCTTTGATATTCAAAATAGATAGAGGACTTCACACATCACCTTGTTTCCTTACTGGCGTTCCTTTGAAAACAATAAGGCAGCTGTTTTAGCTGATAATGATATCTAAAGACACGTCACGGTGTTTCCAAAGTGGACGTGCTGCAGAGAAAAGTACGGGAGAGGGTGCACGCATTCACGGTGTGCTTAACAATGGCTGTAACAAGTGTGATCCTCTGGGTATCCCCTAACAAGCGGAAAAATTTGTCGTTTTCTGCGATGCATCCTCCTAATCTCGTTCTAATGTGCTGTTAGGTGTTAGCCTTAGTGGTGCTCACGGTGTTCTCTTTGCCTTTTCTGTATCCTCCTCCCGGACAGTTGAAGCTGTGGATGAACCTGCCATGCATCGTACAGCACTTAGTTCCCCTGCGGTCTTCAGTCATTCGGTGGGTTGCCTGACACTGTTACGTCTTCTCGGAGTTGGGCCTGCTGTAACGTTTGTGGGCAAACGGTGGTGCGTTTCTGGCGTGAACGTAACTAATGAACCCAATGAGCTTAGAAATGGCTTGGCCCATTTACAGAATTTTCTGGCAGTTTTAAACAAACACCACTGAAGGAGACTCGAACAGCGGGTTTGGGCATTTGAGACGCAAGCTCAGGTTGTTGTCGCCATGAGCTACGGCTGTTTGCTCTTTGCTTCTTCTGATTGCTTATGCAACAGTGTTACTATATCCCTGTTCTACAAAACATAGAATTACCGTATTTACTCGTGTATAACCCGCCCTTGCATATAACCCGCACCCCTAACTTTGAACCCCATGAAATAAAAAAAAATATCCTCGCGTATAACCCGCACACTTACCTGAAAAAATGAGGACTAGGAAGTTACAACTGAGCAAACAGTCACCATTTTAGTTTTCAAAACAAATATATTTGAAAACGACTGCCGCAACGTTGTCAGTGCTGTCGTTCAATTGTCAATCGTCGCCACTCTCACTGCTGCCGTCTGAGGCTTCATCGCCGCTCTCAAAGACGTAATCATCTTCGGTACCATCTAGGCTGTTGCTTATGGCACACTTCTTGAAACTCTTGCGTACCATGTCGGCCGGGATCATCCCCCATGCATCTACGATCCACTGGCACAGCAGTGCAATATCTGGCCTTCGCACGCGTCCCGTTGGCGTAAGGGCGTAAAGGCCATCGGCCATCCACTGGGCATATAGCCGCTTCACGTGAGCCTTGAAAGGCTTATTGATGCACACGTCGAGTGGTTGGAGCATGGAAGTCATGCCGCCAGGTATTACGACAAGGTCTGTGCCGTTGTCAGCGAGGCGAGCTTTCACCGCGTCAGTGCAGTGGCCTCGGAACGAATCCAGCACCAGCATCGAACGGCGTGCCAACAAGGCACCTGGTCTTTTTTCCCAGATTGCTTAAATCCAGTCAATGACGAGGTCACTGTTCATCCACGAGTTATCTTCCACTCGCACAACAATTCCTGGGGGAAGTGGTGTACTCGGTAGAGTCTTGCGCTTGAATATTACATACGGGCGCAGTTTGGTGCCGTCGGCCAAAGCACACAACATCACTGTGCAGCGCAGCTTGGTGTTGCCGCCAGTCAGCACACTAACAGATTTTGCGCCCTTTTTTTCCAGGGTCGTGTCCATAGGCATCTCGAAATATACTGGCGTTTGGTCAGCATTTCCCAGCTGAGATAGCAAGTAGTTGCGCTCTTTCCTCAGTCCGATGACGTAACGTTGAAAGTTGAGCAGCTTCTCCTCGTAAGCGTCGGGAAGCCGCTGGCACATGGTAGTTCGCCGCCGCATCGAAAATCCATGCCTGGCCATAAAGCGCTGCAGCCATCCGCGGCTCGCATGAAACTCGGGTGGAATGTGCATTTCCCGGGCCAGCTTCAGGGCTTGCATCTGCGCCATCTCTGTAGACACAGCGTGGCCACGACTCCTCTGCTCCTCGATGAATTTTGCAAGCTGCGTCTCGAGGTGAGGGTACGCGCCAGTCTTCGGGCCGCGAAACGCTCGCCTGTCCTTGTTCGCAGCTTCGAGAGAGTCTTTTTTCTTCCGCCAGTCGCGAATGCAAGATTCGTCGACATCGTTCTTTCTCGCAGCAGCTCTGTTGCCGATTTGTTCAGCAGCGGCGACGATCCTGAGTTTCTCCTTCGCCGTGAATGATTGCCGCCGAGACACACTCATGATGCCTAGACAAGGCTGGCGAACTGTGCAAACTGGGCATACAAGAAACGGCACCTTACTCAAGGCCCATCAACGTCTGAACAAAGCGTATGCAAAGCATGCGAAACGCGTGGCTGGCGTGGGACTAAACAGACTATGGATGTGGATCTGGCTGTGACCTGCGTTGGCCTCTTGTTGGCTGGATGGATGGATCATAGTGGCTTAGCCCTTTGTAACGGTGGTGGCTTGCGCCCCCTAGCCTAGGATTCCCCCCTTTTTTTCCCCCGTAATTTTGTTCGTATTGTGAACTGTAATTTGTCCCTCTTTTATAGACTCACTCGTCCCTAGCCCCTTTTGCACCAATCTTCCAACCTACTCTTTGTCACCACTACCCTTCTCTCATCCACACGTCCGTCCTCCCCTGCAAATCCCAGGGCACCCTCTATATCTATCGCCGCGTCTTCGGCAATGTCCGGACGAAGTGTTCTGCACCGCAAAACGATATGCTCCATGGTCTCCGCTTCCACGTGGTCTTCTTTCAGTCCATACTGGCCTTCGGTGGTCAAAAGGTTGGTGCAATATTAATATGCACTGCAACACACGTTGATGTCGATGGGGATGCGGACTCTGCACGGCAGGCCGCGCGTTGCCGTGAAGCCGACCCGCCGAGCCCCCCTTCTCCGGAATATTCGCGTATTACCCGCACCCCCACTTTTTAAACACATTTTTTCAATTTTTTGGTGCGGGTTATATGCGAGTAAATACGGTATCTAATGCAAATGGTTGCTTTGAATAAACCTAAACTAACTAAATTAGTGCAGTGCGGAAGTGTTATTAGGTGCACAAAATGCATAGATCGGCATTGTGCATATTTGTAATGTTCATGCAGAAAGTGGCGTGTGACATCGCAGGGGTCCTGTCATCTTTCTGTGGTTCGCGTCTTGTGTCAGGTTTTCCCACCACCTTTGCGTATGCTTTCAACACATTATGCTTTCATTCTGGGCTTTAACTAGCTCATTTAAAATAGGTCCAACTAGTGGTAATAAGTATAGCATGTAATCTCTGCACTATCTGCTACCTGAGCTCTGTCTGCTACCTGAGCTGTGTGTAGCTTGCATATTAAGGCGCAAAAACATTCATATGCACTCAAGAACAATTTGCTAGAGGGTGGCCCTGACTAATCGTAATGGTAAACTATATGACAGCAAGCACTTCAGCCAGCGAAAGTTGGTACAAACAGTCTTACAATCTCATAAACAAATGGCAATATGAATCTTGTACCAAGTGTCCGCATCTCACACTTTTCGCAAACATTCTCAGTCTGTGTTCTGTTAAGACTAAGAACTGTAACGCCCCACGATTAACGAGCTCTGTCAACGTCACTCCTGCATGCAGGTACCTGTGCAGCCGATGCGAAGGGGAGCTTCGCGGCGCCACTAGCCGGAGCCTGTTTGAGCTGATGCTCGGGGCGGTCAAGGATCCACTGGACGTGCACCTGGCTCTGGACCGGGAAGGCCTGGAGCTGGCCTTCCGGTGCTTCGTCTCACCGACACTCACCATGCGTCTCTCCGGCATCGCCCAGATCAATGTGAGCGGGCTCTTGTGCACGTTTCTACCAGGGGTGTGGGAGTAGTAATTTTTGAGACCGAATCAATATCTCAATTGAATAGGGCCAGAAGCAAATCGAATGTCAAATACTTTTTTTGAATAGTTTAAGAAATTATGAACAACTGTTTTCACCTACATCCGTAAAACAGTGTTCACGTCATAGTATTAATAACATTAGCAAATATCTGTCATTGCATTGTACACTATAAAGCGTTTTGTATGAAAACCTCAAATTGATGGTTAGTAACAAATCAGCAGTTTGTTTGCATACACAGGGCTTCCTAGGGAGTGTGAAAGATAGGGGTTTAGCTGGTAAAGTCTAGTTCCGGGGTTTAGTCTAGCTCTGTGTGCTATGCAGCCTGCTCCTCTGCCTAACTTCTCATGTTTGTTGCCTACTGTGGCCATTAATATGAAAATTATAGCACTTTTGCTCCAATATTATGTTTCATTGCACTTAGTTGATGACTCGAAATATTCCAAAACTATTTGAAGTATATTTGCATTTACAAATAGTGACTATTTGATTCTAAGGCTGAATCGAATAGAACAATATTATTAATTTGTTTCTCGAATATTCACTTACCCCTAGTCAAGATATGTACAGCACAGTACGGTTCACTATTAAAGGGGGAACCAGCTGTTAACAATGCTAGTGTAGCTGATGCACCACTTCTCGTTTATCGTGAGAAAAAAATTGAGTCGTAGCATCCATTAGGCTGAAATCAATGCATTTAAACTAGTCTGGATGTCTGCATGCCGTGATGCAAAGTGAATCAGTAGCCATTATGAAGTCCAGCATTGGTATAGCAAACATGTATATAACAATTTATCAGGTATAATGATGTAAATAAAAAGATGTTTCTCGCTGATATCAGTGTGATATCAGTGAGTAACAGATATAACAAAGCTATTTTTGTTCCGGATGAGACTTCGTTACCATGACATCCCACTGTACTTAAACTGGGTGTTACATTTAAATGTTTACCATACTGTACTAGAACTCTCTCTGTGTGTCCTAGGCTGGTTTGCCTAACTTGTATAGCTAAAGATGATGTGCTCATCTGAATAAAGAAGCAATTAAGTCAGAAGTAAGGATTATACCCCGGTCATATGGGCACCTTTGATCATGATTGATCTCGATTGGGCTCAAACGCTATCCAAATTGCCCTGTGTGGCATTGGTATAATTATGGCCGAAGTCTTTAACTGGTCTTCTCTGTGGGTTGTTTACGAATAAGAGAAAGGAAATAAACTGCATTTCTTCAGTTTTGCAGTTAGCCATGGCTGCGTGATGTTTCAGATGGTGCATTTAAGCGTGGTTGCTTGATTTTCTGTTGTTTTTTTGTCACGCAGAGCCACATCAGCATGCTGAACGAGCTATGTCACAGCGAGACGGTGGTGGGAGCCCAGGCCATGGCGAAAGCCCTGGCCGCGTGGCTGGTCGAGTATCGAGTCGTCGAGCACATCTTTGGACCCAACCTTCATGTGGAGGTATGTACAGGCCTGCAGTTTGGTGTTTGGTTCCCGGTTAGTGACCCGTGGAGAATTGGGTCGTGACAGCAGCAGTAATCCATAGATTCTCGAGCGACTGCTGTGTAACATATTGTACAGCCAAAAAAAACAAAAAAACTGTTACAACCAGTATGTAAAAAAAAGAAGAGCAAGCTACCCATTGCCCACGTAAAGGCTGCATTGCGTACAACGTTTTCTGCACATAACTTGTGATGCGCCTGTCACATAACTTGGCCCATGCGGATGCTGAAAGTGCACTTTTGCACAAAGCCGCCTTGGGTGGTAATTGCATTTGTGCCGTTGTGTAATAGAAGATTGAGATGATGAAGTGATAGTGTTCCAGTGCTGTTGGTTTCTGCATATCATCAGAGGTCTGAGCGGTGCACCACGAATGTTATCACCAACCATTTCCACACACATAGCGTGTGGAAACGCTGCACAAACGATTGAGCAAATTCTGTTAGAATGTCAGAGTATCCATGCAGCAATAAATGTAGGAGCATTAGGCTTGACCAAGATGTTAGATATTATGGACAGTAGGGGAAACATAAATGAAATGGGAACTGGTAAAAACGGTTGCATTACTGGGGGCTCTGAGGAAGGTATAATGCACAATGAAGCAAGCTTTCTACGGTGAATAATGTAGCTTAGTGTATAAACATATTTAGACATCTAAATGTGCCAACGTTTTGATGAACGACCGTTGTAACACATTGCTGCTGCCCCATTTCAAAGTCGATCCTCATGCCATTATGGTGATCATCACCGGAATTGGCTGGCTGTGAGGTGTGATGATGGGAAAGGAGTAAAATTGAGCAAGAAGGGATTCTCGCATAATACCAGCCCATCCTTCTGTCAAGTTTGGAATGCCAACAAAGAGCAGCTGCAGAATGTTGTTAGGAGTAAACTTCGTGCTTTGACATGGTCCGACCGTGTAGCTGCTGTGGCAGGTGAGTTGGTGTAGTTGTGAGGCCATGCTGAAACGGGCACCAGTGACAACTCAAAGATGGAAAGGTGCTGGGCCTGGGAAAAATTTACATCCCAACCAGCGTTACATCATCCGTCAACTTGCAGGTAAGCCTGCTGCGGTCGCTCAGTGGCTGTGGCTATGATGGTGGGCTGCTGAGCTCCAGGTTGCAGATTTGATCTCGGCCACGCTTTGACTGGGGTGGAACGCAGATATGCTCATGTACTGTCCATTGGGTACATGTCAAAGTACTGCAGGTGATCAAAATTAGTCCAGAGTCGTCCCCCTCCCCTCCCAATACAGCGTGCCTCATAATGAGGTTGTGGTTTTGGCGTCTGACTCCCCCCCAGGGTTTAACTTAAACTTGAACTTGCAGGTGATCAAGCAGAGCCATCTGGTGCTTGGCCTGTTGGCGTCCGAGGGCCAGCTGACCACCGCGCACCTGGACGCTGTGTGGGCTGCGGGGCAGCTGAAGCACTGCGGCCGGCAGGTCTTGGAGCTTTTGCCGCCCCTGATGCGCAGCCTGCGGGACGGGCCCGCGCTTCACCTGTACGCACGCCTGTGTTCCTTGCCCCCTCGGGAGCACAGTGAGCAGGTGAGCGACCTTTGAACACGCTGCACTTCTTGTTCGCGTGGGTGGAAGCGGGGGGTTCTGACTAATAGAAAAATAGATCAAACATCTTTTTTTCAATTTTCCCATATCCACACTTATCATGTTGTCTTTCATCTTTGTGTAAAGTTTGGCAGTGCAATAATGTGTGGTTTTTGAAGAATCGTTGGGAAAGTAGTACAAGTATCGACATGATTTTTCATGGGAAATAATGAAAAAATTTCTATTTTCCATTGCTTGTCTTATCAAAAGTACAGTTCTCTGTAGAGCTGCCATTTTAGTACTGTTTGAAAGAGCAACACTATCAGCCTCTTTCCCTGCCAAAACAAACACTCGCGGCTGATTCATTAACAAGAAATACAGTGAAACCTCGTTAAACCGTAGTCAGCCGGAGCTCGGAAAAAGTACGTACTAAACGGTAGTACTGTTTAAGCGAAATAGCATGAGATCGCCCACTTACCTGTCGAAAACGGAACTCAGAGAGACTACGATGAAAGGGGGAAAAAACATGCAGTATTTATTCACTTCGCGGGACGTAAGTGTTATTTTCGTTTGATGTCGCGGCGGCCTAGCACGACGACAGCGGCCTCAAACTTGCTGAAGCTGCGTGCCAGCTTCTCAGCCAGCCCCCCTCCTCTCGGCAAACACTCGCACGGCAGATTCCTCGTTGGCGTTACGTATTCTCCGTGCACGCGCGCAGTAGTGCTGCATAAGTCCCGGGGCGCCTTTTTCATTGCCGGGTGCCGGAGTTCGGAAAACTTTTCGTTTGGAATAGTTACGTTATCGCGCCCCTGTTCTCCTTGCGACGATCGCATTCATGAGGCTGACGTAACGCGCAGCTTCTGCCACTGTCGGGCCTGAATCGCCCGTGCTGTCGCTTTCCGCGTCGTCCTCATCACTGTCGCTAGTTGACACTTCGGCAACAACAGCGGCAACGATGGCGAAAAGTCGAACCTCGTAGCCGACATCTCTTCGCGGTCGCAGCAGCGCTGCCGAGCAACTTCGCATTCCAAATGCCACACACTGTAGTCAACAGCAGATCCATGTCGCGGGCCAGCGCCGACTTCTTCGTGTCACGTTCGGTAGCACGGACGATGTCTAATTTTTCTTCTATGCTGAGCACCCGGCGTCTTTTTTATCCTAGCTTCGGCATGACGCGAGTCCTCGCTTGCACGACGCCGCAACGCTCTCTGGCACGGCGTCCATGCGGCGTCGGAATGATGTTGATGTTGATGCGGCTTCACGTGCAAACGCACAGGGCGCTTGGAGGCCGTTGTACCGATCTCCGAGGCTTGTTGTTCTGCCGGGCCGCTCGATGGAGACGACGCACCGCCGTGTTTGCGCGACGAAAAGTGGAAATGCTACGTTTTAACCGATGCGTAAGCAATAAGCTGGTACGGTTTATGCGGATACAAAATACATTATGTTCAATGGCCGCTGAGTCGGGGAATTGACTTTACTACTTTTAAACCGAAACTACTGTTTAAGCGGGTACGGTTTAACGAGGTTTTACTGTACATGAAAAGCAAAACGTATGCTCAAGTGATGCTATTGGTCGTTGGCAGTTTCGTGTCAAATCCATTGTTCCTCATTGGCTGCTGTCATTTTACTCCCGTGCCTCTCCCTGACTGACTCCATCTTCTCCATGCTGATGTCATGCAGTAGTCTGGCACTTCCCCTAACTCACTTACATCTGCCATGGCATCTTGGTTCTGTTGCCATGTTATGATGACAGTGGTGATGACAGTGATGCTGTTGCCCACCCTATGAACACGGTTAGGGCTTCACGTCATTAATATGCAGGCATACCTGCCAGCTCTTAATGAAGTTTACAAATTTGGGCTCGTTTTACAATTTCATGAATGTCATGTCAAGCTTTAAATAAATTAAGTTGTGTTTGAAAGAAAGTTTTGCTCGTTTGTCCACATACTTTTCCTTGGAAGTCTTCTGATGCTGAGGGGGTGCGAGAGGGGTACTTGCATCGAGCAAGTTAATTCATACCTGTTCCCGAATCAGGTGAAATGTATTGCTGTGCCAAGTTTGTTGCTGCTTCTGTTCTATGTTTATAGGTAAATTGCTTTCTAATAAAAGGCGTGTGTATCCATGAAAAGACACGTTCTCAAAGCAAGCTTTAAAAAAAGAAATATGTGTGCTGTCTCCACCCCCCCTCCCCCTCATTCCCAGCGTATTTTTTTTATCAATCAATCAATCAATCAGCTTTATTTCCTTGGAATAGTACGGGACTAAAAGCTTGAGCAGCTTGACGAGGTCCCAACCCCTTTCCAGTTGGCAAAACAGCAGGATGACGGTCAGTCATGCACAAAGAATTCAAATAAATCAACGAATATTACATAACATCGAGCAACGAAAAAGTTTTGTAACAAAGCGCAGGAACAATACAACCCAATTGCATAGGCTTGAAATGGCATGAACATGAAAAACAGCGATCGACAACAGCGAGTGTGCAAAATTTTTACAAATTTTTAACGGTTTACACGTTGGCAGGTATGCATGCAGGTGGTCTTCAGGCCCACTTTTTTTTAACAGAAGGTACGCACTAGCTTTGGATTAACATATTAAACAGTGTGCTGTGTTCATCGAATTACGTCCACCGCTTGCAGTAGTCACAGTGCAGTGTTTCTCCGCAGACTCTACTGCTGGCCTCGGCGCTGACCAAGCACATGTGGGCCAGCAGTGGCAAGGCAGCGCGGGGCCGTGTGTCCCCCTTTGACCAGCTGACGAGCTCCAGGTCACATGCCGGGAGGTTGCCAGTCAAAGGTAACTTGTGCGCAGCAATGTGTATGCATGTGATGCCTAGATGAGCCACGGTTAAAAGAATACTGCTTTGTGTGATCTGCCGCGCCGGCTGCGGTCACCTAGTGGCTGTAGCATTCAGCTGCTAGCATGAGGTTGTGGGTTCGATTCCCGCCCACTGCAGCAGCATACCAGGGGGTCGGGAGCGGGCGAGCATACAAGAACGCTTGTGTACTTAAAGTTGCACGTTAAAGAGCCGCAGGTGATCAAAATGAATCAGGAGCCGTCCACTAGGCGCCTCTTATAGTGAGTGTGCTTCCTTGGGATGTTAGGCCCTGCGATTTGATAATGTTGACTTGAGCTTAGTTTTGTGGGATGTTATGGGCAAGTTAAATGCATGAAGTTGCCCGATTTTCTTCTTGAAAGTTAGTAAGTGGAAATGTCGGGTTATATTCAGGTGCAGGTTATGCACATGAATATATGACACTTCACTTGAGAGGAGTAACACCTAAGGAGATCTTCAGGAGACAAATGAATCCAGGCATGTGGCAGCCTAAAGTATACGATGTGCAGTTCTTGATGATGTCCTTCTAGTCTGCTGGACCGCATTTATTATTATTTTTTTCTCCTGGACTCTGCACCTCAGTATGCATCTGCTCGTTTTGTTGACTCTCTGATAGTGTCCAAAAAGGGCTTTCACGAGGCCACGGACGCTAGCGAGGAGGAAGAGGATGAAGATGACGACGAAAATCCAGTGGCTTTCCCTTCACAGGCAGCTCAGGTGAGCTGCTCTGTCCTGCACGTTGAAAAATTTTGACGATTGAGATGTACATACATGCCTGCTGCATGATCACACCCTCTGCTTGCAATGATTGTAATACGACGTGAAACTGACGATTCGACGGGAAACTGATGAGCAAACAAACCATCGTGATTCGAGCACGTGGCCGGCAAGTCATTTACTAGCTGTAATTAAAAGCACTTCCATTATTTTGCCTGCAAACACTAATTTATTTTTGGTTTGTTGTTAGCTACATTACTGAATGCAATTACAGTCAAACTCGTTTATAATGAACTCGCTAGTTCCGCAAGAAGTGATTGTTGTATCAGTAGTTCGTTATATGTGAACTCACCCTTCAGTACAGCCAGAAAATTAATGACACTGTAGCTGGCACTGGCAGCTATGATATGACACCACTTTTGTTTGAAAATAGGATTTTCAGTACCCTCATTATTTTTTCCCCGGCACTTTTCAGCATCTAACTGCAAGTTTCCGTTAAAGATATCGTCTTGAAGTTAAACTTTTCGACAGAATTACCTGTCTGGTTGGGAAATTGACAAGGACTTCCAGACTGACTCTGAAAGATGTTGTCTGAAGAATTAAATGTAGCGTCTTAGCCCCTCCAAAACGGTGCCCGGTCGGTTCCGAACACCTACCACATCGAAACTACGAGCACATCCGCCGACATTTTTTCCTCTGACAGTGTGTGATGTAGTTTGCTATCACTGGAACACGAGTGCATTCTGCATATGATAGCGAAGCTTACTGGTTGACTGTAAGCAGACACTACTGCAGCATGCTGACCGTTTGCAAAGGTCTTGCCGTCATGTCTGCAGCATCGCCCACATGGGTGCTGTGAGTAGCGAAGTTAGGTTTTGATGTCACTTCGGCCGAAAAACTGCAAAGTTCGAAAGGTAGACTGCCATTTCGAAGTGCTGACAGTGAGAACATGTAGTGTTGATGAACTGTAACAGCTGATTCCTTGCAACTTTGCACGGCAGCAGCGTGTTGTGCCACGTTAATGCCGACTCGAGCCATCTGAATATTGATGACAATGCTTAGCAGTCGTTGGTCCAAATCATCCAGACAGCATACATAACGTAGTGCGCACGGTGTCGCACGGAGAACTGTGCAAAATCAAGAGTGCCACTGCTGTAACTTCAGAGATAGTGCGCGGTGCTACCAATGTCCCAAAGTGCCGCATGGAGAACCCCCCACTAGTGTGCCGTTGTCATGACCTCAGAGATTCGAGTATTGTACTCAGAATGCTCTACTGCCTCTTCTCGAAGAAGTTGAGCTGAAACACCCTGCAAAGTTGCATAGTATCCACTGGCTACGCCAATATACAATTCATTCAGGAGCAAGCGTGAAGACAGGCGTAGTTTTTTCAAACAGCTGATGCAGTCTTAGGCAAGAGGTGGACTTTTGTGCAGGTGTCTGGGAGCAAGGACTCTCCACAGGTGGTCGGAATGGCCGAGTCGGAGGCGATGCAGGTGGCCATGGAGTCCTCCTCGGATAGCCAGGGCAGCTCCCCTGCTCACCACCCTCAGGGACCCGTAGTGGGCATGGCAGCACTCAAGCCCTGGACCACTGGCGAGCCCCACGTGAGTGACTGTGCATTGCGATAAGTCGCAGCCAAACCTGCCAAGTTTCCTGAATGTTCCGTAAAGTTTACGAATTTATGCTTGTTTCACGATTTGACGAATGTTTGTCAAGTTTTGTGGAAGAGTGAATTCTGTTACGGAAAATATTTTCGTCGTCAGTCTCAGAACTTTTCGTCGCAAATCTTATTGTGAAAGAATGCTAGAGGTGTACTTGCTTCATGCATGTTTACACAGACAAGCGCCTAAAGCAGGTGAAATTGGCAAAAGCGAAATTGCTCAAGAATTCACTGCAGTTCGTTAACATAATTTGGTGCTGTTACAAGTTTGCTGCTGCTTGTGTGCTCTGTATAGAGGTAAATCATCATTAATAATGTTCATATTTGTCCCAGAAAGGCGTGTGCGGAGGGCAAGCTTTAAAGCTTAGGTAGGTTCAGTCTTTGGTTTCTTTAGAGCGCAGTGTGGTCATTTTTTGCTGATAAGCAACTAGACTTGAGAAGATGCTGTCAGAATCTTTGACGTCGCAGTGTGCCGGTGTGGGAACGTCACGGCGGCATCACCAGCTGTCCTTTGCTTTCGTCTTTTTTATTTCTTTGTTTACTATTCCGCCTCTTGTGGAAAGGCTGTCCCTTTTGCCACTTCAGAAACCTAATTTACTAACACAGCGTAACCTAACATTCCTCAGTAGTCTCCCTTTAAAGGGCCCCTCACCAGGCTTGAGCATTGCAAACGCCCAGGCATTGTCCGTAAGTACGCCTGTCCGTAAGTTATATGCCGACGATTGTGTCGGCAAAGTATCTCGCCGCTGTACTCGGTGACAAGAGCTGCAATTTCTAACGAAAACCTGTGCAACCTTCTTCTCAAGGGGGCCCCGCTTCCTGCCGGAGAATCAAGGTCACATCCAAAAACGCCTCTTATTTCAAATGTACTGCCTGCAATGTCACTGAATGTGGCACGTAACTTTGGCAAGTTATCCAATGCAGAGCACAGAAAAGGCCACTGGAAGTGCGCCCTCAGCAAATACGTAAGGAAGGGAAAAAGGGAGGAGGTGAAGCTCGTGATGTTAATGGGACACTGTGCTCTGGCTCTGATATGCGAGGAGGCAAGGAAGGAATGACCTGCTTGAGGATGCTAGTCAAGGCAAAGGGGGAGAATGTGTCTGTTGGTAGTGGAGCACACCTCCTAGCAGCACGGTGACACAACATTTCAATTTCTGCTGTCTCATCTGATATCTCCTATCTCCTCTGAACCAATTTGAAAAGTTCTTGCTTTAAAACCCTTCCTAGACAAACACTCTTTAGACACCACTTTACATGTTCCAGTGCATGACCAAAATTGCTGATGGGGAGGAAGGGGGCTTCAATTTCTACTCTGCAGGAAAAGATAGGACACAAAACAGGAATCGCAGGCTACACAGGGGGCTCTGTGTTGCCTTTGGTTTCTTGCACTGTCATATTTGAGCGTGAGCATGGTTTAGTCAGATTGAGAGGCTTGCATTGTGGCATTGCTTCTTTTTCCTCCCCCCCCCCCCCCCCAAATGTTGTAACCATTTCTGTTTTGTGTATTGACAGGAGGACGAGGAAGAAAGTGGGATGAGTGCTGGGGAGGAAGAAGAGGAAGAGGAGGAGACGGAGGAGGAACTGAGCAGTGAGGAGGAGCGATGCACCGTTGGCGCCCAGAGGCCACCCCAGATATTGGAGCGGGCACTGGTCGGCAAGGCAAGGCCCCCTGGGTGAGTGCTTGTTGAGCGGGCCACACTTGTCCTTTGTCATATGTCAGCAGTGCTTTCCTCTGCAGTACTTGTGCATCCACACCAGCAGTAGCACAGCCAATGCCTTGCTAGTAATCAAGCGCATTTGCTTCTACTTTTTTTTTGGTAGGTTGGGAGGTCAACCACATTCCTCGAGGGGAGAAGGTTCTGCCCTTCCCGTTGAGTTGTCTCAGTCATGGCATAATGCGGATGGACCTTCGTTACCTGCACGGTAGGTTTCAATTTATTGGTTCTATTTGTTTTACTTTGCTTGTGATTTTATCTTATTACAACAGACCAACGATCTCAAACATGCCTTGTGCATCAGGTTGCTACATAGCATGTAGCCCCTTGCTGTGTGTTTGGGAGTGTCTCAGTGGTTACACGCAGCAGGCCCAAGGCTGCGAGGCCTGCAAATGCAGATGATTGCATAGGCAACAAAGCAGAGGATGACAACACCACGGGACGACAGCAAAGCACAATGCAGACGAAGACAAAGATGACGACTGTGTCGACATTATTTAATGTACTACTGTTGTTCTACAAGAATGTGGGAAGACATTTAACACCGACAGAGTCATCGCCAAGGTGTTGAGGCATGTTTTAATAGAGATACTTCGCTGTGGCTTTCAAAATTGTGTTACGAACTATAAGGTAAGTGTGAGATATTGGAATGGAGTGGGAAAGAAGGAACATGAGTGCTTGCAAAAAAATATGAAAGTGTTAGATAAGTCTGGCTTCAAAATTTAGTGTCAGACCTCTTTCACTTGTGCTCTTTAATTAGTTTTGAAAAGTCTCGCCAGTTGTGATGGTTTAAGACACAGTTGCAGTGTGGCATCTGACACAATGTGCGATGCATCGGAAAGCTCCTATTGGAGCCCAATGAAACCAACCTGGTGGAAACTTCTTGGATGCATTTGTTCATACGATGTCACACAGCAACCAGAATTGTGCCATGTGTCTCCCGCTTTCTTGCAGGACTCTTGCACCCAGAGAAACCTCAAGTCCTGACGGCGGCGGCAGCTGCCACTCTCTGGAGGCAAGCAATCAGTCGGACAAGAACATGGCTGACTTTGAAGGCGAGGAGGAAGGGTCAGCGGCCTGGCCAAGGGTCATGGTGACAACCCCAACGTCCCGGGAGGCGCCCCTCTTGTCGCCCATTAGCGCGAGTCAGGTGTGCCAGCCGGGCAAGACGCTGCTCTGGGACCTGCTGCAGGACGGCAAAATCGTGAGTGTGGTTCAAGCGCTCTTAAGGATAACAACAAACACTATAGCGCAAACAAATGGAGAGTGCATTTGTTGTACCTTCTAAACTATAACTGAGCTACATGAAATATGTACAAGGAACAGTTTCTCAGTTGAGCCGTGGTGAGGAGCCGAGAAATTTCGGCCTTCGACTCGCCATGCAGGGATATTGCAGGAGTAAGTTTCGCCTGTTCCAGATACTGAGGGCTAAGTTGTTCACAGGTATAGTCCAGCAAATGGAAGCGATCCTGTTTAAGGGGGGACGCGGGTCTTGAAATCGCGAAAAATGGTCAAAAATGGCAATTTTCAAAAATTGCGTTTTTGAAGTCTTTAACGTCCCAACTATGCCTCTACAAAATATTATGGCTCAATTCCGACTCGAAGTATAAAAAAACGGCAATTTAGAAACGTCGGTGAGCCGAAATTGAACGCCAAGCGCGAAGGTTTGCCTCATTTGCAAGCTGCCGTAGCTCCGCGCGACGCGAACCGATCGGCGCCATCTTGGTCTCGTTTGAAAGCTGGTTTCCCGCTCTCCATTCTGGCGCCCCTCGGCACGCTGTAGACCCTCGTGCAGCGGAGCGATCGGCACCCCAAGCACCCGTTCTCAAGAGCGAAATCGTCGCGAGACAACCGCTGATTGGGTGAAACGGGCGCCTCCCCGAGGCGCAGCCCTCTGATTGGCCGTGATGCATGCTTCGCCTGCCGCGGCGCCGCGGCCGCGTTGTTAGACTCCTTCGCGTCGTCTGCTTTCGCCGGCGCGCACGTCATTTTTCGCATTCCTCTTTGTTTCCTAGTATTTTTCGTTCTGCCTTTTTCTTTATCGTCCTTGTAGATATTGTGGCTATTGAGTCGCCTCTTTTAACCACGAATTTCTTGCTTTTGCGTGCCTGGTGTCTTTGTTCCGCGTGTCACGATGGCGCGAGACGCGCGCTTGAAAGCAAGCACGCGAAAAGCAGTCAGCAAAAAGAGGCGCGCATGGAATAAGAGCGCTACATCGTCAAGAACTACAGCTTCGGTGATGCCGCAAGCTGCTGTGGCCTTGGTGGATGCGGCTGGACTGAGCTCGCCAACAACAGCTTCGCCGGTGGACGTGGCTGGACAGTCCCGATCGGTGTCAACTTCGGTGTTACCGCAAGTCTCTGCAGTGCCGGTGGATGCACCTGGACTAAGCCCGTCGAAAATGCTAACTTTTGAAACGCTGCAAGTCGCTTCGGATTCCGTGTCGTCGGAAGCGGCCGAGCCGGCTGACCTAAGCCTAACGTCGACTTCGGCGTTTCCGCACGCCGCTTCGGTGCCGACGGACGCGGCTGAACCGAGCTCGCGTGCTCAATGCTTCGACGCGGTGTTTTGCGCGGAGTGCGCGGGGCGTGAAAAGTACGCAGACAACATTAAAACTTCATTGGCGAAGAAGTCCGCGACTTCCCGCAAGTTCGAGCTAATGAACGTCGGCGCAGCAAGTGAAGACGACTTTCTGAGCTTTTTTTTTGTTTTTTTTTTGTCAAGTACCAATGCAATACAGAGGTTTTCACAATCTTTACATGAACAGATTTCTTTGCGTTTGGTGTTATTGTGTTCAGTAATGACTGGGCTGCATGCTAAAGCATTAAATTTTTCCATGTGATAGGTAAACAAAAGTGGCAGAGTAAGCAAAACTTTGAATGCAATTTTCTCAGCTTTGCTTTTTCGATCAAATGCCTTTGCCTTACAGAACTTTTCATAATGTTTGCATCAACTGATTTTATTGAATTAGGTATCATTTTTTTCAGTAAAGCCTCAACTACATCCTAAAGCTTTCCATTTTTCATTAAACCCATTAGACTAGCAATTAGGTCAGATGTGAGCTAATTACTCCCGCATTGTTTTTTTCTTCCTACTTTGTTATTCATTCATGACCTATATGATCACTTTTTAAAAATTTCTTTAGCTTTAGGATGTGCAGTGGGCCCTTGGAAATGACAGCTATTCTTTGAAACTAGTTTTTTTAATTAAGAAATTATCATAATGGCCCGTAAGAAAAGACCTATGTGGGATGAATTATTTTGCAATATCTTCATTTATAGATGAGATATATAAAATCTGAATATATATTTGGGATCAGCATTCAAAGATATATCTGCATGCCAATTTTCAGGAAGATATGTTAAGAAATAAAAAAAAAGTTTTCAAGACCCTCATCCCCCCTTAAGGGGGGACGCGGGTCTTGAAATCGCGAAAAATGGTCAAAAATGGCAATTTTCAAAAATTGCGTTTTTGAAGTCTTTAATGTCCCAACTATGCCTCTACAAAATATTATGGCTCAATTCCTACTCGAAGTATAAAAAAAACGGCAATTTAGAAACGTCGGTGAGCCGAAATTGAACGCCAAACGCGAAGATTTGCCTCATTTTCAAGCTGCCGTAGCTCCGCGCGACGCGAACCGATCGGCGCCATCTTGGTCTCGTTTGAAAGCTGGTTTCCCGCTCTCCATTCTGGCGCCCCTCGGCACGCTGTAGACCCTCGTGCAGCGGAGCGATCGGCACCCCAAGCACCCGTTCTCAAGAGCGAAATCGTCGCGAGACAGCCGCTGATTGGGTGAAGCGGGCGCCTCCCCGAGGCGCAGCCCCCTGATTGGCCGTGACGCATGCTTCGCCTGCCGCGGCCCCGCGGCCGCGTTGTTCGACTCCTTCGCGTCGTCTGCTTTCGCCGGCGCGCACGTCATTTTTCGCATTCCTCTTGTATTTTTCGTTCTGCCTTTTTCTTTATCGTTCTTGTAGATATTTTGGCTATTGAGTCGCCTCTTTTAACCACGAATTTCTTGCTTTTGCGTGCCTGGTGTCTTTGTTCCGCGTGTCACGATGGCGCGAGACGCGCGCTTGAAAGCAAGCACGCGAAAAGCAGTCAGCAAAAAGAGGCGCGCATGGAATAAGAGCGCTACATCGTCGAGAACTACAGCTTCGGTGATGCCGCAAGCTGCTGTGGCATAGAGATATGGCTGTGGCCTTGGTGGATGCGGCTGGAGTGAGCTCGCCAACAACAGCTTCGCCGGTGGACGCGGCTGGACAGTCCCGATCGGTGTCAACTTCGGTGTTACCGCAAGTCTCTGCAGTGCCGGTGGATGCGCCTGGACTAAGCCCGTCGACAATGCTAACTTTTGAAACGCTGCAAGTCGCTTCGGATTCCGTGTCGTCGGAAGCGGCCGAGCCGGCTGACCTAAGCCTAACGTCGACTTCGGCGTTTCCGAACGCCGCTTCGGTGCCGACGAACGCGGCTGAACCGAGCTCGCGTGCTCAACGCTTCGACGCGGTGTTTTGCGCGGAGTGCGCGGGGCGTGAAAAGTACGCAGACAACATTAAAACTTCATTGGCGAAGAAGTCCGCGACTTCCCGCAAGTTCGAGCTAATGAACGTCGGCGCAGCAAGTAAAGACGACTTTCTGAGCTTTTTTTTTTTTTTTGCCAAGTACCAATGCAATACAGAGGTTTTCACAATCTTTACATGAACAGATTTCTTTGAGTTTGGTGTTATTGTGTTCAGTAATGACTGGGCTGCATGCTAAAGCATTAAATTTTTCCATGTGATAGGTAAACAAAAGTGGCAGAGTAAGCAAAACTTTGAATGCAATTTTCTCAGCTTTGCTTTTTCGATCAAATGCCTTTGCCTTACAGAACTTTTCATAATGTTTGCATCAACTGATTTTATTGAATTAGGTATCATTTTTTTCAGTAAAACCTCAACTACATCCTAAAGCTTTCCATTTTTCATTAAACCCATTAGACTAGCAATTAGGTCAGATGTAAGCTAATTACTCCCGCATTGTTTTTTTCTTCCGACTTTGTTATTCATTCATGACCTATATGATCACTTTTTAAAAATTTCTTTAGCTTTAGGATGTGCAGTGGGCCCTTGGAAATGACAGCCATTTTTTGAAACTAGTTTTTTTAATTAAGAAATTATCATAATGGCCCGTAAGAAAAGACCTATGTGGGATGAATTATTTTGCAATATCTTCATTTATAGATGAGATATATAAAATCTGAATATATATTTGGGATCAGCATTCAAAGATATATCTGCATGCCAATTTTCAGGAAGATATGTCACGAAATAAAAAAAAAGTTTTCAAGACCCTCATCCCCCCTTAAGGGGGGACGCGGGGATCAGATCGCGAAAATCCCCAAAAAGATCGATTTTTGGCAACGACGCGTTTCGGTATCTGCAATGCCTAATCTACATTGTATCAAAATGGTTTGACTGAAAACGCGCTAAAAGTGGCCGAAAAAAATTAATTTATCAGTGCGTAGCGCGAGAAAACGGCTTAAAATCGCGTAAAATCATCGCAGTTCGCGGAGCCCTAACTCGTCTTTCCCGCCACCGAACGCCGCCATCTTGGTATCGTTCGAAAGCTCGAAGTTTCGCCGTTCCGTTTCTGAATTCTTCGGTCGTCGCCATCTTGTAACAAACACACAAACACAAAAGAAGCGCGGGTCTGCTAGAGGCGGTCACACGGGCCCTGCGATGAAAGCGGGCCTCCGATTGGTTGCCGTACTGAAAGGCGTCTCGCCATTGGTTGCTGCTGCAGCAGCGGGGAAGCTGGCAACCATGGCGGACCGCAGTTGTCTGCTTTGAAAACCACGCCGGCGTCTTTCTTCGTTTGACACTCGCAGTATTCGGATTTATGAAAGCTCCCAGGTCAGCGATGGATCGTCGCTCGTTCGAAAAGAACTTTTAAATGAAGCATGCCTTCGGAAAACGGAAGCGCAAGCCTCCTACGGCGAGAAAAAGACGGCGGCCAGCGGGGAAAGCGGAGAACCCGACTGAACACGCGGATAACGTGCCGCGTTATCTTGCACCCTGCGATTCCAGCAGCGAAGCCGACAATCGCACTGTGAGATCGACATTGATAACCAAGCCACCGGAAGACGTGCCAACGGAGGCTCTCGCACCTGTGCGTACGGCCGCGCGAGTCGGCAAGCGAGCCCGCGTTGTTGGAGGCGACGCGGGTCGAAGGTCTCCATCGCCGGCAGAGACGGTGTGCGTTTCCGATGCATCGTGCGACAGGGACACGCAGCCTGCGAGTGAGCCCCAACCGTCGACGAGCTACATACTGTATGGTGACTCAAGGCTCACCAGACGAATCGTCGCACGATTCAGACGCGCCTCGAGCTGCTTTTTGTGTCAGCGGTGACTGCAGAAGCGCAGGCATGCAGCGTTCGCGACTCCCTTCGCGCAGTGTCCGCGACTGAGCGGAAGCAGCAACGCCAAGAACAAATTTCGGCCCCTTGTGACTGTGAGTTCATTATTATGCCTGTTTCCGCGATGAACTCTTTGATCGCTAAAACTCTGTGCCCAAGATGCCAACAGCGTTCTGTGGGTGTACACTGCGATACCAGGCTCGGTCTGGCAATGGAAATGGTGGTCATGCACTAGTCCAGACGGCGCTAGAAAAGGATAAATAACGCCTGAAGAAGGCATCCAAAGCCCACCAAACAATGAGGCAAAGGTGTAAGAAGATGCCTGACAGCAATGATTCAAAATATTACAGCCCTGGTGCTTTTTAATAAATTTGCAGTGCTTTTAAAACTTTGCAGCCAGTTTTCTCAATTGCATTTTTTTTGTCAATCACCTCGCTCGTGGAAAGCGTAGCACAACGATGGCTGGACCGATTTTGGCCCAGTTTGTTTTGCTGTGATCCACAAGCTGTGCTTTACTTAAAGACAGTCTTGAAATGTTTCTTTATCTTTCCATTATTTAATTATTTCACAATTACTACATGGCTCCATGCAGTGAAGCACAGTCATGTGCATGTTATGTTGAGCAAAAAATTATTAGCTCACTAAAAAAAAAATCGAACACTGTCTTGATGTAGATTAGACATCTGGGCAAACATGCAAAGTATTCCCAGCTCCCTATCATGTTTCGTTACTGTGCCAGGCTTTCCACAAGCAAGGAACTTATAAATTCTTATAAAACAAAAACTAATTAAGATATCCTAATGAAATTTCAGATTTGTGTCTTTATTGCAATGTGCAGTGTGTGTGCCAAATTTCAGCCCTTTCTGTCAAGAAACAAAAAAGTTAATTCTGATCCCCTCCTCCCCCCTTAAGTGGTCCTGTTTTTCCCTGATGTTGCTGCGTTTTGAAGCTGTACAGGAAGCCTCTTGCAGGACAGTCTTGCAAAGAGCACCAATGAGTGTGTAAGCTGGTCCCCGTGCACCGAAACACCTTAGCCCAAGAGAGGGAAGCAACTTTTCTCGCACTCGAGTATTCTTGTCGTCAGGTAGTGCTCGCAACGAAACATGCATGCTAACTTTTGTAGCTGTGTACCGACTCTCTTATCATGTGTGTGCCACTTGGGGAAACCAAACACAGAGATGCGAGAACCGTGCAGGAAGATAGAATATCAGAGGGGACGAAAGAGTGGATCGTCCCCACATCATGTTGTAATTTTTAATGAGAGTCATTCTTTGCTTCATGCCAGACTATTGTGGTAAGTAGGTAGGTTCCTGTGTTGCCTCACTTAGGGCCTCTTCAGAAAAATGAAAAAAAAATGTTTGTTCTGTGGTGTGCTTCGAAGCGGGGCCCCCCAGTGCAATAACGAGATGTTCTACCTGTCGGGCCATGAATGCTTGCGCATTTCTCTTGTGCCTGTGCCAATTAGTGCTTTGAAATGACTGGCATGTACTACATACATTACATTGCACAGCAACGAATTGCTTAACCTAAGGGAACTCAAGACTGAATATTTCTTGAAAATTTCATCTGTTTAGAGCCAATAACAAGAGTGTTTGTAGCGGGGGCCACGTCCCCCCTTAAAAAGGGGAGAGCTTTGGACGTGTGCAAGTTTCCATGCTGCTGATGCAGGCATGAGTCGTGCAAATAATTGTCAGCCTTACCACTTGCCTTTTGTGTGTGTTACACCACATAGCAATAAGTTGCTTATGAAAACGGTAGCATGCGCGTTGCCTCGATCTTTCGGGCCCACTAGCTTGGAGGCTATGTGACATTCAACTGCCCTCAGTATGGGCTCAGTGCCTAATGAAACAGGTTGCAATGTTTTTTTCACCCGAATACAATATGCATATCAGTCATCATGTCATGGCTGTCATAGTGGCCTTGCAGCTGTCATCGCACACTCAATTGCTTGCTTTATGCAAAGCATTTTTGAACCACTGTAAGGCATTAAACTTTGTGAATCAATCCATTCAATCAGCCACATGAGCACTGATTCAGTTTTCCCCTTAAAATTTCGCACGCACTGTACCTTTGTGTGGTGTGCAGATCATTTTTCTGGCTTGCTAGTGCTCCACTAATCGAAATTAAATTAACAATCATTGTGATCATATTGTCAGTGAAAAACATAACTGGCTTTGTATCGCTGGTTTTGTATCGCCTGGGCACTTAAACAAGTGAAAGAAAGACTAAAACCAGGCTAAATTAAGCTTTTGCTTTGCATATCCAGGGTTAGCCGAGCCAAGCCACAGTCATTTTTTTTTTCCCGCTGGGAACTTTCTCTTTGTGTGTTGACATTATTGGCATTGCAAAAACACTCCTGTAGGAGGAGCTGGGCGAAGAGCTGGCCCTTGAAGCCGAGAAGGTGCTGTGCAGTCTGGTGTGCTGGTACGTGGACCGCAGTGTGAGGACGCAGTTCATCGAGGGCTGCCTCCGAAACCTGGCACAGAGCAGGTGAGCACCCCCTTGTCGGACATGTCGACCCATTGTCGGACATTCTAGAACGTGCCAGAGACACAGTGAGAACAATGAGTCTGGAGAAGAATGTGATGGTGTCCGTACACGAATCTGAATGATCAAGTGCACACCCTCATAAGGGGTGACGCGGGTTTTAAATCGCGAAAAATGGCCAAAAAATCGATTTTTTGAAAATCACATTTTCAGTTTCTATAACCCCTTTTCTAACTGATACCCAAATATCATCACTGTAAACCACTTAGAAGTGCTCTAAATAATTCGTTTTATCAGCCAAGGTGGCGAAAAATCTTGCGGAAATCAAGAAAGAACAGCGTTTTCCACGCTACGATATCTCCGGAACGGCGCGACCGAGCGCCGCCATCTTGGTCTCGTTGGAAAGCGCATTTCTCCGTCTTCAAATTTGCCGCTTCAGCGATCTCCTCCATACAGAAACAAGCGCACAAAAAGCAAATGATTGAAGGTCGTGCCGGAGTCTGCGATTGGCCGCGCCTGCCACGTGACTCCAGCGCGGTTCGCCATTGGTCCAGCGCGGTTCGCCATTGGTCCAGCGCGGTTCGCCATTGGTCCGGCGCTCGCGTCGTCTGCTCGGCTCTTTGCACCTCGCGAGTTTGACGTCTCCACTCGCCGTAATCTCGACGTGTCAAAACGGGCGCGACGCGGACATCGCAGTAGCGTGGCCGATCCCTGCACTTGTGGACGTTTCAGACTCGCGGCTAAGCATTCCGAGCATCGGCGACGCGGACATCGCAACCAACATTCACGCGTGGAATCCTCGGACATGCGGCTAAGCCTTTCAGCACTCGGTGTTTCGAATTCGTGACAAATTGGTATCGCGCACGCAATCCTCGGAAACGCAGCTAAACATTTCGCGCATAGGGAGTCTACGACTCGGCGATCATGCACATCGCGCGCGGACTTCTCGGACCGTCACCTAATCATTTTGTGCATCGGCTCCTCCGACTGCGCGAATAAGCGCATCGAGGGTCGACTCCTCGAGCCCGCGACTAGGCATTTCGCGCGTCGGCACCTCGGGCTGCCCGAATAAGCGCATCGAGGGTCGACTCCTCGAGCCCGCGACTAGGCATTTCGCGCGTCGGCACCTCGGGCTGCCCGAATAAGCGCATCGAGGGTCGACTCCTCGAGCCCGCGACTAGGCATTTCGAGCGTCGGCAGCTCGGGCTGCCCAAATAAGCGCGTCGAGGGTCGACTCCTCGAGCCCGCGACTAGGCATTTCGCGCGTCGGCACCTCGGGCTGCCCGAATAAGCGCATCGAGGGTCGACTCCTCGAGCCCGCGACTAGGCATTTCGCGCGTCGGCAGCTCGGGCTGCCCGAATAAGCGCATCGAGGGTCGACTCCTCGAGCCCGCGACTAGGCATTTCGCGCGTCGGCACCTCGGGCTGCCCGAATAAGCGCATCGAGGGTCGACTCCTCGAGCCCGCGACTAGGCATTTCGCGCGTCGGCAGCTCGGGCTGCCCGAATAAGCGCATCGAGGGTCGACTCCTCGAGCCCGCGACAAGGCATTTCGCGCGTCGGCAGCTCGGGCTGCCCAAATAAGCGCGTCGAGGGTCGACTCCTCGAGCCCGCGACTAGGCATTTCGCGCGTCGGCACCTCGGGCTGCCCGAATAAGCGCATCGAGGGTCGACTCCTCGAGCCCGCGACTAGGCATTTCGCGCGTCGGCACCTTGAACTGCGCGGCTACGCACATCGCGCGGCTGTGCATTTCGCACATCGGCACTTCGGATTCGCAACCAAACACATTGCGCGTTCACTCTATTATCATATTGTCACGATAGCTCGTAACAATATCTATCATACCACCCCTTCATAAAGAGAACCTCATCATGAGCTCTGTTCACTAGGCCCCTTGGGCTGGCACACACCTGGCTGCAGAAGTGATCGAGGCATCATACAAAAGTAAAATTCTGGAAAGTACCTAGCAGCTGCATATCTATCACTGCCTCTCTGATCCTAAGTTCCACTGTCAGGTGAAGATGACTTGGAAGGCTACTTACACTCAGAGCCTTCATTCAGTAACATGGTCAATTATACCAAATGAAAAAATGCCTCACTGATTGTAATGGAGACTGCTATCAATCAGACAGCCTGCATGTACAACACTGGAACTATATTCATGCCCACAGAGTTGTACACTTCGGTTTGAAACCCAGGCACCATGCTCTTTGTAGAGCATGGTGCCTAATAAAGTTTCTTGTGCTAGGTCAGTGGCCAGTATGCTATTATTTTCAGAGTGTGCAGTCACACATTTAGTATGGCCATTCTTAAAAAAACATAGAGCTTCAATATGGTGCCATTTGTATTGCTGTAGATACACTTCAGCAAAAGCTACATTTGTTTGAAACTTCAAATGCGTTTATTTCAGTTCGATGTTTTTGCACACTGTACTCCGCCTTACGGGTGTTTTTTCTGGGTTGTCTTTGGCCGAAAATGACAAGGGTGGTATCATTTTATTCGAATTGAAATGATCTGCGGGGTGATGCTATTTTTATTACTCTTGCACCGTCATGAAAATTACATTCAGGTATAGTACTCGCTGCTAATTAGAAAAAAAATTTCATAATAAATGCAAGATTGTTTTCTTGTCCGCAAAATGCTTCCAAACGAATAAAAATAGCATCACCCCCTACAGTAGGTCTTTAGCAATGGTGTCATGCATTTAGTTTTTGGTTTGGCAAGACGGAATCATCAAAAAGCCCCGTAACGAGTTTGAAATTAATTTGACTTCAGACCTCAATATTTTTTGAACTGCTACAGCTATCAAAAATCTAATTACAGATCTGAAATCAGCACAAAAAATTACCCCAGACAGTGGAGTTTATTAAAGATTCACCCAAAAATAAGAAAAAAATTTTTAAGACCCACTTCCCCCCTTAATGGGGGGAGGTTACACTTGAAAGGCAGCTTTTTTTTTTATTTGTGTGCATATCTTAACTAAATTTTCACACTTTGTGTATTTTAATGTGGATATTCTAAAAATGTAATTAATCTTGTCATAAGTAGTTTCCGATATACTCTAAAAGCATTCTATAAGCCAAGTCCTTTGTTTGGAGGAAAATTAGCCTCTAAACAGAAAATCCCCAACACAGTGGTATGAATATAAAGGATATCTAGAATGTTCTGCGAATGTCATAAAGTATTAATCAATGCTCTGTGCCAATTTGAATAATAGTTAAAGCGCATCAAAGTAGCTAGAAAAAAGTTCTTCATATGTCAAACATGTGACCCATTTCAAACAATTTTTAAGAAGAGCACCGCTTTAAAAGGTCATATTGCTTACTTCATACATTTATCTTTCTAAAAAAAAAAAGGGAGGAAAAAGAAAGAAAAGATATGCCGATAGCTGAAATAGGACAGAAGCTGTTTTACCTTCAAAATTGGAAGCGTGTCAAAATTGTTGTTTTCAGAAATCAAGGAAAAACGTTCTGCAAACATCTTTATTGGTAAAATCTGAAGGAAATGCACCCAGAGCATAATCTGGATGCATCCCATTCTTATGACTCTTTCTTGGCCAGCTTCCTCGCACTCAAAGAGGCTTCTCACTTCTTGCTAGAGCTAGCACTTTGACAAAGATCTTTCTCCTCTGCCCTCTGAGATGCGCTGCCGCAAATATTCGTGTCTAGCTGCTGTAGAACTGCAGTAAACGCACGCAGGTTCCCAGTCTTGAAGCCTAGGACAGCTTCTGCAGCAGCAGCTTGTACGGCAAAGAGAGCTGCATGCTGTTTCTTTGAGACCAAACTGCAAATCGCAGAATGTAAGGAGCAGTAGGTTGATCTGATGCTTGGCACTGTCGCTGCGGCGCTCGCCTCTGCGAAAGGCTCCACCTTCTGTGCCATTGCTGGTACTGACCAAAGCCCCTCAAGTGTGGCCTTTCGTGGGCGATGCTCTACCAGTTGAGCTCTCAATCGGCAGAGCATTGCACATGTAAAGACGTGGGATCGTTCCCCACCTGCGGCAAGTTGTTTTTTTCATCCACTTTCATTTCCATTAATTTATCATTTCTTTAATTAATTTAGTAAGCGCAAGTAATTTCCCCTATGTTGTCCTTGGTGTCAACATTTGTTGGCTTCTTGTGGTATAGTTATCTAGTTACGTAGTTATCTAGCAATTTTTGTAGGAAACGTTGTAGCCTTCAGTGTGAATAATTTGCACGCCCTTTATTTTCAGGTCTGTGGTCGTTTCACTGCGCCTGCTACCCAAGCTGCTAGCATCTTTCCAGCAGCCCAGGGAAGGCGCAGACACACACTATGTCACCATGTAGGCATCTTCATTCATTCGCACTTTCGTTAGTCATGTGATTTTAAACTCGTTATGAATTGCCTGCTTAATATGAAGGCTGGTATGTAGAAAAGTGTAGTTTAAATTCAATTGCTATTTTTTATGCGTTACGGCCACTGTGTCTAGGGTTAACAGTTACTAACTGTATGGATGATTCCGCTCATCTTCATTTGCAGGTGGGCGGAACGGGAGCACGGAATGATGCGACTATTTCTCGAAGACCTCGTACGATACACAAACAGCCGCAAGAAATCCTCTGCCCCCACGCACAAGCTGTACGGATCATTTCATTTGCTTTCTTTGGTGTAGAAAGACCTTTGCATGATTGCGTGTGTACATTGTGGCCACAAAAGAAATGCCTCCAGACATTTTCTTTTTATTTACTCACTAAGCGATAGTAATAGTAGCGACTCAGTGTACTAAGACAGCATGGACTGCTTATAGCACAAGTTGCTAGAGTCGGGAATTTCTGCACTCTAAGCGGTTGTGCACTATAAAAAAAAAACAGCATTTTTTTTCAGAGGATGTGCATTCGCAAAACATGTAGACCATGCAGCCGCAACTGATTTTTCTGGGGCGCTGGAGTTGTAAAAGACAGCAAACTAATCTTACCATTGAAATTCGTTTTTCCAGCCTGCCCGATAATTCAGACATTTTTGTAGATCCGTGTTAGAAAAAGTCAATTGGCGACTGCGTTGTTTATTTCTCACACTCAAAACTGAAAAGTAGGGATGTGCGAACATTCAGAAAGTTCGAATATTATCGAATATATCAAATATTATATTTTTAATATTTGTAGATATTCGAAAATGTTAGAACATTCGGTTGAATACGAATATTCGAATACATTGCTGGCTGTGCGGAAGCAAACACGGTTCTTGGAATTTGTTTCTATCTAAAAATATTGGGGCGATGTTGTGCTAAATTTTGTGCCAACTTCGTGCTGCCGACAAAACTTTGCCTGTAAAGCACACTTAGTCATTGAACGTCTAAACTATGCGGGATAGCCAGCCTCTCAGCAGCAAGGGGCATGGTTTTGTGAACAGCAGGTGCGCACTTTTTTTTTTTTTGCAGCGCCACCCTCCAATTTTGAGCTTATTGCTTGAGAGCAAGTGTGATGATTGACGGCTGGCACAGGGTCAAACGCCTCCGAGTTGACGGGCATTTGATGCGGTGTAATAAGGCACATGCTGGCTGCGGGATTGTCCAGCAACCATATTATAACCCGTATTTCACAACTCGGTAACTTAACTTGGTAACCACTCAGTAACTCAGTAAACCCATATTTCGTCTCGCACGGGTTCACTAAAAGTGGCGTGCATGTACATTGAGTCCTACGGAAAGATAAACGGAAGTCGGAAAAAGCGCACATCACGTCTGGTCCTGCACTATGCGTGGTTACGTTATAAGTGGTCTGAGCTGTAACACCAAATGTGGCTTGCAAGACTGCCGAGGAAATTTAGTGTGGCCTAAGTTAATGAGTGGTGGAACACTCGTTCGTTGTGGTACATTGCCTGTGGAATTATTCTAATCTATAGTCGACCTGTACTGGTTCAGACAGCTGGGAGCCTAAGATGGTGTAGTTAACTGAAGTTTAATTATGTATGGTCCAAAGAAGACTAGTATAAGTTACAATGTTTACTGGCATAATGAAGGCATTCGTGTAATGAATGCACTCACCACTTTTCCAATCAAAGAGAACTTATTTTTCTCGCATAATGATCGCACCTCAAACTTGCTACCGTGAAGTTATGAGACCCACAGTGGAATTCAGCGTCTGATGAGAAAAATAAAAATTCTACCCCGCATAATGAACACACCCCCCAACTTTGCGCATATATTTCAGGAAAAAAAAAAGTGCAATAATTGTACACAATCACCTTGTTTGACTAGATGTAGCAGCCAGTTTTGGTGGCAACATCTTGTTTGGCGCTCCTCAATGTACAGAGCAGTTTGAATGTCAGCTCTTCACATGTTTCGAATCTTTATGACTTGTATATCCTTTTATCAGCCGTTATTGGTCAACCTGCTCTGTCCGGGGAAGCCGAGTCTTGACGGAAGCAAAATCCATGCCTGTATTAACAGCAGCTTCATAATGCACTTAAACGTAGGGGGCTAACCGGTATTGTTGAAATGCTTTAATTTATTGAAATTTTGAATGACCAGGCACTTGAATCTTCGCCAACTGCAACTGCAATGCAGGTGATGAGACATAACGTAGACACCGTAGGTTTCGGCGCAGTAGAGTGGCGCTTGAGCCGAGCGGCAGCGATATACTTTTGCCAGTTTTGGTTCTCCTTGGTTTGATGCCCTAGTATCAAGTCTAACAAGCTTTTTCGTATGGTGGTCCTGTGAAAAACAGGTTGTGCATTTACGGATGTGCTCAAACATGAAGTCAACCATGAAGTTTCGTTGGGAATGAAATGTGAAATTTCGGTTTTGCTGGTGCACCACTGACCCTGTGGAAATTAGATCAAATGAATATCGAACCACACCTCGCAGCAGATGCAAGCATGCCCTACATCCCCAAAACTGATGATCTGAGAGTACAGCACACCTTTTTGGGCTACTTGTAGAATAATGTAACTAATTATCTGGCGAATCTGGTACTTCGGACTCTCGAATATTTGGGCTTTCTTCCGGTTCCCTTTGAGACAGAATTATCTGTCGGCGACTCTATAATGAAACCGAAAACGCAGTATACGAGGCAATATCGGTTACAGCTAAGCGGATATTTGTTTGCTCTGTAGCTCAAAGTATGTATATTTTGGTAGCAAGAATGTCAAATGCTCGGCAAGAGCAATTAGAAATGACACATGTTGAACAAGCATGTGTTTTGACCAGCGGGTCAGCTTGGTTGGGCCGCAGCTGGCAGGCAAAACGTGCCGATCCCATGTGTTCATATCGTATAAACTGTTGCACATTAACAACGGTGCAAAGTACGCTTGTAATTTAGAATGTTTCGCTTAACATTATAGGAAAGCGAGGCCACCAGCAGGTAATCGAAATCGGCAGGAGACCCTTTGCTTTCTCATCAGAGGCACCCTACTTGTGTATCTTTCACGTACACTCAATTAAGAATTTTTTTTAAATTGTTTTTTGCTGATATCAGTGTGTACTCTTACATTGAATGAATCACATAATCAAGCATCAAGTATGAATATCAGATGTAATGCAACTATTTTTATGTCAGATGTGACTTCTTTATAATGATGTTCAGCTGTATTTTAAAGCTTTCTTCGGTTCTACTCCCGACATCCTGATACCAGCGCATGATAAGTGTTCTCGTAAATGTTGTAATGTGGTTTTAACTTAGGCCGAACTCGGCCTGATCATTGAGCAATGCAATGTCACAGCACCCACACATCTCATAGCATTAACGAGTAGAGCTAACGAGCTAACCAATAAGTGTCTACAGCAGCACAACTTAGCAGGTCTGTTTTTGTCAATCACAATTTTGTCAAATGGCAGTTGGTTTCTGCCTTTTTTTTTTTTTTTAGTAATGGTTTACATTGTCTGAACTTACAGTGCATTTATTTTCAAACAGATCACTTCTTGTTTTTTGCAGCTACACTCACAGGGAACAGATACAGGTGCGGCTACATTTTTTGTCCTGCATCTTCTCCGCAGCCGGGTCTCCCGATGACTTTGGTGAGTATAAATCGCCAAGTTAGCTCGAGCGTCGGTTGAGTAACTCTCTGCGCAACTTCCAGGTTTGAGCCGAGACCAAGTGGACGTGCTCTGGTCGTGCCTTGCGTTGGACCCGGAGTGCGGAGATGAGCTCTTCAGTTGGCTCCTGAGTCAAGTCCGCAGCAAGGAGCAGCATGCCCTCAGTCCCGACCTGTTCCGTCACCTACTTCTGCACAAGGTACATTTCCTTGCTAAATGTTGGTAATGCCAGGAAACTGGTGCACTTTCTCATTGCACAATAAGATTGGGAACTGGATGGGTTGGTTCTTGTGCATAAGTGCAAATGGGGCAAGAAACACTGCAATGAACAGGATCGGACACACGAGTGCGTGCTCCCAACTGAAAGCTTTAATGAGAGTAATGCATCTGTCTATTGCACAAGCAATGGTCACATGATTCAACTGCATTCATCATACCATGCAAGATGAGCACTGTATGAAAGTACATGAAAGAACAAGGCAAGATAACCAGTTGGACAAATCTAGATAACCATAGTCTATGCATTTACATGGTTTACTGTAGCCATTTCATGCACATTTTACACGGGCTGCGATCAGGAGGAGGCAAAAGGGGGAATCCTCAGCCTGGAGCCAATGCTTCGACAAGGGGACACGATCTGCAGGTTGTGACTTGGTGGCTATGGCGCTCTGCTGCTGGGCATGAGCTTCTGGGTTTCATTTCTGGGCGGCGGAATTTCAGATGTGGCGGAATGCAAGAACTCTTGTGTACTTAGATGTGCATTAAGCTCCAGGTGGCCAATGTGATAGAGTTTTGCTTCTCCATAATCATATTACCATTTGAAGAATACCAGGTTACCGGAGACGTGTACGGCATTACCAATGTTGGTACTGGCATTTTGCGACTTTTTGGCCAGCCACAGTGTGTTCAAACCATTTTTTTCTATTACATAGTTGTTCTTGTCAAAGAAAAAAATGTAATCATTAAGCGGCGTCACCAGTGCGGCCGCTCAGGCAACATCCTCAATAACCTGGTATTCTGTGAACTGCATTATGTTTACTGATTGACTAAAACTGTATATTAACACGGAGACCCCAAACTACTGTGTCTCTCATTGCCTGTGTGCGTCTTTGGGATGTTAACCCCACAATTTGATTTGATCTCGACCAGGAGATTTGTCTACTTGTCTCAGAGGATTACAAGGTCATATGACAGCATTATTTAACAGTAGAAATATTGATGAAAAGAGATGATAAAGTGGATGAAAAGGCAGCTTGCTGCTGGTGGATGCGAAACCCGCACCTTCCGCACAATATGTGTGATGCGGTGCCAGTTGAGCTGCCCGTAGCGGCAGCTGTCCTCCTGTCAACTTTCTTTGGTACAGTCAAAACTCTTTGTGACAAAGCAGCATCTGACATGAAAGTACCTTTATTATATCATCTCAGCTTGTTATGTCAAGACTCAACCGTGTTTGTGTGTTGATGTATGTAGAACATCTTTCAACAGCAGGCGTCATGCCGTTGGAACTTTCCTCCTACAAATAACTCTTGGGTCCACAACTTTTGTACCACTACCTTTTGCCAGGCTACCTGGTTCATTCTTGTTATTGGCATGATGGCATGTGAAACAATGTGGAGGACAGGACAGGAAAGAGGGTCGTAATTCCTCACATTGTTACGCATCCTATTGCACCAGTAACAGATGCTTTTGTTGTCACAAAGAAAGACGACGATCATGTTTTGCGACGGTTCTCTTGCGCAGCTGCCCCAGCTTCCCGCCGCCTCGACCAGCATGACGGCGCTGCACCTGCTGCAGCAGCTGAGCGGCTCGAGTCGGGTGGCGCCGCCCGTTGAGTCAGTGTTGCTCAGTCCCCGGCCCTCCAGCTCCTCTGGCTCCTCCCTGGAGCAGGACCACTGCGTGAGCTCCTCCCCGCAACTGGCCAGCGGCATCGACCAGCTCTGGGAGATTGCGCTCAGGGCCTCCAGCACTGACGTCAGCATGGCGGCCATCCAGTACCTCAACAGCTTCTACCTCCACGGTGAATGCCTGGTTTTATTTGTCTATTGTTCACAGTTGTGCCTGTTGTGCCTCCTCAGCACTTTGCTGCTGAATCTGAGGTTTTGGGTTCAAACCACAGCTGCAGCCGTTGCATTCCAAACAGGATGGAATGCCAACACAGTTGCGGTGTACGACCTCAGAGACACAAAAAGATACATATTAAATCACTGTAGGCAAATAAGGTGTTCATTGAAAACTCCATTTTTGTTAATATTGTGGTAACAGGTTGATTACTGGAAGAGAAGATGCAGGCCAAACTTCAATTTAAAAATAATTTTGCATAGAAACCTTCAGGTGATGTCATGGTTTCCAAGGTTATCTCCTCATACTTGGGCCCTCGGGCCCCTTCAAATTTTGAAAACCACTGAGATCAGATCTTAAGCATCTTGGGATACAACGCAGTCAATCTTTACCAACGGAATAAAAAATTAACTAGGTTCGAGCAAGTGCTGTCAAAATCCATGTCATCACAGCTGGTTGTCACTCGTCCTTTGTTGTTGCATCTTCTGTCTTACCAAGCCTCCTTTCATGGCGAGAGTGGATGTTTGCTATTTCAGGCACCTCAACCCTGCCTGGTCAGAATTAATCTGAAACACACCTCCTACTACGACAACTGTCACTGCCAGATTGTAGCTTCGGAGTGTACAACTCTAAATTCTTTTAATTTATTGTGCCTGTGGTGCTCGAAGGCATCTTTTGTGGTGCAAGTTCAAACAGACATAGAAATTGAACATGTTCGAGCACTGCGCACCACTTGTGTAAGGAAATGTTTGTATATTTGAAAGAAAATACGTACGTCATACAAACCAGTCTGCCGGCATAGCTGAATGGGTGCCGATTTGGAAAAAAAAAAAGAAAATAGAAGAACGAGGCAGTGCTTAAATTGTTGTTAAAAATGTCACGGTGTAGTGATTGTGGATTCAGAAACACTAGTAGAAGTAATAAGTAATGAATGGGCACTTTTTATTGGGCAAAGTTGTTCACAGAATACAAAGCAGTGCTAGAGGGACAACAGTATTGACCGATAGTCATCAAATCTAACCACACAGCTCAAGTTAATCTGGTATTTATATCTGTGTCGTCATGCATTCCAGAGCAATTGCTGGTGCTCATGCAGATTCGGGATTGTGCTGCACTATTACCATTGGGCATGTAATTTGACCAGACACATTTGTCTCGCCGTCAAATTGGCAGTAGCGTTCACAAGGTTTCGGATACGGTAAGCTTTCCTTGCATGAGAGTGGTAAGCTTACAGCGGCAACAATTCGGTGGGATAGGTCACAGGCTGAAACCAAAGCACTGCATGTGTGGCAATGTGATTCATCTCTGAGGTGTATTTTTTCATTCAAAAATTGACCTTGTCCTTATTTTCTAATTCGCAGCTCACCAAGGCACTCTTGAAAGGGAAGAAGAGTTTGCACAGAGATGCATGCACAGCTTACGAACAGCAGCGGACAGCCTTGCTGAGGTAAGACCACGTGCCAGTTATTTGCCATGGAACGTTGCTGAGAGGGATCATAGTAGAACACAAGTGCAAAAGAAAGTAAACAAGACTGAATGGATAGCAGTGGTTGTGAACGACGGGTGCAAAACAGTCAAGAAGCTAGCATGCAAACAATTACTTGTGTACAGAAGAGAAATCGAAACTGAAAAGATTTTTAACAAGTAATCGAAACAAGCGGTTCAATCAACTAAAACATTTGATATGAACTTGAAATACGGCTCTTGTTGGTTGGTGGTGTGATGTTTCATAGGGCTGTGTTCTCATGGGCTGTTGTAATAGTTGAACAGTTTTTGTCTCGTCAAGTGTGGGTACAGTTTGTTTGGATGTTTATGTACAGTAAAACCTCGTTAAACCGTACCCGCTTAAACAGTAGTTTCGGTTTAAAAGTAGTAAAGTCAAATCCCCGACTCAGCGGCCATTGAACATAATGTATTTTGTATCCGCATAAACCGTACCAGCTTATTGCGTACGCATCGGTTAAAACGTAGCGTTTCCACTTTTCGTCGCGCAAACACGGCGGTGCGTCGTCTCCATCGGGCGGCCCGGCAGAACAACAAGCCTCAGAGATCGGTACAACGGCCTCCAAGCGCCCTGTGCGTTTGCACGTGAAGCCGCATCAACATCAACATAATTTCGACGCCGCATGGACGCCGTGCCGGAGAGCGTTGTGGCGTCGTGCAAGCGAGGACTCGCGTCATGCCGAAGCTAGGATAAAAAAAGACGCCGGGTGCTCAGCATAGAAGAAAAATTAGACATCGTCCGTGCTACCGAACGTGACACGAAGAAGTCGGCGCTGGCCCGCGACATGGATCTGCTGTTGACTACAGTGTGTGGCATTTGGAATGCGAAGTTGCTCGGCAGCGCTGCTGCGACCGCGAAGAGATGTCGGCTACGAGGTTCGACTTTTCACCATCGTTGCCGCCGTTGTTGCCGAAGTGTCAACTAGCGACAGTGACGAGGACGACACGGAAAGCGACAGCACGGGCTATTCAGGCCCGACAGTGGCAGAAGCTGCGCGTTACGTCAGCCTCATGAATGCGATCGTCGCAAGGAGAACAGGGGCGCGATAACGTAACTATTCCAAACGGAAAGTTCTCCGAACTCCGGCACCCGGCAATGATAAAGGCGCCCCGGGACTTATGCAGCACTACTGCGCGCGTGCACGGAGAATACGCAACGCCAACGAGGAATCTGCCGTGCGAGTGTTTGCCGAGAGGAGGAGGGCTGGCTGAGAAGCTGGCACGCAGCTTCAGTAAGTTTGAGGCCGCTGTCGTCGTGCTAGGCCGCCGCGATATCAAACGAAAATAACAATTACGTCCCGCGAAGTGAATAAATACTGCATGTTTTTCCCCTTTCCTCGCACTCTCTCTGAGTTCGGTTTTCGACAGATAAGTGGGCGATCTCATGCTATTCCGCTTAAACAGTACTACCGTTTAGTACGTACTTTTTCCGAGCTCCGGCCGACTACGGTTTAACGAGGTTTCACTGTATACAGTAAACTTTTGAAGTGTTCGCAACATAATGCTCACTTGCACAGTTCTTTTTGCGTGGAGCTGGTTTAGTAAACACTCATTGTAACGAAGTCATCAAAACATAAAACTTCATAATAAGCGGTATTTCGTTAAAAGCAGAGGAACTATGGAAGAGTCCAGGTAATGTGGGAATAAAAAAAAAAAAACTTTTGAATGAAGCAATATTTCAAATAAGGAGATTTTGCATAAAGTGTTCACTATAGTACAATATTGGTGTTCCTTACCCATGTACACAAAGTGACCTGGAGTTTAGCGCCATAGCTAGGCATGGTTGTTTTTACTATTGGTTTTTGCGGGTGTTTCGTTGGTTCCAGTAGCTTTTTCGAGTTGGAGTGTGCTGCTGGAACCACTAGCGTAGTGGGAAAAAGAGAAGGAAGTGTAGTAAAATTGTTACATCACATTGACCTGAGGGCCTCCACACTAATGTATCTCATAGCTTAGAATGTTGCTTTGGGAGTCAATCAACCAGTCAACCGGAGTGGCTTTGGCACCACCAACCTTGTTTCGCCTCGTTTGCAGCATCCGCAAGAGGCCGAGGAGACCACACTAACAGTGGTGCAGCGGGCCCTGCAGCTGCTCAAGCTTCACCTCGAGGCGTTCCAGCGGCGCTACGCCTTCCATCTGCGCCGGTGGCAGCTTCGGGACGGCGCTGGCCTCAGTCCCCATGGTGCTGCACTGCAGGACCCCAGGGGGGTGGGCAACTGCCCTCTTCGCATCGTCTGCCAGCCTGCGGGCCTTTCGCACAAGGTGCGGGTCTCCTAATTTAGGCTGCACCTCTTGCACTAGTTCAGGAAGTGCGGCGCTCTGGTGTCCTCGGTTTGACAGTGCATGGAAAGTAGCGCCACCCGTGCCACTCTTGCACTGACTGGTCTGGAAGTGCAGGCAGTGCAGGCATCTAGTGAGCTCTTTGAAGCAGACGGTGTAGCACTGCACTTGTTGATCAGTGGCGGAGGAGCAGCCTTATTTCGGGCTTCTTGATTGAAACGGTTGGTTTAGCTGGTGTGAGGAGCTGAGCACATGTCCACTGCCTGGCAGGATGTGACGATAGGTATTTAATTATTACAGTGTGTTAACTTCCTTTCATTTCCCAATGAGCTTAGGCCAACGCTTTGTTGCCCCCATACAGTGCTTGCAAATGTGGGGCCAGTCTTCCGCCAAATTGTATAAAAAAATGTCCTTAGATTACCCTATATTTCTGCGAAATGTGGTTCAGTTTGTCAACATGATTTCTGTAATGTTAAATGTTGTTTGTGTTATGCAAACACATTGCAAACATTATAGTTTAAATTTATAATTTTATAAATTTATAAACTTGCACAGAGTGAGGTCAGGTTACTCACCTGAGCTCACTCTATGCGACATTTTTTTTTTTTTGAATAAAGGACATCAAAAGACTGCAATTTCATTACGTAAAAGAGGTGAAGAAAAAAATGAGAAAGGATCTATCGGCCATCAAAACAGACGAGTTTGAAAAATGTTTCCAAGAATAGAATTGCAGATTGGGCAAATGTATTAAGTGTAATGGAGATTACTTTGAAGGTTATAAGGTTGTTTTGTAAAAAAAATGAGTACATAGCTTTTTAAAATTTATTCCGGTTATTTTTGGGTACCCCCTCATACATACTTTGTTGCTGTCCAAAGTTGTTCTGCACGTAGACCAAACTACCATGACTACACGGAACCTTACTTGAAATATAAGGCAGATGGGTGCCAAACCTTCCTTAGAGAATGTAACAATGTCAAAACAGTGTGCCACATCACAACATCAATGTAGGAGATGTGAACAATCTTTATTATTGCCGCCTACTGATATCGCATCATCATGCTTACAGTAAAATACGAAGATTATGGATAATTTTTATCTTTCCCCCAAAGGAAAATTCTCCCAAACATATGACCACTGTGGCTCTTCAAGGTTGCTCTGCCTGTGGCCGGTTCTCTGTGAATTTTAGTATATGCTTGTATAGTCAGCTGACTAGTGCCACGATCACATTGTAGTGCCCAGATTTGCCCGTGCTGCTTTGTTTGGTGTTCCAGCATAAGTTAGTTTCACTGATTACAGATACTTAATTCAGAGTGCAAAGACATCGACAGTACTGCTAAAGGTATGGGCTGCAGAATTGCAAGAACAGTACTTCATTAAAGGTCCCAGGACATCCACACCCTGTCATTTACTTGGAAAAGTGCGTTCACTGTGTTGCTGTATGATCAAAAGTCATAGTTCGGAGGTGAATTTGAAGGTAATTTGCAGTGAACGAAATAAAAATGATGCCATCACGTCAGCAGTTTTCATAATTTCAACGACAATGTGCGAATTTTTCTAGATCCGGACAAAGTTCCTTATTTTTGCTAAACATGACCTAAATTTGCTAGATGGTAAGAAATTTCCTTAGAGTTCCACTAGTACTACTACTGCCTTATCGGTTACCCCGACAGTAAAAAGCAAATGTGCTTCCCATTCCTGCATGCGTTCAAGAAAGGAGCTTAATCTCTCACAGTAGGGGACACAGCTCGCTCGTTGCTGCACTGTTATGCTTTGTTTTCATGTGCTCATGTGCCATGCTGCATTCGGATCACACGAACGCGTGTGGCACCTCACACAGCAACGTCGAGCACTTTTGCAGAAAGTGCAGTCAAATCGAGGCGGCCTTATGTGTATGCGCAGCAAAAGCTGTGGTGGCCTGAGGACTCTTTCGTGTCCCACGTGTGACAGTCTGATGGCCTAGTGGTGGTCCAGACTACCTCTGACCCATCACTTACAGAGGTCGTTGGCCCGGTGTTGCATACTCATGTGCATTTGTACGTTGGCAGACAACGCTGGAGCTCCAGAGCTGGGACCTGGTGGGCGACCTGCGTGCCGAGGTGGCCCACTGGTGGGAAGGGCTGCAACCGCAGCTACAGCCACAGCTTCAGGCCGCCAGCGAGGGTGGTGCTGCGGCCTGCCTGCGCATGATCACCCAGGGGCAGGAGCTCACCACTGACCTGGACGAGAAGCCTTTGGCTGACCTTGGCTTCAAGGATCTACAGGTTGGTGGTAGAAGCTAGCAATCTCGAATGAGTTCCTTCCCAGATTTTGTGGTGAAGAGTCGTCAACCTCATCTTTGCTCCAGGTAATTCAGAGCTACATTTTTGTCCCTGTGTGGGTTTGCATGACCTCCTTGCTGCTGCTTGTGCAAGCTCTGTCGTTGAGGAGAAGCATTTGCTACTTTGAACACGACACTTTGTCACGAGCGTGACTGACTCGCAAAAGAATGGGAACATAACCGTAGATATTCGACACAGTTTGGAAGAAACAGCATTCATCACTTTGAAGATAGCGCTTCATCACAAATGTAACCGACTCTTCAAGGAATGTAAAAATTTGCATCGCCATTTCATGCAGTCCTGCAGGAGAAGCATTCCTCAGTGTAAGCACAGCCTTTCCTCTTTGTCACGAATGTTGCCGACTCACCAAGGAACAAGAACATTTGTGCAAACATTCAGTACTAACGTGTTCTAATCGGCATGGAGGTTGGAGGGACCATTGTTCTTGCCTCATCTATGGCTCCGAGAAGGAGTGTCTTCATGGCCCAATGCTTTGAACCTGGTGCATTCGCAGACTGTGTTTGTGTCACCGCAACTGGCGCTGCATGTCATTATTTCTTTCAACGGGAGGTCGCTCTTGGCCCAGCGCTTTGCCCTTATTTTTGATTACCTGTTATCTAGCGTTGACTACATTGAACACGTATGTGGTCGCAGATTGTGTTCGTGTCGGTAGGAGCTGCCCGACAGAGGCGACGGGCGGGACCGGGTCTCCCCGAACCGGCGAGCCTGCTTCCCTGCCCACCCCGGGAGCGACTCCCCACCCTGGTGCTCCTGCGGCCCACTTACCTGGAGTGCCTCTTCTCACTCATGCAGCTACTTGGCAACGTCCGGACACGAAACCGGGCTGGGGTGAGTTTGCATTGCAGTGCCTTGCAGAGAATATCGGGAGCCATCGGCTTTCGCTGTCAACCTAGTTTCTTCCTGCAGTGCCTGAGGAATCCTAACGGGACAAGTACACCGACAGTGACAAGGCTACTTTGTCAGGGAAACTGTCGAAGACAAGTTGTCTTGTCAAAACGTTGGCCCCTGAGACGTTCCTTGTTTGTCTGCCATTGATATCAGTGCCCTAAGGAAGGCTTCTTAAAATAAATATCAACTCAAATAAAATCAAGTTTATATTTTCATTCTGTCAAGATACAGAAAGAAGGACTGGGGAAAAGATCTTCTTTAAAACGGCTTGACTAGTTCGCAGCCCCGTGTGATTGATAAACAAATAAATAAGAGGTACGTCAATGCACTTCATGACAACTTTGCAGATAGGCGTCTCAAAACTGGTTATGATGTTCGGGGTACCTGCTTAAAACGTGCTTTAAGCACCGACTTCATTAAATTCTGTAATTGTGATTTGTTCCTTGAAGAAATTGATAAAGAACTTCATTCATTAACTTAAGTTACACGATTCACAATCGGTGATTAGCAAAATGTCTTTAGGCCAGCAGGGAAAATTATGAATTTTCTTAAGAATTTAACCTTATAATTTTTATTGGAATGCTTATGAGAATTGCCCGGTCGTTTCTGAGACACCTGGTGCCAAAATGAGTCCTGCACTGAATCAAAAAGGCATTTCGCACAAGCCTTTTTACAAGTTTCTTTGATAGTGCTGCGGTGCGAACATGGCTGGTACCTGTTTCTTCATGCTTTTTTTTTTTTAATTGTAGTCTTGCTACAATGCTTTAAGAAGGTGTGGGTTAAAGTGAATAACAAAGTGGGACCAGTTTGTGCTGTTGTTCTTGCCGCGACAGAGTGGTTGTCATTGCCTGCAAATTCTGCCGGAAAGTTGCAGCCTTATTGTTGCACATTATTTTGGGATAGCATGAAACCTTTAGGAAGTAAAAAGTTTTCTTCTCTTCAGTGAGTAATAGACAGTTTCAATATTATGTTCCATCTGCTTGACTGCACATATTGCAACTAGGGCAAGCTTGAGGGCTAGTTTGTGTGCTAGGTTGCGAGACAGTAGAGCGCTTCACATCGCAAGTGCACGGGCAATGCTAAATGATATGCCGCCATTTAGCAGGTGGGAATCAAACCCTTTCCGAGGCACCAGCACAGCCCTTTGTTAGGCTTAGCACCATCAAAACGGACTTCTTGAAAAGCAGTGCGAAATCAAAGCTAATACGCCACTGCTGGAGTGATGTTAGCGGAAACAGAAGCTGATTTGATCATTAGTTTGTTGAAGCAGAATAAATAGCCCAGTGGGTTAAGTAAATTTGGTCTACAATAACTGCCTTGGGTTCCATCATGTTATCAAGCTAGTCACTCAAAGCATGTAGTGCCATATCCAAAAGACATCATGTAGGCATTATTTGCAGAGCTCCCTCTTGCATTTTACATGCCCATTTTTGGTCAGCTAGTTGGTTTATTGTGTACGCAAACCTGCAGTAAACTGTTGAACTTGTGGCAATAAATAAAAATGTAGGGGTGTGCGAATACTCGAATGTTAAATTTCAGATCAAATAGTGAATGTTAGAATAATTCGACTTGTGCATCGGATATCTGGTACAGTGAAACCCACTTATAACAACATTCATATGCCACGAAAATTCCGTTTTATAACTAATAATCGTTTTAACCGGATTGAATGAAAAAAAAAATTTACTTGGCTGTTTCGGTTGCTATTTTGCACGTGGTCTGTCCACTGAGCAAGTATGTCTTGAAGACGTCGCATCTTTGTGTGTTTGCACAGCTTCGCATTTGTGCCTTCGCAAGAGCCATGTGTTGGAAATATAATGTGGCTCGTTTCTTCGATCTGCATGGCGATAACCGCCAATGGAAATCGCCAATGCAGTGAGACTCTTGTCAACTGTTTACGAAGACGACATAACTTTTGCATAAATCCTAGCAAATCTGATAAACTCCAAGCGTAGTATGAGGCAGGGCATTATTAGAGATTTTTTTAAGCCACCCTAAGCCTAATAAATTTTGTTTTTTGGGCTGAACGAGTTTTTCGGACTGTTCGATTTTTGGGACTATTTTTCAGTCCCCACGAGGTCCGGAAGATCGGTCGACGACTATGACAGCGGCCTTAACCCTCAGAAAGGCAGCAAACCACCTCGCCAACAAAAGCGAGCGCGCAGGATTAGTGTTGTTCATGGTGCCATCTCTGTGAAACACTGTATGGTGCCTCCTTGTTCAGAACGCCATTTGTATGCACGCATCGGTCTTTTTTCGTAGCTTTGCGCAACCCGTCATAAGACTAGCTTTGGATATACATGGCGGGCTTGAAAATGTCATGCGACCAGTGTGTTTTCCCGAAGAAAATGGGAAGGCAATACTTTCTAATCAATAGGAGATTGACATAAAGTACTTGATTCTTTTCAGTTGGCATTCTATCGATAAAAAATATTTTCCAGAGCTTCGTATACGAACCGAGTTGTCAGTGCTGGAATACTGAATTGGAGTTCCCTTTAGTAATAGTAGAGCAAACTAAAAATATTGATTCATGAGTACCTAAGTTACTGATGGCTAGCAAGATTCTTGTTATGTAATGTAAGTACTAGAGGCTTCTGAGCATGTGCAGAACTGTCTTTTGCACAAAATTTGTATGCTTAAATGTCCTTGTCACATTTTCTGATGTTCAATATTCGATTTTATATTTGGCTTTCTTTTTCTTGATTGTATTCGATATTGGACTCGAAATCTACAATTTGGTATTTTCACACCCATACTTGAAGAAGTGAGCCTAGTTTCACAGATTTTTCTCTGCTGTAACAGGACAATTCTTCTGACATGCACACTCTTCCAACAAGTTGCTGCTTCACTTTGGTTTTCTTCTGCGGTAGCTGTCAACATGTTAAAAATGTGATGCTTGCCACTCTCGTATCATAGCCGTTTTTCGTATGTGTGTGTGGATGAATACGGGATTAATGAGAGCGAGAAAGCGGGCAGAGCTGACATGCTGTTTTTGTCGGCCGCACGACAGGCCGATTTTCTCTTTCAGCAGATTCTGCCGGTAAGTTGCCGCTCCGCCGTAACGCACATTTTTAGATGACGGGCAGCTTGAGCTAAAGTTGCTTGCAACTCGTCTTCTCGCTGCAGGAGATGGTGCTGCACACAAAGGCCCAAGTCCTGTCTCGACGAGTTTGGGAAATACTCACCATGCTTCCTACGTCACCCGCAGTGCTTCGTCAGTTTGTACAGGTTGCATTGGTAAGTCGCAGATACGCTGTGGAATGTCTCTTTGCCGCGGTTGAGCAGATGCCTACAGTCTACATTGCTGCGTTTGATCTCGCTGAAATACATGTACACTCTTCGTCAATTTCATCACTTAACATTTAATCAACACTTAATCTGTGTTCAAACAGCGGTTCTAGCAAACGTGCATGTAATGCACTGCTGTTTGTAATGTTGTTCACCTGATGAAGAATCCTGCTGACAGAACTTTTGCTCATTACAAATGCGCCCAAGGAAAATTGCTGATTTATTACACAAATCTGGTATTCTCTTTCATATTGGTGGTGAGTGTAGAGTTAACCTTGTAGCGGCCGGCGCTAGCTCAAAGATTGTCATCTACTCAGACACGACTGACCTCTTCATTATCAGTGGCACTGGCTTGTATTAATGAGATACAACAACGTTCTGTTCTTCTCGAAAACATGAAGGGCTCAGGTGTAAAAGCTGCCCCAAACAGTATCTTGACGGATGCCCACAGCCCCCTCTGTGCAATGCACTCAACAATAACAGCATGCATTCAAAACTTTAGTAAAAACAAAAACAGATACTGTCAAACCTTGATTTAATGAACCTCAATTTAACGACATTCGTGATGTGATGAACTATTTTAATTTCTTTAGTTCCATTGAAAACCGTGCAACCTTCTTTCTTGATTTAACAAAGTGATCTCGTGACACGGTTTCTATTTTAACAAAGTTTTTGGCCATTTCAAGCATGTACTTGGAGCCTGTTTGGCTAGTAAATCTATCAAAAAACTTCAATAAAAATTTCCGCCCAAGCACAAGTTACTTTAAGCATAATCGCCATTTGCACTACACTAGCCACAGATACCAAGCATGCAGGGGCGACACTCTTGAGCAGTCACTCTTAGAGATAGTGCTATCGCTTTCATGAGATTTTGCGTGACTCGGCATTGGACAGGGAACGTTGTCAGCTGCATAATTCAAAAAGTCCAATATCTGTATGCAGATAGTGAGCCTTCTGCACAACTCCAGGAATCTTGGGAAAGTGATAAGTATCTCAAAATGGCCACTCCGGATTGCAGTCGAGCACGAAATGAACCCATATGAACTCACAGCAACCTTCTCAAAAACGTGCTCGTGACAGTGATGCTGCTGGCATTCGACGGCAGGCTGTTGCCAACGGCGTGAGCGTGTCTTGGTTTCGTATCCATCTGTAAAGCGCAGGCAAATTAGAGACCCATTTTCTCTGAAAAACAGGTGCTCTATTAGGTCTGGGTAAATATGGTACTCAAATGTCATGTCCATAATGAACATAGCTATAACGAACTATCAGATATGAGAAAATAAATCAAAAATTTGGTTCACCGTGCTTTATTTCAATTAGTGTTTTGCTGCTATACCGAAACCGAGGTGGAAGTTCTGAGGAAATATTGGTTATAGCAGAGTGAATGTTTGTTCACTCAGCAGCTTTAGGTATGTATACTGACAGCAAAAATGTCAGCTGCTTGGCCAGAACAACTTGAATATCTTTTTAACTTGCAGGCTCAAAACCCGTATTTTTGAAGCAAAGATGTGATATAGTTAGCAAGACCAACTTGAAACGGCATGTTTTAGACGGACGTGCATGTTGTGGCAAGTGTCTTGACTTGGCTGGTCTGGAGCTGGCTAGTCAATGTGCAGGTCCTGTGTGATCGCATCGATTGGTTGTTGTGTATTAACAGGTCGAAGTGCTTGTCTGTAATTAAACGTTGTTTAGTGCCACATGTTGGCACGGCAAGCTGCCGATGAGCAGTCATTGTTGGCGAAAGCACCTTTGCTGGCTCATCGGAGGTATCATGTATGTGCTTCTTTCACATAGATCTGATCTAATTTTGTTCTCTCTGCTTACAACGAGTGTTAGATATAACAAAAGTATTTTGTTGTTGGATGTGACTTTTCTATAGCAAGGTTCTACGGTAGGTAAATTGATCATTGGGAACTTCTCCACTTGAGAATTGTGGATTGTCGCCAACTCTTTCTGTCTCATTTCGTCATTTCAGGAACCCGAAGGTGCGGCAGTTGCCCTCCAAACTCTGCTCAACCCAGAAGAACCTCAGAAGTTGATGTACTCCCTCCAGATCGTGGAATCCTTACGCCAGCGTGGATCTCGCTCCCACTTAGTTCAACCGAAAGAAAGCGATGTGAGAAGCATGTCTTTTCGGGGATTCCAGCCGTGGCTTTTCAATGACGTTGGCAGTCTTGCAGCACTAAGTTGTAATTAATTGTTAGTGTTGTTGCCGTGACCCAGACAACACTCATATATTATCCGCACACATACATATACATTCCGAGGGCGCCGCCATCCAGTCACCGAGGTACATGTGTTTTGTGACCTTTGCAGACTCTGCCTTCAGCTTGCCACACAACAGCACAGGATTGTGTAGGTTTCGCAGGAGATTGCGCAAGTATGCCTGGAATTTTTAATGACATGGCCATGAGTTGCAAACAACCCTGCAAGACACGACAGCTAGTGCACCGAGAGATGAACACGAAAAATAGTAAACGGAATCGGAATACAAATTCTTGTGTTCATCTTTCTGCACGCTGGTCGTCATGAATGCCTTCCAGCTTGCTCAATTAGCAATGCTTTTGCGGGGTACCTGCAAGAACAGACGTGGGCACATATTTGTAGCTTCTCTAGTTGCCTATGCTCTCCTTTACTTGATGTTCTTGCAAAGAATGACGTCCATGGCGGTACATCATACGGACAGTTGCCACTAATAGTGTGTAATTATAGCCGCAGTAGGCACAGATGCTGGTCAGCACTTAGCAGGACAGCCTTCTTAAATTGGTGTCATCACGTTTAGTAGACGTTCTGTTATCTCTAGAGTATGTTCGCTTTGTTAGTGGCCGAAACATACTTACAGGTAGCAGATATTTCAGTGCATTTTAATGAAATATTTCTTGGTGCAACTATTAGCGGATTTGAAGGGATGCATCGTGGATTCAAGCATGTTTTGAGCACTTTGTTAGTGGTATGTTCATAGTTAGTGGTGCTGCCTGTCTTTAATTATGTGGAGATATGATTAAATGATAGGTTATAAAACCCCTTTGACACTTTTTATTCTTTGAAACAAAGTATTCTCAAAAGATATTCAGTGAGCACTCTGCTATTAACATAGACAAATGTCCTGGATGCCTTTCAGTGGCATTGCTATCATAACACTACATACTACTTGCAGGCCCTAAAATTGTCTGTTTACTCTATTTGATCTTCTCTTTCATTGTCATTTTTTTTTGCAGATTGTTGTGAAGCTTTAGCAGGTTTTAACTGATCTTGAGTTTAAATTTAAGTAAAGGAGTTAAGTAGAAAGTCGTAAGGAGAAACAGCAACGCTGTGTTACATTCTCTTCAGGTGGACTTGCATTCCCAAAACAATGGGCCATGCTGCTCTACTACCAATGAGATCGGAGACGATGCGAAAGACATGGGATTTTCGGTTCCCTTGGGCCCAACGTGGGCAGAGAAGGTGATGTGCTTGATCTTAGTGGAGATTGTGTTTTCCTGTGGGAGCAGTTAGTGTGCGTGCACATGTGCATGTGTGTATGTATGTGTATGTATCCACATGTGTGCATTAGATAGCGATTTCTTTTCTTTCGTTGAATTTCAGCCTCTTTGTTTCTTGTTCTTTGTTTCAGCTTTGTTCAGCTGCTCTCTCTTGCTTTTCATATAGGGCTAACATGAAACACACACAAAAAAAGGAAATAATGATGATGGAGGGATTGCATCTAGTTTGGTATTATTTCGAGTAATTTCTGTGGCTGATATCATCCACATTGTGTGCTGCAGCAAAGCCATTATTGTGACTATAACCGCCAAGAAATGTCAACATAAATGCCAAAAGTATCACTGAAAATGTCAATGCCATAAATGGAACATTTAATTATGTCTGTTGTGATCCGAGATTGAACAAAAAGTCATGGTAGGCTGAAAATAGGAGCAGATGTGAGAGTTGATGAGGGTGATGTGCATGCAACGCAATAAGCGTTAGGTCTACCATGGGAAATTATCAGAGTTTCGTTAATTGCTCGCCTGAGCAACTGCATGGTACTTAAAGGGGTTTAGGAAACGAACATGGTGTGGGGAGGGGTGTCTAAATGCACCAGCAGCTTACTGAAACCTGACAGAGCAGTTGTTTATTTTTCAATTTACTAATCTAGGCTGCTGAGCTGGATGTTTCAGGGCTCAAGCTTCAGAATAGCACGAAATAAGACTTGAGCAAAAAGGATAGGACTATCTGTGCCTTATGTTGCGCTGTTCTTAAGCGTCACATTTAAGGCCACATGAGGAGCTTTTATGCTCCTGGATGTTCACAGTATCGTTTTAGCTTATCAGAGCATAGTTACCACCGGTACTGACAGATAAAATCTACATGATATACTAACTCCCTTTTGTGCAACGTGTTAAGGAGCTTGGATGTAAGCCCATTTTGTATTACCTGTTTAGTCTGCAGCTGACTGAAAGTGCGACACCCATTCGTTTTCAGTTCGTGGAGTGTGGTGGCCTGCGGCATCTCTTTGACATCTTCACTTCGGGAGTGCTTCATCCTCACGAAGGCGAGGAGTGGAACGAAGTAAGTAACCCTGCTTATGTACTTGTTTGCTGAAAGCGCATTTTGGACATAGTACCACGGTTACCTAACTTCCATACAGCTGGCTGCTCAGTTGTCATGGGCCTCAACAGTACCTTCCTGCTTTTGCTGCTCACATGTGCAACACAAAATGTACTGCTCATTAAATAAGAACATCATTCCTCAGAAATACATAAGAAAGCTCCACTTCAACTGATTCCCAGACCACGTGAGGTCCATGTAATTTTGGGGGTTGGGCAGGTATTCGTAATAAAGAAATCAGAGAGCTTCCTAGGTAATCGTCAACAGATAGCTTATTACTAGTGCATAACTTAAGTAGGAATCAGCAAAACAAAAAAGAAACACTAGAGGGGAAGTGTCGAATCACACAAAATGTTTTCTTTTTTTTCTCCCCCCCCCCTTCCCCCCCCGAATGTGTGCAGTGGGCAGAAGACTGCCTTGCCTGCCTGCTGAGGGTTCTGTACCAGCTGAGTGTTGAAGGTGGAGGCATGGACATGACGTCCGATGCCTGCCCAGACACTCTGTCTGTCGATGCCATCTTGGAACAGCCACGAAAGAAGGCCAAGCGTCAACGGCGTGCCAATCCAGATCGACTGTTTGTGCCAAGGCTAGGGCAGGTTAGTTCTTCAGCACTTGTGCATAATGCCAGTTGTCACTTGTATACAAGCCTCTGTTGGTTTTAGGACGACTGCGGGAAAACCAAGGAAAGGTTGTTAGAAAAATTAAAGGTATAATTTAGTGTGTGCTGTTTAAAAAAGAGCTAACTGCGTAAGTTGTGTGGTAAAAGATTGCTGAGCCGACCCCTGTTAATCACGAAAATCAAGCGATTTAGTCTGGTCCTGGCAAATGTATGCACTATTCTGTGGCACCAGGTCTTTGTTAAGAGTTCGTTGCACAGCAGTTAGATCAGACAGTTTAGTTTTCTTTAATTTTGGAAGGATTTGTCACAAGATATTATAAGGAATATAAAAGAAAAATCAAATCAAAGCTTCTGCCTCTGCACCTGTGGTGTGACGGTTGACAAGGTCGCAGAGACATTGCTTCAGTCCCTGCACAATGTAGGTCAGACGGTTGGTGCATTACAAATGGGATGGTGGTGCTTGACTCAGCCAGCAGTGGTCCTAGCCCTCTCATGACCTCCACTTACACCACTCCAAAGTGCACAGCAAGGACGCTTACGCCCTCTGAACACAGCGTAAAGCACTAACCAGCGGCTGCAGCGGTCACGGAAGTAAAACAGTGGAATGCGTGTCACCGTGATCATCACTGGATAAACACCTTTGGATGCCACATCCGCAGCTCTACGTGCAAAATTTATGTCATTGTATCACAACTCCTAAAAGAAGTGACCATGATTAATGACATGCAGGACATTCCTGATTATACCTCTACTTTAAGATTGCTTCAGGCGCTTCAGAACGAAGCCTGTAAAGATGCTGCCTTCTGTAGATGTTGGTGGCATCAGTAAGGGATCATGCACAGGCTTCTATTCTTTTGTACTACTAGTAGTTGTAGTATTAGTAGCCCCAGTAGTAATATAAGTGGTAGTACTAGTAGCAGCAGTACTACGAGTTGATAGTACAGTCAAACTTTAGTACAATGATGTTGCATGTAATGACAAAATACCTGTTTATCCAAAATTTGCTATAATGTTTATTACATTTTAGACGTCAATGAGAAAAAGTCGAGGCATACTTTGTTATATCTGATAATTGGTTATATCTGTGCTTATTGTATTTAGGTCAATATTGTGGGCCAGATGTGGGGTTCTCCTCCGTTACTCTTGGGACAAAGGAACGACAACACAGTAGTGCAAACAATCACAAGTGCATTTATTGCACCTTTTATAGATCAATGCCTGCTAGCCGAGTTGCTATCCACAAAGCATGCCGATGGGCACGTGACAAATCTAGAAGTACGACTCACCGCGACCGGAAGCTAGCCAATATGTTCGCCCCATGCTGGATCCCAACGCCTGGTCGTTTGTGTGTTCGGTCACGCCAACGGTGGTGCGTTTGAAGGCGGCCACGCGAGGCGGTCTCGCAGAAGCATGGGTCGGCGCGCACGCGGGAGACGTCCACGCCGTGCGCCGACCCGCCTGGAAAGAGGGTCGCTGCACGCGCGCACGGCACGTTCGTGCTGCTTGCTGTCTCGAACCCAAGAGAGAGCGCCTTGTCTCTCCCGCACCCAAGTAACCCCGCAGCAGCGCAACACTAGCGCCATCTCTCGGACTGCGCTTCAACCACATCGATCGCGCGGACGTCACGCAGGCCACGCGGCGAAGCGGGAGTACAGGAGACGTGCTATGCGGGAAAATCATCAGGGGACGCGCAAGAGTCGCGCATCCCCACAATATCAAACAATACCAAAAAGAACATCATTGTTGTATCTGGACTGCCGTTAAAAAAAAAAAATACTGGCGCACGTACCTTTGTAGTGCCAAACTCCGCTTTGTCACTTGCGCTAAAGAATAAACATTGGAGAAAGAGGGCAGTGAAAAAGTGTTTATGCCTCTAAACAGCATGTCAAGTGTAAGGCGTGCTGAAATAGTCACCAATCTGCACTTGCTTTATATGGGCGTTTTTTTTCCCATAGCCCTAATGCACAAGGCGATACTCTTGAGTTGACTCAGCGTTATAATTGATATGTGGTTATATGTGGTATCATTATAAGTGGACTGCACTGTAGTTGTTTAGCTGTTGCCATCATCATTGTAATTGTTTCGCATGTGAATTATCTTCAGCAGGTGTCCGTCTCGCTTAATGTGGAACAGCATTTTCTTCCCACATCTGTTTTTTTTCTACTTGATAAGCAGAACCTCGCACCCTCAGCTTATCTGTGCTCTTTATGATTACAGGTGCTACTTCAGATGCTGTCGAGTGCCGAATCCCTGAGCCTCATTCGACTCCTCCAGGGTGCGCTAGGAGAAGGCGCTCTCCTACGAGATCCTCACGAACTACGCACTGGATTCTGGGGTAGGCCTCAGGTGAGTTGGACAATATTGTCCTTGCCTTCCGACATAACCCAACCAATACAGTGAAAGCTCACTTGATGAGTAGACATCGACGGACAAACTTCAGGGCTAGGTAAGCCAGAAAAGACGCAGCAGTCAGGCGGTCAGGTGTCAATGCCAATTTCTGCCGCAGCTTGCCATGATGTCAAGGAGTCTGATAGCTCGACTTCGTCTCTCTCTATTTGATAATCGGTAAAGAAGGATTATGCTACATTATGAAGAAACCAAAGAGCTACCAAAAGCGCGCTTACACAGGAATTGGGGCAGGGCTAATAAGTTGTAGCTACCTAGAAATAAAAGGAGTAATGCTCGGTAACAGTGAAGTTTTTTTAAAAAATAATGATGACTGTAGACGTGAAGGCAAAGTAATAAACGGGGCTTGTCACTGCTAACTATCGTGGGTGAACAAGTTGAGGTAATCTTCTTTGCAACATTCGTTCTAGAAAACGTCACAAATTGACGAATTGCCGCAGGTGGTGCAGTGCGTCATGCGCCTCCTGGCGTCGTGGGCTCACTCTCGACCTCCGCCGCCGGGCCCACCCCTGCTGCTCCAGCCACCATCTGGCCAAGGCTTGGACAATTGGCTGCGGCGCCTCGTGCTGGACGATCCCGACGTGCGTACACCTGGGTTCTACTGTCATCTGTGAACCTGTAGACTGTTCCGACTTGTGCGACTTGCCTGATTTCATTGTTATAGTGTCATCTATTTATCAGCTTCACCACCTATTTATCAGCTTCACACTCGTAGGGCTGAGTTGCATCTTTCACCGTTTTGGCCATTCATTTTGGCAATATGGGTTTGTGGCTGCCCTCACATTTATTTACAAAGGCTTGTCCTGCGATAGGAACATTATCTCTTTTCATTCTCGTGTATATTTTTGTCCTTGCACAATTGTGCAGGAATATGTTGGCACACCCTTCAAAGATGGCGGTGCACCATTGCGGTTGATACATGCCACTACTAAGTGAAGGTGGTCTACAGACAGCAAAGAGGAGTCCATCAGGCAGTTTCAACCCCCAAACGTGTGCTGGCCTGTAATCATCCGGAAGATATAACCGTACAACATGGTCAGGGCTCTGTCAAATTTTTGGGCTTGTAAAAGTACTTGTGTAAGTAGAGGATAGGGCGGCTGCTGGAGAGGTGTAATGGGTAAAGCCCCTCAATCTCCCAAAGTAGCGCCATTCACTTCCCTCCTCCTCCGCTCGGCGCGGCCTCGACGGTGGCGCCGCTGGTGGTGGACCTGCCGTAGCAGACGACGGCTAACACGCTACGGGAGGAAATCCGCGGAAAAGTTCATTCGAGTCCTGCGGAGCAGTTTTTTCAATCTAGATCTTGCTTTGTCAGTCGGTAACTGGCCTTAAGAATGTCGTGTCGGATTTGCGGAAGAAATAGAGAAAAGCACCATTATTCAAGGCGTATTTGAGGCGTAAAGCGCGCGCACGTTGAAAGTTCGTGTTGCTGAAACACGACACAAGCACGCGGTGTGCTCAGACACGCGAGTAATTACCAGAGTTTCAGGTTTTGACAGCGCGAAAGTATGTGCACGTGGTTTCGTAGGTTAATTTACGTACCTGCAGGATGCTTTTGTTCGGCTGGCGCGTGAGAGATTCCGACTGTCTGCGGTCGGCAATGCCTGGCAGCAGGGCCGTTTCTGTTCCGCGCCTTTTACAGATGTACGTAGCTCATGCACAGGTTGTGGTGGCCATGAGCAACGTTTTCACACATAGGCGGTATAGATAATTTTAACAACCTACCAGCATATGAAATCGTTATTTATTTATTACAGTGCAAATGGTTAGAATTTGATAGAAAAGAAAGAAGGAACTTGATGGGACAACTGGAAAGAGGTTCAGAAAATAATTATCCCCCTCCCTCATTGGCACCAGCAACACTTTTGTTGAAGTGCTAATTTTATCTCTCTATACTACGTGCGTCTGTATTCTTTTGCATTGTAAGTTTTCACAAGGAAGCAGTGTTGCGTTAACTGGAACAGTCAAGGCACACAAGACAGAAGAAAAGTTGATTCTTGGGTTTTACATCCCAACACCACGATCTCATAAGGCACGCCATAATGGGGGCTCTGGATTAATTTTTTTTGCAGCTGGGGTTCTTTAACGCACCCCCAATGCACTGGACACGGGCCCGTTTTGACACGGGCGTCAAAAGAAGAGGTTGGAGGAGCCGTGTCACTTCACAAAGCCGCGCGTTCTTTGCCACTTGCTCGAAGTCAGCCCGCCCGATCTTGTGAATCCACACTTTTCTTCGTTTTGCGTTGCACCCGGCGGATGGTAAAACAAAAAGCTTTTTGCCGTCACTGGGTCTGTTGTGGCAACCGTAGGCGCAGCAGCACGGCATTGCAATTAAGCACTCGGCCCTAACACATTGTATAAAACTACCGCGCTCCTTCAAACCGCCTGCCGTACTTCGACGCGCAGGCCCAAGAATGGGGGTCGCAGCGCGCTGGAAAGAAAAGATATACAAAAGCGCGGCGCCTGCTCTGCGCCGGAAAGAAAAAAATATACAAAAGCGCGGGGCCCGCTTTCACGTGACACAGATTGGCCAATGGGGGAGCGGAGGAGGCTGGGGCGACAGGAGGAGTGGAGGAGGAAGCGCCTGGGTGAGCGGGGTGGCGGAAAGATCTAAGAATGGCGCTACTTTTGGAAAATTGAGGGGCTTTAGTAATGGGTAGGGTCGCGGAGCATGGATAGCGCAGCATAGCCAAAACACACTTATTCAAACATGCACGCGTATTGTTGCATACATCTGCTCAGAATGCTCAGAAACATGGCATGTGCGTTGGACTACTTGTGCTGTGTTTCTGAGCATTTTAGGATGTCATCGCATGGTTTTTGGGGGGTGGCCACTTTACAATGCAGTACAACTAGTTCCAGCTGTGGCTGACGCATTTTGATGAGGGTGAAATGCAAAAACGCCTGTACAGTCGCCGACCGTTTATTCGGACCTCACGGGGACTGCGGAAATGTCCGAATAAACAGGTGTCCGAAAAAGCAGATTATGAAAAAAAAATGAAATCCTTTATATCCACACACTTATTCGGGCTCGGCAGTAAGCTTGAAGAAATCGCGAATGCGCCGTTGCACGCTGTTCCGTTTACACGCAATTAGATAAGCCTGAATCTCGGAGAGGGTCGTACGGTCACTATAGGCGGCTGAAAGCACAGTCACTGCTTGTGCACGCTCCGCATGCGACGGCAGCGTAGCACATGGTGCGTCAACTTCCGACTCGGTCATCGTCCGGCGGTGCAGCAGAAACCTGACGAATGATCTCGCCGTCGTCGAGTTCTGCGCATGTCAGTACAGCAGTGTCAGCACCTGCGAAACTGTCAATGAGACGGTGTCCGGAATCACAATGCAACCACTGCGCAAGTCTCGGCAGAACATTTTCCGCATCGGTAGGGAGCACATCGGAAGGCGACAAATCTTAGGCCTCCCGGCACCCGCTGGCCGGCATTCCCCAGCGCAGTGTGCGCGGGCACTGTCGGCGCCATTAGACACTTGACAAGGTGTTTCCGTATACCGCGTTGGATCACCGAAACCTCGACACAGCACACAATGCAAACACCACCGTGCCGACACCAGTCACACAAGCGAAAAAAAAAAAAAAACGTTGCGAAAAAACGCGGCATGCTCGCAGCGTCGTGCGCGAAGAAACAAATCAGCTGCTGGATTGTCTTGACATGGCTTACTAAGCTGAAACCGGAACTGCTGCAGAGCCACTCTATCGAACTGGGCATAACCGATGATGATGAGCGGGGATTTCCAGTAGCGCCACTTCGTGGGGCAGCAAGGAAGCTCCGTTCAAAACAAAAATGGCGTTCAGCAAGTCAAACCATGCACCGGTCAGAGTCGGTGCATGGTGCTCTCGACCGAGTTGGCTCAAGGAGTGTCCGAAAAATCAGACGAGAGGTTGCAAGGTGTCCGAACTTTCGGCAGTTGTTATACATTATGGTCTATGGGGAGAATGGCGGTGCCGCGAAGCTTACCGAATAATCGGGCATGTCCGAATTTTTGGAGTCCGGAAAATCGGTCGGCGACTGTATACCGTGACCCCAGGTAGTCAAAATTAATCCCGAGTCCCCACTGCGGCCTCCTAGTCATGTGATTTTGGCACATAAAACCGCACAATTTAATTTAATTAATTAAAATCCGTTGCAGAAGCAGCGTCCTTCCTGTCCTGTCCTTTCATTGTTCTATGGTGTTTCTTTTTTCCCATGTCGAAGCTTTCTGTGTTAATGATGCTGTGGGTTTGGTGCCTTCTGGCTCGTTTTCTCTTTCCAAATCTTTACTTTCACTGCATCTTACAACCTAACACGAGTGTTCATAGAGTTCAACAGTCTGTTTGCTGATTGTTGACCTGCTTTGCAAGCTGAGCACTCCAGACGAGCGAGGAAGTGCTGACGCGTGTTGTGCTGGCGTTCCTCTGCAGCCCGCTGTGCGACGGGAGGCCTGCACCGGCCTGTACCGTCTCTGCCTTGGCGTGGACGCCGATGGCCGCGGAGGCCAGACCTACATTGGTCCCCTGCTGGCCAGCCTCCTGGACTTCCTGTCTGCCGCACAGAGCATGCAGCCCTTGCATCACGATGTGAGCTGGCGGTCTCTTAGAATCGTTTGCAAAACCTAATGTTGATATCTAAAGTCTGAGCGTCTCTGTGTGGGTTGTAAAGCGTGCCTTAGTTGAAGACTTAGCACTGTAGAACCCCGCTGATGTGTTCCTTGTTGAGTTTTTTTTTTTTTTTTTTTTTTCTGGCTGTTAAGTGGCCTGTTTTCACAGTCCCGCCCAACTGACTCTCGAGCATAAGGTTCTCAGTCGATAGGTCGCCATTTTGTCCTGTTTTTTTTTTTTTTTTTTGCATCTTGCATTGCATTTAAACTTGGCAATTGGCGAAATGCGAAAACACCCGTGTACTTAGATTTAGGTGCACGTTAAAGAACCCCAGGTGGTCAAAATTTCCGGAGTCCCCCACTACGGCGTGCCTCATAATCAGAAAGTGGTTTTGGCACGTAAAACCCCATATATTATTATTAACCAAACGGAAAGATTCTTGCGGGACAGTACTGCAAAGTGCGCAACAGGTATGTGGTTGGCTCACGCACACCACCATCCCACAGCCAGAGAGGAGGAAGCAAGCTTCTATGATGCCTGTTTTATTCACATCGTCAGGCGGCGCTAGCATCAGAACACGCACCGTCTCTCATCATAGCTGCCAGCTACGACTATCATTATGGCGTCGCTAACTGGCCACTCGCTGCTAGGCTAGGAAGTGTGTTGGTAGCAGTGAAGCTGAAAGACAAATGGCAAAGAAAATGCAGGCACATTGATTTTTATAATGTCTTTTAATACCTTGAAGGGTAAGCTTGAGGAAATAAACAATTTCAACTTAATACCACTCTGCTTTCATTTTTTTCGTTGTAATTTCCCGAATGTTATTTTTCCATGGCTCTGTAACATGTTCTTTTGTGCCCTACCTGGAAAAATGCATCAGCGTGGTTCTGCTGTATTTATTTCGACTCCTTCTGTGACGTGCACCTAGGTCTTAGTATTGTAGTGTTTTCGTGTTCCAAACACTTGAGAAAGCAGTCAGAATTTAAATCTGCAACTTCGTGTTCAGCAGCGTATGCATGCGAAGGTAACGGGGCATGCGAAGTAACAGGCTTACGGGGCGAAGGTAACGGGTGTTTCGGTGCTGAATTTAGCGCAACGATTTAACAACAGGCTTCTCAGTTGAGTGAAGTAACTCCTTGGTCCCATCGATTTCGTTAAATTGTATGTGATAACCTAAAGTCTGTGTTGCTCCTTTTTTTTAAAGGAGGGTGAAAAAGAACCGTACGGACCTGGTTGCCGAGACTACTTCTTTTTGGTGTGCCAACTCGTAGACAACTTGGAAGACGATGTGTCACCCGACCAGGTAAATTTTTTTAAACATTGCTTTCAAATTTTAATGTTGAATGCAGTGTGACAACTAAAATGCTGGTGTGTGCACAAGCATCAACATGACCTGCGCTGCTTTCTGCAGAAACCTATTGTCGACTTGGACAGCTTGGCGTCTCGTGTCGCTGAAGCCATCTTCAACAGAGACGTACGAGAAGGGGCTCTGCAGAGTTCTCAAGATGACGATGGCTTGTACGGCCTGCTTTCTCTGGCCACAGCTGTTGCCAAGCACAATCCTCCGTTCAAGTTCAGCAAACAGGGCCAGGTGGGTGGACGGCATGGCTCAGTTCTTTAGTCTTTAGCATTTTTTTCCTCATTCCTTTGTCTTGCCTTTGCCTCGAAGGTATACTGAAGCTCATTGTTATCAAGTCGTTGTGGTGTCGAAGAACCTGTCAGTGCAAAAACTTTGTCACGAATCTAACTGTTTATTGGGTGAACATAAGACCAGAAAAACAAGCAATGCTCAAAGCACAGCGGTATCGGTGTGCACACTCATTGAAATTTAACTCGTGGGTCAAGTCTGTCCACTATTTATACGTGTTGCGCAGTAAATTCTAGAGTAATCAACGGTGCTCGAGTACGTATTTGTGCAGAGCACACATTCTCATTTGACAAGGCCCTTTTGATACAAAATCGGCAAGGACATCCAAGAAATTTCGGACAAAGCGGCCCCCTTGTCTTGTTCTGAGGGATAAAGTGATCGACCAGTGAAGCATTGTTCACTGGCAAAAAGTGCGCAAGACATTATTGATGGCACATTCGACTAGTCATTTCCAAGTGCCCCTGGGAAGAGTTCAAAGGTCGTTCAACAGAGTAGCTAAAATTTGACGTGGCAATAGCTATGCTCATTCTACTCTCAGAAACTCCGTCTCAGAAACTTTGAGCCTAGAAAGACTTAGTTCTAACCTTCCAAGTTCTCAGACTGCGGAGAAATTTTGTGCTGGTATAAATGTGGATCAATTTGAATGATCTGAAAATATCCTTGTATTAGCGTGAGTTTTCAGAAGCATGGTTTCTGCTATGCAGTGTACTAAATGGTTACAGAGGTAAAACACTAAGCATGCTTCATTAGGACAAGGAAACTGTCAGTGTTATTCAGCCAAGTATTTAGTCCGGGATTTATACTTTCCCAGCTTGACATCAGCCTCTGGTCATTGTCAGTAAGCCTCAGTGACTGCTCGGCAATGCTGATCAAGAATCGCTCATAAGTGCTGATTAATTGACCAGTGTTGTACACACGGGAGCAATAGTTAGGAGACCATAGCACTGGCAGAAAAATTGTGCCACAGCGGTTCAGCGTGGAATTCCATCTGTGCATTGCAATTGTTGAACATGCAGGCGTTGCCTGTACCACTTCATTTCCAGCTCTGCACCTAAGCTGTGAAAAAGTAACATTTTTTGTGACGCATTTGAGCCTTGTTATAAGAAGCACGATTATAACAAGGCAAACCTCAAATGTTTCTCGCTAATCTCAGCCTATAATAAACATTGGATACAACAGTCATTTTCATGTCCGAGGCGACTTCGTTATAACAATGTTTGACTGTATCTGTGGTCTGCAGACTTTTGCTAGTGACTGTACGTAGCTTATCTGTTGTAAGCCTTCTGCCATGCCTACCGGTGACCACGCTCTGCCCCCGTGTCATTTCAGGAATTTGCCCTGGGCATAATGGGCTGCCTGTTCACTGTGAGCAACCAGAGCAGCCAGAGGCGCCTGCTTCCAAAGTGCAAGTCATCCGGGGTGCGGGCCGCGGCTTATGACCTGCTCTTGGAACTAGTCCGGGGCTCCGAGGACAACTTCCGGCTCATCCACGCCCGCCTGCTCCAGCAACACTGCCCGAGTGAGTAACGTGCATTGACAGGCCCTGTGCTTCCTGTACAGAGCTTGACGCCACATTGCGAGTGTGCTGTTTTTTTTTTTTTTGGTAAGGTTGTTTTTTGGTGGCAGAGTTGTGCTGTCATTTAACTTGTTTAATAGCTCAATGTAAACCTGTCATAACTGCTTGAACAAGTTTTCTCATTAACTGGCCAGGCCTGGCTGCTGTTAGCTTTTTTTGGGTGTATTTAGTTGTTGAATATACCGTAGGTGATACTCTCATTAAGAAAAAAAGAACTCTTGCCACAAGGACATTCAGAATCGGGTGGGGACAGAAGTTTCTCTTGAAGGTTCAAGTGGGGCATTTTGGCGGGACGTTTTGACATGCACACTTGGCGCGAATCACTCAATGCATGTCGGGGTGGGCCTGAATTGCCAGACTCTTGCTGGTGTTTTCCTACTTATGTAATGTGTTAAGGTGGCGACAGGAAACTGAAACGAAATCGAGCTTGTGGGCAATTCCTTAATACAATGTCTGTGATGCTGCCAGAGCAAAACATGATGCTCATGACGAAAGATGCTTTCCTGGAACATATGAACTGGTAAAAAGGAAGGGTAACTGTATTGGGTCATCTTTTGTCTTCTCAATCGCGAACATTGGCACTAGAAAATTGTAAGTAACGGGGTCATATCACAATGAGGTTCTACTGTAGTTTGGGAATCCATGTATGTAGGCATGAATGTCCTCTTCTGAACAAAAGCAGCCAACCAAGGGTTCCTTGTTAAAGCCAATGTTCTTCTCTGCCTATGAGCGTAACTTGAATCTCTTATCTTACAAGACAAGTCAAGGGAGCGCCATATTTCTGGCTCTGTTATCCTATGAGAACGCGACTGAAGGCAACCGAAAGCATGCATGTCTGTTATCTTACCTAACAACCATTTGAAACGACTGTGCATCTCTTGGGCCTGCTTATCTTACTAGACAATCAAAAGGCTGCCATGTGTCTCTCCCACTTTGATGCCACATTGTGTGCCTCCTGTTTACAGAGTCGCACAGCCCCTATCCCTGGGACTACTGGCCTCATGAAGATGGCCGCTCCGAGTGCGGCTATGTGGGCCTGACCAACCTTGGGGCCACCTGCTACCTCGCTTCTTGCATGCAGCACCTGTTCATGCTGCCTCAAGCGCGTGCTTCTATCCTCTCGGCACAGGTGAGCATTGTGAAGTCAGCATAATTTTTCCTGGCGCGTGTCTTCATAGTGTGTCTTCGTTTGACCTGCACCGACAACGTCGGACTTTGCCAGTGTGTTGACAGCACTGATTTCACCATTATGCATAAAGGAAACTTGTTTGATACCATTGCCTTCCTTTTTTCTCTTTCTTATTCTACAGTTGCAGTCACACTTGCATTTCTTTTTAGCATGGATCATGTTACGTTGTCATTCTGCATTCAAGTTTTTGTCACGCAATATGTGCATCGCACATGCATTTAGCCCATTGCAGTGAAATTTGCTTCTATTTTTCTTTTCAGACGATTGCTGAGGGAAAGCACGGCCAGACACTAAGGGAACTGCAGCGAATGTTTGCATATCTCCTGGTGAGTTCAAAAACACTGTTTTTTTCCCGTACAGTTCACATGCATTTTTTTTACTAGAGAATGACTGTGTTGGCGTATCTCAGTTGCGCCATGACAGGTAGCCGTGCCACTCCCTGTGTAAGAATCTTCGATAAAAAATACACTAATTGTTATTGTGGTTTGGTAAGGTTCCAAAATCTAACAGTTCAAAATCAGCGCCTGCGTACGTCAATTGCGAGTCTTCACTGTGCTGTTTATTTGTGCCACAAATATTCAGTTTTCATAAACAGTACACCAGCTATCCCATGAACAAATTCTTTTGAACTCGATGTTATAGTTGGCAGCCCCCTTTCAAATAGAATGGAACGTTGTTCAAATAGAATGGGATGTTGATAATGCTCCCATTGTCACTTGTTATAAATCTGTACTGATAAACTCATGCTTTGCGTGTACACTTTTTAGGAAAGTGAACGAAAAGCCTACAATCCACGAAGTTTCTGCAAGGCATACACAATGGACCATCAACCCCTCAACACTGGGGAACAGAAAGACATGGTGGAGTTCTTCACAGACCTGATCAGCAAGCTGGAAGAGATGACACCGCAGTTGGTACGTGACAGAGTGTTTCTGTTCTCCTTGAAAGGCCAGCTGAAATGAAATTTCGGACCACTGAGAAAGCCTAGTTCCTAATATTGCAGGTATAGAGCAGGCTTTTATTGAAAAGTTTTTTTGTCGGTGATAAAAGTGGATGCATCATGAAAAGCTTGCAAGAATAGGCATTTTTGATACCAAAACATATAAAAAGAAAACCATGGCTGGTGTTTCTTTCATAAGAATCGGTAGAACACAAAAGTGAAACGTGTCTTCACGGAAGCTGTTGCATGTTTGCTTCGTCAACACACGGGCTGCTGCAGCGAAAGGCACCCAATTTGTGGGCCGGCGACCGTGTTGCAGGTTTGCTTGGCGCGCAGCGTCCTGTTGGCGAGTGGCGTCACCGCTCGCCAACAGGGCGTACGCTGTGTTTGCTGCACAGCATGCGCCGCGAATGTATGAAGGTGTTCTGCTTCACGCTGACATGTCTCTCGCCGGACCAAAGCAAGATTCACTCATCAAAGTCGTTTCCTTTCCGCACTGTTTACCATAGCAGTTTTACAGCGAAGCTGTTAAGGGCTAGTTTCCGCACTATCGCGTCCGCGTGTAGAAAAAAACTGTCGTCATCAGCAATGGCTTGAGCGTCATCGTTGTCTTCCACAGCTGGTTCCGTTGCCGCTCATCATTCCAACATAGAATTTCACTTCTCTTCCGTCATCGTAATGGGGAGGCTGCGTTTACAGCGGTATGAGCCATTGCTTAAGGGGGGATGAGGGTCTTGAAAACTTTTTTTTTTATTTCTTAACATATCTTCTTGAAAATTGGCATGTAGATATATCTTTGAATGCTGATCCCAAATATATATTCAGATTTTATAGACCTCATCTACAAATGAAGATATTGCAAAATAATTTATCCCACATAGGTCTTTTCTTACGGGCCATTATGATAATTTCTTAATTAAAAAAACTAGTTTCAAAGAATAGCTGTCATTTCCAAGGGCCCACTGCACATCCTAAAGCTAAAGAAATTTTTAAAAAGTGATCATATAGGTCATGAATGAATAACAAAGTATGAAGAAAAAAACAATGTGGGAGTAATTAGCTTACATCTGACCTAATTGCTAGTCTATTGGGTTTAATGAAAAATGGAAAGCTTTAGGATGTAGTTGAGGTTTTACTGAAAAAAATGATACCTAATTCAATAAAATCAGTTGATGCAAACATTATGAAAAGTTCTGTTAGGCAAAGGCATTTGATCAAAAAAGCAAAGCTGAGAAAATTGCATTCAAAGTTTTGCTTACTCTGCCACTTTTGTTTACCTATCACATGGAAAACTTTAATGCTTTAGCATGCAGCCCAGTCATTACTGAACACAATAACACCAAACTCACAGAAATCTGTTCATGTAAAGATTGTGAAAACCTCTGTATTGCATTGGCACTTGACAAAAAAAAAAAAAAAAGCTCAGAAAGTCGTCTTCACTTGCTGCGCCGACGTTCATTAGCTCGAACTTGCGGGAAGTCGCGGACTCCTTCGCCAATGAAGTTTTAATGTAGTCTGCGTACTTTTCACGCCCCGCGCACTCCGCGCAAAACACCGTGTCGAAGCGTTGAGCACGCGAGCTCGGTTCAGCCACGTCCGTCGTCACTGTAGCGGTGTGCGGAAACGCCGAAGTCGACGTTAGGCTTAGGTCAGCCGGCTCGCCCGCTTCCGACGACACGGAATCCGAAGCGACTTGCAGCGTCTCAAAAGTTAGCATTTTCGACGGGCTTAGTCCAGGCGCATCCACCGGCACTGCAGAGACTTGCAATAACACCGAAGTTGACACCGATCGGCACTGCCCAGCCGCGTCCACCGGCGAAGCTGTTGTTGGCGAGCTCAGTCCAGCCGCATCTAACAAGGGCACAGCAGCTTGCGGCATCACCGAAGCTGTAGTTCTCGACGATGTAGCGCTACTATTTCACGCGCGCCTCTTTTTGCTGACTGCTTTTCGCGTGCTTGCTTTCAAGCGCGCGTCTCGTGCCATCGTGACACGCGGAACAAAGACACCAGGCACGCAAAAGCAAGAAATTCGTGGTTTAAAGAAGCGACTCAATAGCCAAAATATCTACAAGAACGATAAAGAAAATGGCAGAACGAAAAATACTAGGAAACAAAGAGGAATGCGAAAAATGACGTGCGCGCCGGCGAAAGCAGACGACGCGATGGAGTCGAACAACGCAGCCGCGGGGCCGCGGCAGGCGTCACGGCCAATCAGAGGGCTGCGCCTCGGGGAGGCGCCCGTTTCATCCAATCAGCGGCTGTCTCGCGACGATTTCGCGCTTGAGAACGGGTGCCTGGGGTGCCGATCGCTCCGCTGCACGAGGGTCTACTGCGTGCCGAGGGGCGCCAGAATGGAGAGCGGGAAACCAGCTTTCAAACGAGACCAAGATGGCGCCGATCGGTTCGCGTCGCGCGGAGCTACGGCAGCTTGCAAATGAGGCAAACCTTCGCGCTTGGCGTTCAATTTCGGCTCACCGACGTTTCTAAATTGCCGTTTTTTTATACTTCGAGTAGGAATTGAGCCATAATATTTTGTAGAGGCATAGTTGCGACATTAAAGACTTCAAAAACGCAATTTTTAAAAATTGCCATTTTTGACCATTTTTCGCGATTTCAAGACCCGCGTCCCCCCTTAAGGGAGTATGAATTGTCTTACGTGATGGACAGATTTAATTTTAAAGCAATTTAGTTTTGAAGAATCACAAGCTGCAATGGCATGCGGATGCTGCTAACCACGTCACTGAGCAAACTCAAGACATCGAACGCAAGTGACAACGGTGAACTGCGAGCATACCATCACTGACAATGTTCTCTCCGTTTCAGCCGAACGTGTGTTTAACCTCATTAAGAAACACAGGTGTAACCAATAATTGAGAAAGACTTTAATGAACCATTTGGATTAACCCAGTGATAAACACCGGGGCCACACGTTTCAGCTTTGCTTGTTAACCATCTGTACAGAGTGCTTGGGCGGTAAATTTTTTTCTTAGTTGGTGCCATCATAAGGGAAGCAGTAGGCAGTATGTAAGCGCTGGTGATGCATGAAGTTGCACTTCATAGGTGTCACAAGCTAATCGGACACGAAAGGCAAACCATATGTGGTAACTGCATTGTCACATCAGAAGTAGGCCTACACTGCCTACACCAGGCTACACCGCATTGAAGCCCCTGCTGCGCTGAGACTACCGAAGCGCTCACCGTTGGCGCTCGTTAGTGTCGTGATGCAGTACTTCACTTCACTGCTCATAGATGGCCGCGCCATCGCCGTCAAGAGAGGCCATATTTTATGCATTCACGCCGACGTCACATCCATTACAGGAAGTTGATGGTGCACCTTGGCATAATACACTTTCGTGTTAAAAAGTGCCAACACTACCAAGGTTGCCGGAAATGGCAAAGAGCACAGAATGCTTAGAACCAGTGTGGTGCTTTTGCCGCAACCTCAAAGATTGGGTGGCACTGAAGATCTCAAAGGCCAAATTTCGGGATGGGCATCATATCCGCTAACCACCAGGTTCTTGTGTCGTCTGCTAAGGTACCGTTTAGAGGCTCTTAAAAAAAATCTGAACAAAAATGTTCTGTTAGCAGCTCTGCTAACATTGCCTCAACAATATGTGCTACTCATTTATAACCAATTTATTTTAGCCAAAGCAAAACTTAGTCCCAATGGTCCTTGAAGGATCCTATGAGAATGTCACCTAGACGCTTAAATTAAGGGCACCTCTGTTTCTTGCAGAAAGAGCTGGTGAAACAACTCTTCTGTGGAGTGCTGTCCAACAACGTTGTTTCCCTGGATTGCAACCACATCAGTCGGACGTTGGAAGAGTTCTACACACTGAGGTGCCAAGTGGCCGACATGAGGAATCTTTACGTGAGTGGGGCATTCTTTTAACTTCCAATCTGTTCGACCGTGATGCGAGTGTTCTCCACGCTATTGGGATCAAAGTTTCGAACTAAGGCATCTGTTCTTAAACTGGGTGGTATCTTTCTATTTTACTGGTCTTCTGAGGTGTGCCTAGGCAGTTTGTCCTCTAGTGTGGGGTGGGGTCAGTACAACCAGACATCCCCCCTGGCTCCACTTAAGACTAAGTGTGCGCCGGCATTTTCATAGGACATGGGCAAGCACCTACTGCTCTCAATCACGTGTGCCCGGCACCTTTTTTTTTTGTTCTCAGGAGATTTCGCAGCCAGAAAACATCATACGATCGTAGTTTGGCGATGTACTGAATGTTGGTGCTGAAAGATTGTGTTTTCTGGGAATGTATTAGGTGTTAAAAAAAAAGCATGACTGTGGGTGGTCATTCTTTGTGTTCTCAACCGCGAACGTTGCCGCTGGGAAATTGTACAAAATAGGATTCTATCATCATCACTGGCGTAGCAACAGGGGGGGCCGGGGGGCCGTGGGCCCCGGGTGCAAGGGGCCAGTGGGGGGGGTGATGTCATATACGTCTGAAGACACTCGGAACTTGTTGATATCCTCGCCTTCCTCGACTACAGCCAGGAGGGGGGGGGGGGGTGACAGAAGACCTATGGGCCCCGGGTGCCAGACGACCTAGCTACGCCACTGATCATCATGGTTCTACTAGTATTTGAATAAAGGAATTGGAATTGGTCCAAGCTAAGGCCTCCTCTTTATACAGTCTAACATCAATTTATATAACTAACTTGGATATTATAGATTGTTGCATGTAACGAAGTAATCTAAAGTGTATTTCGCTAATATCGGTGTGTAAAGAATGTATCCTTTAACAAATGTCTAATATGAGGAAGGTATTTTTGGGCTGGATATGACTTCATTATAACATGGTTTCAGTATGTCACTGTCTAAACAAATCTGATATCTGCTTGCAGGAATCCATGAATGAGCTCACGGTGAAGGACACACTGGAGGGTGACAATATGTACACCTGCTCCCAGTGTGGAAAAAAAGTCCGGGCTGAAAAGAGGTGCGTGACGCTGCTTCACACGTATACACTCACAAAAACTTTTACGTTATTTAGGAGGTCACTTTGCCACACAATTATTATTCGAATGTTTTGGCATTGAGTTACCACAGTACTGTTACCATTACTAATACCGACTGCCACGAATGCATATTTGCATGGCTTACTGGGCTCTCAATATTTGCTGCAGCCGTTTGGTAAGCTTACTGGGGTGTCGGTCGAAGGTTACCGTAATTGCATAACATACTGGCAGCGCCCAGGCTACCCATATCCTGCTAACTTCTCTGCAACATGACAGCAAAAAATAAATCGTTAAGCCCTTCATTCAGTGTTATCTCTTGTTGAGGACAAAGTATGAGCAGTGTGTTGTCAATATTATAGAGATTGCTTGTTTCTTCGGATGCTGTTAGGCCTAAGAAAAGATGCCACCAAGCCGCAGAAGTGTTTTGATTTCTACCCACCATATGGGGGCACCACACCAGTTAATGTTGATTTGTCTGCGATTTGCCCAGTCCAACACATGTGCTATGTTGTAATCTCCGTCTCTCTTTTTCCTTTTTTTTTTTTTCCGTGCTTCACTTGCAGTATGTCATACCAACAAGGCCGAATTTCTACCCCAGTCTAGCCTTGACTAGCGATGTGGCTGGATTTTCTCCCTTGTGTATCCCAGCTTTGCAAGTGTCATGTTGGTAAACTATCCAAACTGTAGTGACAAATAGCCGAGAGCCCAATAAAATTCGGAACATGCGCAGTCGTGGCAGCTGGTAGCGGTAACGGCAGCATGGTGACACTAAAACGCTCAACTGTCTGCTCTGTATCGTCTGGTGCCTGCACATTTGTTGTGCCTTGCTCTTGCTCGACTCTTGACCCCATCGTTGGATGCTCACTCCTGCAGGGCCTGCATACAGCGGCTTCCGCGCATCCTCTGCTTCAACACCATGCGCTACACCTTCAACATGGTGACCATGATGAAGGAGAAAGTGAACACCCACTTCTCCTTTCCCCTGCGGCTGGACATGTCCAACTACATGGAGAGCAACCTTCTTCCCAGCCAGGCACGGCAAGGTGCGTAGGTGTGGAGGGGTTAAGGGCCAGCTGCAGCAAAATCTTGAGCCGCACAGACACGCCTAGTTTCAGATATCGTAGATGTAGAGCAGCCTCCGTACAAAAATATACATTTACATCTGACTTTGCGTAACCCTCAAGATGGATTGCCACTCGCGATATTCGCAATTGCAAGTCTCCGCAGAAGTCACTGTGATCTAAGAATGGTGTGTTACATGTCAGTTTGTGCTACCTCTTATGGTAAATTATTGTTCATAGACTGTCTATGTATCCCATTAAAGGTGTGTACTCAAAGCAAGCTTTAAAGTAATGCGTGCTACCTTTCTCCTCCCCCCCTCCCTTATTTTTTCCTGCTTTATCTGTGCTATGCTTACGCAGTTTAAAGTTCACATGGTCTCTCTCTAGCTTTGTGCTACTCTTGATTGGACGACAGCATTTTCTTTCTTGAAACTTCCGCCGTGCTGAATCCTGCAGAAGGGATTTGGCAAAATGCTCATGCATGCGTGCTACATTACACGTGGTAAAGTGTGTCGTGCATAGGCGAGGAGTTAAGCTGTTTATCTCTAACAGTGAGAAAATTTGTATCTTGCTCTTCTTTTGTTGTTTCTGCTCGCAGAAAATGGGGAGGAAAAGAAAGAAGCCCCGGAGGAAAACACTGGAAGCTATGAGTACGATCTCATAGGCGTGACCGTGCACACAGGCACGGCAGACGGCGGCCACTACTACAGCTTCATCCGAGAGCGGCAAAACCCTGGCAAGGACAAGTGGTGAGCTCTCTTAGTTCGTAGTGGAGAAGGAATACCACATAGTAAAGTTTCGAGAGTCATTTACTGGCATTTTGCATTTGAACAGAACACACTTCTTTATTTTGTATCTTTAATTGCAGCCTCAGGGGCCAGCTTATGTGGTTGCTCAATGGCTATGGTATTTTACTACAGAGCAGTGTGAGGTCATGGGTTTCGACTGTGAGCCGTCGTGTCTGCAATTGACGGGAGCGGAATGGAAAAAAATGTACTGTGTCTTTGGGTCTACGCTGAAGCACCCCACATGGCCGATGTTACTCTGGAGCCCCCTGCTATGGTGTCTCTCATACATAGGACATAGGTTTTGCATATTAAACCCTACAACCTAATATTTGCGTTTGCGTTGAATGTGTTGCAATACAATAATGTAGAGTCATCTTGTGTGGCTATTGACTGATCAAAGAAGTGCAACTTCAAAAGGCTCATTAACATTTGACACATGTGCTAGCACTGTGTTGATATCCTGTTACGAACCCTCAGTGCCATGAGCACAGGGACACATCGACTTTATTAATGGATCTCGGTACTCGTGCTATGCAGAAAGCATTGTAATTTTATGGAGTTATAAAAGATTAATCCAGCTCTTTGCAACACGTCTCTCCCAGGTTCCTGTTTAATGATGCAGAAGTCAAGCCTTTTGACCCCTCACACATTGCTGCTGAATGTTTTGGAGGAGAGATGACGGTGAGTAACATGCATCCTGTGGTTGAGAAATAAAGGCCTCAACTTTTAGAACTAAAAAAATAATACTTAAGCTGACATTGAATGTTATTAGTTTAGTCTCACTTGTGTCACAATTCTGTCAGCACATTGCAAGCGACCTCAGCTGAATCTGTCTCCAATGTTTGTCTTATTCACAGAGCAAGACCTATGACTCTGTCACAGACAAGTTCATGGATTTTTCCTTTGAGAAGGTTTGTGTGAATTTGATGCTTTTCTTGTGTTTGCTTTGTCTGTCATTGTGTGCACAACCAGCACAGTGCACCTTGTCACTATTTTGGTTTAGTATTACAATCAATAAGGCCAGCCAGAATTCATTGGTTGTAATCTTAGTTTCGCACACTAGTATTTGCAGAGCTTGCTTACAGAAAATATGAGAGTGTGAGGAATCGGGCGAACTTATGTATAGAGTTATCTTGGGTAATCAATATTTGGTGAATTGCGAAAGCTTGCGACCTTGGGCTAGATGGTTTATCTTCGAAGGCGTGGGAATGGCTCGAAAAATGAGTATGGAGGCAAGAAAGACCACTTCGAGTGCTGACTAAGTGAGTCAAAATATGCGCGAAATTCTGCTCATCTGGCCTCTCTTTTCCCTGCAATTTTACAGCTCAGCAGAATGATCAACATGCAACGCCAGTTAGCCCAACAGTCTACAGTCCATAACAACTTTGTTGCACAATGCTATAAACAAAGATAATTGTTAATTAGCACTCATGTGGTGTCTTCCTTGCCTCAACCCTTGCTTTTTTGTGCTGTTCCTATACCTCTGGAGATACCGAATACCAAACAGCCACACGAGATGCCAGCTGGTCAACTTAGGTGAACTGGTTTCTTAGTTGTTGCTTCACCAAGCTGACATTATCAAACACTGTCATATGGTGTCGAAAACTGTGAAAAAATTACTATAAGCACAAATTTTTTTCTTCTATCTTTTTCTTCGTTATTCTGTTCTTTGTTGCCGTCGTATATATATATATATATATATATATATATATATATATATATATATATATATATATATATATATATATATAAAAAGACTAAAGGACTGCATTTGACAAGGCGTTGTTTTAAATTGCAGACGAACAGCGCCTACATGTTGTTCTATGAACGGTGTTCATCAGAAAAGCCAGACAGTAAAAAATCTGCTGCACAGACTGCATCCGAAAAGCCTGTCGAAACATCTCTGGAAGCAAAGCCAGAGATGACATTGAGACTGCCGTCTGAACTGGCAGAGGTAAGCGCTTTCAACAAGGCTAAACAAACTTTTTTTTGTGAGCTCGCTTATTGCTCTGAACATCTTGTCTAGAGACCATTCTCTCTTTGTATAGCTGTAGGGCTTTCACCACAAGGGTGTGTTACAGTAACTTCCTAGTTGCATTAGCGGAGTTGCTCTAGCCATAGTGTAATGTCTCGGAAAATTTGTGATATCATTCTCTCTCTCTGCTTTTTTTCCAATACAAAGCCGTGACAGCTTTTCTGCAGCCAGTTTTGGTTTTATTTATCAGGATGTGTATGTGCCATGGCACGAAATAAGTTGGTCGTGTGAGAGCAGGACATTGTCTCATTACCACATTGCGCTCCAGCTCAATCGATCATCTGATATGCTGCTACTCATTACGTGGGCCAATGTAGTATAGTTGAACAACAACAAGCAAGCCAGCTCCAACAGCCAAGACATTGCAGTGTCCTGCTGCAATTAAACAAGACCAAAACTGGTTTGTAGGAAAGCAATCAGAGTAAATTATTGAAGGCGCTTTGAAGCTTGCCATTATTTTTTCTGGAGTTTAAAGGTCCAGGACCTTCATAAAAAAAAAAAAGTCGTAAATATTATGTTCGTATTCCTTTAAAAGTGCACTTGCCAAAAAGAAACTGTCTCTTAACTGCTCCAGATTCACTTCGTTTCCCACATTTCTTTCACTGAGTACCTTTATGAAAATTGCAGATCAACTTGAATAGTGATGGCGGTTTTAGCTGGTCATACCAGGAATGCCATAGGAAATGGAAGTTTAGTCAAACCGTAGTGTAGCAGCCAGAAGTATGCACACTTTAAATTGTTACCATGGGCAGGCTGAGAGAGATATGAGATAGGATAGGGTGTAGCGTCGAAGAACTGAAGATGAGATCTGCAAAATTTCGAGGTCATTTGGTAAATTAGCGTGATCATAATTTATTGCCCATAATGGGCTGACTCAAGATCAAGTGGAGCGGAGCAGTTGAACGCAGGTGTGTTTCACTTGTGTTTGACTGCTACGAGCAGAAGCAGTTATACCCAGTACACTGCTTTGCACAGTAAAATGGCACAGGATGCCAAAGGTGTCTAAATCTGTGTTTCTCTCTTTTCTTTTTTTTTTCTTTTTTTCAGTGGATTTGGCAAGACAACATGCAGTTCTTGCAGGACAAGAGCATATTTGACCACACTTACTTCAAGTGAGTGATCTTCTCAACATATGCACAGCAGAGCAGTCAACTTACTCTTAGGTTATAGAATCTTTTAAAGAAATTAAATAAAGAACTAGATTAGCATAGTTGCAGCCAAGCCAGAGGCAGCAGCCATCCAAGCACTTTTTAGTATTAGAATTCTGCCTTTCTGTAGTCATTTCTTGAGCATGCATGCTGCTGTGAGTAATGTTGATTAGGTGGCATACAAATCGGCACCCCAGCAACAACTCCCTTTGAGTAACGGAAACCGATCTCGAAGGCTACGCTTTTGCTGACTGCTGACTCCTGTTTCTTTTAGCTTTCTGTACCAAATGTGCGGCTCCATACCTCAAACACTGTCATGTGGTGAAGAAGCTACGCTGTTGGCCGCGCAGCTGGGAACGTCGTTTGTCCTCGAGACCCTGATTCACGCCAAGGAAAAGGCAAGTTCTCTTTCATGCGCGTCTTGTGTGTGTGGGCTAGCGTAATTGTCAGTTGTGGTAGCTTGTGACTATCACAACAATAGCCTCAAGGGTTAACTGGATGATTGTGACACGAGCAATTCTCAACCAGACAGAACAGGCTTGTAGAATGGAAAATTACTGCAGCATAGCAGCTTTTCTGTTTTTTTTTTTCTTGATATAATTACATATAGGATGTTAGGGTGGACGAGCTTCCACGGCGCCTGGAAGCTGGTAGCTGTATGGAAGTTTCGTCACGGGTTCACAGGGACCACAGGCTTGGTTCTCTCCTGGCAGCTCGAGCATTGCACTTAGTTCACTAAAACCCCTGGAACAAACTGACATACAAGTAATGAACAGGTTGAACTGCTCATTGTGAGTGAATCGTGGCACCTGTTGTTTTCATGCAGCCTACCATGGCACAGTGGATTGAACTTCTGACGAAGCAGTTCAATGCAAGCAAGGCCGCATGCGAGGTAAATGTCACCACAACCTATTTGTCCTGCTTTTTGAAATGGTTCAAGTGACACTTTCTGTGTTATGCAGTGAAGCATATCAAGAGTTGAAAGGGGTCACTGTCACAGTACATTGTCCATGTCCCTTAATTGTACATGCGTGTTATGTACCGTTCCCTGTCACAGTACAGTACAGTACAGTACAGTACAGTACAGTACAGTACAAATGGTACTGGCAGCCATTCAGAGCTGTTTCTGACGCTACTGTGGTGATTTGCAGCTTTCCTCACGGTTCTGTTTTTCTAGCGGTTTTTCACTTTTCTTATTTATTTGTTTTTCACGGGCCCTTGAAAAACATATAAACAGGGTTTTACCTTAGGTCTCCATTCTCATCCTGTTGTGTGCCTGGCGTCATTCATTCAACGTCTTGGCTGGTTCGTCTTTTTTGTCATTCGTCTCTTAAAACAGTCTTACACCTGAATCACTATGCTGCTAACCCTGCAAATGATTGATCACGCAGATAGTGGCAGTATTTAATATCAGCCCAGACAACTTGTGGCCATCTCTCTCTGAGCCCCTGTGATTTGCCATTCACTTTTCAGTGGTTCTTGGATCACATGGCCGAGGATGAATGCTGGCCCGTGCAAATTCTGATCAAGTGTCCCAATCAGGTGGTGAGGCAGGTAAGGTACCCCTTTCTTGGAGTGTTGGCTTGAAATTGTGAAACTGCTGAAAAGATACTTTTAGTCAGAAACTAGTGATGCGTTAGTAACTGTTCATAAATCTGAAATTTCACACCTGCTTTTTTATTAAGTTCATAAACATTTCTTTTTCTGTTCCTTTAAGTGACATTGAAGTCCTGCGATATAAAGGCAAGGCCTCAGCTCTCATTTAATGTTATGCCATGTTGTCTTGGCTCTTGATGTTGTTACAAAAACATTAGTGGGGCTTGCTGGTCTGTGCCTAATGCAGTGACATGTTTTGACTTGACGTTGTCGCTTGGTCGAACATGCTCCTCAGATGTTTATTTAATTTCAGCTATTTCAGCGGCTTTGTATCCACGTGATCAATCAGCTTCAGCCTGGGCACTCCTCACTCTACCTCCAACCATACCCTGACAGGTGAGACCGCTCGATCTCAATGACATGTTTCATTTCTTTCTTTTTATTTTTTTATTTTTTGAAAAGGGTGGAAGAGAATCGTGTCTGTGTACATATGTTCACGAGGGCACAAACTATCTACCAGTACCTGTCATATGGGGAAATTTTAATATAATTTGTAGGTAATGACATTCGACACGTCAAATGAGGTTGGTTTCTTGCAGTCTACACACCTAAAAAGTAATGTCATCCTTCGGGAACATTTGATACATCAAATAACGTTGGGTTTTTCCGAAATGCACTGCAGAAATGTAAAAGAACAAAGGCCCAAAAAATGTTGCGGTGTGCGTGCAAAACATTCTGGAAGTACTTCAGTTGACATAAATTTGTGATAACACCTGTAACTTTCAAGTCTCGTTTAAATAATCGAGTGATACTTATCCGCACAAAGTCAAAACAAGACTCGAGCCAGGTGTGAATCCAATGCATTAAACCAACATGCCAGATGTATATAATGCCAGAACACGATGAATGCATGCAGATGCTGTCTGTCACTTGTCAGGTAAAATACATAGGAGCTTCGTGTTGAAGAAAAAATAAACAACCTCCTTAAAATTTAACCTTCTTAAGTTGTATTTTGTGCTCCTTTTGCTGTTCTTGTATTTGTTCCGGGGTGGTCTTTGGTAGACAGTGCACATTAGATTCTAAAGCACATCCAGATTATTTGTAAATATCGTTTGCATCTGATGGCTTTAAATATTCCCGTGCAGCAGCAAACTTAGGACTTTACAGTTGAATGTCAGCTGACGCAAATAGCATTAGATGTTCGTGTTTGTCAGGAATGTAAGTTTGCATGTACGCACGTTGCTGGTGAAAGTCACTTGACAGTTCGTGGAGTGCAAACTTCAGGTTAAGAGCAGTCACTTGAAGTGACACTAAGTTTACCCACGTGGCTGGGGTGCCAATCACTCACTGTCACTGTTTAAATTGTGCGCATGACACTATCAAAGAGGCAGTTGATTTGAAAGACTTCGCATCAATTTACTTTCCCTGTGTTCTTTGATGGCATTCTTTTTGCAGCGACGACTCGTCAGACGTGGACCTCAGCCAGATCGGCCAGTACTCCTGCGTCACTCGCTTTGTACGAAAGCTGCTGGCACTGGTGAGTTGTACGGTCAGATCTGCAACAGCTTTTAACACGTGTGGCCACACTTCTGTCTTCAGGTGTGTCTCTTTTAATGTGTCACTGGCTTATAGGGCTCTCTCTTAACCCTTTAGGTGGTGGGTGTTTTTTCCAAAGTGCTACAAACTCAATTTCTGGCTGGGTAACACAGGCCTTAAGTTCAAGTGCTATTTACTAGCGATCTGCTGCTGAACATTCTGCAAGTTCCTTAATCTACAATTTTAAGAATAAGAAGTATGCAAGTAATCATTTTAGTTAGGATAATTAGTGTTATAAAAGCAACATGGCCTCTTTGTCGCTGTCATTGACCCTTGGAGACTCCTCACTGTCGGTATCGAAGTTCTCTGAATCAGAATTCATAAGAAGTTTTTGAATTTCTGCATAGTTAAAAAAAAAAAAAAATGTCTGGGCTTTTTGTGCTGGTTCACCATGTCGGAAAATGAGAGGCATGAGCAACACTGACAGTCAGTAAGCTTTGTCGCGTCGTCTGTCACATAAAAAACAAAACCCACCGTAACATTTTAGTTTAACTAACTTCCAAGCAGATGGTGAAACCACTCTATGGATATTTCACATTCACAAATTATCTTGGGCATGCATAGGGGTGCGCGCCAACAGCCAGACAAGTATAGACCCTTTCAGTGTTAGCACGTTAAAAGTTTGAAGGAGTGGCAAGTTATTTGGGGCCCACACCAGGAAAATTTTAGAATTGCCATAGCAGTGATGAAAGCACAATTTTTTTTTTTGTACTATCAAGTAAGAAATTGACTTCCCTTTCATTGACGTGAATTAGCTGGTTGCCATTTTATTCTGATGAAAAAACTTTTGCCTTGCATAAATTTGCGAGCGGACCTACTTGATTAGAGGCAGTAGGTGACCACTTATCAGTTTACTTGATAAATGAAGAAATTGTATTCATCTTTTTTTTTAATGAGTGCCTTTCACCAAGGTACCATAACAGGGTGTCTAACAACCGGGAAAACCGGGAAAACCGGGAATTATCAGGGATTCTCGATATGTCTGAAAAACTCAGGGAATTGTCAGGGAAATTACAAAAAATGTGGTCAAATCAGGGAATGTGGCCGGTGAGATCGACAAAGCGATGAATACGATCTACGGCTCAATCTCGGAGGCCACGTGCAGAAGCGCCGTTGCTGCACACAGCGTCCCAAACCGGCACGAATACCGCGCAGATCTCTGAGGCGATGTGCAACAACGGCGCTGTTACACACGGCCTCTGAGATTGAGCCGTAGATCCCCGACTCCATGCATCGTAGCTCTCCGCAGTTTAATTGCCACTAAGTGGCGCCAGTAACCAACCAGCAGCAAGCAATCTAAGAGGCAACTGTCATCATCATTATCGGATGAGTATCGCCATCTCTCCATTTTGTGGTAATATGTGACGTGCTCGCGGGTGCACTTGTGTATGCTGTGCTTTGTTCATGGCGGCGGCATTTTGATAGTTTTGTTTTGCGGTGAGGCTGCTTTTGAAGACACTCGAAATCGGCGATGTCACAGTCGACGAAGTGCTCGTTCAATGCTGACTGGACCAACGCCAATGTATCCGACTTCGCGAGCTGGATTAAGCCTGTGCCCAACGATGTATATAGCGCACAATGCGCAGTGTGCTGCAAGACGTTTCGCTTGAGCAACATGGGAAGAACCGCGGTGTCTAGCCACGCTGCAAGTGTAAAGCATAAGAACGCCATGAAGGCGCTGGAAAGTGGCTCCCAGACACGTGTATTCTCGTTCTTCAAGCCAAGCAGTGCAGCCCTGTCAACCGCGATGACCGTCGACGAACGGGCGAAGAGTGCAGACCCCTCATCGATGCCTCCTGCTACATCAACGCCTGCACAGATCACGGTGCGTGGTTTTCTGTTGAAGAAAGATGTTGCGAAAGCTGAGATCGTATGGTGCATGAATGCTGTAATGACTCATGCATCCCTCCGTTCCGTGACATCATCGGCGGCGCTCTTCCCGTTGATGTTCCAGTCTTGTGAAATTGCCAAGAAAATGCAATTAGGAAAAGACAAAGTCGGATATACTATCTGTCATGGCATCGCGCCATTCTTCCGAAAAAAGCTGCTATCAGCTCTTACTGAAGTACCGCACATAGCTGTAGCATTCGATGAATCACTAAACAAAGTAGCGCAGAAAGAACAAATGGATGTGCTGGTCAGATACTGCGATTCGGCTGACGCTACTGTAAAAACTCGATAGCTGACTTCATGTTTTCTCGGCCACACATGTTCTGAAGACCTGACACTTGCTTTCAAGAAAGCCACGGAGGACATAGAGCACAATATATTGCAAGTGTCAATAGATGGTCCAAATGTAAACTTCAAGTTTCTTAGATCCCTTAAGGAAGAACTCGTCACGACAGTCGACAAATCCTGGAAATTGGAAGCTGTGGCCTACATGTGGTTCATGGTGCCTTCAAAACAGGCCATGCAGCAACTGGCTGGAACTTGGTAGTATTTCTGCGGAGTATTTATAACCTTTTCAAGTGTGTTCCAGCGCGCCGCGCTGATTACATTCGCATCACAGCAAACACATCGTTTCCGCTCAAATTCTGTGCAGTCCGATGGCTTGAAAACAGTATGGTGGTTTCAAGAGCTCTTCAAGTACTGCCACACTTAATAAAATACGTCGAGTGTTCAGCTAAAGACAAGAGCAAGCCAAAGTGCACCAGCTACACCACAGTTGAGACGCTAGTAGCTGACACGATGCTGCCGGCAAAACTGGCTTTCATGCTATCAGTTGCTGAGGAATTGAAGCCATTCCTGACCGAATTTCAAACGGACTAACCAATGGTCGCCTTCCTTGCCGCAGCATTGGAGGCTGTCCTACGATCACTGTTGGGAAGGATCATTAAGCAAGAAATTTTGCACGCCGCTGACACGCCGTTCAAGTTACTTAAAATAGATTTGGAGAAGCCCGAGAACATCGTTTTTGTCAACTGTTTTGATGTTGGTTTTGCTGCCAAAAGCAAACTTCGAAAAGCTGCAAAACCATCTCAACTTGCACTGCTTACATTCAAGAAGGAATGCATTTCATTTTTGAAGGTGTGCTCGCAGAAGATTTTGGAGAGATCGCCTCTAAAATACAGGCTAACAACAGGAGTGAGTTGCCTGGATCCAGTCTGCGCCTTGTCAGTGGAGGTTGGCAAAAAACGACTAGCGATTGCGCTGGAAATACTCACAGAGCACCGGTGGCTGACCGGCTTAGAAGCAGAACGGGCGCACCGATCCTATGTGCAAGTCTGTTCGCTGAGCTCTGCACAGCTACTTCTGAAGAACTTTGATAGGATGGCACAGAGACTGGACACCTTGTGGTTTGAGCTGTGCTCACGGAACCATAAGGAGTTGCTTATCTTTGTCAAGATCATCCTCACCATGTCCCATGGCAATGCTGCTGTCGAAAGAGGTTTTTCTGTAAATAAAGAATGCCTCATAGAGAACCTGAACGAAGAATCTCTCATTGCGTAGAGAATAGTGTATGATGGAGTTTCAGCAGCAGGTGGTGTAGCCAATGTTGACATTACAGACAGTATGGTGGAAATGGTGCGTGGCGCAAGTATTCGGTGGAAGGAGGAGCTCAAGAAAAAGAAGCAAGACAGGCTGGATGCATCTGAGGCTGAACAAAACAGGAAAAGGGCGGCCACCCGCATCAAGGAACTCCAACAAAAGAAGCAAAGGCTCATCACTGAAGCACAGAATGAGGCTTCTCTTCTCCAGGAAGAAATTGACGCTTTAAAGTGAAAAATGCGCTCATAATCTCGCTTTGGCACTGCAATAAACTGTTTTGTGAGTGGAATCGTCTATGTGAATTGTGCCTCTGTTCGACTCTCAAACCTTCTTCTTTAATATTCAGGGAATTTTTATTGGAATTATCAGGGAAAACCTGGAAAATTCAGGGAATATCTATTAAGTAATTTAGTAGACACCATGCATAATGTGTTATGAAAATCCGAAGTGAAGATGGGGGCAAGAGATGGAAACACACTGTGAGATAAAAGTTGGGTAAACAGGGGTAAAGTGCTTCAGGCAGACTGGCTGGCGTTTGTGACAAATATAGGTCTGCCTGTCCAGGGCACTGTACCCCAGGTTTAATAAAGTTTTATCTCCTAATGCATTATGGTAGGTCTAAAATGCCAACTGTTCATTTTCTAGTCTTGGCATACAATTGAAGCTGACTTAGATTTGGTGTGCACACGGTATGGAACACGCTTGTCTAAAGTTCCCGAGTTTGAGTTTGTGCTGCGGTTCCTGAACCTTCATTTGAATCTCGTTCTGCCCCCTACTTCCTCCCGCTGCTCTGGTCAACAGATCGAGCATGGTGCCAAGCAACACCTGCGGCACCTGACCGAGTACTTTGCCTTCCTGCTGGAGTTTGCCAAGATGGGCGAGGAGGAGTGCCAGTTCCTGCTCTCCATCGAGGCCATCACCACCATCGTCTCCTTCTACCTGGGCCACAAGTTGGACTATGTGAGCAGCACTGGAGAGGCACACGTTGGCCCACATTGCACACGCTTTTGCGATGAACTTTTCTTGCATACTTGCACCTAGCAACAGCAGTAATTGAGGCAGCAGACCTTTTACTCCTCTCGTGATTCATCGAGGCACTACTGCCTGTAAATTGTGCAGCTCTGAGTACCGTTGATGGTAGTTGCCCGATGGTAGTTGCTGGCTGCTACTAGACATCCTACTTGTCTGATGCTATAGCTTTATTGAAGAGAACCAGCTGTGTGTGTATGTGTAAGTGTAAGGTGCACCAGTAGTGTCATGTCGCAGAACAGACTGTTGAAATTTAAAAAAAAAAAAAAGCATGGCTAGTTGTGTGCATGACCTGTGGCACATCTTGGCAGAGCCAAATATCTACCGCATTGCTAAATACTAAAACACAAACAGGGATGTTTTGTTCCCGTGTTTGGCGCTGTAGGTCGTGCAAATTAACAGCAAGCTCTTTGCCATATCCGTGTTTGTAGCCACAACAATTTACAAAGAATCTGAGAGTCCCACACCGTTTAACAAAGTTTGCAATCAGTTTTGTCCCTTGCACTTGCCTTTAATTTAAACGAGGATCGCGCCTGTTGGAAGCTTTCATTTTTGATGCCTGCCTGAGACGTGCGTGCTTCCATCGGCCACCTAGGTTGAGATGGTGTCTGAGGAAGAGGACGAGGAAGAGGAAGAGGAAGGAGGTGCACCCGTGTCCAAATGCCGGCCGGCCTCGCTGGACAAGATGGTGAGCCTGGTGCTTCTGCTGGTGGAGAAGTCGCGTGCAGAGGACCACCGGCTACAGCTCTCCCAGTCGGACTACAACGCCCTCACGGGAGGAAAGGTACGGGACACGCGTTCTTGGCTACACTTTATTTCTTGCCTCTTCCTGCTTTTGCATGGCGTGAACGCTATCATTGTTTTCGTTCTCTGGCTTTTGCCACCCTAAGCCAGGACATGATCGTTGCCAACCAACACCATGGGGGAACGTGAAGTGTCTGTATAATTGCTATCACAATAAAAACTAAAATTCGTTACAGCCAGTGCAGCTGCCCTTGAATTGAAAGGTGCGCTGGATGCTTCCTCCTATAGTCACCATGTTGTTTATGTAAATTTGCGCATAATTGAGGCAATGTAATTTGCACATAATCTATTGAGGCCTGTGAGACGAATGACACTGTGTATTGAGGCCAAACAAACAAATGAAAACAGAATGCTTTGTCTGCAGCTATTGCACTGTCCTTATGCTTCTTGTGTGCTAGAAGCTAATATGGAATTACAACTATTCCAAACCTGTATTCTTTCAAACAATTCAAACATTCAAAAAGCCCTAAAGCTAGGCACCGTGGTTTGCGCATACTGAAAATTTTCACAAGCCTTGATTTCTTTTTTGTTCTGCGTGGATGCTCCAGAGCACATATTTTCTATTGGTTGAGCAAGTGAACTCAAAACACTTTGCGACTGCAGGGCTTTCCATTTCTGTACCACCAAATCCGGGACAACATCTGCCTGCGCCAGACTTGCAACTTGATCCTGAGCCTTTGCCGCTGGAACGAGTCCCTTGCACCTCATGTGAGATTTCATTTTTAACAGCCTTCCTCTTTTCGTAGCTCTCACGTGTGCCCTGTGCTTACTGGTTATTCCATTTTCTTTCCTTTTTTGTTTGACCAGATTGTCAACATGATCTTCTCGGCTGTCACTAAGCAGCCTGAGGTAAGTGATTGAGTATTTTTCGTACGAGTCTTTACTTTCATTGTTTAAATATTTAATCAATTTTATGTTTGGCTGCCTAAATACGGTACAACCACTTTGATACAATCTCCGAGAGACCACAAGGAAAAGAACTTAGTTCCTAGGAAATGTAGGCAGTGAATTTTTCAAGTACATGCTGGTGTAGATTGAGACAGGAATTTAATGATGTGATTGGCAAAGCGTGTCATCTTGTGAATGTTTTATTGGTTTTCTAATGTTGCCTTGGTTTTTGTCGCCCCTGTGAATAGACATTACTAGTAATGTCAAATTTCTTGCGTTATATTGCCACCACTGTTGTTGGTGTTGCGACATCTGTCGGGATGTCTGTTGTGCTATGTCCTGACACTCGTCGTGATGTGACTTGTGACAGGCTAGTGGACCTTTCTTCAAGCTGCTGTCAATGCTGGTGGAATTTGCTGGAGGGCCTCCAGGCATGCCGCCTTTCACTTCGCTTGTCCTACAGCGTGTCTGGGAGGTAAGGGAACCCATCAGCCTCTCAGAAACTGTCTGCAGCAACTTTCATTTGTGCCTGATGCAAAGGCTTAGCCTGGCATCCGTCAATTGTTTGCCGTCCGAACTAACTCCTCTGCCTACTCTGCAAACAAATGTGTTGCACTTCATTACTTCATGCAGCTTTTCATTTGTGAGAAGAGCAACTCTGGCTTGTCAGGGCAGAGTGGCTGCTTGTACCAGCGCACCTCTCTCATATGGTTAGTCTTGATTTCAAAACTGTGAAAAGTGTGTAAGGCCTGTTATTAGTATCTTCTCGCCTTTCTTTATTTTACTATTATTTTTTATCTCAGTTGTGGCAGACAATAATTGCCAAAGCTTGTAAAGGACCTACATGTTTACAGTAGGTGACCTTTACAAATATAACATCAAGGAACTGTGAAAATTTTCTGATCTTATTGGAAGTATAGCTTAGCACAAACACATTGAATGCATGGTTAACTAAACCAAGGTACATGTGGGCTGAAAAGCTTAAGCTACCTTTTCAGTTATCACTACAGGCTATGACTAGTCCTTTCATTCGAAGTCAAGAATCAGCATTGAAGTTATATCTACCTGACAGTTACTTAGGAAGAATGTGTAAAACAAGAGAAAAGAACACCATGCTACTTGGCACTTGCTTCATAATGATTTGTGTTTGGAATTTCCTTAAAGTAGCCTGTAGGACTTCAAAGTCTGCTACTACCTCTAGCCTTCGGTTGCTCGACTGAGTCCAATCCCTTCCCCTCCTGTCTCCCCTGGTCCAGGCGTCCGAGTACTGCCCCCTGCAGTGCCTCGAGTGGTTGACAATGCAAGTGCCTCGGAACAAGCTGGCACACTCGTGGGTCCTCCAGAGCATGGACGTCTGGGTGGAGAAGTTTCTCATCGCCCATGCCCTGCAGAGGGTGCGCAATGGTAAGTTCGTGGGGGGGCTTCCTCTCTTCTGAAAGCTGGGGCTGTGCGCCTCTATCGTCTGCTTCGTCGACGACCACCTGTTGGTCTGGCACCATTACATAAGGATAGAATGTTGGGTCAGTTGGTACAGTAACATGATCTTGAATTGTAGTGTGAAGTGACTGAGACTGCTGTCTGTCTGCTTCTACACCCTTAGACAAAGGTACACCCTTTGGGGTGTATATCTGCCACACAATAATCGTCACCTGCCTTGCTTGCATTTTCTTTCTTGAAAACGCCGCACCCACTGCTTTCCTGTCGAGAATGCTATGTCATGCTGATAACGCGCATGCTGTTCGTTACTGGAAAGTACCGGGCTCGCCGCGTCAAAGAAAGGAAATGCGGACAAGACGGATGGCGGTTATTGTTGTGTGGCAAAAGGGTGTAATTTTGCTTAAGAGTGTAGTCTCTGTTTGTGTCACTTCGCACTACAATTCAAGATCATGTTACCATTACATAAGACTTATTTACTATATAGCCTTTTGTCCATTCATGTTGATGCACACAAAACAACTATAGCCCCACTTCACGCATCTCCTCAACAAGGCCTTCAGTAGTGAAGCATTCCACGTAGCCAATACTAAACACTGTGGCGTCATCTGGTGGACAGAAGTTTCTTTTTTCTTTCTTTCTTTCATTTTTAAAGTTTGCTTTATGGCATCATAAGAAAGTGTTACATATAATTGTGAATCTCTGTCTCTTGCATAAAGTCCAAAAAAAGAAACGTCTAGCTGTTAGTAATTTACATGTTTCTCTCGATTTTGCAGTGGCAGCCTTGTTGCTGGTTTCCCTAGTGCCAAGTTCCCAATTCCGACAGGCCTTCCGTTCGGGGAGGAATGGGTTGGCTCCACATAAAGAGCTACCTGTATGTACCTTTGTGAGTCTGTGCTTTGACACATATATGTATTTTTTTACGACGTGTTCTATCGCGCCTGCCGTTCACGTCATGGTGATCTCGTTGCCCGCCTTTGTTGATTCACTGTGCATGGCTGTTTCTTCGTGGTGGCAGTTGCTGCGTCAATTCCAGTAAAACCTCATTAATTCAACCCTCATTAGTTAAGAAATTTCGATAATTTGGACTCGCCCCTTGGTCCCTGCAAGTGAATGTATTATTGAATGGCATCAAACTTGCGTTACTTTGGACTTAATTGGCCATGCACCAGTTCACTTGGACGACCCTCGGAATGCGCCAAGCGCCACAACATGTGCGTCTCAAAGGAGCAAAAGTGGTGTAGGCATCGAGCGGAAACTGAGCGGCGGAGTCTGCGTTGCCACAGTCGTCGGTGTGAATGCTTTTACGTTTTGTTTACCGCCACGCACGACTCGCGTTGGCCGTGCCTTCAGAAATGCATGGTTGCCGTCCGATCACACCGATAACGACAATGAAACTGTGAGCAGCAGTTGCAGCAAGCAGTAGTTTTAACTCGGTGCGAGGTGCGCATGATGTTGCAAACATAGAAAAACGCGTCGAGAATGAAGCACGACTCTACCACGGACGATCTGTTGCCAACCAGCTCAGTGGTGAAAAATTTGTTGAGATTGTGCGCACAGTAGCGAAAAGTATGTCGAGCACATCTAGTTGGATGATAATGCCAGTCTCATGCCACGGCCGTACTGCGAAGGAAGTCATGAGGCCCTTGCCACTGCGAGCGTTTTTCAGTCGCCAGATGATGAGAATTGCAGTTTCTGTGCTGTTCTTGTGCGAAATAGGAGCAGGGGTTGTGGATTTATTTATCAAGTAGAGGCGGCTTGGTCTAGTACGCATTTGTGTGTTGTTTTGTTGATATATTTGATAATTCAACATTCGTTTAATTTGGACATTTTTGCCAGTCCCATGAAATCTGAGATAATGAGGTTTTACTGTACCAGTTACTAGTGTGAATTACTGAGATCAACCAACATATTGTGGGATGACAATTTGGGCTAGTTAGTAATGATCCATTGTAACCAGTAGCTTTTTGGCCGCGCAGCAGTTTCCCACACCAATTCATGCTGCAGGGCTGGTTCTTGACAGTGGAAATTACCGTGGCAGTTACCGACTGAGGTCAACCAACAAATTAGGATAGCAAATTCGGCTAATTGGTGACGATCTCATTTTGGCGTACTACAGCAGTTGCCCGCCAGTATACAGTGCGCATGACTGGTCTTTGACGGCAGCAGTTGCCATGGCTATTACCGTCTAATAATGGCAGTAACTAGCTGAGGTCAACTGACCTTTCATTCCACCTGTTTATGTAGCTAGTGCCTTGTCTTGAGACTGGTTGCAGACATGGTGCTCATGTTGAACCTTACATTCAAATTTGTAACAGCTTCCAAAGACCAGTTGTAATTTCTTTGTTGGTTGTAACTGCAAGCCTTTCTGTTTCAGATGAGCCCAGAAGCTCTCTCTGTGATGCATCAGGTAAGTTGGGCACTGCAAATTAAAGTTTAATGAAACTATTAAATCACTTCGAAATTGTAATAAACATTTTTTGCTGCGATGCAGGTGTACCAGTTCCTATTGCGATTGCTCAAAAAAGCAAAAGTGTATGTTGGTAAGTCACGTGACATGGAAACATTTCTGCCATCTTCTGTTGCATGCCGTAAAGGGGTGAAGATATAATGTGCATACTGTCCCTTAAACGTTGCTTGTCTTGTTTCTTTTTGTTCATGCCGGCTTGTGACTCCATTTCAGATCCCGCTGTTCATGGCACTGCCAAGTTGATGTACTACTTTGCAGTACTCACCTATTGTCTTGTAGGAAAGCAAGAGAAATTAATGGTAAGTTTGCGGCATTGTAAGCATGCTATTTTGACAGGGAAACTCACTCCATGAGGTGTTGGTTATTGGTGGTGCGAACGTAGGAAGAGGGTCATCTCCAGGTCACTTGCACAAGTACTGTTCTTGTGTACAGTACCTTGCCTCGTTAATACGGTAGCCTCAATTTCTTGCAAGTACTCCCCAGGAACCTTGTCCCTTTCACACTTTCTATTGTCCTAACAGTAACCTTTTTATGTTAACGAGGTTATCACTAGATAAATGATGTCCCTGTCATAGCTTCCCATAATACACAAGTTGTCTGTGTTAATTAAGGTTCTAATGAGGCATGACTATAGTTTATCTTCCAACATTTCTGACTTGCCAGTTTACAAATGGCCAGCCCTGCTACGATATTTGTTCTTGTAAGCGAATGGTGTTCACGGATTGACCTTTGTTTTCGTGTTCTTGCTCTCAATTTCAGTTTAGCCCTTTTTTCCTTGACCTCTGGAGCCTATTCCAGCCAGGCCTGTCAGAGCCAGCCATTCCTGTTCATCATAATAAGCAGGTGATAAAATTTATAAAACGCTTGTTTGACCTTATTACCATATGGACTCGTGTTAAGGGCCACACCTTTTTTTTTTTTTTTCACACTTTAGTCTAGGTGTGGTTTTTACGCGGAACCAAGACTTTTGACTTGTGCACACCCCAGATCGCTGGATGCACCATAGATCAACGTACAGCTCTCACCATCTAGTAGCACAGAAGTATGCAGTGCACGAAAATTAGCTGATGTACGCCTGTGGCATCAGGGCACCAAACAAAATTGCTTCTCCATTGGAAAATTGTCTTTCTCAAAATTTTGGGCTGCCAATTGGTGGGTGCGACCCTTACACGAGTCTATGTGGTATTAAGAACAGCAGAGACTCTGACCTGATATGGCTGGGAAGAGTTCTGAACCCGCTTCTGTACAAACCTTTTCTGTTTCTGCTTTTATGTATTGTCTATACATACTAGAACCTACAAAAAAATTAAAGGACGCTTAAGCGTCGCCTTTAAGAGTAGAACGCAGTAGTATTAAAAGATTCCCGACTGCTTCTCAACGCTTCCCGGCAACTGCAGCTTATGTAACCATAATGTTTACTGGAAAATGCTGGCGGCGAATGCTATGCACGAAGGTGAGCTTTCTAGTAGAAACACCACCTCTTGCATAGGCCGATCCCACAGGTTGTGCATAGCCGCACCAAACCTCAAATGGCAGCCGGAAAAGGGGCTTGTGTTCGAGTTTGTGGATAACAGAATTATGTTTTCTCGTATAGTCAAATTACATCCCAACGCTATCATGTCTGTAAGTTGTGTGCAAATCGTACTTTACGAATTTTCTGACGCATTTTACTTTGAGAAAGTCAGTTAGTTCAGTAATGCCTATGTGCCACACGGAGGGCCTGCGTGGTTGAGGATGCGTGGTTCGGAATGATTTTTCTCTCACGGACAACTCCGCCAACGCCGACAGTGGGTTTTCTGCGACCGAGGGCCCTTAATGCTCTCGCATTAACATATGCTGACAATGTTTAAAGAGACACTGATCAGAAAAATAAGTTAGCTGTGCAGTTGAATCTCAGTGTAGAGGAGTCCCAAAAATATGTTCATTTTGTTATGTTCAATGATAAGCCAGAAAACGCACAATGGCTTAGACAATAATTTATTAATGATGATGGGCTACATCATATGCTAGAGGAGTCAAGGACTGAACTTAGCAAGTTTGATGAACATTCACTGCACCATTACATCCCAAATATTGAAAAAATACTTCGAAAGTTGTATTGTCACACTAACATACTGGTGCTTGGTCTTCAGCGTTCAGTTTACCTTCCAGCAAACAACTTCTTACCATGAAATTAACAAAAAATGATTTTTGAAAGAATACCTTATCAGTCTGAACTGCTTTAGTGTTTCTTAGAAGTGTCCCTTTAAAGAGAGAAAAGGAAAAGTTGCATTTTCTCATTGTACATGTGCTTTCCATATTTTTCTTTTTTTTCTGTTTGACTGTAATAGAGCCCTTAACTTGCTGTCAACTTTTATATTTCTTTCTCTTTTCAGACACTACTGCTCTTCTGGTACCAGGCCTGTGTGGACTGCCCCGAAAATGTCAAGCTCATTGTTCAAAATCCTCATGTCACAAAGAACATTGCCTTCAATTACATCCTGTAAGTGTTGCAGCACAGTGCTGGTCTTTTGTGTTAGACAGCTAAGCTGGGAGAACCCTATCACAAACGCGGCCAGGAGTTGTCTCTGTAATGAAATATATCAGCGATACGAGATTTTTATTTTTCCTCGTTTCACTCTTGCCTTGTCAAAGGTGGCTGTCATTTAAAGGAATGCAACATCCCAACTGTGGAGCATTTGTTGAAACGAAAGCACCAGAAACCTGAGCATTGCTTTGCCCTTGCTGCAAGGGGTCACACACGTGAATGTGTGTGACTACTTTGACTACTTTCCAACTGTGACTACTTTCCCACACACATTTCTTGTGAGTGGAATTGAGACAAAGTGCAAAAATCTCGTTATTGGGTCTCAAAACGTGAACATTCAAAGCATGTGGCTTAAAGAACCGAGAAATAGGCTTAGGGCATAAAATGAAAAAGACAGGATGGATGCTTCTTGAAATACCATCCATCCTCTTTCTGCTTTTCTGCTTTCCTTGTCTGTTACACTGATAGCTGCCAGTATGAATGAAGACCTGGGAATCATCCCCATCATTCTTTCTGTGTTTGTGTCCAACAGAGCCGACCATGATGACCAAGACGTGGTGGTGTTCAACCGTTGTATGCTACCAGCCTATTATGGCCTGCTACGCCTTTGCTGCCAGCAGTCGCGAACCTTTGCTCGGCAGTTGGCTGCACATCAGAATGTCCAATGGGCTTTCAAGAACATCACCCCATACACCACCCTGTACACAGCGGTAAGTACCATGACACCATGGAGATACTGCACATATGAACAGAAGGCAGCTATGGCAGGCCGACAGCAATGGACTTAGGACTAAAAGGTGATAAAACGATGTCAGTTGGAATTAGAAACAAGTTCGTCTGTAAGAAGGCAACATGGCATAACAGTGATGTAAAATGTTGATTACTCTAGTATCTGAGATTTACTTGATGCTTGTTCTGAATTACTATGTTGGTACTGTCAGGCTTATTTTCGAACGTTAATGGTAAAGTAGTGATCGCATGCTTGCCATTTGATAGCAGCAAGCAGCAGTGTCACAAAAACCAATCAGTCACTGTGACTTGTCGTGTCACCAAAGGTTGACTGGACAGAAATGATCACTTATTACTCAGAAAATCTTGCAATGGCAAGCAGATCGTACTACTGTTGGTCTGCACCCGTATCTGTCAGCTGCGTCTCGGGGGGGCCTCGAGAAGGGGGACAGAAAGCTGGCAGAATTGGTAAAAGGGCTTCCTGTCATAAAAGTTGTGTAAAACAACAAAAAAAAATTACTGCAGCAGACCTGTGCCCGAAATGTGTGGACTTGCCCTGAGCATCGCCGACTGCTTTCTCGCAGGCGGTGGGTGAGTTGCTGAAGCTCATGGAGCTGTTTGTAGCGCTGCCACGGGGTGCCAGCGAGCAGGAGCAGCGCGAGGTGGCGCTGTTCAAGCGCACCACCCTGGCACTGTACCTGGGCCTCGACCCCCGCGTCTGCTGGGCCACCCTGGTTGCCGCACTGCGCATCCTCATCTCCACTCCGCAGGATCGCTTGCTGGCGCTGGCTGCTGGAGGACTGCCTGTCCTCTTCCAGGTTGGCTGCACTTCCTCTTTTCTCTGCCAGGTTATGCACCCAGATGTGGAATTGGCCTGCATATTTTACAGTGGTAGCTCTTACAGCAGTTGCCGAGTAGATTAGTTTGCCTGCAAGTCTTCCACCGTTACAGCTATCACTATAATATAGTAGCCTACATATGGACTGTGATAAATATCAGTTATCACTAACAGGTTTGTCGACCTGCACATTTTACTGCAATAGCTGTTACAGCTATCACTTTAGTATAGTAGCTTACACATGTAGTGACAAATGTTACTTGTCACTAACATGTTTGTTAACCTGCATATATTACTGTGATAGCTGTTACAGCTAAATGTAAAATAGAAGCCTGCACATTTAGTTATAAATATTACTTATCGCTGTAAAATAATAGCCTACACATTTACAGTGATTACAGTGATAAATATTAGTTATCACGAACAGGTTTGCTGACCTGCAGATTTTACTCTGATAGCTCTTACAGCTGTCGCTTTAACAAGTTAGTAGTTCGGCACACTGTACAGGGATAGATCTTACTGCTACGCTGCGACATTAGTCTGCCTACACCATTTGCACCAGTAGCTTGTACAGCTATCACTGTAGTGGAGACTAGTACGTGTAGTGGCAAAATATACTGCCATGCTACACTTGTGAAATGGGAAATGGAGCATATTTGAAGAATTGAAGAACTGTAAGTGAATTGAATATACCTCGGAATGTACAGTAGCATGTTATAAAAGTGTTGTCTGTGGATAACATCGCATTGCCAAGAGGAAATTAAATGTTTGGACTACTACCCCCTACTGTGTGACATTGAAGTAAAAGCCTACGAAAGCAGTTAAGCTTTTCATGTTTGCTTTAACTGGCAAACTACCTTCAATAGACTATTTTACTTCTCATTTAGCTTCTCTTTCTCACCTCCTGTATAACCTTGCTACTTCCTTTTGAATCTTATGCTATTTGTTGCCGTCTCGGTTCGGGATTGCTACGATCAACAGGCCCTGCACACGCTGCACGTGATGTACCACGAGGCAACAGCCTGCCACGTGACGGGAGACCTGGCAGACCTGTTGTCCCTAGTGCTAGAGCTCCTGCGCACCTGTGCTTCGGCCAACGCAGCTGAGCCACTGGCCACCCTAAGGTCGTGGCCACAATTGGGAGACGGACTTCGGCGCCTGCTGACGCTACTCAACAGCTATGTGCCTCCGCAAGTGCGCCTGCTCTGCCTCGGTGAGTCGGCACACCACAAGTAAAGAGCCGAGTTCAAAATGTGGGAAATACGGTAGAACCTTGCTGATGCGTATAATCCTGGTTGCTCACTGTGGTCGCTGGCTCTGACTAGGCCAAAAGTTTAAACCTGTGGCGGCTCCATTTCGAATGAGGCTAAATGTATAAAGGCGCATGCGGATTTAGGTGGTCAAATCTCGGGTGGTCGAAACAAATACGTATGCAACCTACCACTTCATGTTGCCTCTTTGTTGCTTTGGAATGTTAAAATTACATTGGTCTCTTTTGTCATTGTTCCTGGATACAGTCTTGTTCAGTAAGGAACATTGAAGACACCACACCATGCGGATCGCGCAACTCATGTCGTACATTTCCTTCTGGAGTGTTTTGTTGCCTTTTTAGGTATCAGTGAGGTTTTGCTGTACTTACTTGGTTCCGTACAGGCTTTTCTGCTTGTTTACCACACCTCGTAATTGCTTCATAGCCATGTTTCATTATGATCACCAGAGTAAAGCTCATAACACGCACTCCATACTAGATTATTGTGTGCCATCTCCTTTGAATTTGTATCCTTCAAGTTGCAGGCTGGGGCTAGTTGGGTGGACATGATTAAACTAACAGCCTGAAGGTAGAACTTAGATTAAAGAAAGAAAGGATGCAAACATGGCGCTGTATTGCTTGTATTCTTCAAACATTCTTCTGATGATGTCTGTCAAGAACACTCCTGTGTAATTGTTAGAAATCTTTGGTGGTAGCTTCGCCACTAACTAGTTGATCAGTGATAAGTAGTCTCGAACACGAAGGATGCTAAGGCATGGGGTTTCCACCAAGTGCCCCTGCCTGCCACAGCCAAATGGTGCCTGGGTGCAAGCTTAGACCATAGCGATTGGAGCTGGAGTGAACGGGAAAAAAAATGACCATGTGGGGAGGCTGTAGTAAGAAAATCTCTCATGACACGAATTAAAACAGACTGTGTTAGGGTTGCGGGCATCATTCTTACTGCATTGCTTTCTTTTTTTTTGCTTTTTCTTTTCTCCTTCACCTGATGCAGAGGTGCTCAAGGAGTTGGTGACCTTGCTTCCTCGGGAGACAGTGGGTCCCATCGTGCCCCTGCTGGCCAGCTGCCATAGCAGTTTTCTCGAGAGCAACGGACTGAGTGAGTCATAATCACTTTTCTTTCAAAACTTAAAAAAGAAATTATCCTTGTTGCACCACTTGTGTTGCCATTTCAGCAGACTTTCCAGTAGATATAGCAAGTTCCTTATTTGTTTAGAAGGTATATTATGATCATTTTATGAATTTCCTTTTAATGAAGTGCTTAATGCATTCACAAAGATATTTAGTCGATTCAAGTATATTTTGGACATTGTAATGGACTTGCTGCAGAAAATAAATATTTTGCAGCATTGCTGGTAGTAGCGACTTACATTTGCATTAATTCTGGATGCCTGGTTACTGCATTTTTATTTTCTCATTTAACTTTTAAATCTGACTGCTTAGCGAATTATAGTGTATCTTGAATCTTGCCTTAGTAGAATCTTTGCAAGGAAAACATGGCAACATGCATGACATCTCGCTTCAAATCGCAGTGACCACCGGTCCGTACTTTCCACGGCGAGGCCAGAAGACTTATCCAACCAAGACCACTTTGAGGCCTCAGCGTCCCATCCTCCAGATGTTTCTCCATCTGAGCCAACTGGAAGCATCCAAGGTGGGGAACAACTTGCCATGTACCTGCATCTAAAGCAAACAAAATTTATTTTACACCCCTTTGACATATGCCACGAACTCGTAAGCAGGACTTCAGCAAAGCCCTCGTAAACGTAGCAACTAATTCACATAAGCTCTAAACTGATATATCACGTTTGTCTACTTCAGGTGCCTTAGCAGATGCAGTTTACTGAACTGTGATATCTTTTCTTCGTACAAAGTTACGAATTTGTTGTTGTTGTACATCAGCCCTTTTTCCTTTTTTTGAGACTTACCAATTTTTAGAACAAATCTTTCACGTGCTGAGGCTTTAAATCAATATCCTGGGCTCTGGAGTCAGTGGAATTCAGCTTTCTTTCTTGAACGAAACACATTTTGTCCAAATGGGTAAATTGGTTGTCTAAAGAAAACATTTCTGCATTTCACATGTGTCACATAACCTCCTCTTAATTTTGGACCAGCATTTTTTCACACGGAATGCATACATTTTAAGGTTTTTCACAAGTGTACGTTCACACAGTCCTTCTTTTTTTTTTTTTCAGGGAGTCGACCCTGAATACGACCAGGCCCTTCTGGACTTTTTCCTCCCATACCACCAGTTTGTGGAGACCCTCTTTCGAGCAGCCTTGTCCCAGGGCCTGATGTCCCAAGACCTGGTGAACTTGAGTGAGTTCTAACTTCTATGTTTTGAAAAACTGACTTCTGATCCTTCCTCGTATTTCCATTAAGATTGAGCGCACTTTCTGGTCAATTGTGACAACCATGTGACCTCCACTTATTCCCATTGGTAATGAAGTGCGTATGCTGGTCAATTGAGATAACTGTGTGTCATGTTGGGGAGCACTTATAAATACCTGTTTGTATTTTTAGGTGCCATGGTGTCTATCGAGGGCGTTCCACTGCACATCGACCTTATCCCTCGACTTTGGCTGGAGGTTCTTCAGGGGGAGGCAAGTTCTGCTTTTTTGCTTTTTTGGGTTTGTCCGCATTCTTTTGAGTTGTTTTTGCAAGTGCCAAACGAAGAAGACGTTTTCTACATCGGCTTCGCTTCCCGATTTTCGACACATGCTTAAGAAAAGCTGCAAAAAAAAACATATTGAACATTGAACATAAAAACATATTGAAACATAAAAACATTGAACCTTCAAGGTGGTAATTGCTGATGTGGATAATATTGTTATAATAAAGCTGCTTCTCACTAAAAACAAATGAATAATGGCATTGAAATGTATGTATGTATCTGTGCATGCAAGGAGGCTACAATACAGACTATTCTATATCCATTTCATACTTGCTAAAGGGTCACACACCGTAGAAACCCTGCAAACGTTCAACCATTGACAGGGCTCAAGTTCCGGCCTACTTAACTGCAGCAGTGTCACTGTTAGCACTGCACGAAACTAATGCAGCAGTCTGTGAACGCTTTGCATTGTGAGAATTTTTTTTAATGTTGCAGCATAACACGAGTGTATTGACAACATCATTTTCTTTTGTGCTGAAACTTGCAGAAGTCCGCAGAGTTTGGCGAGTTCCTGCGGAGTAGCACGTACTGCACCAACTGTGTATCAGCAGTGCTGTTGGAGGAGCGCGGTTATCTCAACAACCCCATGGTTTTCCGGCTATTCTCACTCTTGGTGCCAAAGGTGAGTGTGCCGACCCCCTCTCCTATGAATAAGTAGCTTGCTTATAGGTCGAGCAAGAAGGAAAGTTTGGAGGATGCTTGAGCTTCGCCTTTAATAGTGGAATGCTATAGCATTCAAAGAATCCTCGACTGCTTGTCATGCTTCCCGGCAACTGCAGCTTATGTAACCTTAATGTTTATCGGGAAACTGGTGGCGAACGCTATGCACGAAGGCGAACGGTGGCCATCGTCCTGCCCACTGTTTTGGGTATTTGTGCACTTGCTGTACTGCTGGGAGTGGTAGCCGGCGCCACTCTTGGCTATGGCGGCAGATGTCGAACACGCTTTTAACCACGGTTTAGCATTTCTGCTCAAGCAGCCTTACACAGTTGTTTAATGAAACATCCATACCCTTGTGGATTGCCTACTAGTCGGGGCAAGCTTGTATGTGACCTGTTGCCAAGGTGGGGTTTTTTTTTTTTTTTCCTTATGGGACTCAAATATTTCTTCGCTTAAGGGGGGACGCGGGGATCAGATCGCGAAAATCCCCAAAAAGATCGATTTTTGGCAACGACGCGTTTCGGTATCTGCAATGCCTAATCTACATTGTATCAAAATGGTTTGACTGAAAACGCGCTAAAAGTGGCCCAAAAAATTTATTTATCGGTGCGTAGGGCGAGAAAACGGCTTAAAATCGCGTAAAATCATCGCAGTTCGCGGAGCCCTAACTCGTCTTTCCCGCCACCGAACGCCGCCATCTTGGTATCGTTCGAAAGCTCGAAGTTTCGCCATTCCGTTTCTGAATTCTTCGGTCGTCGCCATCTTATAACAAACACACAAGCACAAAAGAAGCGCGGGTCTGCTAGAGGCGGTCACACGGGCCCTGCGATGAAAGCGGGCCTCCGATTGGTTGCCGTACTGAAAGGCGTCTCGCCATTGGTTGCTGCTGCAGCAGCGGGGAAGCTGGCAACCATGGCGGAGCGCAGTTGTCTGCTTTGAAAACCACGCCGGCGTCTTTCTTCGTTTGACACTCGCAGAATTCGGATTTATGAAAGCTCCCAGGTCAGCGATGGATCGTCGCTCGTTCGAAAGAACTTTTAAATGAAGCATGCCTTCGCAAAGCGGAAGCGCAGGCCTCCTATGGCGAGAGAAAGACGGCGGCCAGTGGGGGAAGCGGAGAACCCGACTGAACACGCAGGTAACGTGCCGCGTTATCTTGCACCGTGAGATTCCAGCAGCGAAGCCGACAATCGCACTGTGAGATCGACATTGATAACCAAGCCACCGGAATACGTGCCAACGGAGGCTCTCGCACCTGTGCGTACGGCCACGCGAGTCGGCAAGCGAGCCCGCGTTGTAGGAGGCGACGCGGGTCGAAGGTCTCCATCGCCGGCAGAGACGGTGTGCGTTTCCGATGCGTCGGGCGACAGGGACACGCAGCCTGCGAGTGAGCCCCAACCGTCGACGAGCTACATACTGTATGGTGACTCAAGGCTCACCAGACGAATCGTCGCACTATTCAGACGCGCGTCGAGCCGCATTTTGTGTCAGCGGTGACTGCAGAAGCGCAGGCATGCAGCGTTCGCGACTCCCTTCGCGCAGTGTCCGCGACTGAGCGGAAGCAGCAATGCCAAGAACAAATTTCGGCCCCTTGTGACTGAGTTCATTATTATGCTTGTTTCCGCGATGAACTCTTTGATCGCTAAAACTTTGTGTCCAAGATGCCAACAGCGTTCTGTGGGTGTACACTGTGATAACAGGCTCGGTCTGGCAATGAAAATGGTGGTCATGCACTACTCCAGACGGCGCAAGAAAAGGATAAATAACGCCTGAAGAAGGCATCCAAAGCCCACCAAACAATGAGGCAAAGGTGTAAGAAGATGCCTGACAGCAATGATTCAAAATATTACAGCCCTGGTGCTTCTTAATAAATTTGCAGTGCTTTTAAAACTTTGCAGCCAGTTTTCTCAATTTCATTTTTTTTGTCAATCACCTCGCTCGTGGAAAGCCTAGCACAACAATGGCTGGACCGATTTTGGCCCAGTTTGTTTTGCTGTGATCCACAAGCTGTGCTTTACTTAAAGACAGTCTTGAAATGTTTCTCTATCTTTCCATTATTTAATTATTTCACAATTACTACATGGCTCCATGCAGTGAAGCACAGTCATGTGCATGTTATGTTGAGCAAAAAATTATTAATGCACTAAAAAAAAATCGAACACTGTCTTGATGTAGATTAGACATCTGGGCAAACATGCAAAGTATTCCCAGCTCCCTATCATGTTTCGTTACTGTGCCAGGCTTTCCACAAGCAAGGAACTTATAAATTCTTATAAAACAAAAACTAATTAAGATATCCTAATGAAATTTTAGATTTGTCTCTTTATTGCAATGTGCAGTGTGTGTGCCAAATTTCAGCCCTTTCTGTCAAGAAACAAAAAAGTTAATTCTGATCCCCGCCTCCCCCCTTAAGTGAGGCCTTAAATGGTGTCCGAAACTTTGTGCACATTAATAGACACTTCCCTAGAAGCACGAGAAACAAGACGAATGTATGCCCAACATCTGGCCACATTGGCATTACATTTGGCAATGTTGGCCCGGCACTGGTTACATTTGCTATGTTGCTAGCGTTGGCTTTGAGAGTGTAGCATCAACAAAAATGTTACGCTTTATTATGTATTGCTGTTGCATGTCAAAGTATACAGAAGGAAGTCCCATTGTTCATGGCTGCAGGCGGCCTCTTATAATTAAACATTGCAGTTGGAACCTTTGGAAGAAGTTATCAACGTATATCTAATGAAAATGAGATCAGGTCTTCTAAATACTGGTACAGATCAGTGTTTAACTTTAAGTGGCATGGTATTCCAGAAAGCAAGTCGTGAATGATGCAGTTTGATTACTGTAGCTAGTGCGTATATGTTATAAAAGCAATCCTGAGCCTTACAAATTGTTCCCTAACTTTCCCCAACCAAGAGCAAGTGGATAGTGCAACTTATTTTCTGCATCTTACCAGCATCGACTCGTTCTACAGCAATCATCTTCTGCGCCTTTCCCATACTGTACCCTTCCTCTTCCACTTCCTAACATTTCTCTGATTGGTGTTTCGTTCTAGGTTGGCAAGCAAGTTCTCAAGGAAAGTGTCACCAACCTCATCCTGTCTCGGGCAAACGCCCTGGTGACGTCGGACGTTACACAAGACCTTAAGAAACATGTTCATCGCGTCACCGCTGTGAGTGCCTGCCTGGCATCTGTTTTTTATTTGTGCTCGTACACTGACGTCCTTTCTTTTATTGCTGTATAAGTTTAATTATATGCAAGTGTTGTAACAATAGGCTATGTAAGTTCTAGTGACAGAGATTAGCACTACTCATAGAAGCAGAGTGCAGGGCTCACGGAGAAAGATGATGATTAAGCAGCTCAAAGCTTGTGATGTTCCACTATTGTCCGTTAACTTACTGCAGCTGTGTCTAGTTATATAGAGTGCTGATCCTAAACGGCCAATTAGAGAAGTATTTAAAATGGCTAAATTTAATGGGTTGTCAATGTTGTGTGGCAAATAGGGCATTGTTCAAATTGAATGGCTGCATGCATAATGATTTCCAAGTAGCTTTTGTTGGGAAAAAAAAATTATGTGGATCCCTTGCACTGCGGGAATCGATGTAAGCGAAGTTCTCTCTGCTGCTTGCTTTGATTGATGATAATTAGTGGTAATGTTGACAGTGAATGTTTCATTTCCTCAACGTTTAGTCCAATACGAGAGTGGTGACTTGACGTTAAATGTTACTTTGCATCCACCACTGCTGTTTGTCTGCGTACCACACAACGCGCATGGGGAGGTGTGTTTGCTGGCAGCATTGTTGTGCGCCATTGTTCATAACCTCTGAGAGGGTTGAGCATTGTCATTGCCTCATGGCATATTGCATCATGGCGGAAATGTTCAACTTATGGAGTTGTACGTGCCAAAACCACAATCGAATTATGAGGCACGCTGTAGTGGCGGAATCCGCATTAATTTTGACACCCTGATGTTCTTTAACGTGCACCTATATCTAAGTGCATGAGCATTTTTGTATTTTGCTCCTGTTGAAATGCGGGTGCCGCAGACGGGATTCAACCCGTGGCCTTGAGCAATGCCATAGCCGTTGAGCGAAGAAGTGTTGATTTGACGTGCGACCACTTCAGTAGTGTCGCCTAGACTCTACAGTGATTTAATGTTGCTTTTTCTCTGCACTCCCTGCATTACTTGTCTGCTTGATAAATTTGCATGGTGTTTATTTTTGAAAAACAGCAGAAACCTACCGTGCCGTACCTTCAATTAGCCAGCAAGCGCTGTCATGTCTATAGTAATAGCATTTGCTTGCCTTCTCACGGTACCTTTTCCTTCTCCCCCCTGACCCCCCCCCCCCCCTTTGGGAACTGCAAGCAAAGAGTGGCAAGGCTGCTCACTCGTGTCATGATTGTGGCAGTTTACTTATTTAAAGATACCTTTCAGGCCCCTAGAGGCATTGTATAAGGGGTGAGAGTACAGTGAAAGATTTTAACGCACAATAATTAAAATAAATATGCAAATACGTATACAAAAAATGCAGGCTAAGAAATGCACTAATATACAGTAATATAGTATTACAATATCTACAAGGAATAAACCAAACGCTTTTGAACGCGGCGCCTCATTCAATGATAAAATTTCACGCTGTAAAATATAATCAATAGAATTACAGAATGAGCGGGATATAGTTAGGCTATAACAAAAAGAGTATGTAGTGCATAGTTGCACATGAATAACGGGAAAGGTGATGACAAAAATAATGCATTTGAAAAATTCGTTGTTAGAAGAAGCCAGAAATTTTCGTGGTCACCCTCATAAGCTATAGTGTTAGGAAGGTCATTCAAAAGGCGAATGGCTCTTGGAAGAGTGGAGTAGTGAAATGAATTAGCCTTTTCGTAGATGCGCATGAAATTGAACAGATTGTACAACCGTTGTGACATGTAATGAGGAGTTTCAAAAGGCGGAACTGATGGCGCTGTATTATGGACGTATTTATGAAATAATGATAGCAGGGCTATATGATGATGATCATGCAAAGGCTGTAGTGATAGGTCGAGTTTGTGTTATGTTTAAGTTCTACCCATTCTCTGCCTCCTCTCCCTGCTACTCTCTGCCATTCTGTCTACCTCTCCTCTGGACTGTTGCATGTTAGCAGAAGTGTAAGTGCTGCCATTTCTGCAATGCTTTTGCAGGTGGTCACGAATAATCAGCTTTCAAGAGGCTAATGTGGTGATGCCCAGGGAGTTTCAGAGGGCACTGCGCACATGCAATGTGATGGAAATGAGTTTCTCGCCTCGCCTTTCCTCTCTGCCACGCTCCTTCCACCTACACACTCTGAACCACCCCCCAATGCGGTGTGTGAGACAGCTGCAGCCATGGCAGCAGCAGCAGTAGCAAAGTCGAAGGAAGAGGCAAAGAAAGCTTCGCTTTAAAATTTCATATAAATGAAAGTATAAAAAGTGATAAGAAAGGGATAACACTTGGAAAAGGTAAACAGCGTTAAAAAAAAGCTGATCGTAAGTACGCAAGGCTATCTTTGAAAACTGTTTCATTCAATAAGCTTTTAAGTTAGCATCAAGTTCATGCTGTCCTGACAGGGGCACTAGTCGAACAAGGGAACTCTACAGGAGTGTGAACAGACAGAAAGCTTGCATGGCAATTTACGAGCACTGTATGACCAGAATTTATGACTGCTGTAGTCCATAGTAGGTACTGATAAACGGCACCGCCATGCATCAAGCTGTTGTTGCAAGATTCATCAGGAGAATAAAATTTGCATAAATCAAGAGAATAAATTGGAAAACAGTCACAAAGGAAGGTGTCCTTAGATGTGAAAAACTTTTTTTTTTTTTTCTGAAGCTTTTAAAGGCCATCAGCAATTCCTATACGTTTGTGCTAGTCTTGACAAAGTTGAGTTAGCTCCTACTATGGTAGAGTCTCATTAATTCAGAAGAATTATGACTTGGTCTCTGGTCTTGGCAAACACATTTATTATTTAATGGTATGAAACTCAATATGGATATCTTTGGCCACCTATCTGTTAGTCAGGATGGCCCAGTGCCACAAATGTGCAATGAGAAAATAAGAAGGAAAAAAAAAAACGGCACAAGCATGCAACTGAAACAAAGCGGTGGAGTCCGCATTACCATAATCATCAGCGAAAACCATATTGGAATGAAAGAAATGCTTTGCGCCTTTATAGTGTGTTTACTGCCACACAGGACTGCTTGGTCACCATACGTGATTTATTTTATGTGATCATTTCATAATGATGGGATCACATCGATAGCGACCACGAATTCCTGTGCTGTGGTCATGGTGAGCAGTAGCTTCGTTTCATTTTGATTCAGTGCGAGGTGGGCACAATGTCACAAACACAGCTGATGCCATCGAGGATGAAAAGCGATTCTACCACATCTCGCATGCTGACATTGAGCCTGCTGGCTACATTACAGTGGACAATCTGTTGCCAACAGGGTCGCTGGCGGAAAACTAAATGGGGATGTGTGCACAGTAGCGAATAGCATGTCCACTCTGATGATGACATGGGTCCAATACCGGGGCAATATTGCAAAGAACATTGCAAGTCCTTCATCACTGTGAGCACTTATCAGTCATGAGATGATCAGAATTGCTGCTATTGGGCTAATTTTGTGTGAAATAGAAATTGGTGTTGCAGATTTCTTCACTAAATAAAGCCATGTTGATATAGTAAACATTTGTTTATTGTTTTCTTAATTCACTTGATAATTTGACACACGTTTAATTCTGACATTTTTGTTCGGTCCCTTGAAATCCGAATGAACAAGGTTTTAGTGCATACCTGTTATTGAGGAAGTCTGAGCAGGCGCTTCATTGAAATGATCTTTCTTTATTCCTCTCTCTCCCCCTTTCTTTATTTTTATATAGGACCTTCGTGCAGTCCTTCTTGTGCTTTCGGTACACGAGGGCATAGCACCAGCCTGTCTTGGCTTGGCTGACTACTTGCGCTCACTGGAAGGCCATTGCAAGGATGCCCTGTCCAATGCTGAGAAAGAGACGGGAAAAGGTGAAAGTGAAGGTGAGGCTCTTGGGATGCTCACCACTCTCAGCTTTCCTGCACTCTTTGCTTTCTGCGATTTCGCAGTACCAATTTTGGCCAGATCTTCACTGATCTTCAGTGCTATTGTCGGTTCATAAAAGAGCACATAGGAGGTTCTCTTCGTGCAGTAAACATTGTAGAGCAATCTTCCGTAACACTTTCTGCACCGTATGCTTGTTTGCCCCACTTGCACTTCTGAATTTTCTTGAAAGTGATTTGCAACCCAGCCTCAACTGAACGCACACATTTGCTCCCTGTTCAGTTAGGATGCTAAGTGCACGTTGCAGTCAGTATTAATTAGAGGTTTCTGAATGTCTTGACTATGTGTAAGCCATCCGGCATTCCAAAATAGTTTACAAACCCCTTCCTGTAAGAATTTTGAATACGGGTGCGCAATGCTTACGATTAGTTCAACGTAAGTATGAAAGCAGCATATAAGTAGTTAGTGCATTGTGTGTCTTGTTTCCTTGAAGTGTCCAGTCAGTTGATGGTCCAACCAGATGTAAGGACATTTTGGGGGTAGGCAAGCTTTGCTTAAGTTGTATTGGGTGTTGACAGAACACGGGAATACTGCCTGCTGAGCACCTTTTTGTCCCTGCAACTCACTTTGGAAGATTCCGTGGGCCTTGACTTCTGGCTCGCAGTTGTACATTATGTTGCAGTATCTACAAGTCGCATCGTTCGAAGGATTTGAAGGACTTTATTTGAAGTAAATTAATGCAATATACGTAGGGTCCTTCGTTTTCGGGTGAAACTTAATAATTCCCCAATTTTTGCATCTAGAACAAAATTGACGAAAATTCTGTTCAACCTGATTTCTCTTTGAACATAGCCGTTTCATAAATGATAATAAGCCTAAAGGAAGAGAGAAAGCCAAATAGCCAATACTAATGAATGCTGCCCACCTTTTGTAAGTTGTATCAAGTTGTATCATATTGATAATAATAATAATATGATTGTTGTAGGTGCTTTGGTTTCGCTTAAGGCTCAAAGTGGAAACAGGTATACGCAAAAAGATAATATATAGAGCGCGTGCTGGCGTTAAGTAAACAAAAGATTGTACTTTTTTCAGTTGCTGTATTTTTTGTGACTATGACAATAGTGCATTGCATCACATTTCCCACATGTCACATACATGTAAACGGCGATAATGCATGAGAAAGCGAATTAATGCAGTGCTGATGTTGCTCGTTCACTGACATTGCAAGCAGTAACTGTAATGTTGAGAAGATGTTTATTCCACTATCAGAGAAGGGCGGGGGATTCGTCTAGTCGATATTGCACTAATATTGGATATTGCACTAATATTGTTAGGAGTGCTGATACCGGGGATCAGTAACGGAGGACAACAGACAAGGACGAAATCCCCAACAGGTCTTCTTTTTTTTAACCCCACCCCCAAATCTTATATATAATACTCAAAAAGAAAGGACCCAAAGTCTACATCATCGGAAGCTTTACAGGAGGAGGTCCCAAGGAAAAACCATCAGGGCAACCTCCAAAAGGAGTATGCACATTTACAGTGCATAACTAGTGTACAAGTGGAATACATAACAAGCATTATGCAATAGTGAGAATGCAACATTATAATCGTGATAGTGCACATAAAAAGTACGACAGAACACGGAGTCGCATTGCGAAATTGCAGAATTCATGCAAACATCCGGTAAAATTCTGACCTCTTTCTGGTGATTGCTTTGCCTCGTAGCTCATCCCGAGAGTCCACCTGCAAAGAAGCCCAGGACTCCACCTGTAGACGAGGAAAGACCAACCGGCCCGCGTTCTCCGCCGGAGCCACCTCCGCCTCCGGCACCGAGCGAGGTGGACCTGCTGCGTCCGTTGCTCGAGACGATCCAAGCCCTTCTCAAGCTGCTACCCAGCGGGGAACAGTCCTCAGCCTCTTCCTAGCATCTTCTCCTCTAGTCTGGCTGTTTTTTTTTTCATTTTATTTTGGAAATGCCGAGTGGCCAGCATAAGGCAGTGAGCTTTCAGCAGTCATAAGGGGAAGGCTAGAAAATTGAGTCTACGGAAGGAAAGAGAGCTATTACTACACTTATCGGTGAGTGTTGGGTCTCCCTGCTGCCACCTCGACGACGGCAGAGGCAGCGACGTCGACCTGCCCATTGCTGCTGCTGCTGGTTTTCCTGGGTTCACTCCCAACAAACGTGGCAGCGTGCGGTGCGCTACCCACGGTGTAGAGGAATGCGGGGTTGGTGCAACAGTTCCCCGCCACAGACCCACTCCCAATTTATTTCATAAATCTGAAGATATCCTCGCCGCCTACCATGGCAGCCGCCAGTTTTGAGAGAGAATTTTTTGCCACACGACACTTCAGCTGTGATACTTTAGTCTTGGGTGAAAGCTTGCTTACCACTGTTTTTCATTCTTTTGCGCTCAGTTGTTGTTTCTTTCCTCCGTTTTTTTTTTATTTGATGTCTGAGCTGTAAAGGTCTCTCTGTGCATACACTTCTTTCGTTTTTCTTTTTCCCTGCATCTCATGCTCGTCTTCTCTGGAAACCTGCAACTTTGCATATATTCATTTCATCAGACCAACCCACAACAACATTTTGCTTCACGCGATGCAGATCGGTGGTGGGCGTTTTCAACCCGAGAAGAAGGAATGAAGAAGGAGAGGAGTTTGCCAGAGCATAGCGTTTGCTTGGCTTGTACATTTAGTTTTATATTTCGTTTGTCCGGGAGTGCAAGGCACAGTTTACTCCTTTTACGAATGGCGCCAGCCTGAAGCCGGCAGCGCTTGGGGCAGTCGGCATTGCCGACAGTCATCGAGCTTTCCAGTCGACCAGCAGCACGACACGTGTTTGCTGGGTTGGAAAGGAGAGAGAGAAAGAAATCGGCAACATAAATTTGGCCTTGCAAGAAAGACACCCTTTTTTTTCATCCCTGTCTGTGTTATTTATTGCCATGTATGTATACGCGACTCGCTGATCTTGAAAGACAGAAAAGAAGTGTTTGTTAGCGGTGTCTGGCAAGGCGTGTGTGCATGTGTGTGACTTTGGGAGTTATTTTGTGCCCCAATTTCTTCTACTTTGGCGGAATTTCTTAGAGGCAACTGTTCATTTCGTTTTTCTTCATTGAGGGCTACACAGAGAGAAACGTGCATGTCATTGTAATCGCAGTACACAACTGCTGCCAACCAACATCCACACCCTGTGTAGGCGGGAAGCACTTTTTTTTTTAATATATCATCGAAAGTACTCTTCAAAACCACCTTTTATTATTTTTCTCTTCATTCGATGGAGGCAAAGGGATCCGTCGTTCACTTCTGACCTTATGAAGCCAGCTTTTTTTCTTTTTCTTTATTATCATCTCTGTTCTCGTGAAAACTGCCAGCTGCATTTACGTGTTCCTGGCCGTTATGTACCATAGTGGCTGTGAATACTAGGTCCTCCTCTACTTTCAGAGTCATGCTCAAAATAAAAAAAAATTCTCACTCCACCTGAACCCTACCGGCCTGATTGTTACATTAATTTTGTTGTAATGGGCTGTATTTTTTATGAGACATCTGGGAGACACTAAACAGACGAGTAGCTTAAGCTGCATTATACTCAGTTTCATACATAGCAGGAGGTGCAACAAAGACTAAAGAAACATCTAAAAAAATTTATACAGAAATTCTGAGAATTTCCTACAAATGCGTTAGCATTCTTTGACTCTGCTCTTTTGCGTTTGTTTCCAAAATTCAATTGCTCCATCCCTACTATAGGCTCCCCCTTGCATTTTCTATGAAGCACTATGTATCCCTATGGTTAAGGTGTCGCACTTTTCACGTTACAAACACGATTTTGCTGACAAAATTGCCGGGGTATTCGCCAAAGAGTGCTTACACATTAAAAATAATGCAGCACTTATACAGGAAAGACGGGTGCGCATCATGATTCGACGTAGCATTGTATCGAGGAGATCCTATTGCGTCACAAAATGGGATGTACTTTTGTGGAAGGCACTGCAGACCTAAAAAAAAAATGGCTGTGGCTTAGGTAAGGTTAAGCCCAGGATGCGAAGCATACTAGCCTTTATTTTAGTTGTTGAGCCACTGTTTAGCTTGGTGAACTGCTGTTGCTTGGCTATATTTGGTTCGGCTAGACGAAGAAACAACTCGTGCGTTACTCTGCTTAGCCTTGGACGCCCCGCATTGGACGCGGTGAGCGTCGAGCAACGCAGCGTTCGGCGCGGCAACGAAATGTGCGCCTGAGCAAGCGACGCACGCCTGAGCCTTAGAAACAGCTCGTTTCTAAGGCAACACCGCATTCACTAGAGGCGCTTTTGTACCGCTTTGAAGCATCGTACTTGTGGCTCAGTGGTAGCGTCTCCGTCTCACACTCCGGAGACCCTGGTTCGATTCCCACCCAGCCCATCTTGCAAGAGTTGAGCCAAAGCCACCTCTCCTCTGTCGTGACGTCACGGTGTCACGTGGTTTCAAGGCGACACCGCCGCGCCTGAGGAGCTGGGTTGAGCCCTCGTAATATGCTTCGCATAAAAAGTTATTGCGTGCCAAAACCACGATCTAATCATGGGTCATATCGTAGTGGGAGTCCCCGGATTAATTTTGACCACATGGCGGGTATCTTAACGTGCACCTAAATCTAAGTATACAAGCGTTCTTGAGTTTCACCCCCGTGGAACTGTTGTTGCAGCTGCCGGGTTGAAAGCCATGACCTCGACACAGCTCGGAGCCTTCTGAACACGAGCTGAGCGACGCGTTTCTGTGGCCACGGCGTATTACTCGCGTTCACAACCAATATGGCCCCCAGCCTCGTTTGCAGACAGCGCCATTCTTTCCTCTGGCGGAGAGTGGCGTCACCACGCATCGGGTCACCGTCAGGCGCTCGCGATGCCCGCAATCTTTGGAAAATTGCTTCTCGCGTCGCCGTTATTTCGCGATGGTTCGGCGGTCGCGTAGCCAAGGTACCCGGGAAGCGGAGAGAGGTGCGTGCGCTATGATGGGGGGCAGGGGCTGAAGGAGGAGAGAAGGAGATTCTTGATGATGGGTAGGAAAGGTTGGGGTAAAGTGCAGCGCAGTAACTGTCTCTCAGCAGAGGACACCTCAACCGCGCTGCACAGGGGGTAGGGAATGAAAGTAGAGGGAGGAAGGTTAGTGCGCATGTCCCTCCAGCTGCGGCAGCTGCATGAGCGCGGCCGCCCGCGTCCCATCTTGGAGGCGATCTGCGCTGGGTTCGAAGGTTAGCCGATCGGAGATAGCTGATGGCTTCGTGTGCACTGTGTTCTCGCGCGGCTAGTTCGCGTTGAAGCGAGAAGGAACGCGAAGGGGAATTCGCTCGCCGCTGCTGCCGCTGTTCATCCCGGCACCGTTCTGACAACGGGTGTCCACGGTTATCGAGTGATGTGTGTCAGTGTAAGCCTATGCGCGCGTGATGACACCATGCTTGTTAATTTAGTTGGTAAGTGAATGCTTACAGCAGTTTATGCAGCTGATAGAACGACTAACCTTACTTCGTATAGCTGTCAAATAACTTGCTATCGTAATCAATGCTTGGCCAGTCAGGCGAAACAGTGCAACTTTTTTTTTCAGTATGACCAAGTCATTTTGAAGGCTTCATTAAACAATTTTTGCCTATTGGGCGCATTAAAGAAAGACGCGAGCCAACGATGCAGCCTAGCTACTGAGATCGCTCAACTTCTCTGGAGCAAAGAAATGCGCAGCTTGCCGCTCTGTGAATGCGCGCGAAGCGTATGCCAGCGATTCGAATCTACTTCAACCAATAGGAGCACTTGCTGCGAGCCGGGTTTCGTGACCGTGCCAGCGGCCTGGCACGCTCCCTTGCCGAATAGGCCAACCATTCGCAGCGGATCACGCACGCCGCTGGCCGCTCGCTTCCGCGGCAGCGGCGGCGCCAGTAGTGCGGGGGGGGAGAAAATAAAGAACCAGAAAGCTTGCATTCGCGGCTACGCGGTAACGAGGAAGTAAGCGCTTCCGGCTCTTAGAATGGATTCGAATTGCGCTACGCACGTATGGCGATGCTGCCTTATGTGCTTCATTCACTCGCGCAGATCGCTGTATATCGATTCCGCCTCCTTGGATCTGATGCATTTGTCTTTCTCGCCTTTTTTTCCTTACCTTTATATTTTGCTCGCGAAATGATGCGACGCGTCCACTCGAAGTTCCGATCTCTCCTCTTTGCAACGGAACCGAGGTTGCGGCAACGGAAAGCCGCGAGTTTCGCGGTGCGATGGCGTCTCCCAAAACAACGACTTGCGACCAGATCGACAGTACACTAAAAGAAAGTAGATTTTCTTTTCAACTTCTACTACAAATTCCTTTCTAATATTTCCCCACATAATATACACGTCGGAAGATCGTGCGAAAAACGGAAAACAAATTTTAAAAATAAATTGCATTTCTACCGCGCGCGACGTTTTTCCCACCACCGACCGTGTGGAGAAACCGTCCTTCGTGATTTCTCTTGCTTCAAGGTGAACTAAGCAGCGAAAACAGCGCAGACGAAGCTATCAGCACGTCCCCAACGCATGCTGCAGATCACTTTCTAGATTGGGCCCACGCCATATGCAGCAGTCGCCGCAGTAGAACGCTCCCTACCCGCGACTGAAGACGGCGCGCCTCCTCCCCTGTTTCCTCCCTTGTCCGCGCGAGATTCAGACGCGATCGTCGAGTGACTCTCGTAAGTTTCTCTCACACACGCAGCATACGGCACGCGGCAACGATGTTATCGCCCTTGGACTTTATCGGAACACCACGGCGACTGCGACGCCGACGGCAGCAATATATGCGCGGCGAGTGCCCATATAATTGCTATCGCAATAAAGCAAAGTTTTCAATAATGGTTCAGAGAGTTTGATGCTGGGAATTTTTCGTCTGTCCCAAAAATTAAAGAAAGATGGGTAAGACATTAGGTGAAATTAGAAAAAAAGGAGCTTGGTGGCGCAACCCACTGCCCCGTTTCAAAGGCCGCGCTCGTAGCATTAATCTATTCATCCAGCCGCCGCCTGGGCTGTCACTTTCGGGACGTATCATGAGAAGCCAACAGACACTGACACCAAGGACAACATAGGGGAAATTACTTGTGCCTAATGAATGAAATAAAGAAGCGATGAATTAATGGAAATTAAAGTGGATGAAAAAACAACTTGCCGCAGGTGGGAACCGAACCCACAACCATGATATGACTAATAAAAATCGGGACCCTCGGTTAACCCCCTCTCCTTTCGGGACGTGTACGTCATGTGTACGTTCTTTGCCGAAATCCGCTGCGCATACCTCTTGTCGAAATGCGCTGTTTCGTCTTGCTGGCTCACCGCAATTTCCCTTAGTCTAGACCGACTCGCACAGTGCGTGGGATGTGTATCGTATCCGTCGTCGTGCGCCATGGAGCTCGACCCTTCCTTCCTTCCCCCCGAGAATCGGTCGGCGTTGTGGTCGCGAGTGTTTCGACGGGCCTTCAGGCGCGGGCTCCTTTTCCCAAGCTCGTTTCACCCCCGAGGAAGCCAAGTGCCAGGCCGGGGGACGCTTGTTCCCATTGCGGCGAACCCGCCGCGGTTGCTCAGTGGCTATGGTGTTAGGCTGCTGAGCACGACGTCGCGGGATCGAATCCCGGCCACGGCGGCCGCATTTCGATGGGGGCGAAAACACCCGTGTGCTTAGATTTAGGTGCACGTTAACGAACCCCAGGTGGTCGAAATTTCCGGGAGTCCTCCACTGCGGCGTGCCTCATAATCAGAAAGTGCTTTTGGCACGTAAAACCCCATAATCTAAATCTATTGCGGCGAACCGGTGGGTCACCGGCGGCCGCGAGATTCGAACCGGCGACCTCCCTAGCCTCGACAGCGGGAGGTCGCGGGTTCGAATCTCGCGACCTGTTTTTAACAACATTCAAGCCCTAAATCGAAATTCCGCTTTCGACAGTCACTAGAATTTAACTTTCTCTCTCAAATGCAACAAATTTCATTAAAATCGGCCCAGGGGCTATCTCAGAAAAACGTTTTTGCGTTTTACTTGTATTTGAATAGGCCGCGTCGAAGTGGGGCCCGAGCTAAAGCTTCCTCTTAACGCCGGACGCTCGCCGGATTTTGCGCTTCGTGGGGCAAATAAGGCATTTGGCAAATAAGGGATATATATATATGTGTGTGTGTGTGTGTGTGTGTGTGTGTGTGTGTGTGTGTGTGTGTGTGTGTGTGTGTGTGTGTGTGTGTGTGTGTGTGTGTGTGTGTGTGTGTGTGTGTGTGTGTGTGTGTGTGTGTGTGTGTGTGTGTGTGTGTGTGTGTGTGTGTGTGTGCGCATAATGTTGTATACTGCGGCGAGAAAGCGCTCAGTAGTCAGTTTTTTTTTCTTTTTTTAAAGTACAGTGCAGGAACGAGTGTGCGGTTTGGAGCCTGAATTATATATGACTGTTCAAATCGTGGAGGAAGGAAATAAGCTGTAGGGAGGGGGAGCATGCACGTCCAGCAGACAGCTTTAATTCGCAAGCCGACTCTCCGCGAAAAGCCATACTCTTCGCTTTGTGTCCGCCATGTGTTTTATATACTTCGGTGACACGTCTGTAACGGCCCAAAGCTAAAGCTGCTGCTTTGTTGAGTTTTACAGAGCGCGTGCAAATAGAAAAAAAGGAGAAGGAAGAAAGTAACATAATGGCGTTTACAAACGCTGAGCGCTTTTGGTCGTTTTTGTTTTTTATTTCGTTTCCTCCGCAGCGACCAACATCGCTGTCGAGTTCGCCGGGCGACGGCGCAATTTTAGGCGCGTCCTTGGAACCCGAGCCAAATGAAAGCGAATGAGGCGGCGTGCGTTCTTGCGTCACCCACCAGTTGTCGGTCGATCGAACCAATAAAGCCCCGTCGCTGTCGGTCGCTGCTGTTAGCACTTTGCTATAGCAGCTTCGCACCAGGACGGCAATAATCTTGAGAGAGATTCTCGTCATTGAGCGAAAAAGGTTTCCACCACTTGCTCATTTAGTGAATCCGTAAAATACGTTTACTAGTGATTTACCACATCTTCATTCGTGACGTCACGCAATCGTATAGCTTGCCTGTTGTTCGCTGTTCCAGAAGGGATGATTATTTTTTTGCACGCTGCAGTGAAAAATAAAAATGGGGTTTTACGTGCCAAAACCACTTTCTGATTATGAGGCACGCCGCATAGTGGAGAACTCCGGAAATTTCGACCACCTGGGGTTCTTTAACGTGCACCTAAATCTAAGTACACGGGTGTTTTTGCCCCCGTCGAAATGCGGCCGTCGTGGCCGGGATTCGATCCCGCGACCTCGTGCTCAGCAGCCCAACACCATAGCCACTGAGCAACCACGGCGGGTCACGCTTCAGTGAGGGAGCATTTGTCGAGCAGACTCCTGCTGAAACATTATCTCGGGATGACTTGCAATCGCCTGTGCGCAATGAGGTATATACTGTCTTCGGGTCATCTTGATTTACTTGCTGCGACCGGCAATCGATCCTGCGACCTTGTGCTTTCAGCGTCAGATGTCGTCGTAATTGATTCACCAACCTCTCGCTGTGACCTTCATGCAAAGCCTGACGGCGGCAGATTAGTTCGTCCGACGAAATCGAGAAACTTAGCTGGAGGTCTATAGGGTGGAATCACGGTCCAGGGTACCGGCTACTATAGGAGATTTTGTTGCAAATAAACAAGTTGATAACAGGGTAAGAAAATACTCCACCGGATGACATACACTCCTTCTTGTTCATCGTTCACTTATCAGAAGGGCTCACATGCAGTCGTTCGAATTCCTTACGAGGGAGCTTAGGGCACAGCCTGAGTCTATAGAATATTAGAACGTGCCTGCACGAGCAATTAGCTAGGCCCCACGAGAGACACGCAATGTCTGTACCGCACCCACGGCAATAAGAATGGAAACACCCAAGTAATCATATAGGAGCCGGTAGTGGCTAACCATTCACGCTTAACTAATTAAATGTTCAGCGTGAAAGCAATACTTTTACGTGTTACGTGATATGTGTCACGTTCATGTGTTAGGTTCGAATTCGCACGTCACGGGCATATTATTGTCGACTGAAAAATTCGGCGTCCCTCTTCGCGTTGTTCAAGGGCTTACGGGGCCGTTCATTCTTAATGGAAACACCTCATCGTTACAGAGTGCAAATAGCAACTGAATCTTGGAACGATCGGATCCCCGCGGACGAATACTTTGAAAATGCATCCTGCTCTAAAATAGCGAAGTGCTGACAATTCCCCTTATTTGGGAGTAGCTGCTTGTCACAAATTGTACTCCATTTTGGCGACGTCTCGTACTCCCCCTACAGTGTACTTTTTACTCCTTAGGCCCGCAGTCCAGTAGCGAACATGGCAAACTTCAACGGAGTTGACGCATGGCCTCCGAAATGCCTACAGTACCACGATCCGATTTTGAGGCACCGGATTTGGGTAGGAGTTGCCTCGAAATCGGATCGTGGTTTTGTAGGCATTTCGGAGGCCATCCGTCAACATAAATCTCGAGATTTATCCGAATAGTCCTTGCGTGGCCTGTGGTGAGGTTGCTACTTTGCCTCATATGCTCTGGGAGTGCGGGTCGCTGGGCCCGAAGTTCACCAAGGAAGAGTGGGACGCCCTCCTGCGAAGTCCCGCCTTTGAGGACCAAGTCCTGGCCGTCCAGCGCGCCCGCGATCGGGCCGGCAGAGTATAGATCAGTCAGTCCCGTCGTGAGATTAGCCGGGTGCGCGTTTTATCGCATTTTGCTCGACCAAATAAAAGTTTGTTCACTCACTCACTCACTCACTCACTCACTCACTCACTCACTCACTCACTCACTCACTCACTCACTCACTCACTCACTCACTCACTCACTCACTCACTCACTCACTCACTCACTCACTCACTCACTCACTCACTCACTCACTCACTCACTCACTCACTCACTCCGATTTTGAGGCACGACCGTAGTGGGGCACTCCGGGTTAATTTTGACCACTTGATGGTTCCTTAACCTGTGTACCTAACGCGCACCTAAAAAACACGACAGTTTTTGGATTTCGTCCGCAATCGAAATGCGGCCACCGCGACCGAATTCGAACCCGAGACCTTGTGCTCAGCAGCGGATGTTGCGTCAATTAATGGAGTGGCCTAAACAAATGGTTCATTCGTGCTTCCATTTCGCGCCTCGTTTTCTGAGGGTGCATGCGGGGCAAGCGGTTGTTCCCGTTATCAAGTCAGTGATGCTGGCGCATGTTTTCCTAGCGGTATGGACTGCGGTGTAATTCATGTTGCAGTGATGTGCGTTATATAACAGTGTGCTCATCGTACTTTTTTTCCTCAGCGGCCCACTCTCACTGTACTATAGCGCATAAGCAGACTCATCGTCGTTGTTTGAGCTCATCAGTGGTTCCTTCATTCTAAGGGGAAGCTTACCGGGCATGTGACCCCCACAACCCCACCTCCCCTGAAATTTCTGTGCTAGTATGCTGCCTGCTCAGCTACCCCTTTTTCCCTGTCCCTGGTCAAGTGTGCCCCCACCCCCCCCCTCCGCCGAAAAAAAAAAATTCTGGCTATGCCATTGGAGCTCGTTGGTTTGTTCTGAGAAGAAATGTTTGCGGACACTGAACATGTCTGCGTATTGTTGACGCGCAGGTCTGATACTTATGTTTGTGCCCGTGCCGCTTGCAGAACGCCATTAAATCACATCGAATCAACTTTATTTCTTCCACTAATCTGAAACACATGCGCAATATTTATACCGATAGTCAGTAGGATATATTTGCCGGTCCAACAGAAACTGCAGCAGGCACAAGTCAGGCGCAGTGAAATAACGTTGAACACTAAACAAGCGACAGACAGAATGAACGTGTCCGCTTCCATGACCCAAGCACTGATGCACTCTCTCCACTCATCAATGACCACGCGCTTCTGTATCTAGCTATGACAGTGCTCCTCATCGAAGTGTTCGATTCATTCCAAAAGTGAGATATATTAAACGCCGGGAATGAACATCAAACAACGAGAAGGACCCAGTTCTCGAGAAATCTACTCTGCCGTATGTCTTTTTGCGACTAAATGGCTCTCGGAAAAACCGCCGATAGAGTGTACTTCAGAGGGCCAACGCGTTCTCCTGGCAGCACTTATCTTTCTTGGATATCCGTCAAGTGATTCCGGACCGCAACAATGCCAACACCGGGTCGCCGTTTATTTCTGAGGTACGTACGTTTATTTGTTTCGGGACTCCGAAGGCAGAGCGTTGCGACGTTCACCCGAAAGAGCATCGCGTGCTGTTATGGCCGCTATGGACTTATCACGTCTGTCCCAGACTTCTATAAGCTGCCCGCGATACGCTATCTTAAATGCGCTCGGCGGCAGGGAGAAAATACCTCGCACAATGCGGGTCACTTTTTATGAGCGATACATTGTCGTCTGCCACGGGGACATGTTACAGTATACACGTGCTTCAATTGTGTGGCCCGGTCACGTATCGCGACCTTCAAACTGGACTAGACCACGACGCAATGTTTTGTCGTCCTCTAGTGGGCGCCAAAGTCGATCGCGAAAGTGTACGTGAACGCCATCTTGGCGCGAGCTCTCCAGACGGCGTCGTCCTGTCGAGCCTTCGTTGGCTCTTGCCATCCGCGTGCAACCCCCCCCCCCCCCCCCGCCCTTCCCACTGCCCTTATACAACCTATATACCTGCTATACCGAACGTACGAAGGCGCCGACGCGTTTCTTGATCGGACGCACCTGTGTGTTGTCCTCTTTCCGACGTTGTTCCGACGTTGTTCCGACGTTGTTATAGTTTCTTTATAGGCGCACCGCAATGTAGCTCACGGGTATCTCGATCGCGCTAGAGTCGCGGAAAATAGCCAGAGACATCCAGAGTGGTTTAGCGTGGTGTACTTCAGGACCCGCTTGGCTTTCAGTTGACGTACTTAATGAACAAACCATTTAAAGGTATGCTATAAAGTAGAACGTGTACTGTTGGACCAGTTGCTGCATCGTTTACATTAAGCTTGACGCGAGGCGAACTATTACGGCACACGCAAAGATACAAGGTTTTCAGCGTTCGCACGGTGCATCAAAACTGACAGCTGGGCAAGTCGGTGTGGTTCCACCTTAACGAAAAAATGCGCGAACAAGACGCAGACGAGAAAGAGAGCGTATTAGAGCCCGTGTTTGTCGTTTCTCTTCTTCCCGTCTACGTCTTTTTCGCGCATTTTTTTCGTTAAGATTCGCACAGTGCCATGAAAAACATATGCAAAACCCCTGCCTTAGTTGTTCGTAAAGCTCTACATAAATATCTTCAAAGCCCCGGTAAATCAAGAGCGGGATGGGGAAGGAATTAGGAATTATGTGGTACGAGCCATAGACAGGTTTGTCTCCGGTAACCAAAAAGACCAAAGAAGACACCAAAAAACCAAAGAAGACACCCGTGTAGTTAGATTTCGGTGCACGTTAAAAGAACCCCAGGGAGCTAAAATTAATCCGCAGTCCCCCACTACGGCGCGTGCCTTATATAATCATATCGTGATTTCGGCACGTTAGAACCCTCGAATTTAATTTTAATTTAGTGTACGTATAGCTAGGAATGACTTATGTTGTTCGTCTAGATGGTGCGCGAGGTGCAAATGTGGCGCGTTCTATAATTATAGACCTCAGGCGTGCGGCAGACGACCACAAAAAAGGATTACACGAATCAACGGCATACAAGGGGGAGTACACGTATATCCCCAAGGCGAGGAAAAGACGCCGGTGTTACTGAAGCCGTCGCTTCTTTTTGTTTTCGTATCTCTACGAGGCTATCGACTACTGTTTTGCTAATAAATGGAGCCAGTCAGTGCATAATCCTAAGTCGTGTGGTCAGCCGGGAAGAGGTTATAGATTGCAGGCGGGATCGGGTTGATGAGAAATGGGGTCACGAAAAGAGACCGTCCGCCGCCAACATGTACATACGTCATTTAAGCCGCGACGTTCAGGAACAACGTTGTTGGCGCCGAGTTGGGTGGATCGAAGCTTGGTCTTGATCAACCTCATCTTGGAGAAGACGCAGAATGATTAAAACATAAACAGGATACTGAAAAATTGTACACTTATTCTTATATGTTCCTTTGTTCGCGGTAACCTTTCTCTTACAACGGGTCATACAAAGCGAACAGGTAATGAAGCCAAGGAAAACATAGGGGGTTATTAGCTGTTTGAAATTGAAATGTAGAAAATGATGAAGAAAAGAGAAAATAAAAGTAGACGAAAAGATAACTTGTAGCCGGTGGGGACCGAACCCACAACCTTCGCATTACGCGTGAAATGTACTACCCATTGTGCTACAGCGACGGCCATCAATCCGTCTACTAACTTGGGTATTTATGTGTACTAAGATTTAGCCCTGGGAGTGTTAGCGAGCGCCACTCAGATCCATGGCGGGTGGATGTGGCATGCCACCCCCCCTTTTTTTTGCCCGATGGTATCACGTAGCACGTGAACTTGGATGAACATGCAAGTGACTAATAAACCCTCGTATGCTATCTAATGGCATCGAAGATGCCAGATTAGAATTCATTCTCGTTTTATACCAGGTGGTTTTTTTTTAATGTACAAGAATATTTAGAAATCGCTTTTCCCATAATAGCACAATTCTAGTCACAGGATTGAATTACTCGAAGCGGCGGACAATACGCGTACGAGAAATTGAAATGAACAATCGGCTAATAAACAAAATTCGCTAATTAACTTTTTAATTAGGTATTTTACGGCACAATTGCGATTTCAGCATTGCAGCTGGTGATCGAGTTCGCAAGGCGTATCCACTCGGAATTAATTTTCATGAAGTTCTTGTTCTCTTGCCATGGTATTGAACGTCCCCTTTGCCTTCTGCATATTTATCTTCATCTCTACTCTTGCACTTTCTCGGTTAAGGTCCTCAACCATTTGTTGCAATTCACCCTCTGCATTACCGAACAGTACAATGTAATCTGCAAACCATACAGATTGCGTTGCTGAGATATTCGCCGTTGAGCCTCACTCCTAATCCTTCCCAGTCTAATAGCTCGAATATTTCTCCCAAGCATGGAGTGAACAATATTGGAGAGATATTGTCTCCTTGCCTGACCCTATTTTTGATCGGTATTTTTTCCCGCTTGGGGATAAGCTAAGGTATAGTTAAGGTATAGCTGAAGTATAGTTAAGGTATAGCTGTAAATTCTTTGTAGATGTTGGCTAAGATGCTCACGTATGATTCCTATACTTATTGATTACTCAGTGCTTTCATGACTGCTGGTGTATTTACTGAATCAAGTGCCTCTTCGTTATTTATGAAAACCATATGTGAAGGCTAGCTGTACTCTTAAGATTGGTCAATCACCTTATTGGTGGCATGGATGTGATTCATCCTACAGCACGCCTTTCTGAACCCAACCTGTTCTGTTGTTTGACTGAAGTAAAATGTTCGCCTGATTCTGTTGGAAATTACCTTGTGAATATTTTACACAATATTGAAAGCAAACCTAATGGGGCTATAATGGTTCAATTATTTAACATCTATCGTCTTATGGATTGGTATAATGTTGCCATTCTACCAGCTCTCTGGTAAACTTGGAGTCGTGAAGCATTCAGCATAAAGGGTCGCAAGCTTTTCAAGTATAATATCCCTTCCATGTTTGATTAAATTGACTGTTACTCCATCTTCTCCAGTCGCTTTTCCCGGGGCCATGCCTTGCAAATACCAGGGTCAATCAGGTTACAGGACTTCTATCTCACGCGACCTTATAACACAATCAATCAATCAATCAATCAATCAATCAATCAATCAATCAATCAATCAATCAATCAATCAATCAATCAATCAATCAATCAATCAATCAATCAATCAATCAATCAATCAATAAATAAATAAATCAATCAATCAATCAATCAATCAATCAATCAATCAATCAATCAATCAATCAATCAATCAATCCAAACGTAGCAATTCAGGTTACCTGTCAACGAACTAATGGAACAATAGAACCCTCACTCAAACTCTCACTCACGATGGTTTTCATGATGGCCCGAGACACCTAGGCCTTTTCGGACCATTCAGCTCCCGTGCCTTGAAGAAGAGTTGCAAACTGAGCTGGTTTCTGGATACTTGCGTGAATAGTTTGGGAAAGCATAAAAAAAGGATAAGACGAGATCATTTGAGCAGTGAGCTTACGTGTTCTAGTCTTTCCCATTTTGCTCTTGCTCTCCTTTATTTTTCTCGAACTGTTCTCAAGTATTTCATCACTACATTTCTTCTCCTTCATCTCCTTTTTTTTCTTCAGCATCACGCCCTGGCCGCTTCAGTTTCACCCCTATGCAGGAATGCAATTGTCCTTGAAGTCAATTTAAACTCCAGCGACGTAGCTACCGCACGTCTAGAAGTAAACGAATCCGTGGAGAAACCCACCGTGTCCGTGCAGACTGGCACGTTCTCTTATCTGGCTCACTGCCTCAAAACTCGGGCCCGTCGACCGAACTGACTGAATGCTGCTATTCGCGAACGAATTTAAGCGCACCGAAAAGGAAGAAGAAAGAAAGAAAAGAAAACGAAAATTGTAGTGCGCATTTCGGAGCCTCCCCGGATTCCTCCGTTGTCATTTTACGCCGTAAGCAAAACAACTCAAAGAAAACGACAACAACAACAAACGAACAAGGAAATAAACGAAGAAAGAAAAGATGCGACTGAATGAGAAGCAGCCTCAGCGTGGCGCACGTGCGAACGTGCAGCCAGTAGTGGTGGGACGGATCGATGCGAACTGCGCGCGTTGCACTCACTGTCGTCAGCCCGTTTCGTAACCCGCCGCGCGCCCGCCTGACCCCGAAAAGCGAGCGGCCAGGCCCCCGTCTGGCTCGCACGTCACCCGGCACGCACGAGACCGGACGCACGTTGAGAGCCTTTTCTTGTTTTGACTACCCACCTCCGCGACATTTAGATTCGGAGCTCCCCGAAGCTCAGTTGAACCACTTCCCATCAATTAATTGTACTAAAAACGACCACGCAAACAAGTGCTTACCGCTTAAAGCGCCATCTACTAATCAATTTTTAAACAAATATTGTAGCTTTAGTAAGAATAAAAGAGCAGATACTGTGTTGTACATTGGTTGTAGAAAACGCGTACGTCTGCAAGATGCTATTTTTGCAGGTCATGGTTGGACGTTGAAGCAGCTTCTTGCGACTTGTGTCAACGGATCGCTGTCGGACTTGCTCATGTAATGACGGGGTTCGTGGCCATCGGTGCGTCCAAGTCACGGCGGGATCCCAACGGTCGCTTGCGTCCCGGGGCAATCAGCGGGCTCCGTGAGCCGTAAACGTCGGGTTGGCATCGCATCCCCCAAGGGGCGCGCATTCGTCCTGCGGCGTCACGCAGAGATGAAGTAGTGAGGCACTCCAGTAATGAGGTCGTATACGTGGTCACTCACTAGCTTTTTTTTTTGTCTGTATACGAGTGTACGGTACTTAGGAGGAATACGATCACGGAGCAATTGAGGAAATGTTTCGAAACAGGGGACGACCTGTTGCTATTTCTTGTCATAACTGCGTCATGATGCCGGTGACCAGAATTCGAGTGCAATAATGATCAGTTCCTTTAAAAAAAAAAAAAAAGGTAGAAGCTCACTGTGGGCTAAGAATCGAGTGATATTACAAAAACAAAAATAAAAGTACAAAAGCAACTGATCGCAACTCTTGGACTTCTTCAGCCGAAAATGAATTTACGTGTTCTTTCCCATTTGACAAATGAATCAGCGGACGCATTGGGTACGATTCGACGCGGTCTTTCTTTCTTTTTTAAAAAAAGAAAGAAAGACCGCGTCGAATCGTACTCAATGGTCTAGCACGCATTCACGGTCTCCGTGAATCATCAGAGCGCGGTTATTGGATGCACTCAGTTCTAAATGCGTCGTAAGCGTTGCTGAACTGCGAGATGACACTGAAAACGTCGCAATAATATAAGGAAGTGAAAGGGCAAGGTGACAGCCCGACCTCTTTGCAACCTAGGCAAATAAGACAGCTTTGCAAAGTACAAAGCTAGCACATCTCTATTGCACTTGGCTTTTGACTGCAAGGGCATTTTGTGACTGAAACTTTTGCAGAACTGACGAAGCCGCTGAAGATGATGTATTTAGAATTTAATGTAACATGTTTATTTTTTATACGCTCTAAACGCGTTATCAAAGGCAGGTAATAAATGTGTCGCCGATTACTTTGTGAATTTACGGAGTTGTATGCTTGCCCGTGCAGTTTTTGTAACATTTTTCTTTTATTCTTGTCATCTTTAACAATATAATTATCGTGCTGGTATCCATTTCTTTCAAATTTGCGACGAATTCTATACAGATCGGTGCAGTGATTCTTCCGTTGATAGAATTTCCATTTTACATGTGTATGTGACTGGAAGCTCTAAACCTCGCAAAAGCTAAAGGTTTATTTTAATAATGTCAGCGGTCATTGCATTACGTATTTTTCGGCGAGTACGGCCTGGATCAATATCAAATTGCTCACTCCTGTGGTTGTTTTGCACACTCATGCAACCCCACATCTATTTTACGTCATACGCGGCCAGTCCAAGCTTTCTGCTCGATTCGTAAGAACAAAAAATGAGAGAGAGAGAGAAATGGTACGAACTACGAAACGAAACGCAAGAGATCTAGATGAGAAAGAAAAAAAACAATAAATTTGTAGTAACGAAGCTAATCACAGTGCTGTCCAGCCAGCGTTCCTAGTACTGTTAGCGCTAACCGATTACAAAGCACAAAAGTTTTCTTTTTTGTTTAGTGTTTCCGTTGTTTCGCGTAGTAGGCAATGGCGTTCACACTCCCACCGCTCCAAGTGACGAGAGCTGCAAAGCTGGCGCTTTGTGAGACTGGCTAGCCGATAAAACAGCTTCAAAGTGTTCCCATCTGCTTTATTCGAAGCGCTCGCAGCTTCACAACTACAACGGGCTTGCAGGGTTCCGCATTTTATGGGCCGGCTGCATCGTGTCGTCTGCTAGCCGCCGCCGGCGCCTGCTGTTGCTGCTAGCGTGGTCACGTGACCACGCCTCCATGACCCACTGCGCAGGCGCGATAAGGAGCACCCTACGCCAGCGCCGCGCTCGAGACCGGCGGCAGCGAGCCAAAGCGGCGGAGAACAGGGCAGCAAGCCGGCACCTGCTGACGTGTGACTACTTCGTTGCCGGTCCTCGGTCCAGGGCGCTTCCGAAACCGCGGGGTCCTTTCGCTCATCCTCAACTGCCATGGCGCGCCCCAATGTGTATGTCACGAGGCCGGACATCCCGCATGAGGCGATGGCCAAGCTGAAGCAGCAGTAAGCCTCACATTTCCTTTCATTGACGCGATGAACTTACATTAGCGAAAGCCGGCCCGCCGGAAGCCGCTCGATTCTGACAGGTCTGGGATCCTTGCGTCACTCGAGCGACGACGCTTCTGATGGAATGGATTGGATTAATCTGCCCTTTCTGGGCAGATTTGGGACGGCCCAAGCTATCAGGGTGATGGGACCCGGCACGCGCGATTTGAATTCGGCTTGACGCAACGTTGCGAAACGATCGTGGAGAGGCTGAGCGTCGCGACCGCATCTGTCAGGCATTCAAATGGAGCCCGCCAAAATGCTACACCATATCTCGCGTAAGATATTTCTCTCGCGAGTGCTCTTTCAAAACTCCGGCTAACGAGAGAGCGCGCTTTACGAACTGCCGCCTTCCGATTGCTTTTCGTTCAGTTTCCTTCGCTCGGTGAAATCTGCTCGCGCATTTCCCGAGACGCTTGACAGACGTGGCTTTTTCGGACCTGGCAGATCGGCTTACGTTAGGTCCAGTCGGCAACTATGTTGCCTCGCTGTCTTCTCTTTCGCGTCTTTTTTTCACCGAAAGTCGCCGCATTACAGGCGTGCTCTCCTCTCGTCGGGGGCGTTGATTCTGCGGCGCGAAATTGTCGTCGAGGAAACGGAAAGCATATAGGCTACAACATGTTGTCTGAAGGAGGAGGGGTTTCGGGACCCGAAGGTCAACTGAATGACAACTCTCCCGCGCGCGTTTGTTCGACAATCGCCGGGCGCTTCGAGGAAGTTGAATGCCTGCGGCTGCTGCTGCCTGGAGGCTTTTGTTTGTTTGCAATCTGTGGAGACAGTTCGAGACGGGCTGCGGCTAGGGTTAGCTTATTTTAGTACCTCAACCTTGTTTAATAAGAGTCTGCGCCTGTGTCGCGGAGCCCCGCCTTAGAATTGCAGGGGTTAACGCTCGCGCGTAGTGGGTTAATGCGCCCCCCCCCCCCGTTTTGTTCCTTTATGCCTCCCCCGCCCCCTTTTATTTTCGTCTTTCAACAGCGAACGACGGCTGTAGCGAGAGCGCGTCCGATGCGAGCATGCCGTAACATGTGCGATCGTCGTAGAGAAGCAAGCACGGTTACACATGTGCTTACCTGTGCGTGAAATATGCCGCGATGGTGGCCTTGGGGCAGCGGGGGGGGGGGGGGGGGATAGGAGAGATAAGAGCTCGCCGAACGTATATATAGTGCGGGCGTTGAGTACGTGCACGGGCTTGAGAAGGAAATGTTGCAGTTCAGTGAGCGTGGTAGCTCCTTCCGCTTTTAGGTGACTCAATTGGTCTCTTATCTATGCGACGTAGTACCTGGCGTGCCGTTATTGCGGCGTTGGTATTTTTTTTTTTGTCTGCAAACGAAACTGACGCAATCGGAAACTTGTTTGCTGTCAGATAAATATATCGGCATGCGCTGCGTTGCCGATAAACGCGAGGAAAAATAGGAAAAATGAGTGTTGGCGTTTTTGATAAGTTCCTGTGGAACTAAGTTATTTGCGCGGTACGCCAGATTTTTTATGGCGCGCCGTCGAAGTTACGTCAGGTGGGCGTAACAGAGCTGGCTTTGTCTCGGGGCCGCGCTGCTTAACAGCGAAGCTCGCTTGTCGGAGCTGAACAGCTCACTGTTTCTTTTTTTTTGTTCTTTGTTTGTTTTCGCGATACAGCTGGCTGGCGCAGAAGGGATGTTTGCTGCCTGCTGACTCATTCATAAATTACGACTGCAAAGCCGTATAACTTTTTAAAAATATAAATAAAGTACTGATTCGTCACTTTCAGCGCAGTTGGCTTCGCAATCCACGAGGAATGCACGAAACATCTTTTACTATTTTTATCGACTTTTTACAACCTAACTATACAATATAACAGCTGCAACACCATCTCGCCTTGTTGTACGTTATAGTGGGGCGAATCCGTGTTTTATTGTCTTTTAAAATTTTGTTTTATTGTTTCTCGTTTCCTTTTCTTTCTTTCTTTAACCTTTATGATGTAAAGGCATAGACGCAGGGTTAATTTGGGCTTCTAGACAACAGGAACTAACAGACGCTGTACATGTGGCTGGTTAATTGGATAGAAGTGTACGTGTTTTGCTCGCTGGCGTCCTTCGACGCGGTCGTACAAGTGGTCTGTTGTGTTGGCGCTCGTTATCTATCAGTCTCTCGGGGGGCAAGGTTTGTGGCTCGGGGTCGTCGGAAAGAAGCCGCGTACCAGCCCACCTTGTGCCGGTTTGAACGTTGCGCTACTTAAAGAGGAGAAATTTCGCAGTTCAGGAGGGGGTGCGTATAAGGCGGCTGACACCAGTCTAATATGAAGGACTTAATTTTATCTATACGAGTCGAACGAACCATGTTCAGTCTTTCTCATTCTTTTTCAAATTCTTTATTCATATATTTATTTTCAATACATCCAGTCCCTTGGGCACCATAGCAGGTAGACATACAAAAATGGAATACGTCGTAATAAACGTGCGCGTACAAATTGCGTGTCAATAAGCCAAACAAGAAACGCGAAAGAACAAGGTAAGAATACATTAAAAAAAAACAAATATAGATATCACATTTCTAGTTACAGAACTAAATCATTTTGAGCATGCTTCAGTTTCTATGGAGCATTGGTTGTTGTTTCGAGGGCCTTAACGTCTTGATGCAAAACTGGAGCTGTTGAGGGTTTTATCGCTGTTTTTTTTTAATGTGCACCTAAATCTGCCTACACAAACGCTTATTATTATTATTATTATTATTATTATTATTATTATTATTATTATTAGTAGTAGTAGTAGTAGTAGTAGTAGTAGTAGTAGTAGTAGTAGTAGTAGTAGTAGTAGTAGTAGTAGTAGTAGTATACATTTCGCCCTCATCGAGGTGTGGTCGCCGCGGCCATATGTCAATGCATGCCCAACGTGAGATTACGTTTGCGCAACACCGGCGACCGTCGGTACTACATGGGACCAGACTGGCAATACAGTGGACACTGTTTCCCCATCGTGTGGCCAATATTGACCAACCTTGGGCGCCCTCGACGTGAGCCAAATAATGGGAAACGCTGTCTAGAGGCAATAGAATACGGAATGGAGGGACCAAATTAGAAAATTGACAGCCGCAGGACGGGCTCCACTGACTTGGGACCGTATAGTTATACTGGCTTACAGACCTTGAAAGGCGCAATAGCTTGTTAACTAACTACATATTCGGTAAGCATGATTCGTTTTGAAGTTTCGGACGGCGATGTCCCTTTCTTCAGCTGTACGGTTCTGGGACGGGGAGCTACAAAGTTACAGACAAACGTTTCTGCCCCCGTTTGGAGCAGTACTCTTCCAAATCGCTCGTTTTACGTCTCTCTTCTTTGTCCGTGTTTGATCTGTTCGCGCTGTAAGGCAATAACGCGGATATACCGGCTCTCCCAGCTTGCTATACCGCACTCCTAAGGCGTTTTCTTTTTTTTTTACTACTAGGGCTCCGCATGGTTTCCTCGCCGACTCCGTTTCCTAACCCCGCCGCACACTCCCACGCTTTCAGCAGTTCCTCGCATCTCTGCCGTCCCCCCTAAAAGAGGCCCCACGGTCTCACTCTCTCTCGTCGCTTTCCGATTATAACAGCGCAGAAGCGGAGGTAGGCGAGGTTGCCCCTCCTCCTCGGTGCTGGGGGCAAATGCAACCTGCGCGCAGGGCGCAACATATTTACGGAGACGATGGCGACCAGTTGATTCTTTGTTTCTTTGTCTCGCTTTCTTTCTCCCTCTCTTTTGGCGGAGCACTTGATGTTCGAGGCTTACTGGTTTCCTTTTCTTTTTTCATCTTTCGTTTTCTCCTGGCTTGTGAGAGCTCACCTGTATGTAAAAAAGAAAGTTTATTCTTTGCTACACCGTAGTTGAAATCGTAAGCTTTCGAGACCAGCTTTACCTGCTGTCTCTCTTTCTCTCTCTCTTTCTCGGCGGAGCACTTAATGATTGAGGCTTACTCGTTTCCTTTTTTTTTTTCATCTTTTGTTTTCTCTTGGCTTGTGGGAGCTCACGTATAGGTAAAAAAGAAAGTTTGTTTGATACACTGTAGTTAAAATCGTAAGCTTTCGAGTCCAGCTTTACCTACTTTCTCTCTTTCTTGGCAGAGCACTTGATGTTCGAGACTTACGTGTTTCGTTTTGTTTTTTCATCTTTTGTTTTCTCTTCGCTTGTGAGAGCTCACCTGTTGGTAAAAAAAAGTTTATTCTTTGCTACACCGTCGTTAAAATCGTAAGCTTTCGAGTCCAGCTTTACCTGCTGTTTCTATTTTTGTCTTTCTGTATTTCTCGCCCACCCGCCGAGTCAGTTCAGTGGATGTGACCTTCTGCTGAAGGAGTGCGAGGTCGTGGGCTCGATCACCGCCGCAGCGCGCCCGCGTATTTCGATGGGGTTGGGGTGTGGAAAAAGGCGAAGGGATCCCTCTACGCGGGAGCAAAGGGCACGCGTTAAAAAAATGCACACGTTCATCTAGAAAACTATGAACGGGTCCGAAAATCGCTCCGAAGTCGTCCTCCTCTCCCCTTTCCTCCGTAGAATTTCTCACAGCACCTATATGTTGGTTTCGGGACGTTAAACACAACAGATTGATTAATATTATTAGCAAGGCGTTGGTTCGGCTATAGATGGTAATCTGGTAATGAATGAATGAATGAATGTTTATTTCATCTTGAATGCAATTTCAAGAGAGGTGGTTGGTAAACTGGCAGTTGGTATAGTTGATAACTGTTGCCCCAAAAATCCGCGCTTAAAAAAATTTTAATTTAATTAATCTTTTAGAGGCATCGCATGGGGGATTTTCTATGATTGGTTTACTCTACGACTGGCTTACTCTCTAGGACGCGCGGACAAACGCACTTTCCTCACTTCCGATTTATTTATTTTTTTCCACTTCAAGAGGACCTGCGTGTTGTCTGGGATATACTCCGTGTGCGCTTATGGGCTTTGGTGTTTCTTTCTATTTTACTTCTTCTTCGTTATTTTTTGCTACTAGCTCACGGCTCTGTAGGCTATAAACGCAGATCGGACGCTCGACAAGCTTGGGCTTCAAAACGAGTTCTGTCCGAAAGTGCTCCTCGGGTGCCTCTTTTGGATCGTCTCTTCGAGCTTCTTTTGCTATTTTTGTCCCCGTATAGAAAGCACTTGGAACACGCTCGAGAAGGTCACCTTGACGCTGTTCCAGGAGCGCTGCGAAAGGAGGGAGGGTCCTCCCGCTTACTGTGTATATAGGCAGCCTGGAAATTGCGCCATCCCGCAAGGCGCTGAATTCACTACGCTGTGTGTGTTTGTGTGTGTGTGTGTGTGTGTGTGTGCGTGCGTGCGTGTGTGTGTGTGTGTGTGTGTGTGTGTGTGTGTGTGTGTAAGTAAGCAGCGCGAGGCTTATGTGAACTCTACAATGCCGTTCTACAAAAAATGAAAATGGGAACTTGCTCACCTTTAATTTTGGCCATGAAGAGTATACGGAGCGTAAACTTTATTTTTAAATCAATAAGATTTGAATCCGGCGTCTTTTAGTCGGTCTGGGCGCCGGCACGGAGAAAAAAAAAAGTAAAATATAGTATATGGTAATTAAGTAGCATTTACGTTAACCTTGCACAATTGAAAAGTCGTTCCAGAGAATCGAAAACGAGGGAAAATGTTTTGGGTTTTGTGTGGTTGCAAGCGAACAGAATGTGTCTGCTACGAGAACGTATAGGCATGCAAATAGTCGCACACTGCATTCACATTATGCGAAACTCGTATGTTGTCTATTGGTGTGCGTGATCCTGCCGCCTTGGGATGTATATACGCGGGTGATGTTCGATTAGTGACACTCTCTTGTCGCCAATAAGCAACGCGAAGGTTATAGTAACCGAGCAGAACGACTTCTATCTATAGAAAGGTGTAGGCGCGCTATACAGTAACACATTGTATTCACCTTTTAAAACGCATACAATTTTTTTTATCGGTTTGTGGTGCCTCCCGATTCAGCATGCATGCGCGGTGTTCGGTTAACAGAACTAATTCGCGTCGCTTATATTCGCCAGACCCCGTGCTTGCGCAACTTCTAGGAGTTCCGAGAGTTAACGTATACTTGCGTGAATCTCTGCATGTGGCGTCGTGCGTCCTGTAATTCTTTGTCGCATAATCCGCATTTACTAATTCCGTGTTCTTCGGTTAATGTGACAGTCACTCACGAAATGAAAGAAATGAAAGTGGGAACAACTCACTCACTCATGAAATGAACGAAAGGAAAGTGGGAACAACTTGCTCACTCACTCATTCAATCACTAACTCACTCATTCAATCACGAACTCACGAAATGAAAGTGGAACTCACTCACTCACTCACTCACTCACTCGCTCGCTCGCTCGCTCACTCACTCACTCACTCACTCACTCACTCACTCACTCACTCACTCACTCACTCACTCACTCACTCACTCACTCACTCACTCACTCACTCACTCACTCACTCACTCACTCACTCACTCACTCACTCACTCACTCACTCACTCACTCACTCACTCACTCACTCACTCACTCACTCACTCACTCACTCACTCACTCACTCAACGTCGACACGGGCATCTGAAAAGCTCGGTTTTCGACTTACGGAGGACGGCTCTCCGAGTGGGCTTACACATTCCACACTTGAGGTGTGAGCAGTGGGAAAAACGCTCAATACGAAAGGCAAGGAACCACGGGCATGCACAGCGCCGGTGTGGTCAGCCTTCCTTTGTTGCAGTTTCGACGCGCCAATTTCCCGTCGGGTCGTCAGCCCCGGCGAGCATCGATCAGTGCAATTCGGGCAGACGGCGCGCTAGACGATTTCTTTCTTTCTTTCTTTCTTTCTTTCTTTCCTTCTTTCTTTCTTTCTTTCTTTCTTTCTTTCTTTCTTTCTTTCTTTCTTTCTTTCTTTCTTTCTTCTGTTTCGCTCTTGCTTGTAGCGCCGTGCGTGGGCTCCATAAAAATGACGCTCACGTGGTGGGCTGTCGAGGTAGTGGCTCGGCCTGCGTCGTCGCGTTCGACATTCAGTGACTTTCGCTTGGCGCTGCAGCTGCACAATGCCTTAGTAGCACGCGTATATATATATATATATATATATATATATATATATATATATATATATATATATATATATATATATATATATATATATATATATATATATATATATATATATATATATATATATATATATATATATATATATATATATATATATATATATATATATATATATATATATATATATATATATATATATATATATATATATATATATATATATATATATATATATAGCACATCCGATACGCTTTGAGTTCAATCGTTGTGTTCGAGTCGTCGGGCGTTTGACGGTCGACTTCTTACTATCGTGTAGCTGCGCTTTGGCCTTTAATAAGGGCGCCTTTTTAACACTGTTTGAGACAGTCTTCTTTGCGACGCGCAGAACTTGACGTCAGGGCGTTGCGTTTCAAGTTTCCGCGTCAGACAGCTACTCTGTCTTCGCCTGACAGCTGTCATCGTATGTCGTGTGTTTTCTGTTGCAAAGAAAACAGAGGGAGCAAAAGAGATTGTTGAGCGCGACATAGAAACATATTCCCGTTTCACGCGAGCGCCAAGTGTGGACCCTGTTTTCACATGTACGCAGGACGTCATCCTCGTCGCATTTCATCCATCGTCCTCACGTTCGGTGGCCAACCTTTATTGGGTGTATAAACGCTGTTAGGTTGTGCGTGCGTTTCCAAAAGAAAGCGTTCGGTCGGCCTGCGCCTCTTGAAATAAATACTTGAGTCAATTCCTGACGTTAAAAATGTGATACGTACAGTACAGGACCGGCGCTACCCGTCGTGGTTGCTCAGTGGCTATGGTGTTGGGCTGCTGAGCACGAGGTCGCGGGATCGAATCCCGGCCACGGCGGCCGCATTTCGATGGGGGCGAAATGCGAAAACACCCGTGTGCTTAGATTTAGGTGCACGTTAAAGAACCGCAGGTGGTCGAAATTTCCGGAGTCCTCCACTACGGCGTGCCTCATAATTAGAAAGTGGTTTTGGCACGTAAAACCCCATAATAAAAAAAAAAGGAAAGGACCGGCGCTGTACACAGCAACAGCGCTGGTCCTGGGCTCTTCCTTGTCCGTGTTTTTTTTTTTTTTTGGCGCTGTTTAAAACGAATGACCCGTGCCAACTAGCTCGCACCCAAGCCCCTCTTGAATCATGTTTTGCTGTTGGCTCTTTATTTGGTAATCACATTGAAGCAGCGGCTTGTCATGTTTCTGACTCTGTTACTCGGCGCGGTCTCTGTCTGGGCTCATTTGCGATGGATTTGCTCTTGCTGCGCTCAAGGGGACTTGGAACGTAGATGTCTTGCACTTTGCAATAGCGTGAAGCAAATACCTATTATGGTTGGTAACTCACTTACTCTGAGAACCGTCAAGAAACGTTCAGTTTCGAACATTCGTGTGCATGCTGTCGGTGTAGTCGCCGTCGCCCATGCTTCAGCGCGTTGATTCAAGTGTGCGCCCATCCACTTATTCTTGGCACGTTGGGGATAGAGTGGGCGTAGGTTTGGCGTATAATTTGCGGTGGATGCACTTATATAACGTGCGAGAAACTGACTATGACAGGAAGCTTCGGTGCTCCCTTTGTCACTGCGTAAGGGCGCGGTATAGTCTTGCCGACGTTCCGGAGTTGAAGTACTTTCGGAGGAGGTTAGCGATAAAACTCTGGCTGATGAGTTAAGTCGTGCATGGCGAAGCGCCGGCAACACAGGCAGTCCTTGTGTAGCAGCTGTCCGTCAACTTGGTCGCAGATCCATTCGATTCCTTAATATACTAGTCACTATTTTTGCAGCCAGCAACTACACACGTCTTCGCTCCACAGTCCCATGCAGTACAGTGCGTTAGCGAACAGCCAGTTGCATTTGGGACAGCCGATTGCTCAATAGCTGGGAAGAAGCGGCAATGGATTCGCATTCGTGCCGCTTTCGCTGAGGCAACGCGCGGGGCGCCGCCGACAGCGCCATCTCTGTTCTTCTAGAGCAAACTGCCGCTCGAAAAAGGGTCTGTACGTCGTAGCTCCCTGCGCTTACGTGCGGAGCCCTTCATTAGGTCAAGCGGTTTGTTTTTTTAGCTTGGTTCGGCAGCTGGCTTCTTCTCCGAATGTCCAAAACCGTGGCGTGTTGTTTATTTCATCCTGCGCGTTGACGTACGTCACTCCACGCTTTGTCATTCTCATGCGATTCTCACAGCTGTTTCGTGTGCTATAGGCGTCAGGAACCGACTTATGCTTGCTCTGCCTCTTCAAGCGAGAATCGGGAAATACGCTTACGGCGACGAAGTTCGGGCTGCGCTCGACGAGAAAAAAAAGAAAAAAGAGAAAAGAAACTCCACGGGTCGCCGCATCCTCTCTCTATATATTTTTTGCTTCGCGTTCTTTTCCGCGCGAAGGTATTATGTGATTGGCTGCTGAATAAACACTTGGACCGCTTCGCCTTCTCAAGCCGTTCATGAAGTACTGGGACAAAAACAAAAAAGAAAGCTGGCGCTCGGATTAGCTATTAAATTGAAGCTTTTGACTGTTTCTCAAGGCTGCCCTGAAATGAAAAATTATGTGCCATGTAATTCACCTGTTCTGTGGGATATTCGAATAAGCTGGACGCTTTGCCCAGCTTTCGGTAATAACTCGAGAGTTGAATGTGCCGCACAGACTATCGCTTTTGAAAAAAAAAAGAGATAATGCGGGTACCACGCACTGTAGGAATCAATGTAAGCGAAGCTTTCTGGGCTGTTTGCGTTGATTGCGGATAATCGGCGGTGATGTTTACGGCGAATGTTTAAGTTCTTCAGCGTTTAATGCAATGCGAGAGTGGTGAGTTGTTGTAAAACGTTACCTTGCGTGCACCCGTCTGTGTAGTACGCAGAATAGATAGCGAAATGGTGCTTGCTTGAGGTTGTGCGCCATTTTTCATAACCCCCGAGAAGGTTAGCATTGTCGTTGCCTCACACGGCGCACCGCATTGTGGCTTCAGTGTTAAACTTTAACGAAATTACGGGGCTTTACGTGCCAAACCCGTAAAATGATTGAGTCACGCGGTAGAGGGGGACTCCGGATAAATTTTGACCACTTGGGATGTTTTAACGTGCACCTAAATGGACAACCGCTTCCGCAGTGTCGTCTGTAGACGCTGCGGTGATTTAAGATAGCTTTGCCTCTGCACGCCCTGCGTCAGTTATAGCCGCTTGACAACTTTGCACGGCGAACTTTATTTCTCAGAAATTGCAGAAACGTTCCGTACCTGAATCTAAATTTGTCCAGTTTGTCCTCAACTGCTGCCGTATTTAGTATATGGTACCGTTTGCTTGCGTTCTTTCATTGCCTCCGCCTCGCCTCCTCCCCCCCCCCCCCCACATCCCGTGCATGCGAACTTCCACGGGCAAAGTGCTGTTATTAGAGAGTTTTAGTTTAGGGGACGCAAGCGGCTTGCGTGCGCAAGAGCTAGGGGCGACGCTACTGCGCATGCGCAGACCATGACGTAGGGGTCTGCGCATGCGCAGTAGCGTGGCCCCTAGCTCTTGCGTACGCAAGTCGCTTGCGTCCCCTAAACTAAAACTCTCTCGTTTCCTGTCTGCACCGGTTCTAGTACCGATTCCCTGCCCCCTCCACCACCTCCTCTCTGCCATTCTATCTACTCTCCCCTCTGGGCTGTTGGGCGTTAGTACGAAACTAAGCGCTGCCTCTTCTTCAGTGCTTTCTGCGGGGGCGGGAGGGGGGGGGGGTGGCTGGGGAGGGGGTTCACTCACAGTTACAGCAGTCTGGAGGGTATTGTGTGGCGACGCGTTGGAATGGTCCTGTAGATCTCCAGACGAGTTTCTGACGTCCTCTTACCCCTGTGCCGCGCTCCCCCTTCCCTCCCCCCCTACGCTGTCTTCCAGACGGCAACAGCAGGAGCAGCAGTGGAAAAGCCAAAGGAAGAGGCAAAAGAAAGCTTTGCTTTAAAAAAGAGAAAGAAAGAAAGAAAGAAAGAAAGAAAGAAAGAAAGAAAGAAAGAAAGAAAGAGCAGGAAACGGCAGAGTGGGCACGCCGGCGAGCGTCACGCAGCTGCTTGAACAGAGAACGGAACTGCCGACGCTGGCTTAGGTCGTCCTTGGCCCCTCGCGGGCTGTTGGCGGCGCCGGTTGTTACAAGGGGGGTGAGGGGGAGGAGGAGAGCGCTTTCCGCGAAGCCGGGGAAAGAAAAGAAAGCGAGAATGCATTAGGAGGCCAGCAGTTGAGCGCTTGAGAGACGTTCGCATACGAAAAACGCAAGCTGAAGAAGCTCGGGACGACGCTTTGCGTAAGAGAGGCCTTCTGAGTGAAGGGGCAAATTACCTTTCAATGCGTGGCTAACCGTAGCTAACCCAGAAACGAAAGATAGCAGCCGCTTTCGTGAGTAATACGCTGAAGGTGCGTTACGAGCCGACACGCGAAGCTATAGAGCGCATACTTAAAACGGGTGCCGTTAACTCCATGAAAACAAAGCCGCTGGGACCGTTTTGTATAAATAATAAATCCGGTTTAGCTTCGCGAAACTACACAGTTCACTGTTAAGCTCATTCACACCCTTAAGTGTGCACAAGGCTGTAAATCGGTTTATACCTCACATCCAAATAGTGTGAGTTATAGACCGATTTATAAAGTTGTTCACTTTAAGGGTGTATAAATTGGCTCACAGTTGTGGCTTACGAGGGGACTCGTTGGAGATTTCTGGGATTATCTTCGCCAGCCGGGGTTCTTTAAACGTGCACTCAAAGCATGTTTACGCAACCGTCTTCGCATTTTGCCCCCGTCGGAATGCGGCCGCAGCGCGCGCTTGGTATCGAACCAGCGACCTCGGGCTCGGCAGCGCGACGCCATATAGCCACCGAGTCACCGCGGCATGCAGGTTTATACCAAGGACACGGCATTTGTTCTACGGCGGCTTCACAGTTACTCAATTAATACGTATACTTGCTGTCGGAATATAGAAGCTCAAGCGCCAACAAGGTGAAGACACAACTGGAAAGTGTTGCTGCGCTTCCAAATTTCACCCCAGAACGTACATTTGGAACTCGTAATTAAGGAACGATTACACTTCGTGCTTACATGCATACGTATAGCTTTCATTCAAGAACAGGTATCAATAACACCAACTACTTACATATGCCCGGCTACGTGTCTATGAGAGTTGCATAATCACGAATTCAAAGTGAAAGAAACTTTACGTAAAACTAACGTGTTCAGTAAGTCCTTATTCCCCAATACAACTCAAGACTTGAATCGGTTACCAAGTGATATTGTGAAAATAATTTCAAATGAAATGTTCGTACAGTCGCTTCATGATGTTATATTATAGACATGAACATGCTGTGGCGTTTTATCCTATGCTGCCTGTATTATGTATCTGTATTATAATATATATATATATATATATATATATATATATATATATATATATATATATATATATATAATGTGTGTGTGTGTGTGCGATAACGTTGGCAATTACGTGGAGATTTATTTATTTATTTATTTATTCTTTATTGGTTTCTCACATATACATGCGATGGGAGGCGAAGGGAAAATCCATTCAAGGATGGCTTGAGGGACTCCTTCGCACCTACAGTGGCAAAGACAGCAGCAGAGGCACGCGCATTTTGTTCACATTGTCGTACACTTTCACAAAACCATCATATTAAACACAACTTTGCCATACGCACTTTGACAAAACCTCAAAATCAAACACAGCACTAGTTACTGCGCCACACAGGGCATCATGCGTTAGCTTAAGTCATCAGCATCGAACGCCAGCACAACATTTCGTAACAACGATAAACAAGATAAACTATAGTTAACGCGCGTTGTCTGCCCCGCAGCTGCAACGTGACACACTGGGACAAAGAGGAGCCGGTGCACTACGACGTGCTGCTGGCCAACGTCAAGGGCAAGGACGCGCTGCTTTGCATGCTCACTGACAAAATCGACAAGCACGTCATCGCGGCAGGTAGGCCTGGCACGCCATCTTTTTTTTTTCGTTTCTTTATCGAATTACCTTCCCTCAATCGGACGCACACTCTAAGAACAGTTTACACCCTTTGGCTTGCCCCTTCTGCCACACAAAAATAATCGTCATCTGCCTTGATGCGTTTCCTTTCTTTATCGCTGCGAGCCCGCAACTTTCCAGTGACGAACGGCACGCGCGTTATCAGAAGAGGCACTCCAAAGGGTGTAAACTGTTCTATGCTGATAACGCGCGTGCCGTTCGTCACTGGAAAGTTCCGGGCTCGCAGCGATAAAGAAAGGAAACGCATCAAGGCAGATGACGATTATTTTTGTGTGGCAGAAGGGGCAAGCCAAACGGTGTAAACTGTTCTTAGAGTGCATGGCTCATGCGCGCCGTGGTTCAATATCCCAAAGCAACGTCGAGCTGCGAAGCAGCATTGGAGCCGGACCCAGGCTTGGAGCCGCGGGCCCGGCCCGGAAAGTGCGGCCCATGTAGTGCTCTAATGAATAAAGGAAAAAAAAAATCACATCCACCCGTTCGTAGCAATTGCCACAAAGGAAACCCATACGGGTTCCTCGAAAGAAAAGCCTCGCAGTTGAAGAAAAATTCGTCCTGGTCCGGGACTCGAACCCGGGACCACCGCCTTTCCGGGGCAGCCGCTCTACCATCTGAGCTAACCAGGCGGCTAGCAGATGGCAGGGCGAAGTCGAATTTGTCGACAACACGAAGCAAAGGCAAGTGTTTGACGTAGTAGTTCTGCGGAAACCCGGAAGGTGGAGAGAACTAAGAACTTGACGTAGTAGTTCTTTCCACCTTGCGGGTTTCCGCAGAACTACTACGTCAAACATGTAGTGCTCTAATCTATTCGCGTTAGGTGCTCCATATCGGGTGTTTTCTTCCCCGTCGAAGACGTGTAAGTGCAGAAGTTGTCAGAATAAATAGCGACGAGGTGTTTTAATTCAATGTTAGGGGCGAACGAACGTGGTAAATTCGTGTGGAAAAGTACTTTTGTCCGCTGATTAAGAACAAACAAACGCGCAAAGCCAGAACTCTAGACTCTGTCTGAGCACCGATGGTTTTTCAGTGCTGTTGGAGTGTATAGCCATACGTCCTGTTCGAGATAAACTATTTGCAGATTTTTATGCGTTGCATATTGCAATCACTCAGTTCAGCCCTTGGGCGCGGCCGGGCAGCCACCATCGAGGGTATGAGCCATTGTTCATTGCTGCGCGTCTCATATGTGGGTCTATTCTCTTTTAAGTTTGCTATGTTTGTTATTAAGTTGCTTCTATTTTTATGCGTTGCATATTGCAATCACTCAGTTCAGCCCTTGGGCGCGGCCGGGCAGCCACCATTGACCTTTAGCGCAACCACGTGACGTGACGTCACGACAGCCGGAGGAAAAGCTGGGCCCCAACTCGCGCAATATGCAACGCATTCTTGGCTTAACCAAGCTAAGCCTGACCATTTTTATTGTGCTAATGCCGCTGTCGCCTTTGTTACAGGGGACAAGCTGAAGATAATCGCCACGATGTCTGTCGGCTTCGAGCACATCGACATTGAAGAGTGCAAAAAGAGGTACGGTTTCCCTCTCTTTATTGCGCTGTCTGAGTCGTTCAATGCGTCATTATAGTTGCCAGTGCTTCAACGTCTTTTGAAGGTGCACGCATATGTTGATATTAATTGTACATTAAAGAGGCTTAAACAGTTTAACTGCATCTACAAATGACGAATATTTAATAGTGAAGTGGACATTATTACAGTAACAGGAGGCTCGGTGAGGCCAGAAAAGACGAAAAAGATCAAGGACAGGTGGCGACGCCGTCGCAAGTTTCTCGCACCAGCTCGCAAGTGACGTCACTAATTTTTGACGACGTCTGCTCTAGACAAGTAAATTTGCTTATCGGTAGCAAATGACTGCAGTGCATTCCACTCGACTCAGAGGGTCAACCTGGCAAGCTTTCTCTCTCTCTTTTTTTTTCTTTTTTACGCCAAAAGAGCGCAAGTACGATAAGGCATTTTTGAATCCGTGAGGTCACAGCGACGAACCGTCGCTGAGGTTTCGGTGCGAAAACTTAACTAATGGAAGTTTGTCCGTTATCTCCACTACTAATCAAATATTTTCCTCCTTTTCCTCCCAGTGAATGAAAATTGAGTTTAAAAAAATACTTTACCAGCTAGTTTAAACAAATTTAGTGTATCTTTAGTACGTTTTAGACGACAGAATTTGGGTACTTTTTTTGAAAACTCGTTAAAGGCAAAAATATAATCAGTCCAGATTGTCAGATGACCGTATGGAACTGGCACAGAGTTTATTTTGCACTGAAAGATGCGATTTAACGCATGGAGTCATCGCCTCTGAATAGACTGCACAATGCAACCGTAATTAAAGTTGCCCGCGAAGAACAGGATCCTGAGCTGTGCCGACAGTTTGTGAGGCTGTGTTGCACCTCACGATGCCACCCGATTGCAGTTCGGAGGCCCGTGCAGAGGTAGCCATGCTGCAGCAAATAACGTGTAGCAAATGGGTTCCGCTGGCTTACTTGAAGCCCTGGGATTGTGGTATGGGGAGGGGGGGACGAGGGTAAACATGTCCGCAGTAGAGGTTAGTAATAGGCGATTGGAGGTTTGGTGGCAGAAAAGTAGGGAGACCACAAACAATGGTGGCGAACTAAAACAAAGTTTCCAATAGTGGTTCAGAAATTTCGACGCTGGGAATTCTTCGTGCGTATTTTTTTGTTTTTTTTTTAAATATATCTAGGACATTAGGAAAAATGACAAGAAGAGCTTGGTGGCGCAACCCACCGCGCCGTTTCACAGAGGATGCTCATAGCATCCATCCATCCATAGCGCCGATATAGTGGCGTTAGTGAATTAGGAACTGTGGACTTCTGCGGGCAAAATCTTTGAACTTTTGTTCATGTTTAAACGCAACGTCACCAATTTCTTTCACTTGCCATGGTTGCCCCAATGCACTGATTGTAAACAGAACATGTTGCATCGTGCATTGCCTCCGAGATCGGACGGCGCGTCTCACCCAATCTCTGAGGCCATGTAATGTGGCAGCTGCTACATTACCACAATGGCAGCGCTGTTCCTGTCCTATGTACTATAAAGCCCCTTATGTACATCTCATTCTATTAATTACTAACGAAATTGATGTTCTTTGGTATAAGCGGTGTTGCGGAGACATTGAAGCAACAATGTAATCAAACCTTGGCTTGATGCTTTCCTTTTGCGTCCCTTTGAGATGTTGGACCTGCACATGCGGTATAGCTGAGAGAACGATTGCAAGCGATGTGCACAATGCGTGCGAGCTGTATGCTCTGAAATGTTCAGGCCTCTCATTTGGTTGTTGACTTAGCACGTGGGGTTGTATTTCTTTCTTTTCCAGAAATATTCCAGTGACCAACACTCCAGACGTGTCCTCTGACTCCGTAGCGGAACTGACTATTACCCTGGCATTGGCAGCTGGACGGAGGATTGTGGACTGCGCTAATGCCATCAAGGCGTGCGTATTCTGCTGCACCTGTTCGCTGTATAATTGCTATAGTCGAATGCTTCCTCGCTTACAGTTGCATTTTCCGTACTGCAGAAAAGTCCATGCATGCGGAAAAAGAACGTTGATTTGGATCAACCCGCCGTGGTTTCTCAGTGGCTATGGTGTTAGGCTGCTGAGCACGAGGTCGCGGGATCGAATCCCGGCCACGGCGGCCGCATTTCGATGGGGGCGAAATGCGAAAACACCCGTGTACTTAGATTTAGGTGCACGTTAAAGAACCCCAGGTGGTCAAAATTTCCGGAGTCCCCCACTATGGCGTGCCTCATAATCAGAAAGTGGTTTTGGCACGTAAAACCCCATATATTATATATTGATTTGGATCGAGTAACACATTTATCGCGGTCCACGTTCCGTGCCCAGGTTTCTGTAAATGCGTGATACGCACAAAATTTCTGTGCCGCAAGGTTACGCTTTAGACTCTACTGGCTGGCTTCAGTTCTGTAATTAGAGCCCGCTAAATTTAAGCCGCTAATTAAGCATTTGACAGTGGTAGATTTGGCTAGTTGCTCTTTCGTGACCAAAATCTTAAGCATGTGAAAACCACAGACGCAGAAGGGATAAGACGGGCGCAGGCGCTAAATTCCAACTGAACTTTATTATCAAGAAAATGCTATGTAATTAGGACGCTCAAGTTAGCCACTTTATCAGGGAAGAAGTTTGGGTGTGTTGGTGGGATACATTCAGACTGGGATACATAGCGCAAAAAATTGACACAGGGACAAGCAGAACACAGGACGAGCGCTAACTTTCAACAATTGATTTATTGCAGCTGGTGAGTATAAATAAATACTCACCAGCTGCAATAAATCAATTGTTGAAAGTTAGCGCTCGTCCTGTGTTCTTCTTGTCCCTGTGTCAATTTTTTGCGCTATGTATCCCAGTCTGAATTTAGCCACTTTATGTTGTCGAGAACATGTTACTAACATAGCGTGAACACCCTACTTTAAATAGCGTGTTCTCAGTAATAAAATTTAGTTGAAAGTTACCGCTTGTCGTCTTTTCTGTGTCCGCAGGTTTTCATGTTTTTTTTTTTTTGCTTGGTTGTAAAATTACCGTCGTGAAACGTTGCCAATAACAACGGTGGTACCGGCGATTATCGCGCAAATCGTGATGTCCGCGCGCTGCTGTACGAAGTTCTGTCACCCGCCGTGGTTGCTCAGTGCATGGCTATGGTGTTAGGCTGCTGAGCACGAGGTCGCGGGATCGAATCCCGGCCACGGCGGCCGCATTTCGATGGGGTCGAAATGCGAAAACACCCGTGTACTTAGATTTAGGTGCACGTTAAAGAACCCCAGGTGGTCAAAATTTCCGGAGTCCCCCACTACGGCGTGCCTCATAATCAGAAAGTGGTTTTGGCACGTAAAACTCCAAATATTATTATTATGATCGGAGACGGTTGATGCCGAAACATGCGCGACGTAGCGCGCAACTGTTAACGCAGCCAAATGTGCAAACGATGTGCAATTTTCTTTTCTTAAATGACTTCTTCTGGGGCAAGTTGGTGCTCAGATTTCCTAGGTATACTTTGTGGCGCAAAATACATTTCGTGAAAAGGGACAGAAGAAAGGAAGGCAGTGAAGCGCCAAACTACCAACTGTTCAATGACAGCCCAAACAAACGTATAGAAGGAAAGACAACTTCCGCTCATGCGCAGGGAGCCAAGGTGTGACAGAGACCTTCGCTATGTTATCATGACCGTGTTGTTCTGTCACACCTTGGCTCCCTGCGCATGAGCGGAAGTTGTCTTTCCTCCTATACGTTTGTTCGGGCTGTCATTAAACAGTTGGTAGTTTGGCACTTCACTGCCTTCCTTTTCTTCTGTCCCTTTTCACGAAATGTATCTTGCGCCACAAAGTACACCTAGGAAAATTTTCTTTTCTTCTTACCCGCCGTGGTTGCTCAGTGGCTATGGTGTTGGGCTGCTGCGCACGAGGTTGCGGGATCGAATCCCGGCCACGGCGGCCGCATTTCGATGGGGGCGAAAACACCCGTGTGCTTAGATTTAGGTGCACGTTAAAGAACCCCAGGTGGTCTAAATTTCCGGAGTCCTCCACTACGGCGTGCCTCATAATCAGAAAGTGGTTTTGGCACGTAAAGCCCCACAATTTAATTTTTAATTTTCTTCTTTTCAATGCGGCTCATAACGATTTGCTTGTGTGCTGCTCGCGCATGTATCGCCATACATTTTGTTCTTTTTTTTAATGCACCGTATTACTGTGTGCAGAGGCGAGTGGGTACACGCGTGGGGTCCCATGTGGCTCTGCGGCCAGGGTCTCCACGGCGCAACGGTGGGCTTCATCGGCATGGGGCGCATTGGCCAGAGCGTGCTCCGGGGCATGAAGGGTCTGCACATCGGCAAGGCGATATACTACGACAAGTTCCACCCCATCAAGCCAGGTGGGCGCGCGCCACTTCTACCTCCAAGGCGGCTAGCGAGAGCGGGCTGCCATATACACGTTCGGGAACGCTTATACAGAAGGGTCGACATCCGGGCCAGTTCGTACATAGTTGAAGGAAAAAAAATAACAAGCCACAAAAGACAAGAAATGTTCACACCACAACGACTGGACTATCAACTGAGCTTTATTAGAAACGGCATAGTCCCAGCAAGGCCAGCTGAGCATGCGCAACAGCAGCGTCACTAATCACAGAGAATTGAAAACACAAGATCTCACATCTATCGTGACCGACCTGAATAAAGCAAATTTTTTTTCAAGTAAGCGCACCACGGGTTGTACTAATGCAGTCGTCACCTAAAAACCTCATGTGGTACGCTTCCCGCAGGATTTCCCGCTCTTCTTTGCCCTTGCCTCTACCAAGAATCGTTATAAACATTCCACTGAATATATAACGATTACATTATACCGCTTACACATTCCACTGAATGTGCCGGATTAGACAAGACTCCATGTAAGTGTACAGTCCGCGATGGCATTGAAGAATGACCGCGTATCTCGCGCTGAGTGACGTAATCTACATCAGCGACGATCGGGTTTAAAACGGGCATGCCCCCCTCCCCCCCCCCCAAAAAAAATGTAAAGCAATGTGTGCGTCGTGATATGTCTTATTCGTGGCATAACAGTCTGATTTCGTTTAGAGCACTCCGGTTTTACATTTTGAGAGTAATGGATGTCCATGCAGGTCAATAAAATGGGTATCACGAAGTTATTGGGGGGGGGGGGGGGAGGCGGCTCACTGCGATGACGTAGCTCCGTTGAGGCTATCACAGCCAGATTATGGCGCAATTAGGTGTCGACACTATATTCAAGAAATGGAAGTTCATCTTACATATTTTCTTTTAGTAATCATAAATATATTACCGCCGAAATAACGAAAGTGACCTTTCGAAAGGATAATTTATCTGCCTGAACTAATGTTTAACGTTAGTGTCCCTTTAGTTGCACGACCTTTGTAGTCCTGCCGGAGTGCTCGTATAAACGACCAGCGGGAGACGTCATTAGTTCGAATTTATGCACATAGCGAGTCGAAAAGTTTAAGCGTGTGAATGATACCGCGCACGGACACCCACGTTAAAGTATCACGCGGCACGAGCAGCTCTTCGCTGTATTACGAAAGTAACAGACCTGCGTGGCAGACGCAGCACTGTTGCAGCGTAAGCTGGAGGAGTGGCTCCATACAGGAGACCGTCGTAAACGGCTCGCGAAGCGGCGAAGCGCCCGAGCCTCATTTTCTGCTGCACACGTGCGAGTCTTCGCGGCGAAGCTGTCGTGTCTGATTTTCGGCAGCACGCGCTTGAGTGTCTTCGCGGCGAAACTGCCAGGCCGCATTTTCGGTAGCACGTACAGTCGCGATCAATTTCAAGGTGATCGCTCGAGCGGCGACCAAAACTAGGAGCAAGCGCCACGTTACGTCATCACCGTCGGTCGAGAGGGAAACATCAAATAGCTCCCCTCTCTCTCTCTTGGTGTTGCCTGAAAAGCTGTCACTCCCGTCACTGGTCACGGCATAACCTGCAATTCATTTCGATTGCGTTATGAGCTTTTGCACAGAGGCGTCATCGTTAGCCAAGATATGCATGAGGCATTGTGAAACATGCATGCTCATATGCATGAGGAAGCGACGCACACAGACCATTGCCATGAAAAGGAAACAAACACAAAAATGTGGCGAGTTGGTCTTGGGGGTGATGGTTGCAGCCTGGAAGAGCATAATAGTGGAAGAAGGCAGCGCAATTTTTATCTTCGCAGTTCCGAAATCGGCCGCTATGCTGCTTGGAAGGCCCGCCGGTCGATGCTCGCGCGATCACCTTCAAATTGATCGCGACTGTACTTGAGGGTCTTCGCGGCAATGTCTCCTTGCGTCCTTTTCACGAGAACGAACTGTGCTGTTTCTGCACAGCGGTATGCTGATCCCGATGTTGCCTGCTTGCCGCCGCGCGTGAAGCTCCACGATTCGCTTCTCCAGCAGCGGTTCGCATTTTCTTTTCTTTTTTTCCGAGGAGGCTTATTAACGTGTACCGCAGAGTAAACACAGCTATCGAGTCTATACGCGGCGCGCATGCCACATCCGTTGACACGATACCGTGCAACTGCTACGTGTCGCGACACCTGGTGGAATCCAACGCAACTGCAACGCGAAGTTTGCACGTATGCACGCCAGGCGGCGCGCATCTCGCATCGAATCACTCCTCGCGCGCTTGGACGTCTGCGTAGGACGCATGTATAAGGCAGCGCTTGCTACAGCTAGCAAGCGCGTGCAGAGGTAGCGTTACTGACTCCCACGGGGAGGACCCAGGTTCGATACCAGTGGGAACTGGGTATTTTTTTTTTCTCATTCCTGGCAACACCTGCGACGGACGGCGGCGACCGCGGCGGCCGACAACGTCGCCAACAGAAACTGCTATTGGATTGAGCCGATAACAGCTTGCGCTCTAAAAAAAAAAAAAAAAAAAAAAACCCAGAAGGTAACAGTTGTTTTAAATATCTTGATAAACTTTTTAAAATCCATATTCTGGGACTTCGGAAGTTGTCGCCGGTGCGCTGTGATAGACTCGGTACACTTTAGCAGGATGCGTTGTTGGGCAAGTTGGTTCATTGTAGTTGGAGACATTGGTTGCGCTTTCTAGACAATCACATGTCTAGTCTGTCTTCCTCCTGTCATGTTCCTGTTCTTCCTGTTCCTGTTCTGTTCCTGTTCTTCCTGTCCTGTCTTCTTACATGTGATTGTCTAGAAATCGGTACACTTTGACTGAACGTCAAGACGTGCGCGTATATGAACAACCCTGTCTTTTGCTGCCCCGTACAGCGGAGGAGCTGGGTGCCACCTACTGTTCGGTGGACGAAGTGGCCGCACAGGCCGACTTCATTATCACCCTGACCAACCTGACCGACGAGACCAGAGGCATGTACAACAAGAGCTTCTTCTCGAAGATGAAGAAAACTGGCGTGTTCATCAACACCAGCAGGTTCGTACACGCTCTCTCGCCGACTTGCGCTTTTATCGCGTTAGATGCTACACTGGTCCTGAGCTCCTCTCCGAAGTTTGTAACGGTCGAGTTGAAGCTGACGGACTGGTTTGGTACTGCGTCTTGAAAATGGCGGCGGTATGGATGGACACGTGAACGTGCACCGTCCACATCCGTCCTGCGTGTAAGCGTGTCCAGCGTTGCCGTTTTCAAGTTGCGTTAACAGTTTTTAGGAGTAAGGCGTGAACAGACGACACCCAGACGCTATAACAGTCTCTAGCCGTAAGGCGTAAACAGACGAGCGCCTCGGTGTCGTCTGTTCACGCCTTACGCCTAAACACTGTTAACGCAACTTGAAAACGGCAACGCTGGACACGCTTATGGCATGCACGCGAAGCTCAAGTGATGATGAAATTGATACAACGCTAACGGCCCCTTTGTCGTCGTTCGTTCGGGTGCCTGATGTCTGACGAGGCAGAACAAGCCATTTGCCCAAAGCGTTCGTCCCAAAGGTGTAGCTGATGACATTTTTCGTAGTTGAGGGAATCCTATGTACCGCACGTTTCTCGCACGCGGAAGGATGACGTCTAGCGCGAGTGTCGTGGTTGGGAAGCATGTCATACTCTAAACTGATACTAAAGTTGGGTCTCCGAGTGCCGGACTTCCGACCGGGCGTCATCGACATTATCGTGACGTCATCACAGGAAGCAAGATTTGGTGACCTGTAGCAGTGAGGCTAGCTGCGATGTCGTTCAGCATAACAAACAAACGAACAAACAAACAAACAAACAATTGTGCTTTTCCAGACAAAGCACGATCTTGGCGTCCGATACAGTTTTCGCTTTCACATTTGAACCGTTGACTCGCTACTGCAGGAAATCATTTAAAAGTATATAGTTAAAAACAACAACGGAAGAGGCCAGGGAACGCTCAAAGCAAACAAAATTCCTACCAAGTCGCCGTAATCTTTATCACTCAATGGCTTTTTTAATAGTAAGCACGAACTGTCTGTGTCGCGACCCGGCGACCTTGTCAGAAAGGAAAGCGTTTCGAACAACCACGCTCATGACGTGCTGCGTTTGCCGTGCAGAGGCGGTGTCGTCAACCAGGACGACCTGTACGACGCCCTGAAGAACGGTACGATCCGGGCTGCTGCCATTGACGTGTCCCTACCCGAGCCACTGCCGAAGAACGACAAGCTGCTTACCCTGAGGAACCTGAGTAAGTTCACTTGCTGCAGCCGGCCTTGCCACACTCAAATGAAAAGAAGAAAAAAAAAATGGCTGTGGCTTAGCTAAGGTTACGCCCAGGATGCGAAGCATACTAGCCCTTATTTTAACGCGACAGCGTTAAGGAGCTCGTGTCGCAGAAAAGCCGGTGTCGTCGGTGTCTGCGGCGTTGCACTCCATGAATAAATCGTTGTCGCGCCGAACGCTGTGTTGCTCGACGCTCACCGCGTCCGATGCGGGGGGCGACGGCGCGAGTTGGAGCCCCGTTTCTCCTCTGTCGTGACGTCACGGTGTCACGTGGTATTGAAGGCGACAGCGCCGCGCCTGAGGAGCTGGGTTGAGCTCTCGAGCGACGGCGCGAGTTGGAGCCCCGTTTCTCCTCTGTCGTGACGTCACGGTGTCACGTGGTATTGAAGGCGACACCGCCGCGCCTGAGGATCTGGGTTGAGCTCTAGTGATATGCTTCGCATAAAAAGTATTAAGTCTGGGCGATCGCATTGAAATCTAACTGATTTCCTGAAGTCGTTCATCCTTTTAGAACCTAACCGTTGGGGAACTTGGGAGGGAGCGAGAAGTTAGTCCTTTTGAGGCCAACTAACCATTCATACTTCTGCGATAAGCTCTGGGGGTTAAGAAAAAAGGACCGAAGGTGGGCGAGGAATTGGTCCGTTTGCGGACTAACTGATCAGCCACATGTTTTGCCTGCCACTGTTAGCCGCAAGGTCGAGCTACAGGTGGCAGCACCGTCGCGGCGTTAGCGTAGACAGGCGGTCGGCGACACGCACTGAAATGACCCGCCGTGGTTGCTCAGTGGCTATGGTGTTGGGCTGCTGAGCACGAGGTCGCGGGATCGAATCCCGGCCACGGCGGCCGCATTTCGATGGGGGCGAAATGCGAAAACATCCGTGTGCTTAGATTTAGGTGCACGTTAAACAACCCCAGGTGGTCAAAATTTCCGGAGTCCTCCACTACGGCGTGCCTCATAATCAGAAAGTGGTTTTGGCACGTAAAACCCCAAATATTATTATTATTACGCACTGAAATGCACACGCCTCGCTCTGTACGATTTGACCCGATTTTACGGCGATGAAACGCCGCCGAATGCTTTGAACTGATTATACGTTGCCCTCCAATGCCACGTTCTTGCGTGAAAAGCGCTGGAAATTTCTTTTTCGTTCAAAGAAGCGCTAATTGCCAGTCAACGGGGCCGGCTGGCCGGCACTCAGCCAAACAATGCGTTTCGGCACTCTCTTGGGATCTTTTTTTTTTGTGCATGTTCCACTGGTGTTGCTCCTGCCCTGCTAAAATTTCTGTGCAACCTAAGTGTTACCACATTATTTGCGAATGTTGCAGTGCTTATAGAAAAAAGTCAGCATCCCTGTATAACGAAGTTAAAGAAGTAAGGTACAATGCGCACTTTTCATCGCCAAGTTTATGCATACATCGCGTTTTTTTTTTCTTTCGCTGCGAAATGTCAGCACTTAATGCACTGAATTAAACAAGCTAGGCCACTGTGAGCGATAGCACGTTAGAGGGACTGCCAGGTTACTTCAGGCGATAATATTTTTATCGAGGTAGCACTAAAATCGCGTAATTAAAGCAAAAAGCTGCCACTGCATGTTCACGCGTAAATTTGTGATTATTTTAGAGTTTAAAATCATTAGGTTGTTTCATTTCAGCCAGCAATGGCCGCTGTTTTCCGTCCGTCTAACAACTCCACACTGAACAGCGAAAGGAAGTTAGGGTGCCCGCCTTTCGTTTCAGTGTCATGACGTCCTGCGTCTGGAGACTGCCGTGCCACACATGAGCCTCATATATAATAATAATAATAATAATAATAATAATAATAATAATAATAATAATAATAATAATAATAATAATAATAATAATAATAATAATAATAATAATAATACTTTTATTGCCAATAATCAAATCAGTACATTCATACAGGCCTGCCAAAGCCTTTGAAGGCTTGAGCGGCAGTGCCTGGCAGGCAGCAAAACCATACACGGTACATTGATTTATAAGCAGCGAACTCAAGTATAGAACACCAAAAAAGGTTATTAGAATTTATACAGTGTCTATGAAAAGAAATTTCATTGAGCACAATGAAACACAGTACAGCAATGCGTGTGAACAAAAATTATTAACGTAAATTAATTTAAAATAACAATTAAAATAACATATTTTAGCACTCCTACTGTAGCATCGAGTCGAAGCACAAAAGCCCGCGATTTACTTGCGAAGCGAAATAACCTCACGCTCGTGGCGACAGAACCACATATTGTCACGTGGTAGTGACGATTAAGAGGGCAGCAAAACTGTGATTAACGAAACGAGCGTTTTATTGGGCGAACTTGTGTCCTCAAAAACAGGCTACACTCAACGAACAGTAGCGGCGAACACACTCGGTGATCGTTGAAAATCTGATCAGTCGGCTTTTATACAGCAGTCGTCGAATGTTCCAGACTAATCGTTGGGACCCGCGTGCCTTCCATAAAGTTCTACACCATTCTCGTCAGGCGATGAAATCGGGTGACACAAGATTCGGCGACAACAGACAGCTGATAGAAGTATCGATAACTTTCCAGAAACTTCGGATACATGCAGGCGCGTCCCGCGCTGTGCGATAACATTTGTTAAGCGGCGAAATGCGAAAACACCCGTGTACTTAGATTTATGTGCACGTTAAAGAACGCCAGGTGGTCAGAATTTCCGGAGTCCTCCACTACGGCGTGCCTCATAATGAGAAAGTGGTTTGGCACGTAAAACCCCATAATTTAATTTTTGAAACGTGGTCGCCCGATAAAGATAAGTACACGTGTCAATATTAATATAACACCTCAGGCCGCCGTGTGACCACTAAGCGAGAGTTGCGCTATTATCGCAATTATCGCTAACGAGTATTGTTTTTTGTTTTGTTTTAGTCCTGAGCGGTGAGAGACTGCGGAGGGATCAACACATCGTGACGAGTCGCTTAAGCGCGGTATGCACGTATCGCAGAGACCACTTGTTTTCTTTAAAACAAGGGACAATGCTTTCTCCGGTTTACTCGAAACACAAAGCGAGAATAAAATTGCCACGGTTGTGGCGATCGGAGGGCGGTCACACATGACGAGCTAGACAAGGGCAGTCGCTGATCTTTACTACTGCACAAAGACAAGAACCCAGGCCTAAATGCTTGTGTACACGTCGATAAAGAACGCAGGCCAGCTTTTACTGCCGGGCTACAACCACGGAGGGAACTGTATAGATACGCACGCCGTACCAACACCTCCTAGACAAAGTTCTCTAGAGGGTGTTGGCCGTACGCGCATGTGTAAACACCGAGGGCGTAACAGATGACGCGCGGGGCAATCGACACTCATGGCCTCCGAGATCTACCCCCGCGCGCGTTTAACGCGCGCCGCGGGGGATCTCTGAGGCCATGCGACACTATTCATGGTTCGGCCAGTGTCCGCTAAGCGGCGATTCTACTCGATCTCTGCGAACATCTGCGGCGACGCAGCGACAAATCTGGGCCTTAAGTTCAGCGCAGAGAAATCGAGAATTGTGATCTTTAATGAAGAGATGAGTATAGTACGTGGTATCAATTCAACAGCAAGTCGTACCCATAGTCAAGCAATATAAGTACATCGCCGTGTACATAAACGAATCGGAAAGACTTACACAAGCACCGACCAAGGTAACCTCAAGATGAAGGGGAACCGGAATGCAGCAGTAATGAAACACGAAGTACTTTGGGGCCACATAAGTATGAGGTGGTGCGCGGAATCCGGAAAGGAGTAACGGTGCCAGCTCTAAAGTTTGCAAATGTCATTCTGTGCTTAAAATCGTATATCTTGTCGGGGTTAGAAGTTGACCGAAGATCGTAGGCCGGTTGGCTTTGGGAGCCTACGGTAAAACTACAAATGAGGCAGTGCATGGTGACATGGGTGGGTCCTCTTTGAAGGCAGAGAAGTGCGGAGCAAAATTAGTTTTGAAGAAACACTCGGTAACATGGCAGATGTACCGACTCGCCTAGCGAGCTACCGTACTTATGCAACATGGACCAGAATAAATTGGCTGCTAAAGTGCACAAGTATTTTTACCTGGAAAGCGTGGACACAGAATGGAAGAAGAGGTCAAGAGGAGGAGGAGAATGAAAAGGAAGGAAGGAAAGGTAGCGAGGTCAACCAGACGCACGTCCGGTTTGCTACCCTACACAGGGCAAGGCGTTTAAGGGAAGAGAAAGAGGTCAAGAAAGTTCGCAGCCAAGTACAGGGTTATTGAAAGTGTGTATAGAAAACCGGGAGTCACCGGAAAGGAAGTGAGAGAAACGGAGACAGCGGGATGCAAAGAATGGAAAGGAGAAGGACAATAGAGGAATTACGAGAATGGGAAGAAAGAAATTAGAAGGGAAAATCTACGATAATAGAAGGGGCAGTGCCTTGCTACTTGAGGATCAAGCTGGTTGCTTCAGAACAAAAGCATACCGGAGCGAATATTCGTAACAAGATAAGGCATGTGTCGGCTGCAACGAAATTCCGGAAACCACTCGGCACATTCCAATGGAATGCGAAGTGCTTCCAGTGAGACGTGTAGGTAACGTACACCTTCCAGATGCGCTTGGATTTAAAGTGGATGGAAGCATCAACCGGTCATCAGTCGAGATAAGCAACAGACGTCTGGAGTATTGGTGGAAAAGAGGCAGGGAAGAGTTTGATACGACCGGATCTGTTACAGGCATAGGTAGCGGTTCAAGGTAGGTAAACAAGTTTCTAGGAAGAAAAAAAAAGAAAGAGTAAGGAGATGTAAACAAAAATGCTAGAATGAAAAACATGTATAGCATGTCTGATTAAATCAAGCAGGCTAGGTGACTTCGTCACCGCCCTGTTCGAAAGGGGATATCAATAAATCATCATCACTGGGCAATACTGCTGATACACAATAATTAGTTTCTCTTTATGTGGAACGCGCCCACGATCCTCCCATGTCCTCCGATATTTGTCTAGTTTAACGCACACTTGCGCTAAGTAATAATCGCTAGAGCCTCTTTTCGAGTGAGGAGCAAGCTGAAGTGATCGAGAAATGGTGTTGTGCACCTTTTACTAGTGAGCTATCTTTATTGATCTTCACTAATTTGCTATCTACGTCGTGTTGACGTGCGTACATTGCTTATCTTTACCGGTGACCGTTTTTTCGCCGTACCACCACAGTTACAAACCATGGATCGCTACATCCGTCATTTCATTTGTTCACTACATTTCACCGTCGATACGTGCGTGATGATATGACATTCTGAATGTGCAGCATCATGTGCTTGAGGTACTGCCCACATAGTTGGCTCTATAGGGTTAGCGAGGCTTGTCAGGTGGTCGTTGTGGCCGCTTTGTTCTTGCCAGCCTGTTTCGCTTTTAGCACGAAACCTGAAATATGATTGACCTGACCTGACTGACTTGATTGATTGATTGATTGACTGAAGGCCAAGCGTTGACTTAGAACGATGTTTTATTGCAATGCGGCGTCTCGTCTTTTCTGACCGCGTTTCTGCTCGCGCTGCTGTCGTAATCGGTGTGTATTACCAACGTGCTCATTGCCCGGTCGTACGCTGTTCTTCCAGCAGAGCTGAAACGGATGTTTTCGTTCCTTCTTTCAGTCGTGACTCCCCACATCGGCAGCGCGGAGGTAAGCGTCCGACTCCAGATGGGCTTCCTCGCCGTAGACAACATCATCAACGTCACCACGGGCCAGCCACCCCGCACCAAGCCGGTCAACCACTGAAGCGGACTCTCGAAGGACGGAGTGGTGGGAGGCGACCAGACAATCAGTTCTGTAACTGGTAGCCAACTCCTCTGCTCTGCGTGTGTTTTTAAATTAAGAAACAAAAAGAAATCCCTCATTGGTATACATGTACCGGTGCGGTTGCCACCGTTTGACATTAACCGCTCTCGTTCGTTCCTTGGAAAGAACAGAGGTGACATCCTTCGGGCCTCCTCCACCTCTTCATCGCCCATTCTCCTCGGTCCTCGACCCTTCGTAGCGTCGAATAAAATTGTGCCAACTTCTTGTGGTTGTTGAAGCGTGGCGCCTTGTGTGTTTCCTTTACTGGCGTTGGTAGTTTTACGGTTGGATTACTCAGTATATTTGCGATAACCGCCTTTGACAGACAAAACGCAGCGGGGAAGACAGGATTCTTCCCCCCCCCCCCCCACAACCAGTGGTTGGGGGGGGGGGCGGCATCCGGGATACAGAAATTTCAGGGGTGGGGGCCGTGCTCATGGTGCAACCCCCCCCCCCCCCCCCGGGCTACTCCTCTAACATGCCCGCGCACTCACTCTCTCTCCCTTGCCTTCCGTGTAATGCGTCACTATTTAAACATATCTGATAATGCGAACATTTCTGACAATAGTACAGGCAGTTCGCATCGCGTTCTACTGAGAACGGGTTGATCGATCCCTGGGGCCAAATGCGACGAAATTTAGTTTTGGCTAAATTTGTTATAAGCAGCGTACACCGTTGAAGCGATCTCGGCAAAGGTGCAAGGCTGGTTCTCAACGTTCTGGGTTTCATTGTTTCCGGCGAGCAAGAATGACGTTCTTATTTTTAGTTTCGGTGTCAGAAACTTCAGTTTTTGCGAGCTTGTCATGACGCACACACCCGTGTATAAAGTAAAATTTCGCACATAAGGGGTGCTCTATGATTGTGCTCCAGTTGCCACCAGCATCGGAGGCCGTCTAGGCAGACAGCTTCGAGCCCAAGCAATGGAATCGTGTGGAAGACGGATGGATGGATGGATGGATGGATGGATGGATCCTGCGAGCATCACCTTTTCAAACGGGGCCGTGGTTTGCGCCACAAAGCTCTTTTCCTTATGTTGCCGATTGTCTTACCTATATTATTTTCTTGTACAAAAAAATTCCGAGCCTCAAACTTTCTGAGCCACTATTGGTAACTTCGTTTTCTACGCTTCCGTTGTTTGTGGTCTCCCTACTTTCCTGCCACCAATCCTGCAACCGCCTTTTACTACAGTGTACAAGTTGTAGCGTAGTGTAGTGTACACTACACTACAATGTAGTACCGTGTACTACATTGTACAGTGTACCCCTTCTAGTACACTTTACTTTTACTAGTCTCTGTTGCGGGCATGTTTAATTTCCCACTGCTGTTCCTGAACTCTAGGGCATCGAGGAGGCCAGCGGAATCTAAAAGGACAATCGGGCATTTTTGCACTCAAATACATTGTTTCTTTTGTTTATCTTGTGATTTTGTTTTTACCTCCCAGGTAGTTATTCTTAGCCGGTTTAATTTATTGCCGCCACCCAGCAGATTGTCTCAGCTTCCCTGGCTTTGCGTTTAACGTTCTTTGTTGCTTACTATACACCGACCGGCATACTTGCTGGTAAGCTTCCTAGTTCTACACCACTGAGAGTCAATATTTTTTCTGTACAAATACTTGAACACACTCCCAGCCCCATTTCGTATTTATCAGCCGTTCTTGGAAATCGGCTTGTTACTCTGAGCTCCGCTCGCTTCAGAACTTGTCCGGCCAAACTCGGGCTCTTAACCTAAAGTTTGGCGACAGACGCCAGCGCCACTCCTTCCCCTGGCGGAGGGCGGCGTCACCACGTATCATGTTGCCGTCACCGTGAGGCGCTTCTCGCGTCGCCGTTGTTTCGCGATGGTTCGGCGGTCGTGTATTGCCAAGGTGCCCTGTACAGTTGCGTGGTGAACAACCACAACAGTGACAAAAGACACCCGGGCTCTGCAGCCGCCTGTCAAGTCCTACAGCTTCCCGGGTGAATGGTATGAAGGAACGCAGACGGGCATGGATAAGCGCCGCCCACAGAATCGAGTAAGTGGGAACGCGAAAAGTTTACCGTTTTCAAGGTTGAAGACTGGGTGTGTTGGTATAGCATATCAGAGGTTGGATTGCGCAACATTTTGACAATCAAGCGATCAAGCCCGATACGGATCAAACTTTTCGGTCGCGATTCGTGCTACATCGTAGTCGAAAGGGCCCTTGAAGAAGCACCCGATCCGGATTGGACTCGACAGTGGTTCAAAGTACTGGAGTGACACAGGTATGAATTCGTCATGTGTTTAGACACTTAAAAGGGACGTCACACTCATTGCGTCGCGATAGTGAAATAGTCTGTCTCGGTATAGAAGAGTGGTTGCTTGGGCTAGTTGGTAATTCACGGTAAAAACGACGTACAGCGCGAAGGACAAGGACTGCCTCGCAGTACTGGTCCTTCGCGCTGTACGTCGTTTTGCTCTTGATACACTTGTGAGGCAGCTTTCCGTGCGAGTTTCCTCACGCCTTTTTTTTTGTTAGAATTTTGCGAATCTTTCGCCTCTTCGTTTTGGTTCTTAAAATGCAGTGATATCGCATCACACCACTCACTGCGCCTGCGCGAAGCTGCTGCTCCCGCCGACGCTCAGCTGTGGCACCCAGCCGAGGCTACGAGAACAATAGATAGACTAATTGTCTGAACGTGCGGTGGTTTCTCTGGTAAGCAAGTAGAAATAGTTAAGGGGAAACTTTAGCTGGGGGATGAACTCCGATGCCGTCTATTCAAATACATGTAAAACGCAGAAACCCTTTTCTGAGATAACCCCGCGACAGATTTTATTCAGAATTGTTGCACTTGAGGGAGAAAGGTATGTTCTACTGTCTGTCGAAATGAAATTTTGATCTAGGGCCTGAAATTTCTTGAAGGAATTTTCGAAAAATTTATAATTAAGCTCGAAAAATAAAGCGCGAACTTTACAAATTCGTAGTTCTGCATCAAAAAACAGATATTGCAGTTCTGTTAACTGTACCTTTAGAGCACCTAAAGTGGACAAACCTGATATATTAATCTGTGTCTGACGTGAATTTGTTACGTTGTTTACAAAGGTTTTGCAAACGGTCCCGCTCACTTATTGTGTATTTGAGAGCCATGTATATTGTATCGATTTTGTCCGCTTTAGATTTACTGTTAGATGCAGTTTACAGAGTTGTGACACCTTTTTTTCATTGCTGAGTTACAGGGTTGCAGCGTTGACAGTCTTATTTTCCGAAAATTTGCGATCTCCAACAAATTTTAGTTAAATATCGCCGGCATAAACCAAGAACTCGCTATCAAGAGTCACAATTTTTTTTTTACTTTTTCTTTGAAGTGCGACAAACCCCCTCAAATTTGGTGCAGCGGTTGCCGAGAAAAGCTATTTCTCCTTTCTCATGTACTTGGAATGGGCCCGCGAGCTAAATCTTCCTCATAAAACAAAATTTTAGAGCGCAGCTCTTAAGCGCCCGTTCCTGCGGCGAGCATCGGCAACCCTCGTAACCAAGCGAACGAGCACAGTGAAGGATGAAAGAGCGAACGCTTAGCAGCGCAGCGGATATGAAAGGCGGTGCTAGCGAGGAGAGCGCGAGGAGGAACGCGGAGGGGGAGGGTGCAGCGAACCACGAGGCGGGAAGCGGGGGAGGAGGGCAGGGTGAAAGTGTGAGAAGAAAAGCGTAGTGCCGCGAAAGACGGGCTCTGCGGCGACGACAGCTACGAGATGGCGCCAGAGTAGCGCGCATCGTCTGTATGGAAACAAAGCGCTGCATGAGCGGAGGTCTGTCTGCGGCGGCTGCTGTGAATCGCGCACACGCGCTGCCTCTCGCGATCTCCCGTTCAGCGAGGCAGTCGCACCACACTTGGCTCATTTTGCAACGTGTCGCACGAGACAGATTGTCCGCGCCAGCCGATGTACCGCGACACGAAAACACGTATAGAGCTCTGCTTAAATTTCGCATTAGGGAGTATGGTAATCGTCGGTGTTTTTTTTTTTTAATCTGCGCAGTCCCTCCTCAAAACTGTGTACGGACACCAACAACACTGATTACCGGATGCGATGGAAATCTCGGAGGCCACGCATCAGCGCACCACTCTGATCACCGCGGCTTCGTTCGTTTGCACGAGCCGCGGCGCCGCTTTTCAACACGCGCTAGCTGGAAACAAGAAAGAAATTACCTTCTCACGCAAAGGAAAGTTCGCAGGAACGCATAAAATACAATTTTAGGCAATACAGTATTGTATCCAAGCAAAATAACTCTTATACTGCTTGGACCTTTGGTTACGTGACCGGCACATAAATTGGTTGCACCGTTTCACCGTCTAGCGACGCCACATGTCATTCTTGAACTACTTTCAAACCTGTGGGAGATGTGGGGTTCTCCTCCCGTGTGCTCTTGGGACAAAGGAACGACAACACAGTAGTGCAAACAATCACAAGGGCATTTATTGCACCTTTCATATATCAATGCCTGCTAGCCGAGTTGCTATCCACAAAACATGCCGATGGGCGCGCGACAAATCTAGAAGTCCGACTCACCGCGACCGGAAGCGAGCGAATATGTTCGCCCCATGCTGGATCCCAAGGCCTGGTCGTTCGCGTGCTTGGTCACGCGAATCATGGCGCGTTCGAAGGCGGCCACGCGAGGCGGTCTCGCAGAAGCATCGGTTGGCGCGCGGGACGTCCTCGCTGTTAGCCGATCCGCCGGGCAAGAGGGTCGCTGCACGCACGGCACGTCCGTGCTGCTTGCTGTCTCGAACCCCAAAGAGAGCAAGCGCCTTCCTTTCGGCGCCCAAGTAACCTCGCGGCGTTAGCAGCACAACACTCGCGCCATCTCTCGGATTGCGCTTCAACTTCGACTGCCGCGGACGTCACGCAGGCCACGCGGCGAAGCGGGATTACAGGAGACGCGCTATGCGGGAAAAACATCAGGGGAGGCGCGAGGGTCGCGCATCCCCACAAACCCCGATGTAAAACATCGTTCATTGTTTATGGGACATAAGCTGCCTGTTTCTGTCAATAACACACACTCTTCGCATTCCCTACACAATGAAAAGACATGTTTCGAGCTGTAGACAGTCCGTTTAACGTGCACTCAAAGCCAACCATCCATCTTGCGCATGGCCATGTAGTACGAGCCCATCATTAAAAAGAAAAGAACGAAAAAAAAACCCGAAGAAGGCAATTCTTTTGTCTCGCGATTTTTATTGAGCCCACACCCACAGCGTCTCCTTGTATCTCCTGCTGACGAACCTTGGGTCCAGCTCGGGCATCGTGACTGGCACATCCGGGACGATGCTTGTGGTTCCGTAGCCTAGCGTCGCGATGGCTGGCACGTTGATATAGCGCATCCTAAAGAAAAAGAAAAGAAAATGTTGATTTTTTTTAGAAAATTAAATTATTAGGTTTCACGTAATTACGTTTAATTACGTTTTACGATTATGAGGCACGCCGTTGTGGGGGACTCCGGAAATTTGGACCATCTGTAGTTCTTTTTCCAGGCTCTTGCATGCAGTGGTATACCGGGTTCAATAAACCTTGTTGTTGGACGAGTTGGTTCATAATGCTTAAGAAAAAGATACTGCACCAAAGACAGAAAAGCCCCTGTCTGTCTTTGGCGCAGTATCTTTTTCTTAAGCATTATGAACCGACTCGTTCAACAACAAGCTTTATTGTCTGTCTTTTGTCGATACCCTCTCGTGCCGTTCTGTCTATACCCTCTCGTGCCTTGTCTGCCTTTGGCGCAGTATCTTCTTCTTAAATGTTCGTATTCCGGGTGTTTCGCGTAACTATAGCCATACACAGTGTCTCGATCCAGCTATCAAAGGCTTTTGATCGTGTGTCGCACCATGAACACCGCCGTATAAGCTTCGTAATTTCTTCGGATCCGATGAGATAACTGATTGGTCAAAGGGTTACCCTGCTAACTGCTACCGGATTGTCCAATTCGAAGGTGAGTCGTCCGATCCCGTTGTGGTGGTGTTGGGAGTGCCCCAGGATACAGTCCTGGAACAAGTCCTTTTTCTTCTTTATATCAATGAGTTAGCTAATGACATTACTGCTACAGTTCGTACGTTTGCAGATGAATGGATAATTTATGGGGAAATTGATAATTGTAATGACTATGTTTCGCTTGCAAATGCTGTTGAGAAGGTTGATGCGTGGTGCCGAATATGGCAGATGACCATAACTCAACCCCGAGAAGACTGTCTGCATGACAGTGTAGACAAAAAGAACCTCTCATCTTTCCCTACAAAATTCGGCTCAGACAAATACGCAGGGTTGAGGAGTAAACGTACTTTGGTGTTATATTTCATCTGACTGGAGAAGGGATAAGCATGTAATTCACCTATAATACGTTCTGCCCTGGAATATGCTGTTATTTGCTAGTTCTATCACATACAGCAGTGCAATATGAGACTGGAAAACTTTCAACGCAAAGCATTAAGATTCGTTTTCAGTAAGTATAGCCGTAACGATTCACCCACGGAACTTATAAACGAAGTCGGCGCATCAACAATTAGGGTTGGAGCAATGTTCCTACGCCTTAAGTTTATCTTTTTTCGATTAAATAGGGATTTACGTATTAATTCAATAAATTATATTATACCTTCAAGCTCTAGAAACACAAGAACCAAACACAGGAAGCATCTTGCAGAAAATAGATTTCGTAGTGATCCTTTCTGATTTTCATTTCTTCCTAGCGCTGCAAGGGAGTGCATGGAACTTACTTTCAGATGTTCTTGTTAATAGCGCTTCTTTAAATTGTTTTGGTTCAGGTTGACTGGCCATGTTTGTTAATTCTTTGCATGGCGATCGATTTACTATGTGAGAGTGGTTGAGTGTATTGCAATGCAATTTCAATAAATGAAATCATCTTACTATCTACACGCCTCGCATTATTCCTTATGATAAGTCCAGATCTGTTTCTGCCCACTTTTTTCTTTGCGATTTATTGTCGTACCTCTGCGTTACTGTGTCGCCATCTAATATGTGCATTTCATTTTTGTTTGTTTTATGTAATAGCAATCTGAATTTTCAGGTGTGTTCTACCTTGTGAACAGAAATTACGTATGTGACAACGAACAACGGCCAAATTCCTCCCGCAGACTCCATAACAGCTAGAGAAGTATGTTTAAATAAATAAATAAATAAATAAATAAATAAATAAATAAATAAATAAATAAATAATAGGTGGTGCCGCAAAGTTAAGGTTCTTAAATGCTCTGGTAATGCAGTTACGTGGAAGCCCGCAAAAGGTGAAATAACATTCACGAAAGAAAAATTGTCATCCACCCGGCCGCAACGCGATGCTTTCAAACGAAACCCATAAGGGTTTCTCAGAAAGAAAAACTTCGTAGTTGAGGAAGCATTCGTCCTAGTCCAGGATCGCGGACCGACCAAGCGTGGATATTTTTTTTTTCAACAAATCGCACATTTGTCAGCCTTATACAACTACTGATGAACACCAGTTTGAGGTTGATACACCTATACTGTGGCATAGTGAGTTCTCTCAAATGCGGTCATTCCTGCTCGGATGGACAAAAGTACTTCCTGCTCGGATGGACAAACGTACTTCCAGCTCGGATGGACAAAAGTACTTCCTGCTCGGATGGACAAACGTACTTCCTGCTCGGATGAACAAAAGTACTTCCTGATCGGATGAACAAAATAAGTACTTCCTGATCGGATGGACAAAAGTACTTCCTGATCGGATGGACAAAAGTACTTCCAGCTCGGATGAACAAACGTACTTCCTGATCGGATGAACAAAATAAGTACTTCCTGATCGGATGAACAAAAGTACTTCCTGATCGGATGGACAAAAGTACTTCCAGCTCGGATGAACAAAAGTACTTCCTGCTCGGATGGACAAACTTACTGCCGAGCTACGCCTCTCCGGACGCCGCGCGCGAAGCTAAATTTGGCTCCGATGGCGTCGTGCGTGGCGCGACAGTGGCGCCACCTGCGCAGGCGAGACATTCGTGCTTGAGTAATGGCTTCTTTTCTCTACGCAGCCAACGATAACAAAGTTAACATGCGTGGGCAGTATGGTCACAAAGATACAATCGACAATGCTGTAATGTGTTTTCGATACATTGGTTCCAGCAAGTGATTGCCCTTTGAACCATTTTAAAGACGATTCACGTTAGAAAAAAAAAAAAAAAAAACTTCTCTAACAGTGCCGAATTCGGAGGCGAGTATTACCACCGCCTCACACTAAACTGAACAGAGCTGAGTCCGTTACTTGGAGGCGACTACAAACAGAAACTTATAATACGAGTCCCGTGCAACTAAAAACTTTCTACCCCGATATATACGAGAGCGATATGTGCAAGCTATGCAAGTCTGTTAGAGCCACCCTTCAACACATGTTGTGGGGATGTGAAATATACCAAAACAAAATGGCAGTCTCCCCAGCAAATCTACGGGCGCGGTGGTCGGCCGTGCTGCTCAGCTCAGAACTCCAAGACCAACTTTGGGCCGTCCAGCGAGCCAAGGAAGCCGCACGGGAGCAGCAGCTCCCAGTGGCCATCTAGGCGGCCCCAGGCCCGGGCCTCCCAATCGCCGGATTCCAAATAAAGTTATCACACACACACAGTGCCAAGAATGATGCCATTCGCTATAATAATAATAATAACGAAGGTGACTGGATCGATATGTCAGATATCTTCGGACCCCTAAATCACGTGAACGATATATAGCACGGTTAGTCACTATTGGCACGGCTTAATATCTGTATCGTCAATTCATTATTTGCAGCACGCGTTTACCTCTTTCCGATTACTCGATCGATGAACGAGCGGTACGAAGGCCGCACAAGGTGGGGCTGGAGTACGCCCTGAAAAGGAAAGAAGAAAACAAATGGCAGGCATTGTACTGCAAGATCACTGTAGTCAATACGTGAGCATGAAATATATGAAGTCTCGCTTACGGAAACCAGGGCGGTATTTCTTAACGATCCTTTGTTTTTTCATTCTACACGTTCGGGAATTTTGAACGTTGCCCCTTCAGTTCTCTGTTGAACTTCACCACAGTGCACCAACATTACTCGATGGGCAGCAATATTGAGAAACGAAAAAGAAAGAAAGAAAGAAAGAAAGAAAAAGAAAGAAAGAAAGAAAGAAAGAAAGAAAGAAAGAAAGAGAACAATATTTCAGAATTCCGCACGGATTTGATCAACTTTCAGTTAGCAAGGTCGAAACCTAACGTCTTTGCCGCGTTACAGCAGTGTTTTGGTTAGGATCAAAACACCGCTATGTGAAGCAGGAACATTTCGAAGTGCCGTAAATACGCGTGGTATCTGAAGGGCTTACCCTCTCGACGTTTCAAACTGAAAGTTGTTGAAATTCGGCGGCCAGCGTTTTGAAATATCATTGTAGAAGATGCTGCCCATTGGGTTACGCTGGTTCATTGCGTTGAAGGTCGACAGAATGCGGCAGGGGCAGTATCCAAAATTCCTGGTTCATTGATTGTATCCAAAATTCCTTAAAATTAATTGCAAGCTCAGTGGTATGAGGCCCGAATTTTGTCACAATTGAGAGTTTCTCTCAACAGCTCGTAAGTCAACCTTAACTGTCCTGACATATACTCTCAGCCCGCGCACGACGCCTCAGTGTTGTGTTTCGCTGCTTTAAAAAGTTTATTTTGTTCTGTATGAGGGGCACCTGCATCTCGGCGTCAGCCAAGAGTGTTTTTTGAGCTCAGGCTCCTTCAAAGAAGCGCCCGCATACTTCATTCCTCAATGCGTTGGTCCTTTCTATTCTCGTGCTCCTTTTGTCGCGCGCTCGCACTACGGACCATTTGAAGCATACTCATGGTCAGTTTACAGTAAAACGTCCAATTTTTCGGACCCCCTAGGGGCCGCGAAAACTTCCGAAAAATCAGGCAGTCCGAAAAAAACGCATGTGTTTTACTGCTCTTAAGGGCTCATATCGACGCAGGCACGTCTGGAAAAGCTCTGAATGCTTGTCAGTACACTTATTAGGCACAGCGGTGCTCCTACTGCGACAGTAGAGGGCGGGTGCACGCGTGTAAAATTGAGGAATACATACTGTGTCCCGTGACAATTGCCCCTTCCTACGCTTGTTAAGCTTCACCGCAATACTTTTGCTAATGCTTCACCGCGTCACACGACTGTAGTGAGGCGAAACTAACTTTCAGGAACCAGCATTATGGAATGCGTCGTGCTTTCCGAGCTTCGAAGCCAAAAGTATTGCCGACAGCGGAGAAATGAAGAAACACGGCACCGAACGGAAAGAAGCTTAATAGCGAACGTCGAAGCAGCCAGGCGTAGCGTTGCCGCAGTGGTGGCTACGGCTGCTAGCGGATCTGCGTGCGATAGCGCCGCTTCGAGGCGGCGAGGTAATCAAAATGGCAGCGGTCGTGGCTTTGATTAATGCCGTTTCGTACCTGCGGTTATGCGGAACGTCCGGAAAATCGGACGGCAAAGAGTTCTTGCGTCTGAAATTTCAGGCGTTCTGATACATTGACTCTATCGGGTACGTGATGGTGCCGCGAAGCCATCCAAATGATCGAGAATCCGGAAAGTCGGTCGTTGACTCTACATTGGCAACTCCTCCAGCCGACGACAGGGCGTCAAAGACGATTCGTTACGATTCCGCTCTGTTATTCGAGCCAGCATTACCACGACTTTCGACCATTTCAATAAAATTACAGCTAATTTTCCATGGTAGAGGCACAAATTCCCTGAGTTTTCCCTGAGTTTTTCCAGACTACTAAAAATCCCTGAGAATTCCCGGTTTTCTCGGTTGGTAGACACCCGGAATTATATAATGTGCAGGGAATGTCGCAGCATCCCTGTATTAAGACGTACTGCATCATAGCCAAGTGCTGCGCATTGCGATACGCACTGATCCATAGCCCCAATGCAGAATAAATGTCCTGCGTGCCTCTGGGTGGGAAGCAGGTTGGCGACAATGGCCGGAAATGGTGGCCAGCTGTTATGTTTGCGAGCGACACTCATTTGTTTCATTATGAAAGTTTTAACGAATGCTTATTTTTTGTGTTGACGCAGCTTTGATATCCGTCTGGCGTGAATGGGAGGGCGGGTAGCAGCAAGGACCGAGCCTTGCCTCGAAATGAAAGTGCACCCTATGTGTTCACCCATTCGTTACCCAATCCTCAGGAAGGACTAATGCATTTATGTCGCACTTCTCTGTGCTTACACCTGTTAATCACCTAGTTTTTCGTCGACAAGCATGCATTTTAATCCGCCTTGCTGTAATTTGCACCAACCTCAATGCCCACTTTAATGCACCTTAATCCACCTTGCTCTAATTTGTACCAGCATCAATCTACTTTAATTTACCTTAATCCGCCTTGCTCTAATTTGTACCAACCTCGATCCACTTTAATTCACTTTAATCCACCTTGCTCTAATTTGTATCAACCTCAATCCACTTCATTCCATCTTGCTCTAATTTGTACCAACATCAGTACACTTTAATTCACCTTAATGCACCTTGGTCTAATTTGTACCTACCTCAATCTACTTTATTCCACCTTAATCCACCTTGCTCTAATTTGTGGCAACATCAACTTTAATTCACCTTAATCCAGCTTCCTCGAATTTTTACCAACATCAATCCACTTTAATCCACCTTAATCCACCTTGCTCTAATTTGTACCACCATCAATACACTTTAAATCCCCTTGCTCTAATTCGTACCAACATCAATCCACTTTATTCCACCTTAATCCACCTTGCTCTAACATGTGACAACCTTAATCCGCCTTAATCCACGCCGATGATGATTTTCGGTCGCACTCGTTTAGGACAATGTCGGCTTTTCTGCCTCATGGGGACACGTAATGCTTTCGCATTAAAGAAGCGACACTCGTGGACGCGTACGTACCACCGTTAGGAGAACGCCGCAGCAGATGGCGAAGAGGGCGGACTGGGTGCCTTCGGAACCGGACGGCAGGACGCCAGCCTCCTCGCCGCGACTGTAGCAGAGCTGCACCAATCACGAAGAACAGGACGACAACGTTTCACGATGACTCGGCAGTGGTCAGACGGTGTGGAGCGAAGGTCAAGCGACGCGAATGCAATGAAGCCGATCAATGCACGCCGCACAGATTACAACGGGTGCTTCAATGGGAACATCAAAGGGGTTAATCAGGAGGGATACTAAGAGGAGGCTTTAAGAGCAAGCTTGGGGAATGAGAAATACGTGCATGCATGCATGCATGCATCCATCCATCCATCCATCCATCCATCCATCCATCCATCCATCCATCCATCCATCCATCCATCCATCCATCCATCCATCCATCCATCCATCCATCCATCCATACATACATACATACATACATACATACATACATACATACATACATACATACAGAAAAATTCGAGTCCACATGGGCTCACTAACAAATTGTCACCTAGACCAACAGAAACACACTGTTACGCATAAAGAAAGTGTCACATTGTATACGATGATGTTCAGAGCATGCAAGTACATGATTGTAATGTACAATTATGATGCGATCGCTTAACAGAAGAGCTTTGCGTAATTAGGTAGTGATGCCATGAGATGCATGCATACACGAAATTTCCCGTGCATGCGACAGCACTCACACACTGAAATCACGGACACGTGCATACTATGGCACTACATTCAATTAATACTTTTGATGGCCTGCCTACAGGAACCTGGCTGGTCCAAAATAGAGCGATACGCGTTTATCAGCCACCGACAGGAAACCGCATCACCACTGTCGAAGGAACTCCTCTTTCCCAAGAAAAACTTCTCTCGACGGAAACGAGAGCACATATATATATATATATATATATATATATATATATATATATATATATATATATATATATATATATATATATATATATATATATATCCTCTCAAGAAGTGGAAACAAAGCGTGGCGACGATGTCCCAAAAGTCGCGCGAAGTGAGCAGCGACCAGATGTAATAAAGCGGTTAACTCCAAGGCCACGGACAACAGCATGCACGGCCCTCCAAGATACCCTAGCAACGCCGCACTGCAGCATCAAATGCTGGTTGGATTCTTGAAGGGGGCAAGTGGGACACAGCGAAGATGGGACTTGTTGAGAGCACCTGCTGCTAGACGTGAAAATGTTAAGTTATTTACTAGACGTGAAACTGAATCACTTTCTCATTTCTTGTTTGACGCCGAAACCACAGCACTGCGGGTGTGACGTCATGACTTCACACACAGTGACGCCATGACGTTTTAGATTTCAAAGTATCTTCCTCGTATTTTGGCCGTCGCGGCGTCGTAAATCTTCTCGAAACTTGCCAAGTCTCTGGCTCCATTAGAATAATGTGCAGCCTATCTTTGTCGAAAAATAAAGAGAGGAAAGAAGAGAATAAAAAAAAGTACGACCGCACAGACGTCGTCAAAATCTGTGACGTCACGGAGAGCTGATGCGGGAACTTGAAGGCCGCGTCTCCACCGGTCTCTTGTTATTGCGTCTTCTGTGACTTACCAATCGCGTCCTCTCTCAGCGGGAGTGGATGTGTCGGTATTGTGGGAGTGCAGGCACGTACCCAGGGGGGGGCCCGGGGGGGCCCGGGCCCCCCCCCCGAAATCAAGTGGCATACCCCCCCTCCCCACCCACGCCACCACTCCTCACACATTCCTAAAGCGCCACCACATCAATGTTGAGATTCGCAGCTGTTCATCGGTCAGCATTATGCTGCCTTTTTCACTCCTTTTAGATGGCGGTAGTTATCGGCATCTCTTGCAATGTGAAGGACAGTTTTCTCGTAGATTCCGCAACCGCGCGATTAACTCGACATGCGTTCAGTTGTCACCATCTATTCAACCGTCACGCGCATAGCTGTTGCTTTTGTTAGTTCAACCTTCTTTGTTTAGGCTGATACTGGGACCAGGAGAGGGATGCGGCTGTTACTCAGCTGGTCTGTACTCTCATGGAACGAGTTATCCCTTTGCTTCATTGTTTCCTTGAGTTACGGCTCACCGCGACGCTGGCAGATGCCCGGAACCATATACACGTGATATGGGTTAGATAAGGTGGGAAATAAAATAATGTGAAAGAGCGTCCTTCATGAAACCCTGCAGTAAACCTTAAACCCATAAGCAAGATGACTGTCGCCCGTTATCTCGTCTGTTTTTCCCTAACTGTATAGCACTTTTCGTGCAAAATTGGCAACCGGAAACAAACATCGCAAGGAGTTGAGAAATTAAGCGATCTACTAAGGGAGAGAGCCAAGGCAACAACCAAACTGCAAGCAAAAGCGAATAATAAAAAAAAGTTGACCGTTGTTTATGAGAATATTTATGGATCAACATCTCTTTATTTAAAAAGGAAGTAGAGAAAACGCCGCTGGAAGAGGAGAACAATTACTTGTTTTGAATGACGCTTCCACAGTTATTGGTCGAACCGCCTCACGTAGCCACTTCTCTGCTGTGCTGATGTGGGTGTTTTTCTAACCTTTCGTAGTGAGCGCAGTACGTCCAGAATCGCAGAGTTCTGCGCTCTACGTGGTTGTATGGGACTGGCGGCCGCACAGCGTTACGCAATTTGCGGAACTGTCAAAACTGATCAATAAGGCGAAAATAACTGATATTCGAAACTATAACATGAGAAAGACTGAACAAGCCGTAAAAAACGAACGCAGCCTGAAATCAATAAAAAAGAAAACTGGCATAGGACAAACCATGATGATGATAAACCACTAAAAGATAAGAAGGATAATATCATCAGCAATCTCGAAGATATAGTAAAAGCAGCGGAAAAATTCTAAGCTGACCTGTATACAGTACCAAGAGGAGTCATGATAGTTCACTTAGAAACAGTAATGAACAGGATACAGAAACTCTCCTATAACTAGCGATGAGGTCAGAAGGGCCCTGCAAGACATGAAACGATGAAGAGCGGGAGGATAAGGTGGAATAACAGTCGATTGAATCAAAGATGGAGGAGACATAATGCTTGGAAAACTGGCGGCTCTTTGTACGAAGTGTCTATCGACTGCAAGAGTCCCAGAAAACTGGAAGAATGCAGACATTATACTAATCCACAATAAAAAGGAGACGTTAAAGAATTGAACAATTATGGGACCACAGCTTGCTCCCAGTATTGTATAAAATATTTACCAAAATAATCTCCTATAGAATAAGGTTAACACTGGATTTTGTCAACCAAGGGAACAGGCTGGCTTCAGGAAGAGATACTTTACATTGGACCACATCCATGTCATCAATCAGGTTATCGCGAAATCTGCAGAGTACAATAAGCCTTTCTATGTGGCTTATATAGATTACGAAAAGGCATTTGATTCAGTAGAGATACCAGCAATAGTACAGGCACTATGTAATGAAGGAGTACAGAACGCTTACGTTAAAGTCTTGGAAAATATTACTACATGCGTGAGGTATTTGGTTGTTTGAACGAGGCGCGTATGCGCCATCATTCCAGAAATGAGGAGAGAGAACGAACTGGGCCGCGCTGTGAATCTAACCGGTCAGCGCTGCAACCGTTGTTCTAAATATAATCTGTAAATAGTTTCTCGTCTTACTGACTCGACTTTCGCGTTAGAATATCTACAGAGGTTCTACAGCTACCTTAATTCTACACAAGAAAAGCAGGGAGATACCTATAGAGAAAGGGGTCAGACAGACAGGGAGACACAATTTCTCCAAAGCTATTTTCTACGTGCTTAGAAGAATTCAAGCTATTAAACTGGGAAGGCTTAGGAGTAAAGATCGACGGCAAATATCTCAGCAACCTTCGGTTTGCCGATGACATTGTTCTATTCAACAACAATGCAGATGAGTTACAACAAATGATTGGAGACCTTAACAGAGAGAGTGTAAGAGTGGGATTGAATATTATTATGCAGAAGATGAAGATAATGATAAATAGCCGGGAAGAGGTACAAGAGATCAGGATGGTCAGTCGGCCACTAGAGACTGCGAAGGAGTACGTTTACCTAGGTCAATTAATCAGAGGGAACCCTGATCATGAGAAGGAAATTCACAGAAGAATAAAAATAGGTTGGATCGCATACGGCAGACATTTCCAGCTCCTGACTGGAAGCTTACCATTATTATTGAAAAGTAAGGTGTGCAATCAGTGCATTTTACCAGTGCAATATGTCCAGTGCCAATGCATTTGCCAGTGCATTTCCCAGTGCATTTTGCCAGTGCATATGTGGCAGAGACTTGAGAGCAAGTGAAGGGCCACGCAAAGAGCGATCGAACGAAGATTGCTAGGCATAACGTTAAGAGAGAAAGAGAGTGGTTTGGATCAGAGAGGGAACGGGTATAGACGATATTCTAATTGACATCAAGAGGAAAAAATGTAGCTGGGCAGGTCATGTAATGCGCCGGTTAGATAACCATTGGACCATTAGGTTACAGACTGGGTACCAAGAGAAGGGAAACGCAATCGAGGACGACAAAACACTAGGTGGAGCGATGAAATTAGGAAATTCGCGAGCGCTAGTTGGAATCGATTGGCGCAGGACAGGGAGAGGCCTTCGTCCTGCAGTGGACATAAAACAGGATGATGATGGTGATGATGATGATGATGATGATGGTGGAGGTGGTGGCCCCCCCCCCCCCCCGAAAAAAAAATCCTGGGTACGTGCCTGTGGGAGTGTATTTCACTAACTTAGCTTAACTATTTCTTTTCCTTCAGGGACAATGTAAAGGCGAAGGTTAAACTTCCGGTTTTTCTGTTACTACGTGCCCGTATCACCACGCCTGTGTGATGTCAGTGGGGCGTGTCACGGGTGTAAAGTTCCCAAAGGTTGCGAAAAGGAGCTTTCAATTACTTCAGATGTACAGTAATACTTCGACAACAACTATTCGGTTGGTAATGTTTTGATCAATCGTGGTGCGAATCGATGCCGTCAGGAGGAATGGCGGGGAATTTCAATGTGTGTCGGCACTCGTTTTCTTGTTCCTTAATTGCGCATGTGTGATCAACTTCTTATATTGACGTCTCTCAGGGAAATAACATTTACTTGAAACCTTGCGCTTGTCCACGTCGCTACACTCTCGTCGTTGTCTGTCATCGGCGCAACATCTTTTCTTAAGCATTACGAACCAGCTCGGCCAACAAGTTTTACGGAGCTCGTTCTCTCCTTTTTTTTTGACGTCGCTGGTTTAGCTGTCACACGTGTCACATCATTGCATAACTGTCGCAGCATTACACGGGTGACATTCGAACCGTTGTCACTTCCACACCTTTTTGAGCTCTAACATTAGCGAACCTAATAGAATGGCCGACAATTACAATTGAAACAGGCGTGGTACAGAAAAAGAAAAAGGAAATCCGGCAGAACCCATATCTCACAATGAGTGTCGAAGTTAAATGCGGTTAGCATTGAAGCGATGCACCGACGCCTCTAGAGCTAACGCCGAGACGTGTACGCTGCCGGACTCGATCCTCTCTCGCGCTTCCCCATGCGTACGCTGCGCCATCTGGTGACGCCGCCGCGAAGTCCACCCGTGGTGCGGGTTCGACTCCACCGAGCATCGGAGGAAATTGAGAGGACCTTTATTTTTTTATCATTTAGGATTACCACGTACGCAGCAGCACATATACCCAGTTACTCAAGTTGGCATCAAATATATGCGCTGGACTGCAGCACATAACCAGTACCACATACCCACGGACTACACAGACAGACAGACAGACAGACAGACAGACAGACAGACAGACAGACAGACAGACAGACAGACAGACAGACAGACAGACAGACAGACAGACAGACAGACAGACAGACAGACAGACAGACAGACAGACAGACAGACAGACAGACAGACAGACAGACAGACGATAGACAGACAGACAGACGATAGACAGACAGACGCCAGACAGACGATAGACAGACGACAGACAGACAGACACACCCTAGAAAGTTCGTGAAGTACCCTAAGAATGTTACCTGCATTAAACACTCCCTAAAGCACGCGACGATCCCTCCAGACCCCCCCCATCCACCTCTTTATGTCGGTGGGCTTTAGTTTCAGTCGCACGCAAACGCACCTCGAGGAACTTGAAGACGAAGAACAGGGTGAGCCTGGGGCTCGGCCACAGCGCCAGGCAGAGTCCGGCAAGCAACGCCGCGGCGGGGTCGTGCCAGGAACGACGCGAGCCTCGTAGCCTCAGGACGCATCGGGTCAGCTGCGTCAACCAGGCGGCACTGCTGAACACGATATACTTAACGAGACACTATATAAGTAAACGAGTGAACGCAGTTTAATCGCGACAAATCTTACGCAGGAAGATGGAGACTTGATGGGCTCAACAGCGGCCGAACAAGAGAAGCCCGAGCCTGGACCCAACGTTTCGATAAGGGTATACTTGTCTTCGTCAGGTGTTGCCTTGACGAAGAGAATTCGCCTTCTCTAAATTTTATACCCCTGTCAAGCGGGCAAGCGCACTTACGGAGAGTGCCGCTCGCTTTAAGCGCACTTTGCCTAATCTAAACGTCGCAAGTGGAGAGAGATAAAACATTATAGTGTCCTTGATGGGGTCCAGGGGTGGCGGGGGTTGAAAGTCACTTAAAAGAGTGCACTCCGGTCGGGGCGCTTTCACGGAACGCACTTTGCTGGCCGAGTGCGTAGCTTCGCCCCCAGTGGCTTAAATGGTACAAAATGTAATGCATAAATAAATGACACATAAGTTCCGTTTAGTTGTTGAACATCCTTTGACAAAATAACCAGAACAGAACGCACTCATATTCTGTTTTAGCAGGATCAAATGTCTCGTCGTCCGCCACCATGTTGTTCTGGATTGGCTAGTGATTCGTCTTGGCCGGCATTGACTTGAAACACTCTGATAATAAAAATCTTCTCGTTTTTTTTTGTTGAGAAAATATAGATTATGTTTGTATTTATTTTACAACGTAAGACATTAACTGTTTAGAAATTTCTTTCTTTTTAATCTACATCTTCAATAAACGCGCTCTTAGACTGTCGCCATTTTTTTTATTTTACTGCGAGTGCGCTCTGTTTTCCCGTTTAGCAAAGCGTAACTTGAAGTGTTCCTCAAGGTCCCGAAGCGCACTCCACGTAACCGCTACCGCGCTTGACTTGCCCGCTTGACGAAGGTATTAGTTCCAGGCTCAGGATTCTCTTGTTCGGCCGCTGTTGACCGTAAAAGCTGTTTAGACTAGTAAGATACTCTTTCGCAACTACATTCACAGTTGCATCACATAAAAAAAAAAGAAATAGAAGCTTCATAAACGCTTCATTATTATTGAGTAAAACGAAAGCCCAAGGTATCCGTTTTCGAATTTCGTGCCCAGAGAGCTGCGCTGGTGATTTCAGTGCGACGTCACTAATTTCAGAGTATCTTTGTGCACTCAGAATATGCAGTTGTAACGCGCGAGAAGTCATGGCTCTCGCCGAGATCAGCCTTTTGCTTACTTTCGAAACTAATTCGGTCCTGTTCATCACGAGCAAACGTTGAAAAAATCAATAACGCTCAGCAAAAGCTGGTGCGTGAACTTTAACGTGGCTTCATCGCCTTCTTGCTTACGATAGCGTTTTCTGCAGCTAATGTTCTGTCTTCCTGCTCAAAAGATAATGAACCAGAAGAATGCCACGAATTTACGCGAATAACGCTATCGCAACGATAGCGTTTTATGCAGCTAATGTTCTGTCTTCCTGCTCAAAAGATAATGAACCAGCTAGAGTACAGACGGCGCAGGCACTGTGTAGTCTGCTTGCTAACGTCCCGTCTTCCGCGCTACTGATGTCCTGTTTCTTTGTTTGCATTTTGCACAGAAAACAGGACATCAGCGACAGAACCGACAGCGCGGCCGTTGTGTCATCTCCGTTCCCACTGAAATCTCCGTTCTCGGCTGTTCAATATAACTGTCTTTTCGCGCAGCAAAAAGGCACCAGGAAGAAGACAGACGGCAAAGGAAGCAGACAGACGGCAAAGGCGCTGCGTCGTCTGTCTTCTTGCCAGCGTTGTGTCTTCTGCGATGCTTTCAAAACTGCGTATTACGGCTCGTAACTGGTTTCTCGACTGGCGCCAGGCCCCGGACACTGGGTTCAGTTTCGCGTCCCCACCAGTGATGGCACCGCAGTGTCGAAAATTACGCTTCAGGCCGACCACCAAGAGCGCTGATTTCTTTAAAGAATGTACGCTGTTGCCGATGCCGAGCCTCAATAACTTCTGTCGCACGAAATTTAATCAACTGAACCAAAGATTGGGTGCTTTATAAGTTTTGAATATGGTGCTATGGAAAGCGCCGATCGCGAGCAGAAACAAGCCGAGCCGCATAGTCGCGAGCCACTTCTGACTAGGTTCTCGCCGTGTGCTGCTTTACGAATGAATGAATGTCTGAATGAATGCATAAACAAAACAAACGCTGATATCAAATGACAGCCTGGCCACACATTGTCCTTGTAGTTACACAAAGCACGAAAATGAACGTTTCAAAACAGTAGTGCGATACATCTGGCGCTTTCCCCCATGAGCCTGCATTTACTTCATAAGTTTCTTTAGACCTCATTTTGCTTATGAAAAAAAAATGTAAGAGTAAAGTATTCCAGATTACTTTCCACAAAACTTGAAGCTTGCTAAGCATATCGAACACAGTTACGGTAATGTAAATCGAAGCTAAAAACGATTGATCATCAATGAAAAATTTAGCGTACCGAAAGGTGCCATTAGGATAAAGTTTTGGGCCCAAATATATATTCAATCGGAATACGCATTTGGGCGTTTCGCCACAAGACGCGCCAGACCGCCTGGAAGCCGAAGCCGCAAGGGAAGCGGACCCTCCCCCGTCAGCGCGGATTTCATCACCATTGCTGCGCCATGCACTAACTGTTCTCGCCAAAAACCAGTGGCCAGATGAGCGCTAGCAGTAGAGTTCCGCGTCCCTTATGGCTCCATAGGACTGTCCATCCCTTACAAGTCTTTTATAGAAAGTCTATACACAGTCTATAGACTTTCTATAAAAATATCTCGTAAGGGATTCCTCAGCTAAGTTTTCTAAATTTACGTTCTTACGCTGTAGATGGCTCCGAGCGATCCCAGGAAAAGTCCAGGTCGAGGGTCGACCCGGCGTCCCCAGGTCAGGACGAAGGACGCCGCAGTGCCGACGCTTGTGAATACCACGAACCTCTGCGAAGGTTTGCAAGGGGCGCCAGAGTGTGAGATTTATCGCAAAACTTGCGGTCGGTTGCGACACACACACGAATAGACACTTTCTCGGACAATGCAAAATTGTGAAATGAACAAAAGAAAGAAAGACAAGACTAACATTTCAAGAAATACGTGCGGTTAGAGTGAGGGAGCATGCAGTAACTGTTGTAAGTGCAAATCTATAATGAGCCTACCCGGAGGAAGCGCAAATCATGCGTTTAGGGCAGTCTGATACATGTGCCCGGTTGATTAGAGTGCATATCAGCGATGCCGCTATAGATTTGAAAGTGAATAAAAATGCGAGAGGTACGGGCAGGGGTCGATGCCCCGCCCCTCCGCCAAATAGAATAAGTAAGAAATAATAATAATAATAATATTTGGGGTTTTACGTGCCAAAACCACTTTATGATTATGAGGCACGCCGTAGTGGAGGACTCCGGAAATTTCGACCACCTGGGGTTCTTTAACGTGCACCTAAATCTAAGTACACGGGTGTTTTCGCATTTCGCCCCCATCGAAATGCGGCCGCCGTGGCCGGGATTCGATCCCGCGACCTCGTGCTCAGCAGCCCAACACCATAGCCACTGAGCAACCACGGCGGGTGGAATAAGTAAGAGTGTACGAATATTCGAAATTTCGGATAGCTATCGAACAGCGTTTTCTATTCGATTCGGATTCGAACCGGAAATCCACTATTCAAAGTTTTCGAATATTCGTTGAACTCGAATGCCTATGAGGGACAACAGCTCGTGTAGTCTACCTGAGGAAGGAAACACGCAAATGGCGACTCGTCTGAACGATTCTGGTTCAGGTGAACCGCGGTCGTTGCACAGACGATGCAGTTCCTGAACAAACACGCGCTGGTCACTCGTGCACGATAGTTATCGGAAGTTGAGTAGACATGTCTTGCTTTTGTGCAGTCTACGAATTCGCCGTCTCTATTTAGACAAAGCGATTTATCGTTTGACTAATCTCACCACATTTGGGTTCCTTCAATATGACGAGGCTGTGCTGTATGTAGTATTGCCATTAGCTCTGTCAACGGCAACTACCCTCTAATACGTGTATCTGGTGGCGCACTGGTTCTTTTTTCTTCCTTACTGTTATCACCGTGCACTTGGGAATATTCGATATTATATCCGATATAGTCAATAGTTGAATGAAAGTCATCCACATCCTATTTTCGCATTGTTTTGAATTCACTGAGAAAAAAAAAAACTTTCATCTCGTGCAGGGAAACCATGTGGCGAAAATCCCGTATAGTAAAACATGAACGACCTAGCTTTGTAGCGTTCGCAGCTGTTTAGAGTACGTCTCCGGCATGTGAACGGTGCGGAAAAGGTACAACTCTCTAACGACTTACAAAAAAAAAAAGAGGTCGCGCAGAAGCCTTCAGAGATGATTGTCAAGTTCAGCGATAGCTTGCGACAGTGCTTGAGCTTTTGTGCCGTCTTTTTTTTTTTCAGCTTGTGGGACCATAAGTGGTCGCAGTAGCTGTGCCGAATGGCGGGAGCTTCAGCGGCTGCGCAAACAGCTGGAGAAATTCTGCTGAAGCTGAGCGGTGCTGGCGCGAGCACAGCTGCAGCGTGACGTCACGGAGTCACGAGTGGAGGATGCGAGCAGGGATGCAGGAAAATTCAGAGTGGCGCGTGCTCCGCTCCAACTGACGTCACCCCCGCTCCGCTCTGCTCCGCCCCTCTCCTCCTCGTTACGCCACGTGATAAGCGAGTCCTCTCTCAGCTCCGCCGCGCAGCTGCGCTTTCCTCCTCGCATCTTCAAGGAGCGTACAGTAGCGCGATTAAAGGACGGGACAGCAGAATACACACAGGGACACACACAACGCTAACACACCACCGACGCTTTTTTCGCTAGAAGTTATACGTAACGTATAGCTCGTCATTGCAATAACAGTCTTGTGCGCTGTGGTTGGATTCGTCGTCTTGAGATGGCGCCACCAACGGCGTTGCTAGCATCTGCGCAACGCGCTGTGTGTGTCCCTGTGTGTCTTTTTTCTTCCCGTCTTTTAATCGCGCTACCGTGCATCCCTTGAAGCTGCGTTACCAACAAGTCCACTTTGCAACCGTCGTGTTCCTCCTCGCGGCGGTTCACCCTCTCCACTTCATGTCACTCTCTCACCTTTCCTCCTCCTCCTCCACTGCTATTCGGTCAGATAAGAATACCGTAAAACTCCGCGGAGGAAACAAAGAAAGCTATCCATGAAAAAAAAAAGAGAGAAAGAAAGATCACGATTGCTATACGTTTGTTCTCACGCGCGTACCGTGAGCGACGCTGCGAAGCAGGACAGGGCCGTCTGGAACTTGCCGTCCACGGTGCCTTGCACCAAATCTCCGTGCTTGCAGGGGATCAGCTGGAAGCCCAAGAACATTCTGCCAGCATTGCGTACGCAAGACACAGAAAACACAGACGCCTTGTGAGGTGAAGCTTTTCTAATGTGATACGATTATAATAGAACATCGGGTTAAGAAGAAGAAGCCTTAACTGAGGAACAATTCGACCGGACTGCACATTAATGCACACGTGAAACACAGAAACAATACCCGCTATAGGCAGCTGAAAAAATACGAACACTATTAATGGCGTTAAAGAAGAAATATTAAACTTTAGTGCTCACCTGGCGTGTTATAATTCATAACTAGAATTATGAATAGTATTATACCTACACACTGCGTGGAAGGCTAGAAAGTGGCTGAAGACGAGCGGTTAGGTTATTGTACGTGCTAATTAAATTACTAAATGCGCACAAAAGGAAAACATGCAGTAATAGCTAAGCGCGCAACACATCGTCAAGGCGAGTTTTACTGAAAGCGGAAAGTCGGTCGCGCCAGGAAACTAAGTGGCTTCCCACGAGTCTTCTTTAGACGACGTAACCGAAAGCGACATCTTGTTGAAGCTAGTTCGTAGTTATACAGCAGTGCAGCATACGGGATGTTGGATTGCGGGTCTCACGTACTGCTTTGGAAAAAAGGCGAGGACTCAACCTGGCAGGCTATTAGTCGCATACTTTTGCTCTTGAAGACACAGATAGACATAAGTATAATACAAAAAAAAGTATACTGCGAAGTTCGTAGCCGGTACGTGTCTGATCTCGACCTTACTAATGCAGGAGGACGTGTTGTTTGGCTAGTCGGTGTTTGGTGAAACTTACAATTAAGAGATGGCGGTAGAGAAACGAGGCGGGGCAAACAATACGGGCATAACGCTTTCTAGCGCTATTCGCGTGCACTAACAGCTTCGCCGTGAAAGCTCCTTCTCAGCAATGGCTTCATCACAAAAACTTCGAAAGTCGCAGAAGGCCCTTCGAATGTGAACGCCGCTTAAGTGGCAGATGGCTCGGCACATAAATTTACACGTGAAACGCCAACGCGGTCGGCACTCGAACTCTCGACCTCGTGCTCAGCAGGAGAACGCCACAGCCATCGAGCCACTGCGGCTTGTTAGTGATCATGCTGCCGCCGACGCCTTTTTCGCTAGACGTTATACGTAACGCATAGCTCGTCATTGCAATGACAGTTTCGTGCGTTGTGGTTCGTCTCGTCGTCACAAGATGGCGCCACCAACGGCGTCGCTAACATCTGCGTCTGCGGTATTCCGAAAAACAGTAACACGCGAGCTGACGGGCAGAAAATCTGCATTACTTCCTGCGCATACCAACCCTCTGATCAGTATGAGCGTGCACTACGGTTGAAGAACTCACAGACCGTAACGCCTTGAGACTCAGGTCCTTTGACTTGGTGCCCCTGCGAGAGAAAAGCGATATCGGTTCATAATTCGTGTTCAATAATGCAATATAAAACGCATGCGCTCGCGTACAAGACGCCGTAGCAACCCGGAGAGTGATTCTGTGGAACAAGATAAATTTTCCTCGGGTCTAAATGTTCAGACCGACAGCTTGGCCGATATTCGGAAGCCGATATTCGAATCCACACATCACGAGTAGTTCTCGATTAAAAACAAATCGGCTGTTTCCTATAGCTCCCCCGCTGCCAAAGGGTGTACAAGGAGAGGTGATAACAAAGAGCTTACGTTCTGACCTTAAAATATATTTACAGCTTGTTACGTCCACAACGCGAATAGCAGCTACAGAAATAAGCAGCAATTCGAGCCCAGCTATAACAGGATTTGTAAATACATAAAGTATCCTTATGCATGCTATTGCATACTAAGTAGACATAGGGACACGGATTTTCATATTCAAGTGAAAACAACGAGCGGCTTAATACTTCAGCCAGTCCAATAAACACATTTAGTACTGAAAGTAAAGAAACCGCGCAATAAAAAAAAAAGCTGTTCGAGATTTCTCGTAAGGCGTACCGGTGTGTACACAGGCGATTTTATATGTTGGAGGCCAAACCTTACATTCATATATATACCAACATTTCCTTGCGCTAAACTTGAATTTGTTTCTTCAGTGAACTAGTGACCATAAGTTTATGGCAAAAATCGGTCACAGCTGGCAGCAGCAGCACCTCAGCGAAAACCTGCCCGAATTCGATTCCATTTGTGTCCATGATCTGCGCAAGAGGGGCCAACAGCGAAACGATGCTCCGTCTGTGGGCACGACAGGACACACAGTACTATGCATTCCTTCTTCGTATGCATTTTCCTGCGATAGACCTAAGCCGACGAAGATTGTCCTCCGCCAAAACACCTCTACGCGACGGCTTCCCGCAGACCTCGCTTGTACGACTAGTTACGGGTGGTTATGCGCCTGTCGCTCTATTCGCTTCTAAATTTACAGACCTCCGGCTTGGCTCGGCTTGGCTGTACAAAACCAGAGCATCGCTAGTGCCAGAATACACCTTGCATGAACCCCTGTTTATGACGGCGGCCGTAATCGGTATATTTGCGAGCTCGCTAAAACGGCGCGGACTTGAACGGCGAGGCGTAAGGACAAGGTTTCTTTTTTTTTCTCTCTTCACCTTGTAAAGTGTTCCCGTGTCGAGGACGTCGTAAGACACCTCGCCACACGCGAGCCTCTCTCCTTCTCCTCCCCTCCCCCTCCCCCTCTTGTAAGCGGCACACACACGCAGCGGTCGCAGTTTGCAAACGTCAACTCACACGCGCAGCATCGCAGACGTTACGTTTCCGCCTAGCGACCATGTGCACTGCATTTTCCGTAATTGCGGAGGACAGTCGAGGCGGCTGCCGAGCGGACGCTCATGGCCGAGAACAATGGCGAGGAAAAAGAAAGGAACTGAAAATGCGGGGCATGAGCCAGTGCGCATTTAACTCGGCTCTCTGTCGCAATAAGAAAACGTGCACCACCTTATGCAGGATAGCGTCTACGTCGTAAGAACCGCTCTACCCGTTGTAGTGACCCAACCAGCTTTCTAAATCAAAATAAAAAGAAAACATTCAGCTGTCTTAGCGTTCTAACGTTAGTGCCAAAGCTTTCCAACCGCTCTGCGCAGAGTTTACAAACAGGCGAACGCGTCTGACAGAAGTGTTTGTCTCAAAGTTGTGTGAGCCAGTCATATTTACGTTACCAGCAACAGGGAAGACAAATCCATTTATGTTTACAGACCAGTGTTTCAATAATATACGAGGGTAATCGAAGAAAGCTGTACTGTTCCACAACTTCGCAATCATCACCATTTCATAGCAACGCGGAAACATTTTCAATAATTTATCTAATTTAAATAAGCAACACCAACACAGCAACTACTTGTAGCCGAAGTGGTTTTATACAATAACGCGCGTTTTCCCTGAGCCGTTTGCTTTCTGGTTCGGGTGAGCAGACGGCACCGTACCGGAGCTGGTAAATTATATTAAAGCGTCGTCTGCACTCTCTTCTCCTGAGCAGACGACGCTGTCGAGCATAAGCCTCCAGACGTAGAGCTTCTAAGTTCTGAGAAACTCTATGCCAGCAGAACTCTGCGTTTAACCGCGGTACGCGTATTCCTCCTGGCTGGCCTACGCGAAAGCTTCAATAATACTGCACGCTTTTATCCAGGAGAATGCTGCAAAACGACCGGGCTGGCCTCAGCAGTTTTGTGCGAATCGCTCTTGGCTTTAGCACAAATAACGCCTGACTCATTGTTTGCGCCGTCATCGCATGATTACGATGACGTTGACTCAGAGACAGTCACGTGTAATGTACGCTTTCATGTTTCAATTGTCTAAGGAGTGACGAGGGCTCCTCATGTTTTTCTTTTTACCTTTTTGTTCTCCAAACCGTTTATCTCTCGTAGTGGCGACCACAGCGCCACCACGAACTCGGAGCAGCGGGTATAAAGGTCGTTTAGATATTAATCTATGCACACACACAAAAAAGAGCGTTTTGCAAGGAAGAAAGCATCAGTGCAACGAAACGCAATTACGGCAACACAAGTTATATATGCGGCCATTGTAATTCCAACTGAACTATTAAAACAATATAACCTCGCGTTGTGTACGTCTGCTCCAACCTGTATAAGACGATACTTTCCCTCCACACTTCGCTCTGCTGTGATGATATATCATCACAGCAGAGCGGAGTGTGGAGGGAAAGTATTCCTTTATTGCGGTAATGTTTTACGTACGGCTCGTGTACGTAGGTATGGTACGTACGTACCATACGTATGCAACACTTACGTATGGTACGTGTTGCGGTGAACTAGAGAGAAATTCATTTCTCGAACAGCGTTACCATGTTTTCGTTTTTTAAACCAATGAAAGAGACGCGTACACAAGTGGAATACGCACCGTGCCAGCCAAACGATTCCGGCCAGACTAGCTGCGAATAGCGGCACCTGCAAAAAAAAAAAAAGTGTGAGTTAGAGGCCAAATGAACGTTGTAGCTTTTATCTCAACAACGCCTCATACGGCATCTTATAACAAGCCGCACAAACCAGCGTTGCTAATAATTATTGTTGCATTATGCTTTGTTGTTTGTGTATTCTATGTTCAACACCTCGCTCCTGCCAAAGGGTTGACAGTATAAAGAAGAAAAAAAAACTTTTGCATATACACGACGCTGGACTGTCGTTTGTCGTGCATTTTCGGGGTAGTATTCGGGCATCGGCGAATGCCGCCGTATTGTCGAATTCTGTAATGGCGGAATTTTGAACCAATCAGAGAGGCCGTAGCGGTCCTCCGGGCCAATCAGAGCTGAGAATATGGCGTAATCATGCCCGATGTTCAGAATGGTACACCCGCTCCACACAAGACCAGAAATGGACGGAAGCATGGATGCCACTGGTGGCGCCGTCTGGTTTCGGTTTTACCAACTGCAATGCTTCTATACAGCCGAGAGATTTCGCACAGTAAATACCACGCCGCTAAAAAAAAAAAAAACGACATAGCAATATTGAGGTGCAACAAGGTGGTGATGATGATTTATGGGCATCCTCTCTGAAACGGGGCGGCGGCATAGTCACCTAGCCGGCTACAGTTAATCAGGTATGCTATACATTTTTTTCCATTGTAGCATTTTTACATACAACTTCTTAATCTTTTTTTCTGTTCCTCAACACTTCTCTACTTACCTCGTACCGCTAGTATGCCTGTAACGAATCTGGTCGTACCTCTTTTCTGCTTTTTAATGCGTAAGCATTCTTCACACTTATGTGTCCCAGACCTGTCACGCAAAAAGTGCAATTCCGTGTATCTGCACAAGAATGCGTAATGTGCAAAGTTAAGATATTTAATCGTTATAGTAGCGTAAATGTAGACGATTGGTAGCTTTATAAGCGATAAGGAACAAGCTAAATAAAAAAAGAAAAAAGAAAAAGAAAATACCTATAGAGATACATACGTGTAGGGTTCCTTAGGAAATGCATGGGGAACCTTATAATAGGGGTGAGCCAACTGAAATTTGAGGGCGGATCAACTTGAAATTTGGGTTTGGGTCTACTTGAAATTTGAAGGTGGGCCAACTTGAAGTTTGGGGGAGGGCCAACTTGAAATTTGTGGGTGGGCGAACTTGAAATTTGCGGGTGGGCCAACTTGAAATTTGGGCGGTGAGCCAAAATAAATTCGGGGGTGGGCTAAGTTGTCATCTGCTCTTGCTTGTCAGCGCTTGCTTATGTACTGGAGGTGAGCAAACTTCATTGATAGATCGAATACAGGTGGTTGAAAACTTTCCATGAATATATTATTTTAAGAAGGCTTTACCTGTGCAGCAACGACCATGTTTCAGACCAAGCCACTTTCGAGACAAAGCCCCGGACACTCATATCCCGGCAATCCCACGGATCGGCACAGCGCCCGTAACGAAACTGGCATATGCGGTGGCGCCAGATTTTCCTCTAGGTAACACTGTGAGAAACTGTACGACAGGATCTATATACTGCAGCGGACCAAGACGGTGTTGCGTTACATCGCAATGAATCTGAGGAATCTGTATAACTTTTTTCATTTTGTTTCCTTATTGCCTCCTTTCCGAGTCTCACCTGGAATCGATGAAGACCTTGGGGCAAAACTCCACCGTGCTGAAGCGTTGCGAATGCAACTTCGGCACCCTGCAAAGTGGACGAATGGTGTTTAATCGTCAGACCCCCTTCCGTTGAAGCTGCGTGTAGCCGAACGCTTACGATATCGAGCTACACTTGAACTAAGAGAAGCTCAGAGTGCAGCACATAATCTGCCCCGAAATGAGGGCTATACGTGCAAAAAAATAAATATTCCGAGTTGCCACTGATCGGACAACCAGTATGTAAAAGCACATCGGCTCACGACAAGTTAGTCAAGTAACTACTGCGCTACCATTATGCACCAGGTACGTGTATTTCTCGCTTAAAAAAAAAAAAAACGAATTGCATGGAATGTTCATTGGGGCCACATGTTCAAGAGCGATATACCGTAGAATGGCGCAGAAATGCCCCAAAAAAGCGCGCGGCCCAACAGACTGTCGTGACGCTGCAGGGTATTGCAAGTAGACCATCATGGCAGAGAACGTGAGCGCGAGCTGGCACACATAGGCGTCCTAGCACGTAGCGTCATTCGCTCCGTTCGGATGAAGAGGCCGCCGTTACTTGCGCAGCAAATCTTAATGTCCACGCAGTTAACTTAAAAAAAAGAATATCGCTAAATCTTTGGGTATTCTGACTTAAGAAGCATATATTGCAATTGCGAAATAGCAACGGAGCGCCAGGTGAAACCAAGTGAGCTTAGCGGAAATCCTACGAGTGTATTTGAAGACAACTTTCTGTGGCAACGAAAAGAAAGCTTCGAAGGTGGAGCTTCTACACGCGTGTTACTTCGCCAAGTAGTTCGACGGCGGTTTCTTTTTTTTTTTTTCTACGTGCTTCTAGGTGATTCTAGCTTCTACGTGCGATAGCTTCGCATTTGTCTGGACGGACGCGCAAGAGAAAAGGTGAAAAAAAAAGTGTCAAATTTAACACGTAATTGCGTATTTTGTCTTATTTTGCTGTTTTAAATAAGGTGCTTACCTTTTCTCTTTCCTAGCTTCAACTTAGGTGGACGAGAATGCGGGAACTATAGTTTCACACGAGCGCTCTTACTTTTGTGGGGCTTTGCCTCCGTGACTTTCCCTTCATTCCCAGAGAACCTTGTCCGGGAGTGCGTAGTATGACTACTTTAGATATGTGAGCCCTCCAAATTTGTTTCGAAATACATTGGAGTTTCAGTTATCACTTTTTCAAAAGTGCCCCTGCACCAGTTCGGGACGATCTTAACTAGAACGCCGGCGCATATCGCATAGTACATGTTTTAAGGCGAGATATCAAGCAGACTTGACTCACCACTGTTCGGTCGCATATTCGCAATTGCAGCGTATTTGGTTTTTAAATATGTCTTTAAACATACCGCGACCCCGAAGGGATGCCTCCAGGTGTGGGGAGTATAGTATACAAAAATGAAGAAGAAGAGGATGGGGAGGAGGAGGAAGATGTGCGCTAGGGGGGAGGATGGGTCTACATTGTTGTGACGTGTATACGCTTACGTGTATACGACGTCATACGAGAAGGTCGAAGAGGGCAGGAAAGCAACTCACCAGTCTAAGCATGGACACCAGGAGCGCCTGGACGCTGCAGGGGAAACACGAATACACGTATCACAACGAGGAGAGAGGTGCACCGATAACCATACGCCTGCAGCGAATACGGTAATAACGACATTAATTGAAATAACAATGAGCAGGCATTATTCAGTGGCAGTTGCAATACAAAAAACGCTGGCGATCCCATGAATTAATATTAATTAAGAAACATTAGCTACACAATTACTCGCTTAATTAATTAATTAAGCGACATTGAAGGCTATTGCAATCAATAAATTTATGCAGTTGCAATGCACATCTTGGAATCTATGTGAATCGAACTTCTCGTGCAGCGGCCAATACAATGCTGTAAATTTGCCTGTTCTATTCCTGCGTCCTTTCGGCTTGTGTGTTCCTGGTCGTTTATACGGGCCGTCTTGGGACACTGTAGATGTTACTGGTTTGCCACTTCAAATTAACGTAACTCAAAAAGGTCATTGGCGATTTAGCAGCGATTGCGAGAGAAACGTGTTAGCATTACGTCGCACCTCTTCGAGGTTCCGAACTGATGATTCAAAACCGCTTCCATTGCATAGCGAAGTGTTTGTTCAAGAGCTCGCTCGACACACGTCCTGCTGAGGAGCGAAGTGCAACTGGCGGTGGTGCGGAGAAGACCACCCTCTAAATATATGTATAGCTCTTGAAAAAGGCGGGGTCGCCGACCGCTTTCTCTGCAAGGTCCACCGTGGTGAATGAAGGGAACACTTTCATGGCTGAAATTTGCAGCACCCTCCCTCGTCGTACAATACAAAATTTATCGCTTGCACACAGTTACACACACACGCACACACACGCACACTCACAGAGAGAGAGAGAGAGAAAGAGAGAGAGAGAGAAAGGCAAAGGCAAGACAGGGAGGTTAACCAGAGATTACCTCCGGTTGGCTACCCTGTACTGGGGGAGGGGCAAGGGGATGCGACAGATGAGAGAGAGAAGGATTTCAATAAAGGAAAGATAAAATAAAGAAAACTACACACACACGCACGTATACAGAAACTGAAATGCTTGTGCAGCTAGTAGAAGAAACACTACTCTGGCCAAACGCACAATGAGTATTTTTTCCGGATGTGACGTCATTTTTCGTATTGATACATTATTTTCAGTGTGTGTGCTGTTACATTTTACTCTGCGTGTATGTTAAGCGCCTAATTGTACACCGCTTGTTTTATGTACGTTGATACGCGACAAGGATTCTAGTGCTTTCCTATTTTTGTGTAACTATATATCCTCGGACTTGAACTGGCTGTAATTATTTTGAGCAGTCGATTGTGCTGCTCGGTCTCCTGGTATACTTGTTTAATCCAAACTATGCAGCAACGTGTTATTGTACCCGTCCCTGTTACGATCCCACCAGGGACTGACAGTATCTTGAAACAAAATAAATAAAATAAAATAAAAAACGCCGAGTCACCGGAGAGGCAGTACACCAACACTTACCGTCTCGGCTCTTCGAGCTTGATGCCCAGGTAGAACGCCGCCAGGCACGAGAACAGGACTTGGCCCGGCGAGAAGTGACCCAGGTACGCGCTGCGAGTCGGTCACGTGACGACACCATTACGAACCTTACACACTCGCGCCACGGAGAGATCGTACAGGGTGTGTCAGCGGCGCGCGCGAGCTTTTCAATGTCATTAAAGAGCCACAACGTTTCCTGTCGAGATCACCGTAGAAGGAAATCTGGCGACGCTGCGAGCGGTTCACTTGTCACTGGAATGACGGACAGCACGTGGATTTTCCAACGATTTGGCAAGGCTTCGTTGAGAATGCGAACTGAGGCTTCGTTCATTAAGTGTCCGTCTTGTGGACGTGTCAATATCGTCTGCTGCTGATGTGCCAATTGGCTGGGAGCGCCTGTCTCCTTCTGACGTGTAGCCAAGCCCAGCCAATCAGAACTTTAGCAGCAGACGAAATTGACGTGTCTACGTAGTGGACATTTGCAGAATAACCCCCCCCCCCCCCCTCCTCACCCCACATCCTCCAGACTGCGCGAAGACAGCACAAAAAGGTGATCACAAGGACGAAAACGAGAACAGAACAAGCGCTAGTCTTCGTCTATAGTCGGTGCCAACTTAAGAAGTAAAATGTTATATCTATACATATAACTCTAACTCAAACGATATACAACAGCCAAATTAATTTGCTTATTCGCCACACGTCAAGCGATTACGTGTGTTTAAAAACAACTGTTTCCCCGTACAGATCGGTCTTTTAAGTCACTGGTTTAGAGAGTAAACCTGAACGTCTAGAGCAAATTTTACGGTTGATCTTGATATCAGTGCTTTGCCGAAGGTAGCATTTTAGCTTGAACTAAATAGCTTTCATTTTCCAGTCAGCCTAGCATCTACACTAGCAGAGCTTTGTCGTTAATCTGTGAGTGGAAGGTGCACGTTAAAGAACCCCAGGTGGTCGAAATTTCCGGAGTCCTCCACTACGGCGTTCCTCATAATCAGAAAGTGGTTTTGGCACGTAAAACCCCATAATTTAATCTGTGAGTGGACTCCAGCTGGCTCGGCTCTCATCCAGAGGTGCAGGGCACGTGCACTGCGAATATTGTGGGCGGAGCTTGTATGTGATTCTTACACTCCATTTCACATATCAGGGGAGGTATTCTGCAAGAGTCCACCTAGTGGACTGTCCATTTCGACCACTGCTGATTGGCTGGGGCGCTCGTCTCCTTCTCGCTCATACAGCTGCATCCAATCAGCAGCGGCCGAAATGGACAGTCCACCAGGTGGACTCTTACAGAATACCTCGTCAGGTGCAACGCTGTGCATGCTGGAGAGACCTTTCCGATGTGAAAGCGTCAAAGGGGCCATTGAGCGAAACGTCCGTCGTCTGTAGGAGCGAAACGGCACCTAATCTCCCATTGGCTGCGACGCCACACGTGACGAGCGCTCCTCGACGGATCAGAGCTGCAGAGAGGGAACGCCCACTGCGGCGCTGGCGCGCCAGGCGGTGCGTGAGGGGAGAGGGCATCGCCGCGACGCCACGTCATCGTCGCTCTCGCTTACGGAAGTCTGTTGTTATCCGCCCGTTCCTTGTCGGCGCAAGCTCTCGCCTGTTACACCTGCGCTTCGGTAAGGCCCAATCAAAGCGCGTCTTGCGTTTCAAACGCTCGCTTGGCCGCGAGTAGTTCATAACTCGAAGGACCGTGCAGCGGCGTTCGATTGGACAGTAATGCTTTCGCATTCAAAACCCATAAGAAGTGCTTAGATGTCCTCAGATATATATATTTTTTTGCAGTGGCTGCCTTCGCACTGTGAAATAGTTCGATGTTTTTGACCGTAACTGTGCGAAACCGTTCTTTAGTTAGGCTCTGTATTGGGTGAAAAAAGTGATAATCAAGAAACAAACAAATTGTGATATATGACTGCTAATGCATTGTTTTAGTTCAATTGGGCTTTCGTTTATATTCGTTTCGAGTTTATTTTTGTTTGCGTCCCGTCGCGGCAGCCTCACGTGCACGCTCGCGCGAGCAAACGCCGCTGACGCCCAGCGAAGTGTTGTCGCCTTCGCGCTGTCCATGCACAACTACATCGAACTAAGAAACCCAGTCAGCCAACTTGACAATAAGAAGGAAGCTTTGCGGTAGCCGCGTATGTTAGGTTAAAAGTGTCACACTCGCACCATAATTATTTATCGCTGTTCTTCCCCTGTGCGGCAGTTTCGAGTGTTGAGGAAACATTTTGCGCAATCTACGCTCTGCTAACGGGATCAACGACGGAGGCTATGCGAGATGGCCTATTTCGTGCCATGACCACCGGGTGCCAGCACGAAGAGTCACCCTTAAGTCTGACTATAGCCGTCCGTTATTTCTGTGTATATGCACACATGTGCATCGCTACAAAACAATGTGGTCACATCATCATTGTACCTAACCATTGTGTACACTGTGTATATTGAGCATCATCATTTTGTGTAATGTGACGATTAGTTTATGTGTAACTGTGAGTTTCCGTGGGTCTATGTGGTTACATGTTAGTGAGAGTGCTCGGACACTTCTTTCAAAACGTACCATATATACAATGCTTCGTACGTTGCACAGGTTATCGTCCTGGTGGAATTGTGCCGTGATTGTGACAGTGTTCGTATCGTTTCTTGTTGAAATAAACTTGTTTTATAAACGCAGACTCCCAAGAAGACTTCCGGTTACGCCCTCTGGAAGAACACCAAATTACGATAGCCTTTAAAATTGCAGAACTCTCCAGCCGGCACCAGATCTGCTGTAGGGTTGCAGTGTTCGACAAGTGAATTTTATTGTGAAGTACTGTCAAAAAATAATAATAATAATGAAGTCCACACATGAGCTCGACGCATGGCGCTCGTTCTTTTTATCTGAACACATCAAGAATATGTGGACACGGTATACTACGCAACGAAATATTTCTTTTTTTTTTGCTAACTTGACTGTCAGAATTGCAGGACAGGAAGTTGTCCTGGCTCATGGACACACTGCCGCCACAGAGGGGGTCTATTAAGAAATTATAATACTTGAAGCTCATACTTGGCCTGTTATTACGTAACGCAACGGTGGCCGCGGTGACGTCAGTGCAAAACTATCTAACTATCTGTATAGCTGTGGCTTGTAGACCGTAAGACGCACTGCACTGTAGCGGTATACCGTATCGTGCTCCATCAGAACGAGAAGGCCTTCTTTTGTCATTTACTTCGCATTCACCCGCTGGCTCGTGAACTGGCAACGATTGCAACTCGGTCAGGGCTACCCGCACGTTGGTTGCGCATAGGCAAAATCGCGTAGCAGTTCACTTGTATCAGTATTCGCAAAATCACAACGTCCGATCGCGGTATGTGTATCGCGAAATCTGGACAGGCTTCATTTGCAGAGGCGCAACGCGAGAGTATTTACCCGTTCGAGTAGTAGCGGCAGCTTTGTTCTCTTTTATTCTTTTATTTTTGCTATCTTGGCAGGTTGCCGCTGCAGAGACGCGCGCCCTTTAAATACTGCTCAGTCTTCCGGCTATAGCACGCGCCCGCGCGTGCGTAGAATACAACGTATTATGTAAATAAACAGTGCACGGTGAATAGAACGTTTAGTTATCGTTCGAGATGCGTAGATATGGATTGGTATGTGTGTGAGGACTTAACCGATATAGGACAAGGGCGCAGTAATCAAGGTCTCCGGAGGTTTCTGGGCTTCCTTACGGGGAAACGAGACGAAATGTTAAGTTGCAGGAAAATTCCACTAGTGACAGGTGCTTCTCACGACTGCCCCTTCCCCCTCCCGCCTGTTTCTAGCGTTAATTTCCCGCCTATACACCGGACTGATTCGTTCTCTCTCTAAGACACAACGCGAACAATGCTAGCCGGTGGGCTACACGTCCATAAGTAGCTGAAAGCCTTCCATCAGCAGAGCCCTGGACTGAGGGCTTCGCTGAGGTGACTCCGGTATACCTGTAGTGGCAGCTTGAGCTTTCATTTCGTTCGTTCACCACTCGGCCGGACGCATGGCGTACTGCACATATTGCAGGTCCATATTCGCAAAAAGAAGTTTGCACGCTAGAACTGCTCGTAATAGCAATTGCCATCTGCTCGTATGGATGGACATGTTATTGGCGTAGGTTTGCCGGCCGATGGGGCAAACACCGTTTTGAGCTAGCGCAGTCGCGAGCTTATTGTCTCTGTATACACTCTGTCAAGGACAGTAGAGGAAAGTCGAAGACAGTCGAAGGCAGCATAGGATAGTCGATGAGTCCAGACGGTACAGTACAGTCGAGGACAGTCGAAGGCAGTATAGGACAGTCGAGGACAGTAGAGGACAGCCAAGGACAGTCTAGGACAGTCGCACGAAACGTGTTCGAGTGTCTCCTCGCGACCACAGCTCATCAGAAGCACCGTCGCCAGCCATTCCAATAGGGAAAGCAATTAAGCTAAATTCTGGCGTGAATAGGATAGCAAATTGAGAAGGTTTGTATCGGTTCGTGACTAATAACAACAGCGCACTGAACACGAAGGAAGGCGTATATATACACCACGCAATTAGCCGCTGACGTTGTATTGTTCAACTGGACAACTTATTGAAGGAATGTGGCGGTCGAGTGTATACGTGGTGGCAATGGTGTTTAGACGTGCGCCTTTTAGGCCTGAGACACCAAACAAGAGCTGAAAGGCACTGTTTCCTCCTCACACTTGGCAGTGCGGTGCCGTGACTACGCGGGTGCGCCCGAGAAATTGCTCGGAACCGAAATTCTGTTCAGCCACCGCATCATTGACATTCAAATTGTTGACATTCAACTGGATCTCAATGGAAAGTCAAATCAAGACAGCGAGCATTCAACAAAAACGCAACACTCATAACGACTTTTTGTAAAGGCCACGGGTTGGTCTGTCTACAGTGTACCCCGACACCTCTAAACACTGTCTCCTACGTCATTTATCTCTCGACACAGGCACAAAAGACGGCAATCATCCGCTGCTGATGAAAGCTTGGTCAGCGAGAGCGCTCTGGCAACACTTAAAAGGAATCACATGTGACATTCAAGTGTGTTTCAATAGAAAATATATACGTGACAATAGAGGCTCAATAGAAACGCAACACAATTTCTGTAACGATTTTTTTGTAGGTGTGGACACTAGCCTGTCAGGTTCACAGATGCTTTCTCGGCTTCATTGTCACGCAGGCACAAAAGACGCTAATCGTCCGCTGCTGACGAAGGCTTGGTCAGTGAGAGCGAATAGGAATCACGTATGACATTCAACTGAGTTTCAATCGAAAATACAAAGATGACAATGGATGTTCAATAGAAACGCAGCACAATTTCTGTAACGATCTTTTCTTTTGTAGGTGTGGGCACTAGCCAGTTAGGCTTTCCTCGGCTTCATTGCCGGTTGGCTTCACGCGGGTGTTCCTCACCTCGAGATGCAGGCGAACGCGCAGAAGAAGAAGAAGCAGTAGGCGATGCTGAGGGAGGAGCGAAGGCTGTTTCCGATCACGTAGCTCAGTATCAGCTTCTCCAGGGGTTCGCCCTTGGACCGAGTCAGGGCACTCGTCTGCGAACACACATGCAATGCTGGTGATACGAGATGCGTGAGATAACCGTAGAGTTACGCGGAGGCACTCGATCTCCGGGCCGATGGCCTGGATAGATAAGCTGTGCGCTGCGGCGAAAACAGGTCCGCGACCGTCGTCGATCGAGAGAGGTTCATGGTTGTTGGCAATGAAACGCGGGCTTCTCGCCTTGAAGCTGGCGACGCGGATATAGATACGAGCGATAATTAAGCGGAAAGCGATCGGAGCGATAGAGACGGAGATGCGTGTTTGAGCGAGCTTGCGCATATCTGTCGATGAAGCCTGTATCGAGCGTCGGTGAAGGTAAAAAAAAAGAAAAGAAAAAAAAACGAATGCCGCGCGCTTGCCTTTGTGTACAACGGAGTAGTACGGGCAAGCCGTAACGCGGAATAGTGTAGCGGCACCCTTGCTTAAATAGGTCAGCGACATGTACACGCGACGTTAGTGGCGTTATCGAGCTTGTAATCTTAAGTTTATTTAGATTAGATTCGGTGTCAAGCGTTCGGTTTTAATGGCATTAAGCCTTACATAAGTTTACATTGAAAGTCGATACCTTTTCACACACACACACAAAAAAATTATTGGAAGTGGTGATAAGTCAGCAGCAAAACACGATAAAGTTAGCATAAATGTTGTAATGGAATGCACATTAATGACGGCACGCCTACTAGATATAGCTTTGGAGGTAATCGCTGAAAGAAAAATTAAGCGACAACAGGAGGAATATGTCCGTCAAGGCAACACCGATTTCAGGCCTTTTGAAGTACACGGGAAACACTGAAATGCTGTGGTTGCACTTGAGGGAGAAAGCACAGTTCTATACCGACCGTTGAGGACACACAAACTTTGATTTGGTACCCTTCATGGCTTTTGAAAAAAAATTGCCGGAAATCGGCGAGTTGTAAGAGAAAATTTCGGAAAAGAAAATGGCAAGAAATCTGTTCGAAAAGAAATATGATCGTAGTTACACAAACAGCGATATGTTAAAGCATCTCAAGTGGACAAATATGTTGCGTCAGTTTGCAGCTTCGGTGGAATCGTTACGGAATGCTTATGTATGTGTCAGTGAACTTCTATTTGCAAAGCAGCAGTATATATTTGAGTGCAATCAATATATATATATATATATATATATATATATATATATATATATATATATTCGCTGGTGGGAGACAGAGGTATAAACCTCACGCTTTAAGCATTTTTCGTAAATTTTCGTACTACAATTGATTGCCTAAATCAGAAATATGTTTCTTGCAACCGGTAAAGTTTTATGTATTTTTCTTTAAATACAACGCTTATTATTAAATTAGGCGCAGCGAGTGGCGAGCTAAGTGATTCCTCAGTTCCCACGTAGGTGCCAGTTCGTGTCGTCCCAAGCTGCTACAAAGCCAGGCTTACGGAGTGCTCAAACTGCGAAGCCAGCGAATTATCTAGCACATTTTGTAGTGTCAAAGTTCTGCACTAATACGAAACGGAGAATATCCGAAGTAACGCCCGTCTCCGACAAAAGGTGACGTCAGTGCACAAGTTACCTTGAAATGCTACGCATCAGAAAGAATAGAAACGAGTGGTTTACAAAAGAACAATAGCGTGATTGCAGCATGAAGACTTATTTTTTAAAAGAATTGCACAATAAGCGCTGGCGGGTGTAAGAAACAACGTACTACTCCATTCAGGTGTAGAATCCGAAAATGGCATTAACGATTAAAAAAACAAAACAAGAGAGAGCAAGAAAATGAAAAGAGTGAAACAAATTCTACACCTATACCTATATTTCAGTGATCATGACAGCAAATTTGTGAAAACGTACGGTAGAAGGTTCAGGTGAAGATGGGCCAGTTGAATATCCCCGAAGTAACTATTCTTGCATTTGCCTAAAGAAATGGCTCCACAAACAGAATATGTTTGCGTTATAAGGGCATCCGCTGGCGGCAACGGGAAATGTCAGCAGCTCCCCGTGAACTCGGTGCTAGAACATGCGTTCCAGATTTACCTGCTAAAGCCGCGGCCATAACAACACTTTCGTGTAAAGAGAGTCAGTTCCACCACGTCCGCTTCGACACCCGCCGTGGTTGCTCAGTGGCTATGGGTGTTGGGCTGCTGAGCACGAGGTCGCGGGATCGAATCCCGGCCACGGCGGCCGCATTTCGATGGGGGCGAAATGCGAAAACACCCGTGTGCTTAGATTTAGGTGCACGTTAAAGAACTCCAGGTGGTCAAAATTTCCGGAGTCCTCCACTACGGCGTGCCTCATAATCAGAAAGTGGTTTTGGCACGTAAAACCTCAAATATTATTATTACGTCCGCTTCGACCGGGACCGATCGCGTCGTCGCTTACGTGAACGAACCGCGCACAAGACTGCAGCCGCAGCCCCTTCGGTCACGTTGGCAGTGTACTCAAAACACCTGGAACGAGGGCGATCTTCCAAGCCTCCGAGTCCGTGCCAGTTGCCGTGGAGACCACCCTGTCCCAGATCTCCCTCTTCTATCAACTATAGAAGCGTGTTGTCCAAGTCTACATCACGATTACGACCACTCGGATGACAACGTTCGCGGACCAATCGGGACGCGGCTTTCCGATTATACTCTAGCCAAATATACATATCTCTCTCTGGGTATTAAGCTCACCTGCACCCTGCACGTATAGACAGACATAGACGAGTGAGCCACCAGTTTACCACAGAGAGGTTGCCCTGCAGGCCTCTCTCCCTTGTGTCAACGAGAGAGAAAAGCGGGCTGTTTTAAGTCTCTGTCAAGATTTCTTGTCGGACTACTAAGTGACTGGACCCGTAGAGACAGGGATTCGCGATGAAACTCTGGCCAAACCTCTCTCGATCTCTCTAGATGCAAGTCTGCAAATAGTCAGCGTAGTCATGCAATACATACAGAAGAACGAAGCCTCCGTGAAGGATGGCGGAAGTGGTAGAGGTGCATACCGAGTAGAAGATTAGGTGCAGCGGGAACGTCGACGCCATCACATCCTTGAAGAGGTCGATCCACGCCCGGTGGCACACGGGCGTCCAAGTGTGCGCCGTCTCATAGCAGTTGAACGGCAGCTGCACGTCCCACAGGTTGCTCCAGACTTGACCCATGGCGGCGCCACCCGCGCCCAGGTGAGGTGGCGGGACACGAGGCAACCGGCCTTCTACAAGACGTCCACCGGGATTCGCCTTGGTCCTTGCCGACGGCCAGTGGACAGGCGTTCGCGTGCGCCTTGACCAGGGCCGAGACTGTGCGGGGACTCTTGCAGCCGGTCGACGTCGATGTACGATCAAGAAGTATTTTCAAGTGTGGACTTCTCGCAAGACTGTTTCCTCTCCCCGACCAGACGACCCGGTTCTTAGCGAGAGGACAACCGTTTGCACCCACACAGACGCAGAGATAGACCGTGTGATGACTGCTTCACCCTACCTTTGACGTAGGGATTCAACAGTCTTCTCATAAATGGACTTGCCAGAAGGCTGCCTTGGCTCGGTCGACCAGCTGGCCGGGCTCGCTTGTCAACAGCAAGAGAAGAGAACTCGGTGCGCACGCAGGTGCGGGCTAGAGACAATGTGACCACTGCCTTGAGGACGTCGTCGATGCGCGGATCGATGAATCTTCTCGGAGCCTGGACTTCCCGGACGACCGCTTCGCTCACCGGCGGCGCCGACGATGCATCCACCGGCGGAAGACAGAGCTCGCTTACTGGCACCGTGACTCAGGCAGCGCTGGCCGGTCCGGACGGCCTTACACGGACAATGGTCACGCCACACAACAAACACGCGCGCGCTGAAATGGTCGCGACGCGCTTTTAAGGAACAAGGCGCGAAGACAATGGCCCGGAGCCGCGCCGCCGTCGTCTCGGTTAGGCGTCGTCCTTGGAAGGCGTGGAGACGCCGGTGGGACCCAAGACGATCCGCCGCGGGTGCTAAGTAAGTGTTATGGCGTCTTGCCTCGGGACATGCGCTGGGCGTCGCGGCAAGAAGAGTGCAGGACTTCGGGAACGCCCCGACGTTTAGGCTGCAGCGTGTTGAACGAGAGCGAAGAGAACGTTGCGGTCCACGAGAAGTTGTTCGTCCGCGTGACAGTCGCGGTCCGCTGCCACTGACGAGGAGACCCGCGAGGTGTGCGGAAGAAGGGGATCGCGCGCGGGGCAGGGGGGACGCCGTTCCAGTATACACGTCGAAGTTGACTGCGATCTGGCTTTGCCCGACCACGCGAGAGACGATATCGGGGCATACACACTGTGCGTGCGATTCCCGTGTGCATTTTTCCCTGCACTTCGCTCACCCCCCCCCCCTCCTCTTTTTTTTCGTTGCCAGGGGCGTCGACTTGGAGGGTGCGCGCGCGAGGGGGGGGGGGGGGGAGAAGGTTCACTGCTGAAGGAAGGCCGTCCACCACCATCGGAGTGTCGCGCGCTCTCACAAGTCTCATGCGTCGCCCTTGACCAATTGCCACAGACACACACACGCACCGCTGTGGGGAAAAAAAAAAGTACTGAAGAAAGAAGGCGTGAGCAAAACAAGAAAGTTAGGCGGCGTATAGACTCACCGCAAGTGTGTACGCCTGCCTGCGTGCGGGTGAGAGAGAAGATTTCTTCCTTGTTCCGTCGAAATTATGTTACGTACTGTCTCCTGCCCTTCCCCCTTTCGCATTTGTCGCCATTCGGAGACGTGAGAGTCGTCGTTACGTGTAGACGCCGGCGGCGGTGGATTAAGCTTCACGCGTCCGCAGATTTCTGCGCTTTATTTCTTTCCTTATGTGTCTGCGTTTTTTTTTCCTTTCTCTTTTGTTTCTGTATACGGCGCGGTTCGTTTCCGATGGTCCCTTCCTGCTGAGATTCGTCCCCTCTGGCGCGGGGCGTCAGCTGGTTCCGGGAAGACGAGAGGGCGACGTTGTTGTGGACCACCAGTTGTCGTTCAGGCTGCGACAGGAGCGTCCACTGCGCAAGAGAATCCGAAAAAGAAGAAAGGCGCGGTGAAACTGTGTACGTTGTTGACGTCTACATAACTTGAAGCGCGAGTGATTTTCTATTTAAAAAAATGGCTGTGGCTTAGGTAAGGTTAAGCCCAGGATGCGAAGCATACTAGCCTTTATTTTAGTTGTTGAACCACTGTTTAGCCTGGTGAACTGCTGTTGCTTGGCTATATTTGGTTCGGCTAGACGAAGAAACAACTCATGCATTACTGCTTCGCCTTCAAGAGTGGAACGCGACAGCGTTCCCGTCGACCCGCCAAGGGGTGTAAGACAATGGGCTACAGGGCAGCGACTACGCGCCCCGCATTGGACGCGGTGAGCGTCGAGCAAAGCAGCGTTCGGCGCGGCAACGAAATGTGCGCCTGAGCAAGAGACGCACGCCTTAGAAAGAGCTCGTTTCTAAGGCAACACCACATTCACTAGAGGCGCTTTTGTACCGCTTTGAAGCATCGTACTCGTGGCTCAGTTTTCAGCTGTTAAAGGTTCGGTTCTCCATGGAATACCTAAGTAGGGTACCACGAAAGCGCTTATATAAGGACCTGGTAGACACAATGTTGCCGGTGCCATTGTATCGCTTGATGTTCTGCATTGGACCTGAAAAGGACGTACTAAAAAGAGTAAAACGAATGCCAGTACGCCCATCGGTAAAGTCCTTCTTTTTCCAGCTCCACACCAATACTTTACCTGTGAAACCGTGGCTAGATGAAAAAGGTCTTTCCGTGCCTTGGAGCGTCAACTGTTTACTATACCGAAAACCCGAAACAATAGAACACATTTTTCTAGACTGCTGGGATGCTGTGTTCCATTGGGACATATTACAGAGAACACTAAAGAAGGACTTGCCGATTACACCATATGGGATTCGTTTCTTGCCTACTCTAAATGAAGACAAAGTACCCTATGACATGTTCATGCTGGTGTCCTTGCATAGCTTATGGAAAACTAGAATGGCCGTGAGACATGCCGAAGTAAATGCCCGGCCTGTTAGAGAATATTTCATTGAAAGCATTTGTCATATTAAGGAAATGTATAATTTGCAAAAAGAAAAACCAACATGGCTCAGTGTGATGACTGAGCTAGCGAATTTTAAGCGATTTTAGCCCTGTGACTGCCAACCAATGGCAGAGATGTTGTCGTGACCGTTGTCTATTGTTAAAATGTCTTGTTTTGTAGCCTTGTTGCCATGTCGGTAATAAAGAAAAAAAAAATACTCGTGGCTCAGTGGTAGCGTCTCCGTCCCACACTCCGGAGACCCTGGTTCGATTCCCACCCAGCCCGTCTTGCAAGAGTTGAGCCAAAGCCACTTCTCCTCTGTCGTGACGTCACGGTGTCACGTGGTTTCATGGCGACACCGCCGCGCCTGAGGAGCTGGGTTGAGCTCTCGTAATATGCTTCGCATAAAAATCGTGATTCATTCGTTATACACCACTCCTCCATAGTGATTCATCACAGTCACGGCGCATCTCACTCTCCTTGTGTGTATAGTACACAGAGAGGTACTATACACACTGAAATACATGTTAAAGTTTGTATACGCGTTCTGTCACATTGGCGCAAAGCCAATTCCGGAGGATTGACCGAGTGCGGGAGCCATACCCAGTGACGCATACCCGGTGACCCAAGCTGTCTAAACACCGTTTGTGTTATTAATTACGTTTTCTAATTAATGTCCAATTAATGCATTCTTGTTAACGTTGACAGATTATTTTTTCAAATCGCCTGTCGCCCATAGCAGGAATCTACTTATATGAGATGGTCTGCTCGAAGAGGCTGACATTGCTTACACTGGAAATCGACATGTGTAATTCACTAATTAACAAAATTTGGTGAACCAACTTTCTAATTAGATACCTTAGCGTAAATATTGCAGCTAGTACAGCAATTGAAGCCAGTGATTTCGCAAAGCACATCCACTTGGAACGACTTCTGAAACTATAGCACCAGTTTTGAAGTAAGCGCAGTCTAACATGAGGTAAAAATTCTCCGTTGTTTCTCTTCATTTTTTAACTATATGCCCTTTTGTGCATTGAAGTTCAAAAGTTTCTGGAACATTGATGCACTTCGTTGCAAACTTTGGGAATGCCCATCTCTAAACTGGTGTCATGCTCAAGATTTGCGCGACGCGGATATTCCCACCGGCTACATTGGGTAAATTGCAAGCTGTTGTCTAGAGTAAATAGATTAAAAGCTAACCTGGTAATATTAGTTAATTAGTCAACCTTTCACTTTGATTTCTTGCGCGAAAACTGTCCACCTCGGAGAGTAATCTGGCTCAAGAAACTACAGAATATGTGCTACGTGACAAGCGCAATTTTTTTGTTGAAAATTCCGTTGACGATAAAATCAAACACCCCACGTATACCCACAAGCATGTCCTGCGAGGAAACGTCGTCGAACGCCCCAACCATCATCTCCCAAGTAATACAGCTGAAATAACTGACCATATTATATTCAAACAAGCACTTAATGAAACATTCGTGAATTAATAACATTAACATTTCTTCGTGCCTTTCTTCAGATGTCATGTTATTGTTGGTATAATTTAATAATTATTGGCGTATGTCGAATTAGTAGTGATGTAAAGGTTGTATAGCATGTACTACTTCATATAAGGATATTCGACGTACAATGTATATTGTATATCAATTGTTGTCCCCCCTTATGTAATGCCCAAGCTGGGCCTTTAGGGTAAATAAATGGAAAAAAAACCCGTGTCGCCTTAAAAAGCGAAAGACTGGTGGCGACGTCACTCGGAAGTTTTAGCATCATCTGGTCGCGACGCAACCAACCGAACTTGCAGGAGCGCGGTGCGTTTTAGTATTTTAGCATTGCCACCTCGCAGTTGCCGACACCGGCTGCCAACACTGCGCATGCGCGAAGCTTACCGGTGATAAAAAAAAAATAGAAGTCCGACGCCCGTTATTGTCCCAGCTTGCGGTTAATAATTGTGGACTCGTGCTGTTTAACGGTGGTGGAAGTATACAGAGGCACTTATGAAGGACGCCGAATACAAATGGCTCCGCATTAATTTCGACCACCTGTGCTGCTTTAACGTCACGGTGCCCGAGTTCTTTTTTGGCCGGCTTTAATGCAAACTACCTTACTTTTGCCTACATCTAATGAACAGCCGTACTAAAGAACAGGTTACTAGCAGTGTTGCACACTTATGCTAAAATTGCTTCTTGTTTGTTTCTTGGTTCATTTGTTTGTTTGCGATCTGCACCGTAGTGCTCAAGGTGCCCTAGAAAGAAGTGATGATCTCTGCACGTCTGCGTCCTGGCACCACATAGGACAACTTGCAACAGTCACAGTGTGCAGCGGATGGGACACGTACTGCCGTCCCCTTGATAGCGGTGGCAAAAATGTGTTCAGTGTTCTAGACAGAAGTGTCGACGCCTGTACGTCGTCTAAAGCCGCATAGTGCGTACAACAATTCAAAGGTATTGAACGAAGGGCCGAGGCGAACAGGACACGTATACGGCACTGGGCCGAGTCCATTGCTGCCGAAGCGTGTTCGGTGTTCTAGACAGCAGTGTCGACGCCTGTACGTCGTCTAAAGCCGAATAGTGCGTTGAACAATTCGAAGCTATACAGTGAAGGGCCGATGCGAACGGGACATGTACACGGCCCTGGGCCAAGCGCAGTGCTGCCGAAGTGTGTTCGGTGCTCTAGATGATGATGATGAAGCAACATTTACTGGGCCCGAAATAAATCGGTGGTGCACGCAGGCGCCAGACGGGGTGGTTCCGTAGTTACGGGACCCATATGTTCGGCGCTCTAGACAGATGTGTCGGCGCCTGCACATCCAATGGCGCAATAATTACAGGACGGAATGGCGGGAATGGCACGTCTACTATACGCACGGTATTTCTGCGCGAACAAGATGCCCGCGACGAGTCCAAGGATCGAGACGGCCACCAGGAGGGTGAGAAGGGCAGCGCCACGCCACTTCCAGCCTAGAGTGCACCGCCACCAGGGGGCGACATCAGCGGTTGTAGAAGCAGCAGCAGCAGCAGCAGAAGCAGCAGCGGCAGAAGAGGGACGTCGAACAGAGGACCTACACGCGACGTGAGACGGCGTCTTTCAATAAGATTCTTGTTACTTGAAAAAAAAAGAAAATAAATTCAACAGGCACATACATTTAATGCTAGCACATGTCTGGTTTCCGTTAAAAAACAATGTGATTGCATGTGCCATTAAACAGATGTAGCCGAGAGCCGCTGAATGCCCGCTGCGCAGACATTATGTGAAGTTTACGTGCGTGGCGCTGCAGAGAGTTGCCGAGGTTGATTCATATTAGTCGCGAAAGCGCGGCTGAAATCCGGTTTAAAGCCAACTGACAACGATGGCAGTATGATGAGTGTGTCGCCGTGAAATTCCGCCATATTGTTGAATTCGCCATCTTAATTGTCAGTTCTAATTGGCTCGTAGAGTTGCTACAACCTGTCTGATTGGCTGGCTAAAAAAGATGGAGGACGCTTAAGCTTCGCCTTTGAGAGTGGAACGCGATAGCAAACAAATATCCTTAACTTCTCACGCTTCCCGCCAACTGGAGCGTATGCAACCGTAATGTTTACCGGGAGACGCTGGCCGCGAACGCTATGCACAAAGGCGGGCTTTCTTAAGATCCCTCGGAGCATTAGGCTTTCTGGTAGAAACGCGGCCTCTTGCTTGGGCCGCGATGCGGCAGAGGCGAGCGCCATCTGGAGGTATTGCAAGAAACCGGGCGCATGCTCCGTGGCTGCCGACATAATCACGCGCCGGCGCGCGTAAATGGCGTAGCGCGGCCGGTCTATGCATGGTATAAACGCTGGGAAAGGAGTTTCTTTGAGTCCTCCCGTAACAAAATTAAGTTTTCTCGTATAGACAAATTACAATCCGACGCTATCGTGTTTGTAGGTTGTGTGTAAGTCGTACGTCACGATTTTTCTACGTATTTTAGCTTGAGAAATTCAATTAGTTTAGCAGCTTCCTTGCGTCACATGGAGGGCCTGGATATGGATGGTTCGAAAATCCTTTTCCCCGAAACGACGTCCGACGCCAGATTTTCTGCTACACGGGACCCTTAACGCTTTCGCGTTAAGATGCCAACAGGGTGGAATTTGTTTTCGAAATAGCATCCTCCGGTAATTAGCTGGAGCGAAAGCAGCGCGGTTTTGAATTTCAGGGTCAAGCAGCATTGCAGAAGACTAATAACGCTGCCATGTTAGCACTGGATAAATTTTCATCTATAAGCTACTTATTGTATAGCGACTATAAGCTATTTATTGTATCCCATGGTACTTGACGTAAGAACGTTCACTGAAAAAAAGAGGGACAAGTTTAGTTACAATAATTACGCGATTCTTTGCGCCATCTGAGAATCTGAGTGCATTCTTTGTTTTGCTGGCCTGCTACATCTATCGGTCTTGCGACCTTCGTGAGACGGTGGCGCAGTTAACGTACGAAATGGCTACCGGTTTCACGCTTTCATCATCCTGGTTTTTTCCGAACACTGCTTCGTCTCTGCGTTTTTCTCCGCTCTCGTCTCGCTTCGCATTTCTCTGCTATACGGCCTTTTATTATTATTTTTTTAAAAGCACGCAACCTACTCATTACTGTTTCTGCTTGGCTCGGTTAGGGTGCACCAGCTCTGCTCTCTTCGCGACAATCGTTTTTTTTTTTCGCCATGTGACGAAGCACTGTTGTGCAGCAGGGTAGCCGAGTGTCGACGCGTCCTCGGCGTCGCACTCCGCCACATCGTCGATCGAGGACTTCCGAAGCTGAATCGTGGTGCGTCACGCACCAGTACGTATGCCACGTGTGCTTCATACGTAAACCCCCATCGGCTGCAAACTGCAGTTCGATGATCCCGGTAGTAATGACGTCGGTTCTGTCCATCAATTTGTAACTTGGGGATTGGCTGCGCCAAATCTATAGACTGACCTATAGGGCAAGAAAATTTGGAGGACACTGAAGCTTCGCCTTTAAGAGTGGAACGCGATATCATTCAGAGATCTCCGACTGCTTCTCACGCTTCCCGGCAACTGCGGCTTACGTAACCGCAGTGGTTACCGGGAAACGCTGGCGGCGAGCGCTATGCGCGAACGCGAGCAGGCGAGCTTTCTGGTAGAAACGCGGCCTCGAACTTGCCTGGGCCGCGCATGCGCGGAGGCGAGCGCCGTCTGGATGAGTGTCGTTGCAAGGAACCGAGTGCGCTGCGCTAAACGACAACTGCATTGCAAATTTGTATAGCGTAGCAGGATACTTGTACTGGTAGTGCAGCTACAGAAAAGGCCCGGGGCAGGTTTCTTTATGTGCGAAATGCTGACGGGTGAATAAGAAACATCTAGCAAACGTCCATGTTTTTCATACCTAAACTGAAAAAAGAAAAACTGCCGTCATTACAGTTCGTCGGAAGTGATGCAGACCAGCCTCGCATGCTGTATTGATATGCAGCTGCTTTTACGAGACACTTTCGCATATCTTAAAGGCGAAAAATACCAGCGGGACAGTCCTTAGCCTATCGTGAGATCCTGGGTTTGACGTCACAACCGTCGTATACTCTCATATCGTGCAGATACACGGCACACCGCTAGGGGGCGGGGGGGGGTGAGGGCTGCCTGACAACTGTTACCGAGCGGTCTCAATGCTGTTCATGAAAGGTCACCGTGGTTGCTAGTCTAACGGATTTGCGGCAGTTACTTTGGTGGCATATCTGTTACCCGAATTTTTTTAACAAATGAAGCTCAGGTGGGGATTTCTTTGCAGTTGGATTTAATGATTCAGACACTGCAGCAGACGAGACGTTTCCAATTGCGTCTGCGTTTAGCCCGTCTGGACGTCTGGGAATCTCAGCACCAGCGCCTTGGCGCGCCGCCCGGCCGGCCTATTTCGATCTTGGCGCCCTTTTCTGTTGCCGAGTTTTTAAAACAGATGGCGTCCCTGAGCAACAAAATTCAACATAGCTCGACGCTTTCTAATGGAATGCGAATATTTTCACCCAGTCAGAATGGGAGTGAACGACCACCTACCAAAGCGAGTTCCAAGCTGATCGAAAAAAAAAAAAAGAAAAACGTTGGAAGTCAGCGCCGTATGTGCCTGTCTATCTTGTCCCCGTCTTTTGAGCTGTGCTTGTGTTATGATTCGAACGTTAACTGGGGTTCACTGATGCGAGATTAACAGTACACGACTGGAATAAAAAGAAAGAACATAGAAGGGATGCCAGCGGAATCGTCAAGTGCATAGGCAACTGTACAAGATAGAGGAGAGATAAGGTATATGCTAGATTACGTTATATTGTGACGCATAATCACGCGGGCTATGTAGATGGTAATTTGTCGCTACTCCAATTCAAAGGAAATGCCATTAGCGCTATCATTGTCCGTACGTGTAACTTGCTTAGACAAATATAGGCATGCCAATTGTAAATGAAATTGTAGGATCGCCCTTAGATGACATGATACACGGGTTCCATAATATTGTTTATAGCTGCGTTGGGGCCAGCTTTCAGTTCTCTATTCAAACGCACGCGAGACTTCGAAATATCCTCGTCGAAAAAGCGTTGAACGGATTTCAGCAAAAAGTGATTGCATATTTGAAGGAAAATAAGCTTAATTCTGGTCTGTGATGGGAGCATATTTGGTGTTTCGGTTCTGATATCGAAATCGATAAATATCGAGAAGTAAAACATAGCCACGCAGTTTACTACTACACAACTCGAAAACGAGCTCGACGAGCTATTGCGATTCCGTAATTTGAATGTATGAAAGCGTTAAAAGCGGACAAATTTAATGCGGACAACCATAATGTTGAACAATATAGTTTGCGCGAAGTCGCTATTTGGTCTTTGCGCGGGCTTTCAGGAAGTTCTGTCGAAATAAGTGCTGGTTCATATGAGACTGATGCAGAGTATATGTCTTAAGAACGACAGAAAGCTCAGCCAGTTGCCCCTGCAAATGTCACGCATGACACTCAGTTTCACTTAAATATAAATTCTAGGAAAACACAACAGAAAATCAATGGGAACGCAACAATATTTCCATAGCCATTTAGTAAAGGTGGCATGGGAGTCATTATTTGAAAGATTAGGCTTGTAAATACATGGGCACGAGAGGAACGATAAGGATAACACAGACGCTGAATTCCAAGCCGATGATGAGTCAAGACCTTACGGCGTGACAAGGTGATGACGAAAAGGCCTATGCAAAATCCGCAAGCCTGCTTCTTCTCACAGCTTGTGCGACCTAACCAAGATGGCGGACCTCGGGCTAGAATAATATTTAGGGCGGGGATGGTAGGCACATGCGAGACGTCAGACATTTTTGTGATTTTCTCGACTTCCATTGCATTCAAAATTCTTGAAATTTGTGCGTGCTTAGTAATGGCATTTCTCAATAAAATTCCGTGATGTATAAAAATATATTTAATATTGCTGGAACTGTGAGCTTTTATATCTACATATGTCTCTGTATTTCGGTGAAGGAACGTTTAAAAAACAGCTGATAATTTGCTAATGCAAACAGAACGCTGAAACTTGTCTCAAATATTGTTCGCAATGTGGGCTTTGGACCGAACTAAACCAATTACATTCGCATTGCAATTTGACTCAAAATTAATTTTTCAAACTTGACGTCTAAATATAGGTGTAATTTTCCAATACATTTAAAAAAACATTTGATTGAGGTAACATAAATGTTTTAGCTCAGTAATAGCTTAGGCACGCTACAACAATTCAGCGGAATTTTGCAATAAAACATGTTGACGGTGACGTCTCTCCGGCCGCCCTGCGCTCCAGTCACTGTACGAGCTTTCAAAACGCGCGCGAAACACGTAAAATGCCGTAACGCTATCACTTGGCAACCACACTCAAGCGATTTACATGAATCTTGCTGCGTTTATGAGAGAAACCTTAATTCTACACCGACTGTACAAGCTAAATCTAACAAGGTCTAAATCTACAAGGTCTAACATTTTTTTTGTTGTTGTTTGCAAGGACTGTGGGAAAATCGAGAAGCCTAAAAGCAAACTGAAACTGAAAGTTTACGAATCCGCATCCTCTGCACCAAAAACAGATATCGCGATTCTGTAAGCTGCATCTATTAGAGCAAATGAAGCGGGCGAACATGATATCTGAGCTTGCAGCTACGGCGTGAAATGGTTGCAGTGCTTACGAAGGTGTTGTCCTGCCTACAAATCAGTGGTATCATTTAGGGTGGCGCATAATATGTAGACCCGTTTTGTCCGCCTTAGATATCTGAAGTGGCGCAGTTTAGGGAACTTGATGTTTTTTGATTGCCCAGTTGCTGAGTGGCGAACTTATTGCTTCAGTTTTCCAAAATTCCGCGCGTTTTCTGAGCAATTCTTGTTCGAGAATCGTTGATAGAAGAAAGAATGTGGTGTTACAGTCAGTAGATTTGAATTTTTTTAAATTCGATTAGCATTCCCCGTGAACTTCACCCACTTTGCATTACGCATGATGTTGACTGGGAACATGCCGACTGGGCATGTTCACAGTCGGCACAACCACTGGCATAACCAGTGGCGTTACCATAACCGATAATCAGCGGAGTTATCAGCATAGCCAGTGGAGCTAGTTGTAGAGCGCCCGCTGCGGTGGTTTTCCCAAGTTTTATTTGACAACTTGGGTCAGTGGGTACGCATGTGCATCCGGGCATGTGTCTCTGAGGAGTGCCTGAATAAGTGGCCCCGGACGCCTTTATAACCCAAGTGTCTGGGGCATCCGAAGTCATTCGTTATACAGGTTGTTTCGTTGTAAAGGTTGTGCACCGCACTCCTCGCAGTGGAACCCAGGACAGCGTTGTGCCTTTGCCATACAAGTCATTTCGTTGCAGAGGCGCCGGACTGCTTGTGCAACTGGGTGTATGTGGCCGAATAGTGCAATGTGGGTCGCTGTGTATATGCGCGACTGCTGCCACTGGGTACGTGTGGTTGAATAAACAATTTTGGTCATTGGGGCCCGAGAAGCATTCTTGGGACAATCCTCCAGCATCGCTGTGTGCCACTGGGCAGGATGAGACAAACAGGACAACGGGCAAGAAGTGAAGAAAGTCAGTTACACAGAAGTGAAGAATTTGGCACTACGGTGAATCGTTATGCATTGCTTCGATGCTAATCGCACTAACGTCGACATTCATCGTGAGATGGGTACTGTCGGGTTTTTCTTTTTCCTTTAAGTGCCGCAGGCATTATCAGAATCAACGAAGGGCATGTCCAGCAAGATAATGTTTCCTTTTTTACGCATTTGGGTATGAGCTTCCTAGCTGAAGTTTCCTCTTAATCTTTTTTCAGGTCAAAGCGGAAGCAAGTGCGCACCTTGTGAGGGAACCTCCTCGTTGCTGTTGGGTCCTGGCCGGGGGCCAGGTCGAGGGCTGCACCTTGGCCGGCAGCCGGACGTCTCCGGAGCCTTCCATCAGAAAATGATGGTAGTGCTGATAACCCAAGGGATTGCATGAACCCACTGTGGAGGAAGGAATAAGCCAAGATTCGATCGGAATGTTGTAAGGAAAAGCAAAAGATCCACGAAAACACAAAGTTAATTTAGGAGCACCCCTTTAGCCTTATTGAATTGAATTTTCCTGTCCGTAAAATCCTGTCTTCAGTAGGAGCCTTCTCTTTTGGGCATTGCCATAGGGATGTCTGTCTGTCTAGCTATCGTAGAATTTATTTTCGAACCAAAGTGATTTCCTTGTTAAGATTGTCCGAACGTTACGTCATCTTACTTTTCTTTTGAGTTTCTTTATTTTCTTATGATTGATTTTTTTACCAGTTTTTAACTATTTTTGTTTTCTAATCCCACCTGATTCTTGGCCAGTCCTCCATTATCCCGTAGTGGGCATGAGCCATATATAGAGGGGAAAAAAACCCAGCTAACCAACCACAGGAAACAGGGACTGGGCGATTGGTCAATTAACTTTCCGATGAATTGAATAACACTCATTTGTTGCAATGAGAAAATTCCTGCTGGAGCGAGTGACGGGGCGAAAAAAAATAGGCGCAGCTTTAAGAGACGGGAAGACAGCGGCGTCGATTGGAGAGAGAGCAAACGGGACCAGCCCATATTCTAGCTGACATTAAGACGCAAAAAAATATGTAGTTGGACGGGCCATATAAAGACGTTTCTTTTTTTTTTTTCGTGCAGCAGCGGACTGGAATGGCCTTCCCCGAGACATTGCAACAATCACGCGTCCATCAAGTTTTACCGAAAATGTCACGGCACACTGTTCCGCATAAAGACTTATTTGTAACCTTCATTTGTTAGCCCACCCGTTATGTAATGCCCGCTAAACGGGGGTCTTTAAGGTAATAAAGTGATGGTGATGGTGATGGTAGGGCAGATAACCGGTGGTCTGTTGCATTTACCGAATGGGCGCCACGAAAAGGGTGGCAGAGAACTTCTTCGGAGATGAAACTCGAAAATATATATATATAAATATATATATATATATATATATATATATATATATATATATATATATATATATATATATATATATATATATATATAATGTTTAATGGCAGAAAGGTGGAGAAGTCGGCCTGACTGAAGTGCCTCTAACCTGCTACTCCACGCTGGGGAAGGGGTTTGGGGAATAACAGAGGTGGGATGGGAAGAGGAAGGAGGGGGGTGGTAAGGCAAATACAATGAGGGCTCCAGGCATGGGACGGTACCTGCTGGATCGCTCAAGACGTGGCTAATTGGGAATCTCCGGGAGAGACCCCCTTTTCGTCCCTAAGTACGCATAAGATAGGCTGATAATGGTGATGGCGATGACGATTCCCTTTGATGAATAGCAAGGAAGGAAACGGCATGTTGGGCTTCAGTGTTTCGAATTAAATGTCGCGCCTAGCTGTGGGTCCATTGGGGCCAAGCGCGCCCACTGCACTCCGAGTCGGCGGAGCGAAACGTCCGAAGCTATGCAAACACATCTAACAAGGCATGACTGGCTATGACTATTAACTATTAAGTGCTACCATTAACTATTGTGGGGATCGCACGCGCGTCCCGATATCTCCGGAGCGGCCACGCGGTTATCACGCGATAATCACGTGCTCGCCCGCGGAGGGTAGCTGGGGAGAGGGCACCTTCGCCGCTCCCGCTGCTCTTCGCGCCTGGCCGCGACGCCGCAGCCAAGGCACCCCGTTCCCTCCTTTCCCTTTCTTGGAACCGGGGAGACTCCTCTCCGCCGCTCGGGCAGAAGCGCGATTCCCCCGACGCATCTTGGTCTCACGGCGGAAGAGCTAGCGAAAGGCCGCATCTCAAATCAGCCGCTGAGACCGCCGCACGCCGTCCCCCTGTGTTGCGCCCGGCCTTTGTGTGCGACTCACCGCCCCAGGGCCTGAGCGCGGATCCACTTTTGGGTGAGCTGAACTCTTATCAGCCTCTTTTGTGGTTCCCACATTGTGCGGTTTGTGTTTCACCCCAGACGTGCGGAATGCTCCGCCGCTGCGGTTGTGTTTTGTGTTGTATTTGTGTGTGTTGTGGCTGTTGTTGTCTGTTGGAATCTCTGTACTCTAAGGTGAATAAACACCTTAGGTCGAGACTCACCCTGTCCCCACTGGCCTGAACCCGCCGTGGTCGCAACTCACTGCGAACCGCGGGTTAGGGGTAACAGCTCTGACTGCTAGGGCTGCTGCGAAAGTGCTAGGGAGCGACTGCCGCTCCGCCGGCGCTGTGCGATCCAGAGAAGGGTCAGGTGCGCACGCGCGAGCCTGAGTAATACCCCTATATTTGGCGCCCAACGTGGGGCCAGAGGTGTGACAGGTTGAGTCTGTTTGTGTAAGTGATTGCCACGACACGAACGAACCATGGCAGCATACGGGGCTGATTTACAGCCGTTGTATACGCTGTCGCAGGTTGCTACCAACAGGCAACAATTCGAAGCGGCGGTAACTGCTACCGCTCAGTCATGCCCTGCGGCGAACACTAGCCCTGGGAATTTGATAAGCTTCGAAGAGGGTAGCGCGACACATGAGGCGCTCTCTCCGGCAGGATGTACCCTTGAAGGCGTGAGGCACATTACGCCGAACCCTTCGCCAGTGTTTGCGGAGAGCATGGAGCCACTGCGGCATACTTGCTCGACGCGTTCTGCTCCTGTGCCAGGCATTACTGGCCAGAGCGAGCCTCGTACCCTTGAAGGCGTGAGGCACATTACGCCGAACCCTTCGCCAGTGTTTGCGGAGAGCATGGAGCCACTGCGGCATACTTGCTCGACGCGTTCTGCTCCTGTGCCAGGCATTACTGGCCAGAGCGAGCCTCAACAGGCGCTGTTGCAGGATGCGATGCGCTTGATTGAGAGGTTGACAGGTGCCGTGCAGAACACTCTGCTGACATCTGCCGCCGCTGCTAGACCGAGAGTGAGGGTGGACTTACCCACCTACAGCGGGTATCATGATTCAGTTAGCGTCAACGAATACCTCGATCGCGTGCTGACTTACCAGCGCGCAACGGGGCTGTCCGATGGCGAGATACTGGAACGCGTCGTACCAGTGTCGTTAACTGATCACGCTGCCCGCTGGTTCCGGCTTACTGGCTACCGGTCTAGCACGCTGGCTGAGTTCCGAGCGGGATTACGCGAGGAATTCCTGCCCGCAGATTACGAGCGTCGTCTGCGGCGCGAGTTGGAGCTACGTACTCAGCATCCGGACGAATCCTTGCTCGAGTACGTCAGGGCGATGGACGAACTTTATCGTACCGCTGACCCTACCGCTCCGAACTGCGATAAGGTGGAGAGAGTCACACGACAAGCTCATCCCACCTTCGCAGCGTACCTAAGAGGCAGCAAGTTCAGGGATTTGGATGAGCTGGCCTCGGAGGCAAAGCGCATACAGGCGGACATACTCGCCTTGCGCTCATACCGACCTCCACCCCCAGCGTCGAGGGCACTTGAGCCGCGATGCGCGTGGAACGGGGACACTTTTCGCACTCGTTCCGGTGGAGATGGTGTGGTTGCTTTCAGTGACGGACAACTGAGAAACGGTTGGGGCTTATCTGACCGGGCTCTCGATCCGTACACTTATGCCATGCGTGCAGCATGCGCTGCCGATGGCCGAGGTATGCAGAATCGTGGTCGATATGCCGGCTCGATGATGCGAGAGCAGAGCGTGCCTGCAAGGGAGCAGTCGATAGAGAGGAACAATGGTCAAACGGCGCGAGGCACTGGACGCCAAGCCCGTCAAAGGCCGGTTCTCCTCTGTTATCGGTGCAACCAGCCGGGGCACTTCGCCCGGGATTGCAGACAGCCTGCGAACCGAGAGCACGCGCTTTCGGGAAACGAGCGGGGCCGCCGGTGAGCAATGCTGCATGGCCGGCGGCGGTTACAGCGGTGCGAAGTGAGACACACGAACTCCTTGCCCCGCTGGCTTGTCGTTTTGGATTGCCCAGCGACACGCCAGTCCCGCTCATAGAGGTTACAGTCGCCCGGCGCAGGTTTTTTGCGCTGTTAGACACAGGAGCAAGCGCTTCACTATTTGGCGACGAGGTGTGTGAACATCTCGGTCGGAACGCTATCCGACTGAGAGAGAGTAATGTGACCTTCCGACTGGCCAGCGGCACGGCACACGCGAGCTGTGCTGCTAGGCTTGTGGTGCGGTGGGAGAAGCGGGTGAGGCGACAGCGCCTAGCTCACCTTCCCGGCCTGTCGGTTCCTATAATTCTTGGTAGAGATTTCCTCGCCAAGACGGGCATTGTTATTGACGTCTGCAACGGAGGATATAGGGAGCGAGCATGTGGCACCCTGAAACCTTTCGTTTCATTTCAAAAAGCGTCAGAGACAACTTCGTTCGATGATGCTTCGCGCGCAGACCGACCAAACGATTGCCCGAAAAGGTCCCTCAGAACGGTTGCGGCCGGGTCGAAATGCCGTCCGGCCAACCGCGCTGAGAAAAGAGGCGCGGAGGGGAACTGCTCCCCTCCCGCACAGCCCGTAACCCCCGCTGCGGTGGCAGACTGTGCCGCAGTGAGGGGCGAACGATACCACCCGCTGCTGGACGACTCAAGCAGTTTGTCGGGGGAAGAAAAGGCTCGCCTCTCAGCGCTTCTGACTGAATATGATGCCGTATTCACAGAGCGGCCTGGTTGCACTACGCTATACAGGCACAAAATTGAGACAGGCGACGCCTCTCCGTGGAAGTGTAATCCTCGGCCGGTGAGTTTGGCTAAGAGGAAAGCACTAGACAGCGCTCTGGACGAACTGCTCGATACAGGCGTTGTTGAAAGATCGGACAGCCCATGGGGTTTTCCTGTGGTGTTGGTTCCTAAAAAGGATGGGACGCCCCGCCTTTGTGTTGACTATCGCCGCCTGAACGAGGTGACACGCAAGGACGCATATCCGCTTCCTAGCATTCCCTCGATCGTATCCAACGTTGGCGGAGCGAAGTACTTCACTACGCTCGATGCAAGCAGAGGATACTTTCAGGTGGAGGTAGATCCCTGTGACCGAGAGAAGACTGCCTTCACTTGTCACAGGGGACTTTTCCAGTTTACCCGTATGCCATTCGGACTTGTCGGTGCGCCTGCAACTTACCAGCGCCTGATGGACCGTGTCTTGGGTGACGCAAGGTGGCGCCACGCTCTTGCTTACCTGGACGATGTTGTGGTATACTCGCGTACCTTTGATGGGCACTTACGCCATCTCAGGGACGTGTTGGAGCGTCTGAGGTCTGCGGGGATAACGCTAAACCCGACCAAGACCCAGATTGCGGCAACCCGAGTAACGCTACTGGGGTTTAAACTGGATAACGGACGCCTTCTACCGTGTGATGACAAGGTTCAGGCATTATTGAACTACCCGTCACCGGAAGACATAGGCGGACTGAGACGCTTTTTGGGGCTGGCGAATTTCTATCGACAGTTCATCCCAAACTGCGCTGCACTGCAAGCCCCCTTGACAATGCTGTTGAGGAAAGGTGAGCAGTGGAGGTGGGGTCCCGAGCAAGAGGAGGCACTGCGCAACCTCGTAAACGCGCTCGTGGAAACCACCGAGTTAAGGCTACCTGATTTGAACAAAGAATTCGTCATTCATACGGACGCCAGCGACCTTGGCCTAGGAGCGGTTTTGCTCCAACAGCACGAAGGTAGCTTGCGCCCGGTAGCTTTTGCCAGCCGCTCTTTGACTGCCGCAGAGAAAAATTACTCCGTGACCGAAAAGGAATGTCTGGCGATCATTTTCGCTCTCAAAAAGTTTGATTACTATATTGATGGAGTCCCATTCATAATTGAGACCGATCATATGGCATTAACTTGGCTTAGGCGCTTAGGAGAGCCGAGCGGCCGGCTCGCGCGATGGGCACTTCTCCTGCAGCGATACGATATTACCGTTCGCTACAGGAGAGGAAAGAACAACGTTGTGGCGGACGCACTTTCGCGCGCGCCCGTTGACTGTGAGAAGAGTGATATTACTACTCAACTCACCTCGCCCGAAACTGAGCTTGTGAGCGGACTAACCGCTGCGACGACTGAGGTTGTCAGGAGGGGTAATATTAATACCCATCGTGACCCCTCAGTGACTCAGCCTAAGAGCAGAGTAACTGCTACAATGCTCGACGGCGCTGGTCCCGAAGGAAGGGCGGATGAACCCCCTTCTCAGGACGAAAGCGTGAACCACTTGGACTGCGTCAGTTCTGTGGGGAGCGTGTTCGGCAGAAAGGAGCTGTTAGAGGCACAGCGGGAGGATCCGTTTTGTAAAAAAGTGTTTGAGGGGCTCCGGGAGCCCGGCGGCGCGGCCGCGGCGCACATGGACGCAGCTGGTATTGCTGTGGGTGCGCGGCGCTCCGAAACAGCTGGTAATGCTGTGAGCGCGTTGGATTCCTACCTGCTAGACTCTGACGGCGTCCTGCTGAGATACATTCCCGCGGAGAAGGATACACACGAGTCCTTCAAAGCGGTGATTCCACGCACGCTGAGAGGAGCACTTTTACGCTACTTTCACGATACGTGCCTGGCCGGGCATGCAAGTGACCCTAAGACTTATCTAAAGTTGTGCCGCTTTGCTACCTGGCCTGGAATGAAGCGGGATGTGATGCGCTACGCCCGCTCTTGTAACGTGTGCCAACGCGTGAAGCCGCGTGGTGGACGCCCACCCGGGCTCATGCAGCCGATCAATAGCCGAACACCGTGGCAAATTGCGGCATGTGACGTCATGGGGCCTTACCCCAGGACACCGAGCGGGAACCGATTCCTTCTCGTAGTCACAGACCATTTCAGCAAGTGGGTGGAACTGTTCCCCCTACGGAAGCTGACGGCACGCGTTATCATGGGAAAGCTGATCGAGGTGTTTACACGATTCGGCTATCCTGAGCAGCTGATAACGGACAATGCGTCCTACTTCACTGCCAAACTCTTCGTGGACTCTTGTGCAGCTCTCGGCATTAAGCACAGGAGAACAACCACGTACCATGCCCAGGCGAATCCCACTGAGCGTGTGAACCGCAACATCAAGCACATGCTAGTTGCATTTGCGGGGACGCACAATGAGTGGGACGCTTGTCTTCCTGAAATTGGATTTGCTATCAGGTCGACAGTGAATCGATCGACTGGGTATACACCCGCCACCCTCAACCTTGGGAGGGAGCTGTTGAGTCCGGTAGAACTTACTCTACAGGAACGAAGCAGCACGGAACTGGTCGTTTCGTCGGCACGCGCCGATTATGCGACTGGGCTGCGCGCGAAGGTAACGGAGGCTTTACGAAAAGCGCGACGGAACCTGAGCACTGCACGTGCCGAGCAGAAAGCGCAGTACGACCGCTCTCATCGGGAAGTTCAGTACAAAGTGGGCGACCTGGTGTTGAGACGGAATCACGTCCTGAGCGACGCCAGTAAGAAATTCTCAGCTTCTCTGGCGCCGAAATGGACAGAACCGTACCGGGTGCGAGAGACTGTCTCTTCGCTCGTGTACAGGCTGGCGGACTTGAAGCTAAGACCGATCAGCCGACCGGTGCATGTCTGCGATCTCAAACCCTACTATGACAGAGGGAACGAGTGGCCCGAGGAGAATGCTCTCCCGCGCCCGCAGGCAGCGGCATCGGGTGGCACGGCTCGAGGTTCGAGCCCGGTGCGGCATTATAACTTGCGATCTCGGCAGAACTAACTCTGTCCGGTTCGCGGAGGCTATTTTATTGTGCGTGATATCGGACGGAATGCTCCTCCGATGTCTAGCATGCAGGCTTCCAGAGCGAGCACGCGCTTTCTCTTTGGAAGAAGCGAGAGGGGCTAACAGAATCGTCGCAGCAGCAGACCGCCCGTCGGGAGCCGTGAAACAACCACCAAGCAAAAAGGAAAGACCATCTCCACTGCCGGTGGGGACGAGCAGGCCGCAAGCAGTCAGCAGCGCAGTGCAGGCAACAGGCGGCGAGAAAACATCCTCCGGCGGCTAACAGCGAGGTGAGAGGTGCAGCGGACGACTTCCGGTCCTGAATGGTCGCAGCGGCGCAGAATTCGCCGAACCGCGCCGCACAGCTCCGCGACCGAGTTGCGAGCCCCGCAACCAAGCACCCAGCCTCAAGGTCGAACGAAAGACTTCGCCCGCAAGGACAGAGTGGACCCCTGCTGCGCAGCGAGGTGCAAGCCATCGTCAGGGGTGGGTCGGCGCGCCTTTGCCGATCTTGCCTGCCGAAACCCGCGAGGGTGCGCCAATACCAGAGGGCAACGAACCCCGGGAACACCAAAAGGCAGCTGTCCTGCGCCATTTCGAGGCTGGTTCGGGGATCGCGTCAGCGTAATCGAGGCAGCCAAGAAAAATCCTGGGACCCTTTCGCCACCACAGACCCGGCACGTCCGACTGGGCAGGTGACGCCGCCGAGACGCAAGTTGACCTGGACCCAGCGCCCTTCTTGCCTCCTGCTGCATCCCGCTGCTGTCAAGCTGCTCCATGACATCGTTCAACGTTCCGGCCTGGCTCGCGACCACCTACACGGCGACAACGACGGTCTGCAGCTAGAGCTGCTCCCTCACCAACATGGATTCAAACCGTGTTGCTGTCGGAGTAGCATGCCCCCTCTCGCAGGAAAGCCTCAGGTGACGGCGGCCTCTTAGCGGCTAAAGGGTTATTTTAAGGAGGGGGGGATGTGGGGATCGCACGCGCGTCCCGATATCTCCGGAGCGGCCACGCGGTTATCACGCGATAATCACGTGCTCGCCCGCGGAGGGTAGCTGGGGAGAGGGCACCTTCGCCGCTCCCGCTGCTCTTCGCGCCTGGCCGCGACGCCGCAGCCAAGGCACCCCGTTCCCTCCTTTCCCTTTCTTGGAACCGGGGAGACTCCTCTCCGCCGCTCGGGCAGAAGCGCGATTCCCCCGACGCATCTTGGTCTCACGGCGGAAGAGCTAGCGAAAGGCCGCATCTCAAATCAGCCGCTGAGACCGCCGCACGCCGTCCCCCTGTGTTGCGCCCGGCCTTTGTGTGCGACTCACCGCCCCAGGGCCCGAGCGCGGATCCACTTTTGGGTGAGCTGAACTCTTATCAGCCTCTTTTGTGGTTCCCACATTGTGCGGTTTGTGTTTCACCCCAGACGTGCGGAATGCTCCGCCGCTGCGGTTGTGTTTTGTGTTGTATTTGTGTGTGTTGTGGCTGTTGTTGTCTGTTGGAATCTCTGTACTCTAAGGTGAATAAACACCTTAGGTCGAGACTCACCCTGTCCCGACTGGCCTGAACCCGCCGTGGTCGCAACTCACTGCGAACCGCGGGTTAGGGGTCACAGCTCTGACTGCTAGGGCTGCTGCGAAAGTGCTAGGGAGCGACTGCCGCTCCGCCGGCGCTGTGCGATCCAGAGAAGGGTCAGGTGCGCACGCGCGAGCCTGAGTAATACCCCTATACTATTAAGCTACCATTAACAGGTTATGGCTGTTAACAGCCATGGGAACCCTCTGTTTACCGGCGAACCTTAACAAGCTTCCATTGCCTTCGCAGCTGGACCTTCTACTGCATGCATCTGAGTGGAGTTCGGTACACTTGGAAAGTGTTCTCACTCACGGCGTCGCCCACTGATAACTATCGATTCAAACAGCAGCATGTGTTTCACTGCGAAGCTTTATTTGCCTCTTCCTACCCACTTTGTAAGTGCTGGGTGCTGTCCTGCCGAGTAGCTATCCCAAGCCCACTACCAACTACCACACTACCAACTACCATAGTACTGAATAGGTCACTGCAGACTGTCGGCCGTATGTTGCCTCGATGCGACTGTAATCCTTCCGGATAGCATCGGTAATCTGTCGCGGGTACAGGGAGGCTAGTCGCGGAGAGAGTTACCGTGTATGCTCTAGCCACGGCTTTCGGTTTCTTACTGCGTGGTGCAACCGAAGGCGAGAAGTATAGAAGCGGGCAAGATAGGAGTGGATAAGTCGGGAACAGAATAGGGTTGCCAACGGCTTCAAATTTAGCGGGACAGTCCCGTCTTTCGAGTAAATGTCCCGAGTCCCTACTTGACCCGATCGAGACTGCCTAACGTCCAGACTTGCCTTTCTTTTTGTCTTCTGCTGTGCACCAGTTAATAAACAAGTCTTTCTTCCTGTGACGCGGGACAGTTCGGCTGCACCTTCTTCTCTTTTGTCTTCTGTTTGCATGGTCATAAACATAAAGGCTGTTTCGTTTTTTTTGTTGGGGTTTTGCTTATCTTGTAGGCTCCGACCGTTCACAGTACACCTCGGTCAGTATAGGTAGCCGTGTTAGCCATGCAGGCAACCACTACTGCATCTTTCTTGTATATAGCGACATGGTAGAACTAAGAAAAACATTCGTGAGACTTTGTTTCACGTACGGATAGGCGGCTCCTCGAACTGACACGGTCGGTCGTCGACAACCCCGTATCGACTCACCCTTCTCACCCATCCCGAATTCGTCCCCTCGGGAGATGGCAACCCTGGAACAGAAGCAGCCGAGTGTGGGAATCAGTTGCAATGCTTCAAAAACACGTCAACGACGACAAATTTGGACCAAAGCATGCGTTGAGTGGGGAGGAAACGGGAGTCCCGAAAGAAGCTTCGAGCGGAACAAGAACGCATTCGACATATCCAGTTTGCAAACTTGGGTCGGTTGTTGTGTGTTCAGAAAAAAAAGAAACGAGGTGTATAGCTACACAGGTAATTGACACAATCCAATAACGGCATACGATGCACTGTGCACTATAGGTACCAGACCTGTAAGATGCAAGTCCGATTGCACCGTAATTCCTCAACGATCGCAGAACAGTATATAGTCACGTTTGGCTTGCACATATTCACACAGTGAATGCGAGTCACATCGTCACTTTGTGAGGACAGAGTCAGGCAGGAAAGCGAAGAGGGAACGAGACAAAAGGAATTGCACTAACTTTCAGCTCCTACGTTTTCTTTCTTCCGGAGTAAATTGCAAACAGTCAAAACGCCACGCTTCGCCACACAGCAATCATCGCTCACGACACAAGTCCTCGGATTATGAGGCATGCCAACAGTTCATCCCAAAGTGCTACATTTTTATCCTCCTTCCACTGCTACTACCACGATATCACCCCCCCAACCCCCCGCTTCCTTCCTTTTACTCAAACTTTCTTTCTCCTTTCTGGCTACTTGCCTGCTTTTCTTTTTACTTCTACAGAGCCGAGCAGCGGCAAACGTGTGAAAACCAGCAAGTAAAAAAAAAACGCACTTGGAGTGTTTCGTCATGTCTGCCAAGGCATGGTGCAATACACGTCCCCGTCTTTTCCTTGCCTCAAACTGAAATAAACACGTTTTCCTCTTCTACACTGCAAGCTGCTCTGACCTTTGCAAAAGTGTTTCTCGTACCTTCCTTTCGACATTCTGCTAACTTACGTTACCTCCGCACTAGCTTTTACGGTGGGTACCTCGACTTTATATATGCCCGGTTCTTTTCTTTAATTTTCACAAACTGAGAATAGGAATTGTCTGTAGCAGGTTTATTTATTTATTTGGAATGATATTGATGTCGTTACGTTATAGAGAGGAGTGGTACAGTCGTGGTACGTTGTTGCGGACGCAAGTCTCGAACGCCGATTGATCCGTGTTGCTGGCGATGGAGGCGGGAGAGGTGCTCCCATTCCGCTGACGTTTTATGCCACGAATGCACGAAAGTACAAGTTGGTGCAGGCAGCCTGACACGTGAACATTTGAAAACGATGATCGACAAGTGACGAGACGTAGGACAGCGCAGTAAGATGAGCGTTCTTGAGATAGTGGTTAGCGAAAAAAAAAAGATTTTCATGAAAAAGATTCGAGACGTGCAATATTGTACTTCTGCTGGAGAGATCAGGAAGATCAAAAGAATAACTTCATTGTAGAAACGCTGGAAGTACCGGAATAACTGGAAAGAAACTAAGCGATATGAACGGATCTGGATGGCCTCGGGTTTAGCAATGGAGCATTGGTGATGGGGGAGGCGAGGCGTATACTCTAGCTTGAATCCTAACCGAAATTTTGTAGAGCGTTAGTTTTAGTGAAATAGTCAGACACCCCTGGTGGTAAAAAACTAATCCGGAGGTGGTCAAAACTAATCTAACTGCACGAGGGTTCTTGCATTTTGATACCGTCGGAACCGAACCCGCAACCTCGCGTGCTCACGAACAGAACGCGAGAGCCTCTGAGCCATGCACCCAGCGGGTCTGAAAAAAATGATATATATAAACTAGACACGGTTGGGGGAAGCGTGGAGCCAGGAGCAAAATGTCGGGCTGGACCGCGTGAACCGTAAACAGCGGACGCGGCGATTCTCTCTCTCTCTCTCCCCGCTCCTTCTCTGACCGGGGAAAATATAGCCGCTCGACACACGGGAAATCTGGGACGGACCATGGCTGCAGTGTCTCTTGGTGAAATTATGCGGTGGCGCTTCATTTTTTTAAAGAAGTTTGTTTCTCCTCTCTTTATTTCGTTGTCAATAAAGACGCCAGAGGCCAAACTGCGTGGGGCCTGGCTGCGTCGGGAGTGGTGCGATTAAGCAGGTTATGCGTTTAGTATTACCTGGTAAACGTCGCCGGTCTCTTTAATTATGGTGACCCGTATATATAAAGGAGCACTGATACGTAGTTTAGAAGTTTCAGAAACTCTACCACAGGCCTCTCGCACGTAAAGGGATGACACTTAGCAATTACGAAGGTTGGGAAGCACTTGCAGGATTTAAGAAAATTTGATACTATGGTTTGTGCCAGAACGTCGCAACCTGGCGTCATAAACGCTGTCGTGACAATGTAGAACAAGATTTGTCGACGACGTGTAGAAGTCTGTATATATGATGATGTTGCTCACAAAACAAACAAAACAAAATAAAACCGTAAAGCAGTTACGCGACTCCAACGCAAATGTTGGAATCTATTTGAACTGAAGTTTTCGTGAAACGATTAATTAGATGTTACAAAATTCAGTGTGCAGCGCTTTCAGTTGCCTTTATTGACACCCTCTCCAAAGTGCAATCTCTGGCAATGCTTATGTTTTCGTGCACAGCACAGGTCATGACTGTCATGTCGTGCAATATCATATGCAACGCGTGTCATGGACCGTTTATGGACTACACAGTTCACAAGCTATGCCGAATAGCAAACAGCAGTTCGTGTGCGAATGCGCGTGTGAGACACGCATTGTTCACATCACGAGCACAGACGTGACTTTACGTGTTTGTCGAAGTAAGCAGGCTGAGAAGAGGGGCCTGTAAAGAGAAGTACGACGCCAGAGATTAGTAACGTTGACCGTCATTTGCTCGTTGCATTTCAGCGTCTGTGATGAAATGAAAACTGGTGCGCGTGCACGTGCTCTCGCACGCACGTGATCGCGTGTACGCGTGCTCTTGCACGCACGTGATCTCGTGTGCACGTGTTCTCGTGTGCATGTGCTCTCACATGCACGTGATCTCATTTGCAGATATCGTGTGTACGTGCTCTTGTACGCATGTGATCGCGTGTGCACGTGCTCTCATTTGCACGAAATCTCATGTGCACACCTCCTGTGCACGTGCTCTCACACGGACGTGATTTCATTTGCAGATCTCGTATGTACGTGCTCTCGCACGCACGTGATCTCGTGTGCACGTGCTCTATTGTGCACCTCTCGAGTGCACGGGCTCTAAGGTGCACATCTCGTGTGCACGTAGAGAGATGTGCACAGATCACGTGCGCATGATCTCGTGCGAGAGCACGCGCACGAGATCATGCGCACGTGCTCTCGCACGCACATGATCTCGTGTGCGCGTGCTCGAGTGTACACATCTCGTGTGTACGTGTTCTCGCACGCACGTGATCTCGTGTGCGCGTGCTCTAGTATGCACAATTCGTGTGCACGTGCTCTAGTTCGCACATCTACGTGATCTTGTGTGCACGTGCTCTAGTGTGCACATCACGTGTGCACATCTCGTGTGCACGTGCTCTCGCACGCACGTGATCTCGTGTGCCCGTGCTCTCGTGTGCACATCTCGAGTGCACGGGCTCTAAGGTGCACATCTCGTGTGCACGTAGAGAGATGTGCACAGATCGCGTGCGCATGATCTCGTGCGAGAGCACGCGCACGAGATCATGCGCACGTGCTCTCGCACGCACATGATGTCGTGTGCGCGTGCTCGAGTGTACACATCTCGTGTGTACGTGTTCTCGCACGCACGTGATCTCGTGTGCGCGTGCTCTAGTATGCACAATTCGTGTGCACGTGCTCTAGTTCGCACATCTACGTGATCTTGTGTGCACGTGCCCTAGTGTGCACATCACGTGTGCACATCTCGTGTGCACGTGCTCTCGTGTGCCCGTGCTCTAGTGTGCACATCTCGTGTGTACGTGCTCTCGCACGTATGTGATCTCGTGTGCATGTGCTCTAGTATGCACATCTCGTGTGCACGTGCTCTCGCACGCACGTGCTCTCATCTGTACGTGCTCTTGCACGCAGATGATCGCGTGTGCACGTGCTCTAGTGTGCACGTGATCTCGTGTGCACGTGCTATAGTGTGCGCATCTCGCGTGCACGTGCTCTCGTACGCACGTGATCTCGTGCTCTCGTGTGCACATCTCGTGTGCACGTGCTCTCGCACGCACGTGATCTCGTGCTCTCGTGTGCACGTGCTCTCGCACGTACGTAATCTCGTGTGCACGTTCTCTAGTGTGCACATCTCGTGTGCACATGCGCTCGCACGCAAGTGCTCTCGTGTGCACATCTCGTGTGTACATGCTCTTGCACGCACGTGATCGCGTGTGCACGTGCTCTCACACGCCGTGATCCCATTTGCAGATCTCCTGTGTACGTGCTCTCGTACGCATGTGATCGCGTGTGCACGTGCTCTCGTTTGCATGTAATCTCGTGTGCACACCTCGTGTGCACGTGCTCTCGCACGTACGTGATCTAGTATACACGTGCTCTCACACGCACGTGATTTCTTGTGCACGTGATCTCGTGTGCACACGTTATGCAATGTGACGGACGCGTCAGTTGACTCAAGAGCTACTTGACGTCGACACCGCCCCCACACAGCATCCTTTTTTCCTCCTCCCTTATGCACTCCACGAATAAGCGTTTGACATCTCCCATTTGACCGGACGTAAGGCACATTTCTGTGAGAGCTGTCGTAGTCTCGCTACTTACACGGGAGCGAAGCTTTATGAGAACGCTAAAGAACGCTATCAATTCAGACTAACAAAAGAAAACATTCTTTCAAAAGTCAATTTCCATTGAGTTGGCGGAAGACGGTTTGACCTGTTAGGGGAGGGAACGACGACCAAAACTCGAGGACAAGTTAAGGACCACGCAAAGAGCGATGGAACGGAAAATGTTAGGTGTTTTGGTAAGAGACAGGAAGAGAGTGGTGCGGATCAGAGAGCAAACGTGGATGGCCGATATCCTATAGTTGACATTCAAAGATAAGAAAATGGGGCTGGGCAGGCTCTGCGTAGGCCAAATATAACCGGTGCACCATTAGAGTTACAAGATGGGTACCGAGGGAAGGGAAGTGCAGTCGAAGACTGCAGGAAATTAGGTGGGACGATGAAATTAGGAAATCGCAGGCGCAGGTTGGAATCGGCTAGCGCAAAAGAGGGGTAATTGGAGATCACGTGGAGAGCCCTTCTTCCCGGCAGCGGACCTAAATATAGGCTGCTGTTGATGATTATGATGATGATGATGATGGTGACGATGACTATGATGATGATGATGATCGTCAGGTCGGACATTTCGAGACCAACGTTGGCATAGAATTCGAAGCCGCAGCTTTCTGTTTCCAGTCTGTGTGCTGGAGCGGGACAGATCAAACGCACGAATACCACAACAGGTTTTACTCGCACACGACGGGATGCCGCCCAGCTGGCCTTACAACTGTATGCAGGCGCGCTGGCCTCCCGCTTATATGCGCATATGCCAGCGCTATGCACAGGCCGACAGAGGGGAGCCGAGTGGGCGTGGCGTTGACGAGGTGGTGCCCTACAAATTAATATGTATTTGTGTTTCCCAGGATTCACATTCTCTGAGCGGCCTCCCTGTGGGCGTGGAAAAGGGTGTGGCAGTTTCAACAGCTTGAAGACAAATGTCTCGACACTCCTGCGTGTACTTCTGCTGAAATTGCCAAATTACCTCTTTCTTATATTTCCTTTCTTGCCAGGAACACGTAATACACTGCACAGTGCGAAAAGCACACGACCACCAGGCGGGAAGGACCACACACAGCCCAACTACTGCACTGTTGTTTTTCTTTTCGTTTACATTCGTTTGTTAGTTTCGTAATAACAACTATATTTTTGTTATTATCAGCACAAGAGATAGCAATGGCGTAACCGAAGTATTTTATACCGCAGTATTTGCACAGCAACTCATGTAGTATAACAGAAGAGAGCAGGCAAGAAAATATAACACAGAACTTGGAGCCCAAGCACCTGCAACTCTTACAAGTAACAGGCACATACCTGAAGATTCACAGAGAAACGCATGTTTCATCCCCATCAGCGGCCTAGAACCGTCCCCTTCCTTAAAATAAAGGATTCATTCATTCATTCATTCATTCATTCATTCATTCATTCATTCATTCATTCATTCATTCATTCATTCATTCATTTCGGTTCTTATATATCTCTCGCCAACTGCGGAAGCAACCGCTAGTCTCTTATTTCACTTCATTTTTAACCCTTTCCAAAATTACTGGCGCTCCGTAAAAGAGTGCATTTACTCTGCACGTTCTCATTCAAGAGTACCTGCGGCGGCAGGTCAAGCTATGGCATTCAGCTGCTGAGCAGCGAGGCTCCCGGTTCGATTCCCCAACGCTGCGACCGCATTTCGACGTGGACAAAATGTAAAAAGGAAAAAAAAGGAAAAAAAGGAAGAAAAAACGAAACAAATGGGATAGCGTACTTAGACTCAGGTACACGTTAACGAACCACAGGCGGTAAAAATTAATACGCGCTCTTCCCACTCCCCTATGGTGTCTCAACAGTCAACTTGTACAGCTTCGGGAGGTTGACGCAAATTAACAATTAAGTAACGTGGAATACTCCACGAGGGTGTACGAGGACCGTAACATGTGGAACTATACGAGACGAACAGGCACTCTGTCAGAAGAAGTGTCAAGAACCGGTTCATTTGTTCTATACTGTCGTTCAAGTCCTGCACGAATGTATGAAACTGTTTTGCCAGTTTACGAACAGCCCAGATTTGTTTCGTTCGCAGCGAGGCTTTCCTTCTTTCTTGACACCCTCCGTGGTTGCTCAGTGGCTATGGTGTTGAGCTGCTGAGCACGAGGTCGCGGGATCGAATCCCGGCCACGGCGGCCGCATCTCGATGGGGGCGATCGAAATACGAAAACACCCGTGTACTTAGATTTAGGTGCACGTTAAAGAACCCCAGGTGGTCAAAATTTTGGGAGTCCTCTACTACGGCGTACCTTATAATCAGAAAGTGGTTTTTGCACGTAAAACCCATAATTTAATTTCTAAATTTCTGTCTTGACATACTTCACTGCGATTCAGACGACTGTGACGAGTGGTGTCGCCGATGCCGACGCAAATTTGAGACAGGATATCGCCTCGAACACGCATGCATGTTCGTAAAACGTGCTTTACGTCACGGGAACGAGCTTTCCGCTGACGGGACAAGTTTGCCAGCCGACGAGTTTATTATCCGCGGTATTAAGCTGGCTGCGTAAGCGGATATCGACTTCCCTCGCACCCATCGGGACAGAGAAAGGTGAGCTATAATACGAGAGTCGGTATTCCGTTACAGCCGTCCAGGCAGAGTCGGAGGTCAGAGACGTCAACATTATCGGGGCACGGCACGGTAAAAAGGCACGCGAAGCCCTCGCGTCTAAATGAAAGCTGCTCGACGGTGAAGCGGACATGCAGAGCGGGTTGCTGGTCACAAAGATAAGGAGCGCGCTAAGAGAGGTGAAGAAGACGACGGGGACAATCCACTCTTGAGTGTATGCGTGCAACGGTGACGGGGGCTCTGCCATTCTGCAGAAGATAGGACGACAAGGAAGCCGTAATCTGGACGACGCCGTATCACCCCGGGCGGCCTCACCGCCGGTGGCGGTCTCTTATAAAACGTCCTATAGCCTTCTCCGCGGGTGCTGCTTGACGCGTCGCGTCTATTTACACACACACACGCACACGCAGGCACACGTCATTCCAACATTCCGCGCACGCCGGCGCTTATACTCCGGACGCAGCTGCTGCATCGAATATAGCGGCAGGTCGCAGAGCCGTGCAGCGTTCTTTCCCGAACCTCTTATTCGTCATCCGTCGAGGAAGAAAGAAAGGAACGGACAGAAAAACGGAAAAGCGCCGACGTTTTCTTCTCGTCGGAAGGCGATCGACTCGGTCGGCGGTGGCGCATGGACACGTCGAAGTCGAGCGCTTCCTCAGCGACTCCGAACCGCAGCGAAGGCGACGTCGTGTGAGTGGCGCGCGTGTGTGTGAATCCGTCCCTGCGACGTCGGGCCGGGCTGCGGGCAGGGCAGGACCGGCTACGAAAGCGCACTTCTGCTTCTGCTGCTGCTGCTTCGCTAGCAGACGACTGCAGCAGACGCGGCCAGCGTTTTTTCGGAGTCGGGGCGCCGGCGGTGTTCAAAATTAGCAGCAACCATCTTCCTCCGTTCGCTCCTCAGTGAAAGCAAAGAAAGAGACCCTTGCGGCTAGGTGTGTGGGTTTTTCGGCGGGTGGGGGGTTGGGAGGGGAGGGGGAACGGGGGAGGGAAGCGGAGGGAACAGGAACTTTCTCGAGCTTCTCGCAGCGGTCCCGGAGGGTGTGTGCGTGCGTTCCGCATCCATTTCTCTCCCTCGCCCGCGTCGCCGCCACACCACACCCCTTCCACTCCTCTTCGTCGCCCCCATCCCTTACGGGTCCTTTCCAGCCCCGGGCCAGTGCCGGTGGGCGAAGGAACCAGTGCGCGCGCCCCTGCCTCCATAGCCGCGCAAGGGACAGCAGACAGCCACGCCGCAGCTTCTCGAAGCTGCACCGCGACCTCGAGAAGGAGTGACCGGACGGAGTAGCCGCCGTGGAGTACACGCGATCTACCGCTCACCCGCGGCCGGGGCTACCCCTGGAAGGAAGAACGTGTCTGTGGCGCATCGAAGAAGAACACACGTATACGACCCGGCCGGGCTCCGCTTCTTCTACCTTTCCGAAGGCGTTTCTCTCGGGTACTCTTCTGTCTCCTCGGAAGACGTCGTCTGCAAGTTGGAAGGGGGGGAACCCGTGGACTTGGAAGACGCGAGAGAAGCCGCTGAGCCAGTGATCCCTCTCCGCCGCCGTCACTAAAGGGCTCGCCCAGAGGACGTGCGCGGACACGGTAAGCAGGAGAAGCAGCGACATTTGCAGAGCTTCCACACAAAGCCTTCGTGCTTCTCTGTCCCGCTCTCTCTTTCTCTCTCTCTTTAATTCCTTCCGACGCGATGCGTTATGCGCACCTGACCTGCATGCGCGGCTGTGGCCTCGGAAAGCCCGTCGATGCAGACGCGCCGTCGTGTTTTCTATGGCGTCCGGTGTCTCGGAGATCGCCGGTTTCGCGCCGTCCCGTAATCTAGGCCACTGTAGTCCCGTTAACCGGACACGCCGGGCCATCGGAGAGAGCGCGTACTCGCCGCCGGTTTTCCCCTTCTCCCCGACCGGCCGTTGATGCGTGCGCAGTGCGTCCAGGTTGGGAGAGATCGACCGACATCGGCTTGACTGTTCGCGCTAAACAGATAGGCCTTTTATACGTGCGTGTGCGTGTGCGTGTGTTCGGCGCCGTCCCCCCTTTTTTGTGCGTCTTCGCCTATACATGCTTTTAATTATCTCTAAACATGGGCCGCCGACGGAGATACGGCTGGTGAGTGAATGTGTGCGTATACGCCCTTCTAATTTTTGTTTGCTTCTAAAAGCGGAGAGAGAAGCGAAGGGGAGGGTTACGAAAGGCCGGTATTATATGTAGCTCAGTGGGCTCTCGTCGCCGGCTCGGTAGAGCTTCTAGTTGTCACGCAGGGTTAGATTACCGTGTTCAGATAAAGAGAAGGCCACCAAGATGTCTTAAATATATGTGTATATGGATAGATAGGTGGCTCTCATTAGATGGCCCTTGGGCGGTAGGTCACGGGACCGCTGCTTTCACTCGTGTGTGCCTCGACTCGATGCAGATCCGACTTGGCGCAGACGAATCGCGGAATACACGCGCAAGCGAGCTTTTACTTCGAGGCTTGATTTCGATCATTCAATCGTATGCGCTTCGTTCTTCAGTCGTGCTAGAAAAGTTGTGAGGAGGTCGATTTAAAAAGATAAGATCGACATTGTCGTGGGCTTAGCAGGGAGTGCGTTTTATCGCGTTTTGCTGGACCCAATAAAAGTTTATTTACTCACTCACTCACTGAACGCATGAAAGGAGAGTACTATATGCATATATACGCGGGGGATTGACCTTATATGCGGCAGATGGAGCATATGTGAAAAAAGTGAAGCATGGTCAGACTTCCGGTGTAGGGGGCAAATCTTAGCGGGTTATAGTGCACAGTAAATTTAAGAAATCGCTATGCTTTGCGAGATGTGAACGCTGTAGAGAGACGCGACCTCCGTTACCATCTCTCCTTTGGAAACATAGCAAAGCGTCGTTAAAGGGAAACTCCGGCTTTCCTTTTTTTTACCATATTAGGATATTGTCATATTCAAATGGCATTGACAGTCCTGCCACCAGTAGGGTGATTCAATTTGCTTGGAAATTCATCAATAATTTTAAATAACCAATAAATGAAGGTACCGAAACCGAAACGGGTAGCTGATTCGTGTGACGGCATTATGAGTCGATGACGTCAGATCCTACCCTACCATTATTTAAACATGCAGTACACTTAATGCTAACGCCGAGGAAGCGAAGCTGATGTCTCCTCACGACACAGGGAGCTTTTATAGATGTTTCCAAACTATACAGCGGCGATTTACAATCACAGGGTGGTCTGTAGAAAATCATGAGTCGGGAACGCAACCAATCTTTAAAATTCATTTTCAGGAAAACTAAATGACTTGGAACCATATAGTTTGGCACGGATAATCAGAGTGCAAAAGAGAACGTATATGCAAACTCTTATGAAGATCAGTGGAAATCGAAAAATCGCCGGAATTGCCCTTTAAGTAACCCAAGTCATACTGACAACTAGGTCTTTCCTGAAGGCATCGTTCATATTGCTGCTCTCACACAGTCAATTAAAAAAAAAGTATCGGTTGCAAAAGTAATTATTGAAAATTCGTAGTGTTTTTGTTGACATTCTGTTGGCTTCTATAGGCGTTCTGTTGCTTTGCAACAGAACATCACCATTTTTTTTAAGGGAAGGTCTCGTTTGATCGCTCTCGAGTGAGCCTGGCCGCCTCCATGATCCATTGTTGCTTGTATGTCACAATATCAATATCAGCTCGTGGCAGTATGCGCGTAATCGTTGCCTGTTTACGTATACGAAAAAGGAGGAGGGAGGAGGAGGAGGAATAAAAGGAACTATGAGCTTTTTTATTGTGTGTGTGTGTGTGTGTGTGTGTGTGTGTGTGTGTGTGTGTGTGTGCGTGTGTGTGTGTGTGTGCGTGCGTGCGTGCGTGCGTGCGGTAGTGTGTTGAGGTGTTGCGGCAGCTCCGCGAATCGGTTACCAACGGGTCTTGCGCCCTTGACCTTGGCACTCGGGTGTGAAAGCACGGCCGCAGCAAGCAATGGAGTTCTTTCTTGCTCGACAAATCGCAGGACGGCCACGAGGAACTAGACTAGACACGATGACTATCAGCTAACATTAATGACAAGTTCCTTGAATGGATTTCCTAGACACGTGTCACGTATGCTATGTACAAGGTTGGATGATTGCGCTATTTGGCCATTCCTGGCCCTTGCGCCACTTAAACATCACACATTCATTCGTTCAAGGTTGGATGGGCCACATGTGTCATTTCTGCAGAACTAATAGGTTGTTTATCAAAATAAACAAAGGTGAAGAAAGGATCAGAAGTTATTGCTGACCACAGTCGCGTAGTCTGCTGACACCTGAACGGCGGTCACCAGTAGAGGGTGGGGGAAGGGGAGTAAAAGGACATGAAGAGAGGATAGAATAAGAGAGGGGGCAACTACTGACCGAAATACAACACAGGGACTGTACCCAAGAGTTTATTGTTTGTTTCTTCGATATATGTATGCTGCAAGATCGAACAACAAACATTTGAGTTCTCTAGTATGTTCTTTTGTCCCGGCTATGGCGCTAGAAATGGCCCTACCATTAAACCAACTCTAAAATAATGCGTACCTGAAACAAACTACTAAAGGGCCCTAGGTAGCACCTATAGCACCACCTAGGTAGCACCTATAGAACACCACCTAGACGCTACCTGGCCCAACATTTTCAGTGCCAAGGCTGGCGTGACGAAAGCGGTGACGTCAAAGTCACCGTCGCTTACTCGGAAGCATCCCCATTAGATTCTATGGCAGTCGGGCCAGGTAGCATGACGTCACAATTAGGAGCTTACAGGCCTTGTGCTATCTAGATGGTCTTGCACTAGCCACCTCCGATAATTTCATGAGTAGGAATCGCCTTCTCCTTTCCGGTATTTTTCGGTCTGTTCTCCATACATCGTGAGGCCAACAGGGCCATGCAGGTGACATCACCAGCGTATACGCTGTCGATTGGTCCATCTGCGAGGGTCGTCAGTTCCGATTCTTCTGCTATACAGCACGTTGTTGTTGTCGCAGTCGTTGTTATACGCAGTCGTATAACGCCCGCTCTTCCTCGCCGCCTTGCTGGCCGGTCGCGTGCGATTGACTGATTTACCCTCGTGTGTATAGCGTGTATAGCGTGTGTATAGCGGCCATTATCCCTCAAGAGAAAAATATATAACAGCTGTGTCTTACCAGTACTGACGTACGGGGCAGAAACCTGGAGGCTCACGAAAAGGGTTCTACTCAAATTGAGGACGACGCAACGAGCTATGGAAAGAAGAATGATAGGCGTAACGTTAAGGGATAAGAAAAGAGCAGATTGGGTGAGAGAACAAACCCGAGTTACTGATATCTTAGTTGAAATAAAAAAAAAAGAAATGGGGGGGGGGGGGGGCATGGGCAGGACATGCAATGAGGAGGGAAGATAACCGATGGTCATTAAGGGTTACGGACTGGATTCCAAGGGAAGGGGAGCGTAGCAGGGGGCGGCAGGAAGTTGGTTGGGCGGATGAGATTAAGAAGTTTGTAGGGACGACATGGCCACAATTAGTACATGACCGGCATTGTAGGAGAAGTATGGGAGAGGCCTTTATTCTGCAGTGGACGTAATCAGGCTGATGATGATAATGATGATAGCGTGCTTCTCGCTGCGCCTGCGGCGGCAACGCGTCGCGTAGCTTAATAAAGCGTGAAGTCCCGACAAGCGGAAGTTGACGGTAAACATGGACAGCGTTGCTTTCCAAAGGAACTTAGGATTGAAACCTGAATCAAGTTTTCGATTACTCTTTCCTGCTGTCGAAACGGTCCCGAAAGTGAGAGGAGCGCTTCGAAATTCGCGGTCTCACGCTGACGTACACCTACGCCGAGGTTTCCTCACCGGGACATGAAATTCAGAGAGAGAGAGAAAGAGAGAGAGAGATGTTTGGTTGCCATTTTCTGTTGTAAAGCGCTATTGTCCATTTTTTCGTGACCAGCACCTTCATGCACTATAAGATAACTACACTGTATAATTACACTGTAAAATTACACCCTTACACCCCAAAATGGTGTAAGGGTGTGATCTTTGGATCGATTCACACTCTTATTCACTTTAAAGGTGCAAATTATTTTATAGTCAAATCATACAGGTCATTTGCGACAGCGACATCAGCAAATTTTCCTCTCGTCTTGGCATTAGGATAATGTCGATGACACGTACGGGACGACATATCGAGACAAGCGTATTAGTGTCAAGGTAAAATACTTGGTGTTTTCAAACAACGTCCATGGCGCCGACCAGGTGCAACCCATTTGCGTGTGGGAAGCGTATGCAGGATCAGCACGTCTTTCGTCGCTGTCACGTGATCTGTAAGACCTGCGCATTGGTGCGACGCGTTGAACGCAAACAACGCAATTAGCTCAGCGTCTCGGGGACGGCGACTCCGTCTTTATTTAGCGTCGCTTACTGAGAGGGGGCGGAGAGGGCGGAGCGGCGGGAACATTTGTCAGGACCTGCGGATTTGCAGAAACGCCGGCTCGCGAGAGGGTCCTCGGTATGTGGGACACCCCAATTAATCCTCGCGGAGTCGCTCCGCGTTGCACGGTTCTGACAGCGCATCCTGGCATCTTCGCCGCAGCGCATAAAACTTTTCGTTTCATTATGTAACCACGTCGCGTCTACTGTAAAAAAAAAGGTTGCAGAACGTGACGTCACAAAGGTGCGGTGTCTTTACATCACCACCGTCACTTTCAGTGCGGGCAAAAAATTATATAGAAGAAACTGGTACGGCTGCGCGACAATCATAGGTTCCTTATACGTGGTGCTCCGTCAGTAGCGTAGTCGTACCAATGCACCTGTACCAACTATAGCCCATCTATCAATGCTACTGAAGCTGAAGAGAGAATCTTTGCAGGCGCATGCAATCTGAGAAACTCGTACATCAAATACAGCGAAGCTGTATAAAGGAGCTCTCACATATATCTGAATCTCGGTATCATGGTCAGGTTTGGCGCCGTGTCAAATCAACCCAAGACTTTGCAAACGCTTCACCACAGCCGATGCTGTTTTCTCGCTATACCCGAGATATATTAATCGCTACGCTATATCAGAACTTATTACTTCTATGCTCTCCTTTATATCCGGCGAAATCTGTTCCTGTATGCTGCGTCAGCTCCTCTCTCTACAATGCGCCTCTTCCTCTTCGGTATCGACCGCGCTGCCACACGTTGCTGCCGCCACCGCATGAAACTCGCAGGGAAGCCGACACCACACGAGAACAGCACGAAAAACCGCACGAAAAGCCGCACTGCAGGAGAACCGCACGAAAAACAAAATCGCACAAGAGCTGCACGAAATCCGACACCGAACGTGAGCAGCAGGAGAACCGATACCGCGCAAGAACCAGACGACGACCACACAAAAACCGGACGAAAACCGCTGCTGCACGAGAACCGCACGCAAACCTACGCTGCACGATAGCCGACACCGCACGAGAACCGCACGAAAACAGGACACTGCGCAAGAACCGCCCAAAAACCACCACCGCACGAGAACCGCACGGAAACCGACACCGCCCGGGAACCGCACGAGAACCACACGAAAACCACACGAAAACCACCACTGCACGAGAACCGCACGGAAACCTACACTTCACGATAGCCGACACTGCACGAGAACCGCACGAGTGGTGTTAGGCTGCTGAGCACGAGGTCGCGGGATCGAATCCCGGCCACGGGGGCCGCATTTCGATGGGGGCGAAATGCGAGAACACCCGTGTACTTAGATTTAGGTGCACGTTAAAGAACCCCAGGTGGTCCAAATTTACGGAGTCCTCCACTACGGCGCGCCTCATAATCAGAAAGTGGTTTTGGCACGTAAAACCCCATAATTTAAATTTTTTTTACCGCACGAGAACCACACAGAAACCAGACGAAAACCACCACTGCACGAGAACCGCACGGAAACCTATACTGCACGATAGCCGACACCACACGAGAACCGCACAAAAACCTACACTGCACAAAAACCGCACAAAAACCACCACCGCACGAGAACCGCACGGAAAGCGACACCGCCCGGGAACCGCACGAGAACCACACAAAAACCGCACAAAAACCACCACCGCACGAGAACCACACCAAAACCGGACGAGAACAACCACTGCACGAGAACCGCTCGGAAACCTACGCTGCACAATAGCCGACACCGCACGAGAACCTCACAAAAACCGACACTGCACGAAAACCGCACAAAAACCACCATCGTACGAGAACCGCACGGAAAGCGACACCGCACGAGAACCGCACGAGAACCACACGAAAACCGGACAAAAACCACCACTGCACGAGAACCGCACGGAAACCTACGCTGCACAAAAACCGCACAAAAACCACCACCGCACGGGAACCGCACGGAAAGCGACACCGCCCGGGAAACGCACGAGAACCACACAAAAACCGCACAAAAACCACCACCGCACGAGAACCACACAAAAACCGGACGAGAACAACCACTGCACGAGAACCGCTCGGAAACCTACGCTGCACAATAGCCGACACCGCACGAGAACCTCACAAAAACCGACACTGCGCGAAAACCGCACAAAAACCACCACCGTACGAGAACCGCACGGAAAGCGACACCGCACGAGAACCACACAAAAACCGGACAAAAACCACCACTGCACGAGAACCGCACGGAAACCTACGCTGCACAAAAACCGCACAAAAACCACCGCCGCACGGGAACCGCACAAAAACCGGACGAAAACCACCACTGCACGAGAACCGCACGGAAACCTACGCTCCACAAAAACCGCACAAAAACCACCACCGCACGGGAACCGCACGGAAAGCGACACCGCCCGGGAAACGCACGAGAACCACACAAAAACCGCACAAAAACCACCACCGCACGAGAACCACACAAAAACCGGACGAGAACAACCACTGCACGAGAACCGCTCGGAAACCTACGCTGCACAATAGCCGACACCGCACGAGAACCTCACAAAAACCGACACTGCGCGAAAACCGCACAAAAACCACCACCGTACGAGAACCGCACGGAAAGCGACACCGCACGAGAACCGCACGAGAACCACACAAAAACCGGACAAATACCACCACTGCACGAGAACCGCACGGAAACCTACGCTGCACAAAAACCGCATAAAAACCACCGCCGCACGGGAACCGCACAAAAACCGGACGAAAACCACCACTGCACGAGAACCGCACGGAAACCTACACTGCACGATAGCCGACACCGCACGAGAACCGCACAAAAACCACCACCGCACGAGAACTTCACGGAAAGCGACACCGCAAACATATAACTTGGACCTTCATTCTATGTCCTAATATTCGTTCTAACATCGCGAAATTAACGACAATAGAGTTTTCAAAGAATACTTTATGAGTGTGAACTGATTTAGTGTTTCTCTTCAGTGTACCTTTGAGTGTTCTACTGCTGCGATTTCGTTATACCTTGCTTTATTATGAATGTGTTCGCCCCAATGTGTGTCTTGAACTACGGGCATGTCGGCGCAAAATGAAATGACAGTGCCTGTCTTATCGTATGCCCTGCAGTCGCTTCTTGCAAGCGTGGCAAGTTGTCCTCGTAGCCACAACCTACGCCATCGCTTGCCTCCTCCCATGTCGTAGTTCCAAGTCGCATATACCCTGCAAAGCGGACACGCTCTTCCCTGTAACCGCAGTACATGTATCTCCGCTTTGTCGTACGTGTGCCACGTCCTTGCCGTGTGCGAACTTCTCCGTAGAGCGAGAGTGGCGAGGTAGTTTTTTAGGCAGCCATAACCACCCGCTTTTCCGCAAGCAGTGCAGGCAGTTCCCGCTTACTCTATCCACTCGCGAAGCTTGCCGGTATACGTAGTCCCCGCTTCTGCAAGCTGTAGCAGTTGTAGTCGGCGTGTCCTTCTACGTACAGCGCGCACAAGGACATGCGAGATGCAAAGAAAGTATAGCACACGAACGCAGCGTGTGCCATCTTTTTGTCTTTGTCCTTGTTGCGCCTTCTCCTTGTGTGCGCTGTACCTGAAAGATCGCGCATCACCAAATTCGCCCAAGCCAAGCACCCCTGTTGCAAGCTATGTCAGCGCGCAGTCTTGCATGGTCCGTTGGCATGCGGCGGCGACGACGACCAGCCGATATCGAAGCACGGCCGTCTTAGCTCCACGGGGCCAAACGTCGTGTTGCCCAGGTGGTTCCGGGATGGGGAATCGACAGGGGCGCGGCAGTGGCGGAGGCGCCGCTCGCGATGGCCAGTCGCCCGGCAAAGAGAGTGGGCGACCTGAGCCGCCAGATTCGTCCTCGCCGCCGCAGCCACTTCCGCAGCCGCAGCCGCAGCCGCAACAACAACAATCTGTGGTTGAAAACCCTGCCGCAGACGGTCACGAGGAGGAGGAGGACATGGCCTCTTCCTGGCAGCAGCAGCAGAAGGAGATGCACCAGCAACAGCGGGAGCTGGAGCATCAGCAACAGAGGCGCCTCCAGGAGCAGCTAGCCGCCGCTCGCGGCGCCTCGGCGCCGCAGCAGCAGCAGCGCGCGGCGTCTTCGACGCCGTCGCCCCGCCAGCCGCCGTCTCCGGCCGGCGTGCGCGTCGTCGAGGTCAAGGCCGACGTCTGGAAGCCGCCCGGCTCCGCCGCGGCGGCGGCCAGGACCCCGGGGCAGCAGCAGCCGTCGCCCCAGTTCCACAAGCACGTGCAGTTCCAGACGTCGCCCTATCCAGGCCAGGAGACCTCTCCGGCGATCCAGAGGCCGCAGCCTTCGCCTTCGCCCAAGCCGTACAGACCGCCTCCCGGCGTTGCGCCTGGTACTAGCCAAGTCCAGTACGACCAGCCGTGGTACTCGACGCCGCCGATGCAGCAGCAGCCTTCCCCGCGGTCTCAGCCCTCGCCGCGGTCTCAGCCCTCGCCGCGACTTGGGGTGGCGGCGGTGCAGCAGCAGCAGCAGCAGCAGCACCACCCGGCGCAGCTAACGATCTTGACGACCCCGAACGTAACGATATCGACCGGCGCTGGTGGTGCGGGTGTGCCGAGTCCTCGTCGCGTGCCCCTGGACGTGGTGCCGCAGCCGTCGGGCCAGCGCGTGTGGTCCGAGGAGCCCGTGTGCGAGTACGTGGAGCCCGGAGGACCCAGCCTGGCGCAGCAGATCGCCCAGCAGTCGCAGGATTACGTGGACGAAAAGGAGCTCGAGTACCGGCTCGCCATCCAGCAGCTGCAGAGTGAGTGACGTGGACCGGCCACGTGTTTTTCTTTTTTATTCTCGCGTTGGCTAAAGTCCCTTAAACTTCGTAAAGTGCCGCCACGCTTTGAAAAATGCCGCCTTCTCCTCGCGCGCTCTGGCCGAGGCCGACGCCGCGTCGCTATTGGCCTAATAGCGTCACGTGGGCCCTCGCGCCGTGCATCAGCGCCATTTTTGCTCGAGAGGTGTCTACGGAGTGGCGAGGACCGCATGTTGGCGCCGTTGCTACGCTCGAGCAGTGTAGGCGGTGCCACAGTTGAGGAGGGAGCGTGAAAGAGAGGAGAAACGAGGAGGAGTGAAGGCCGAGGAGCAGAGTGTCGCTACTTTACGACGTATAAGGAATTTTAGTCTTGGCGTGATCGCTGCGCCCCCACTGGGTGTGTAGGGAACTAGAGCCGAGGTGTCCCCGTGCAGGCAAGTAACCCAGCGATTGGACTTGATCTGTAACACCGTTGCTATATAGCGGAAGCAGTCGCTTCGAGTATCTTGAACACGGTGGACATCAGCGAAAATTTCTTACGGTGGCCTCAGTAACAAGTTTATTCGTAGAGATAGCTAGTTTCGTCGTAGATAAATTGATAGATCTTAATCAAATCAAATCAAGACTTCATTTCATCTCTCAACAAAGAGAGAAGCAACAAGAACAAAAGAAAGATGATGTCTTCTCATTGTGTCAGTGGTATGTCCAATTTTCGTAATGTTTGGCCGAATGTATACCATGACACCGAGTTAATGACGAGGTTGTCGAGTGTCGATCTTGTGTCCCCAATACCCCTATGTCACACCTCAAGAGCGTCGAAGCAGTTTTGACCAGCAGAGGCCGCGCTAATTTAGCGACGCCTAGAGCGACACTACCTGTCGTCGTTATAATGAGGTATGAGCATTTAAGCTCAGCCGAACGCGTAACTATACCTCCGAGAGGTTCCTACAGCTACCTGTAGCGGGAGAAGCGACACCACTATGACGACTGCTAGTCTTCCCATGTGGCCGTTGCATTATAAACTCCAAGCGCTTCTTTACGATGGCTCTTTTTGAAAAGCACTCGCAGTCTGCGGTCCGTCTGACCAGCTGGTTCAAGCCAAGTGGTATTCGAACCTTTTCATCGCTCGACTACGTAAGGGTCGACAAGTAAAACTCAGAGTAAACCCTACGGTCAACCAGAGACATTTTTCAGCTTGTCCGGATTCCGCGTTTAGAGATACTTCTCTCGAATCCGGATCATCGGTGAAGTTCGCCGCACGAATGCTGTGGAGCGCTCCTTGTGGATGCGTCCGCTGAATAGACCTACACAGGTGAAAGCTCCTTCTAGGGAGAGCATTAAAACAAACGGGCGTGTTCAGACACACACGTATGTTATGGGGGACAAACGAAGCTCGAACATGAATTATAGAGCACGACAGTTTTTTTGCCAGCGAAAACCCGAGAGGACGACGTCGCAACGTTACTTATCCGGTTATCGATAACGGTACATGCAACCGATCAGGCGTACAAAACGAAATCGTGCTAACGTCGCACGAAGTGCTGGAAGCAAAAAAAAAAAGAGCAAAGAACGCATTTTAGTTAGCCTTATCTTGCTCCTGCTTAACTTCTCCACGATACATTACGATTACGTTACCCAACTGATCTTGGCCACCGACGTACAAATTTGTTGAGCGCAAGGTTGTTGTTGAGAGGCCTTTCAATGAAATACATGACTTGGTCAGCTGGAGTGCCTAGACTGGACACCAAGAAACTCCGCCATATTGTTGTCAAATTCGCCACCTCGTCAGCTCTGATTGGTCCGGTGCTCTGCTGCGCCCTCTCTGACTCTTGAGCCCCTTTGGCTCAAAATGCCAACGTGGCGGAATTTGATAACCCGCCGGATCTGGCATGCAGTGTTCAAAGTAGCGATCCAGGTCTCGGGCGGCAGAAATGAAATGCGGTCCCTAAACGAGGAAAATTAAGATACACGTTTTATTCCTGTAATGGCCCAACGTGTCATGTACACGCAACGCTGAGAACCACGCCTCGCAATTCGGATTTAGGCACGGGAAATTTCACGCATGGCCTACAGTACCGTTTTTTGATATGCCGGAGCGAACTTTCAAGTTGTGCAGTTCAGGACACCAATTACTAATCAATTAATACAATAATTAGTTTCTAACTCAACTAAGACTTCATTTTCTCTCTTTTTTTATATATTTTTTGTACAAATGCATACTCTCCATGGCCAGATGTATAAAATGTGAACATATATATATATATATCAGGCACGTACCCAGGGGGGGGCCCGGGGGGGCCCGGGCCCCCCCCGAAATCATGTGGCATACCCCCCCCCCCCCTCCCCACCCACGCCACCACTCCTCACACATTTCTAAAGCGCCGCCAGATCAATGTTGAGACTTCGCAGCTGTTCATCGGTCAGCATTATGCTGCGTTTTTCACTCCTTTTAGATGGCGGTAGTTATCAGCATCTCTTCTAATGTGAAGGACAGTGTTCTCGTAGATCCCGCACTCGCGCGATTAACTCGAGATGCGTTCAGTTGTCACCATCTATTCAACCGTCACGCGCATAGCTGTTGCTTTTGTTAGTTCAACCTTCTTTGTTTAGGCTGATCCTGGGACCATGAGAGGGATACGGCTGTTACTCAGCTGGTCTGTACTCTCATGGAACGAGTTGCGGCCGGAGAAAACGTCAATTGCGTTTAACTTATCCCTTTGCTTCATTGTTTCCTTGAGTTACGGCTCGCCCCGACGCTGGCAGATGCCCGGAACCATATACACGTGATATGGGTTAGATAAGGTGGGAAATAAAATAATGTGAATGAGCGTCCATCATGAAACCCTGCAATAACCCTTAACCCCTTAAGCAAGATGACTGTCGCCCGTTACCTCGTCTGGTTTTCCCTAACTATATATAAGGAGTTGAGAAATTAAGCGATCTCTACTAAGGGAGAGCCAAGGCAACAACCAAACTGCAAGCAAAAGCGAATAATAAAAAAGTTAACCGTTATTTATGAGAATATTTATGGATCAACATCTTTTTATTTAAAAAGGAAGTAGAGAAAAGGCCGCCGGAAGTGGAGAACGATTACTTGTCTTGAATGACGCTTCTACAGTTATCGGTCGAACCACCTCACGTAGCCACTTCTCTGCTGTGCTTATGTGGGTGTTTTTCTAAGCTTTCGCAGTGAGCGCAGTACGTCTAGAATCGCAGAGTGCTGCGCTCTACGCGGTCGTATGGGACTGGCGGCCGCACAGCATCACGCAATTCGCGGAACTGTCAAAACTGATCAACAAGGCGAAAATAACTGATATTCGAAGCTATAACATGAGAAAGACTGAAGAAGCCGTAAAAAATGAACGCAGCCTGAAATCAGTAAAAAAGAAACCTGGAATAGGACAAACCATGATGTATGCACTAAAAGGTAAGAAGGATAATATCATCAGCAATCTCGAAGACATAATAAAAGCAGCGGAAAAATTCTAAGCTGACCTGTATACAGTACCCAGAGGAGTCACGATAGTTCACTTAGAAACAGTAATGAACAGGATACAGAAACTCTCCTATAACTAGCGATGAGGTCAGAAGGGCCCTGCAAGACATGAAACGATGAAGAGCGGCAGGATAAGGTGGAATAACAGTCGATTTAATCAAAGATAGAGGAGACATAATGCTTGGAAAACTGGCGGCTCTTTATACGAAGTGTCTATCGACTGCAAGGGTCCCAGAAAACTGGAAGAATGCAGACATTATACTAATCCACACAAAAAAGGAGACGTTAAAGAATTGAACAATTATGGAACCGTTAGCTTGCTCCCAGTATTATATAAAATATTTACCAAAATAATATCCAATAGAATAATGTTAACACTGGATTTTGTTAACCAAGGGAACAGGCTGGCTTCAGGAAGAGATACTTTACAATGGATCACATCCATGTCATCAACCAGGTCATGGCGAAATCTGCAGAGTACAATAAGCCTCTCTATGTGGCTTATATAGATTACGGAAAGGCATTTGATTCAGTAGAGATACCAGCAATCGTAGAGGCGCAACGTAATCAAGGAGTACAGAACGCTTACGTAAAAAGCTTGGAAAATATTGCTACATGCGTGAGGTATCTGTTTGTTTGAACGAGGCGCGTGGGCGCCATCAATCCAGAAAAGAGAAGGAAGAACGAACTGGGCTCGCGCTGTGAATCTAACCTGTCAGCGCTGCAACCGTTGTTGTAGATATAATCTGTAAATGGTTTCTCGTCTTCCTGACTCGTCTTTCGCGTTAGAATATCTACAAGATTCTACAGCTGCCTTAATTCTACACAAGAAAAGCAGGCAGATACGTATAGAGAAAGGGGTCAGACAGGGAGATACAATTTCTCCAAAGCTATTTTCTGCGTGTTTAGAAGAATTCAAGCTAATAAACTGGGAAGGCTTAGGAGTAAAGATCGACGGCAAATATCTGAGCAACCTTCGGTTTGCCGATGACATTGTTCTATTCAACAACAATGCAGACGAGTTACAACAAATGATTGGAGACCTTAACAGAGAGAGTGTAAGAGTGGGGTTGAATATTATTATGCAAAAGATGAAGATAATGATAAATAGCCGGGCAAAGAAACAAGAGATCAGGATGGCCAGTCGGCCACTAGAGACTGTGAAGGAGTACGTTTACCTAGGTCCATTAATCAGAGGGAACCCTGATCATGAGAAGGAAATTCACAGAAGAATAAAAATAGGTTGGATCGCATACGGCAGACATTTCCAGCTCCTGACTGGAAGCTTACCATTATTATTGAAAAGTAAGGTGTGCAATCAGTGCATTTTACCAGTGCAATATGTCCAGTGCCAATGCATTTGCCAGTGCATTTCCCAGTGCATTTTGCCAGTGCATATGAGGCAGAGACTTGAGAGCAAGTTAAGGACCGCGCAAAGAGCGATCGAACGAAGATTGCTAGGCATAACGTTAAGAGAGAAAGAGACTGGTTTGGATCAGAGATCGAACGGCTATAGACGATATTCTAATTGACATCAAGAGGAAAAAATGTAGCTGGGCAGGTCATGTAATGCGCCGGTTAGATAACCGTTGGACCATTAGGGTTGCAGAATGGGTACAAAGAGAAGGGAAACGCAATCGAGGACGACAAAACACTAGGTGGAGCGATGAAATTAGGAAATTCGCGGGCGCTAGTTGTAATCGGTTGGCGCAGGACAGGGGTAATTGGAGATGGCAGGGAGAGGCCTTCGTCCTGCAGTGGACATAAAACATGATGATGATGATGATGATGATGATGATGGAGGTGGTGGGCCCCCCCCGAAAAAAAATCCTGGGTACGTGCCTGATATATATATATATATATATATATATATATATATATATATATATATATATATATATATATATATATATATATATATATATATATATATATAAAGTGCAACGTTAAAGTTTTGAGAACAAAGTGATCTCCTTAAGCAACACAAACAACAGTGGAGGTCAGCAGCGAGGCGAGAGTGGTATCGAGCATGCCAGCTCGGCCTCGAAGCTAGGAATATGTTGTTATCCTGAATAATTTTGGTGAGTACCCACGGTGGGGGGGCGATTGGCCATGAATCAAGTGGTTGAGAGAAATGGACAAGAGGAGAAATCAAGAAGAAATAAAATGAATACTTACAGTTATAGATAACAAGTGCATACTGTGCGGTAGGAAGCATAAAAAAAAGTGACACCAAACGCAGAGCTTAAAAAATTACGAATACGTTAAGCAGGGTTATCGATTGGATTCGGTGAGAAAGTATCGAACTGCGAAGCAAACATGTCTGCCGCTGAAAGCGTGAATAGAGGCTCCAAAGGAGCAACGAACAAATTTGTACCAACACGGCGTAGTGGATTTTGTAAAACATTTCTCTAAAATAAGAGAAACGTCTGCACGACAAAAAAAAAGAAAATTAAATGTTATGTCTCTGGTTCGCCACATGAATGACCATTCTGAACTCGCGCTCTTGCCATTGTCCTTTTTCTTCGGCCGGATACACTTGCTGCAGGTGCCAACGCTAAACTAAAGCAATCTATGCGTAGCCGTTGGAGGGACAACTTGTTTTTGTGTGTCCGGTAGAAGAAGCGCTGAGAGAAGCCCACTGATAAGCTGTCCACCCACGATGGCATACCGAAGGTAGAACAAACACCCGAAGTCCAGGATAGGGACCTCGTTGAGAGCCGGTCGTGTGTTCTTATCTGTAATGTGCCAGAAGAGCGTGCCAGGTTGCGAACAGACTGTTTGCTCAATCCTGTGTTTACGCTACCTTAATGTCATACGTCAAAGCCAAACTTTCACTTTGTGAAATGTTCGAGAAGATTGAGCATAACCGAACTCCACGAAACTTAACGCATCGTACTTTTTGACAAAAATAGCGGTTAACTATAGCCCATTTGACCCAGTTCATTCGCATCACTTTTGATACGCTGAATCTGATGCCTGGAAATTCTTATTTGAGCGCTTTAACGCAAGCGCGGAGGAGCCCATTGTGGCGTGTTTGATTACGCTGGAGGGAGTTTGTTGTACCGCTTGTTGTTTAGCCGCGTAGGAGGCAAAACAACAAGCGGTACCTTGTTGTTTCCGAAACCCACCTAAGGAATGGGTTTCCGCGTCTCCCTGATTTGGAGGAGGAGGAGGAGGAGGAATAAACTTATATTTTGGAAACAGTATTCCGGAAGTAAGCCCTGGTTCTACTCTCGGTGGGAGGTCTCCTCATTCCAGGAACCCTCTGGCCTTCGCTGCCTCCTTGGCCCTGGAGGAGGAGGAAAAAACATTATTTGCTCTAATTGGTTAGAAATTAGCGGTGGCAGATGTGGTCGGCCGTCTTCACGGTCTTATTGCCCATCTGCGCAGGGTCGACGCCCCTATTCCAGGGCACCACTGAGGGTGGCTACTCGGTGAGCGCGCCTTACTAGTCCATGCTGGACTTTCGGGTCGCTGCTGGAGAGCACCCTCTCCCATTGCTCCGCACTCGGGTCTTTTATTTGAAGGAATTGTTGATTCTGAACGCATCCCCATGTAATGTGATTTGGCGGGCGTGCAGGCACCGAGTCGTTGCGCTGCTGCGAAGCAGGTTAACGATGGTGAACGGCCTGTTAGCATTTGATGTCACCCACTTCACACAGGCTCCAAAACATGAGTTCCATATGTGCGTAATCTTTATAAATGCCAATGGCTAACGCCCTCTGGCGGGTTCTGTTGACGAATGTTCGCCGTCGTGCGGCATGCTGTGGTGTCAGAGCTTGTCGTTTCTCCAGGTGACGGTCATTTCCTTGCGCATAATACGTCGCATAACTCTAGGACACCTAGCCGTGCGTGGCTTTGACGTATAGACAGCTGCCAAGTGCCGTTCCGGGCCAAAACATCGCCCGGTGTATATCAGCCTTGCACCAAATGTCGGTAGACGTATCGCTCGTATTGCCTACTGGAGGAAAGGTCCACTACTCACAAGAAAGTTGTTCTGCTAGAACTGCTTCTTACAATAACGGGTTCCGGCCAAATGGTGATGACGGGCATATTATTAGTGAAGCCGGCAGACCAATAGCAAGCACGACTTACGAAAGGAAAGTTTCGAGAAGTTGACCCTAAATCTTATTTTTTTCGCTAGCTTGCTCTACAATGTGCGCCGAAGAGGTTTTGCTATAGAATGAATTTCCTATTTAATTCCTCCATCCAAGCTTCTTCTGTCACTGCGTGACTGCCCTTCACTTTCCTTGGCACCCCTTCTGTTGTTATGACAGACAAACGGTTATTTGCATCACGCCTTGCACGACCGTATAGCGGCTCCAACTTCCTCCAAGTGCTCCTCTATGTATAGCAATCGCTTCACTCCACGGCGCTCTGACTTTGACTGCTGCCAGGTTGTTTACATTGGTGACCCGTCCGGAACAAAAGATTCTGTGCACTTTGTGATACCCAGGTATGCGCCCTCTCATAAAGAAAAAAAAATGGACAGTCTGTCTTTGTAGACTTCATTTATAGACCGTTCTATACAGTCCGCATGGCCTACAAGGCGTCTATAGTCTAGCGTCGTTAACAACCAAGCCTATTTATTTTGGTCTAGGTGCGGTCCATAGACCTGCAGACGCGTTGCTTGCAGAAATTGTTTCTAATTGTTAGACCCATTATCCCAAAGAGCGTAATAACACGGCTTGCCTCCAGGTGTTTCACAGATTGCGTAGCAAAACACCTGTGGACGTCCTCTAGACAATGCAAATTTGTAAGGGTGCGCCACCACCGTCTTGATCACGGGCTTGTTGCGAAATTCACGCGGGAATATTCCGTATATAGGCGCTTAAAATAGTGCATCAGAACTCTGTGCATAGCCCACGGACTCCCTCGATCAACGTAAGGCCAAATTTGCTGATTCACTATCGTGTGCACAAAATACGTGGGAATATACGCGCCTCGAATACGTGAGGAGACAAACAATAAAAATATAAGTGATAATAAGGTAGTCAAATTGATACAAGATAAATAGTAAATGAGAACCGATTCAGTGGCCGTTCATTCACAGATTGGGGTCAACCATCCCAGAGCAACACGTGCGGTGTAAGATATGGTGTGTTGGAAGGGTCGCCAGATTGATGTTGATCACGTGAGTTTCTTTAGCATGCACCGTATGAGCACTTTATTTTTTCTCTCTTTCTTTTTCATTTCGGTACTTCCTAACATTACAAAAGCTGTTATAGAAAGTCTGCTGTTCTTCTGACGCCATTTTGTTACTTTCAATATACGTTCAGTTGATATGCAATAGGCTATCATGCACGATTCTTGCCATGGAACGTCGACGCGCGCCCGCAACCTCTTGATGAGCAGACAAAAAAAAAATTGCGCAGAACTCATCGACGACGATCATCAGTGTAAGCGACACCGAGCGCTTCTAGAAGACTATTGGCTTTCTTAAAGAAGTGTTGGGCTTGAAGGCGCGTGTTTGCTGCGGCGAGGACACTAACGTGTGTAGTGTTTGTTGTCCCGTTACGTAATTTCGCAGAGAACAGAGCCGCTAACCCCGTCTGTAGCTGTAGAACAGGTGGTTATACCGTGCGTCCCAACTGACTTTGGCCAAGCTGTTAAAAGAAGAAATAAAAAATTATGCAAGACACAACTGTAAAACCTATACGGGTTTCTTTCGTCACAGGTCAGACGACCGAACAACATAACTCGTGTAACCGTATCCCGTTACCAGTAGTGTCATTTTCTTCCTTTTTTTTCGTTCTTATAAAAGCTCGACTAACGTTAGCTGGGGTACCCTGTGCATATAAAGCCACTTGTCACATGTATGTTGTCTAAAACAGCGCGATCAATCGCCGGCGTGACAGCCCACTATCCCCGAAGCCGTCACTTGCATGTTGTCTAAACAGCTCGAATTATGTCCCCGGCAGCCGACGATCCCCGAAGCCCCCACAAGCGGGAAAGGGCAGTGGGATCGGAGAAGGGTTGTCCTTTCCGGACAACTCCACCCCGGCGTCTAAACCTTCACAGTCCCTTAAGAGGAAGCTTTAGCTCGGGTGCTCCTATCTAAATACATGTAAAAGGAGAATTCGTTTTTCTCGGCAACCACTGCACTAAATTTGACTGGGTTTGCTGCATTTAAAAGAAAAACGTAAAATCTAGTGACTGTTGGTTTCGAATTTTTGAGTTTGGCCGTCAATATTTTATAAAAAATTGACGAAAATTGCAAATTTTCAGAAAACGAAACTATCAAGTTTACAACTCTGTAACTCAACAAGACAAAATGATATCGCAATTCTGTGAATTGTATCTGATAGCACATCTAAAGCGGACAAACTTGATATGTTACACATGAACCTCAAGAAATGTAATAATATGTAATTACAACTTTTGCAGAACCCTCGTAAACAATGTAATAAATTCACGTAAGATGCAAAATGACACATAATATTTGTCCGCTTTGAATGATCTAATGGATGCCGTTTACAGAACCGCGATATCTGTTCTTGATGCAGAGCTATTAGTTTGTAAGCTTCATGCTTCTATTTTTTTTCAAACTTCTGAATTTTTGAAAATTTTTCTAACAAAATTCAAGCCGTAAATCAAAATTCTGCTTCCAACAGTCACTAGAATTTATCTTACTCTCTCAAATGCAACAAATTTCATCAAAATCGGTCCAGGGGTTATCTCATAAAAACGTTTTTGCGTTTTTACATGTATTTGAATAGGCCGCGTCGGAGTTGGGCGCGAGCTAAAGCTTCCTCTTAAGCTCGCGCGCCACAGCACGTCCGTCTCGAGGAGCTACAATATAGTTGGCTCTCGGGCGACGACACACCAACCCTCAACACCCGTAGCGCAAAGAGGACGCGCCCCTATTGTATCGGCGCCTTCGGATCGGCGGCGGCGAAAGTCCGTCCATGCACCGCCGACCACCCCGAATGTGGGCCAGAAAGGGCCAGAAAGAAAGTTATTACTGGCTTCAAGAGTGTAGGCGTAGGAAGTTGAGGTGGCCGGCCGGGGGCTACAGCGAACCCCTCGGGACAGCTCATCCGTCCCCACTTGGCAATGGACGTTGTCCAGGGGTCACCCTATATCTGCATTCGGCCAACGCGTGCACAACTGGCGCGCGCGTTCGCCGCAGCGCGGCCACTCGTCGTCGTCGTCGTCGTCGTCAACGACGCGGCCAGCGACGGCACGGCGACAGGCGCTCCACGTCGCGATGGCTCGCTCCTCTCCCCTCTTCGCTCCTCCGGCGCGCCAGAAAGGCTGGCCGGTGTCCCTCGCACCGCCGAGGGCTATTCCGGGGGACCCGTTGGCCCTGCGTCCGGTTCTCGGGGCGCTGCTATACTTAGACCCCACCTCCCCTTCTCCCACCCCATCCTCCTTGCCTCCATCAGTATATAGTGCCTCTCTGTGCGGGGGAATTGAAGACGCCGCGAAGTAAATAAAGATAAAGAAAGAAGAAAAGCCAAATGGAGGAAGGAAAGGGCTTATGCTGCAGTGCGGACCGCCATCGGCGTTTTGAGGTACCGGTGGCTGCGGAGCTCGGATGCGCGAACGTGGCGCGGCAAGCTTGCGAAAACATCTGTTGACGTTCCACGCGTTTCCCGTCGATTGCGCTTCTTTGGAGAGTGCAGTGAGATGTCGACGGGGCCGCCCATGCCGAACGTGGCAGGCGAAGATAAGGCTGCACTGCGGGTCACCATAACGGTGTTGACTTCAGTTGAGTTTGAATTTAGTATCAAAGAAGAAGCCCACACTGAACGGAGTGTGGGAGGAAAGATGCTGCAGTGCTGACGTTGATTTCAATTGTATATCTATAGAGAGTATGTTGTATGTCAACGAAAACGACTACACTGACTTTGTATTGAGAGAACCGAAACTGCAAAGGGAGGGGGCATCGATTTCATTTGCTTTCGAAGAATACATTGAAGGTCGAATAACATCACTAAAGCAAACGTGGAATGGTAGGACCGATGCTACTGTGGGGGCATGCGCCGGCGACTGATTTCTATGGAGTTTCAATGAAAACTGCATCGCATGTCAACGAAGACGCCATACAGCATACGTGGGCGGGATTGAGGACTGATGGTGCAACGTGGTTTGCTACCCGTTAGCGTCGAATGATGCATCCCGCAGCGCTGTCGGGCAATCGTACTGTGCTGTAAGTTTTCTAAATAATCTGTTGATGTTCTATGCAATTCCTCATGAGTGCAACCGAGTTATGTTGGGAGTGTATATAATGTCAACAAAAGGCATTTCAGGGGCGAAAGTGGAGAAAGGGGTAGACTGGTATTATAGCGACGCCCACAAGCAGCGCTAAGTTACTGGTCGTCTTCACTGTATTCGGGCAAATATGACCTTGCACGCTGACGAAAACAACTGTTGAAGATCTACGCGTTCTCTCCTGATTTCACTTGAGTGTAAGCACATGGAAATTCTATTGCGTGTTAGTGCATAGGATGTGCTAACGTGACACTTACTACTGACACTGCTAATGCGGCTCTCCACTGGACCATAGGTGTCCTGGAAGCACTGCCAATGTAAGCAGAACATCGGGTTTGTCTACATTGGCCCAAAGTTTGCTCAAAACTGCTTCCATTTCTAGTGCTACTTGGAGTCTACATTGAGGTAATACTTAGTATTCACGTCGCACTGCTCACGCTTTCATCAATTCTTTAACATTAAATGCGTTTGCGTTGCTGGTCTACAATTTAGTGTTCTTGTAAGCAATATGCAAATTGTGATAACTGGAGGCTTGGCTTATCAATGCGTCACACCTGCTAATGTTTTGGTAAGTAGACGAGTCGCAAGAGTTGTTGAGGGGTTCCTCCTCGGTAATCGACGACGCTGATCAATGCACGCTCACAAGATGAAAAAAATAATACAATAAACCAATTAAAAGGCCTTTTGTACTGACTTTCCATGAAGGATTTTCACTTCACTTCACTTTCAGTTTTTCCTTCTACTCCTGAAGAAATCTCTAAAATTGCAGTCAGATGCGATATAAACCAGCACAATAACTTTCGAAAAGTGAGTTAAGCATGGGACAAAACGTTTACTCTCTGTAAGGAGTAAAGGGAACTGTCGAAAAGGGAGTAAAGATGGGTCAGGAAACTACTCCCAATTGCGGATTACAAGAAGTGTCGAACAGGGACGCAAACAGGGAACAGGCAGTTACTTCATATCAAGGTGTACAAGAGCTCTCGAAAAGAAAAGTAAATATTAGTCAGACCCTATTGAGGAGTACGAGAAATCTAAAAAAATGGGGTAGAACATAGTAAATCCAGTTTTTTACTTATTGAGCATGGAAACTTTCAAAATAGACAGACACGACCGAAGAAGGCTTTTTAAAGGCTTTTGCCTGTGCTATATGTATATATTTTAGATGGACAGAGACAAGAAATTGACCAGCCAGAAATACTACCATGTGGATATTCACTAACATCGTCCCAGTTGGACTACAATTACAACGCCATAAAGCTACGCCTCAATGCCGTCTTCTTTTTACTTTCGGCTGATATCCAGATCTGTTCTGAAAGCTCCAATGGATATTATTTTGGATAATGTCAAGCTCCGCTCATCGCGTGATAATGCTCCATATATAGTTATCGAAAGCGGTTAAACAAGGAGCACCGCGTCTTAAAATAGAGCCATCGTTGCGACAAAGTCGAAACGAAGACCTTTGGGCTAAGACGCTACGTCCATCTTTCCTTGAAAAGAGTCCACTGTGGTTGTTTGGTCATTGAATACCTTGGAAGCCAACTTTTTTAGCAGGACCAGCTTGTCGACCGAATCAATTCGCTGTTGGACCGCTGATTTTGGGCCCATTTCGAGTGTTTGCCCCGTAGAAGAAAGGCACGTCCATGTCACCGATCAGTGGTGTTCTCGCCTCCTTTATGTCGTACCCCGGTAGGGTTACGCTTGCCGAACTTGTCGACAAGTCCCTTTGTCGAAACGTTGGCCCCGGGCTGTGGACTCTCTTGTTCGGAAACTGTTCACTTCAAACTAGCACCTTGCTGTGAACCGCTGACTGGTTGGATTACATCCTTCGAACAGTTTGCATCTTATGGAGAGGCTTGATTAAACCCATGGGCAATTTACACTTTACTGGTTTGATCACACCCTGTGGCCAGTTTGCACCTTATGGGCAGGTCTGATTTGAGCAATTTACGCCCTATGGACTGATTTGATCACAGCCTAGGACAGTTTACACCCTAAGGACTTGTGTGATTAAACCCTATGGAAAATTTGCACCCTATGAACTGGGGTGATTACACTCTATAGAGAGTTGACACCATATGGACTGGCTTAATTATAGCCTGTCTTGTTTACACCCTATGGACAGTTTACACCCTAAGGACTGGTGTGAATAAACCCTTTGAAAATTTTTCACCCTTATGAGCTGGCGTGATTACACTCTGTGGACAATTCACACCCTATAGACTGGTTTGATCGCATCCGTTGGAGAGTTTACATTCGTACTTTGCTAACTCCCGTTACAGCTCTCTGTGTTGCTCGGGTCCTTCGCAAAACAATTGTAGGCTTTAGTGGAAGCGAAGCGAAGGGCCCACGTGCACCCTAAAACTGCCGCGAACCGGCTCCAGCCGACCGCTGACGCTGAGTTGGAGCGGGAGCAGGGAGGGATCAGTCTTCCGGCTGACGGGACCACGTCGGCGTCCGTCCGGGACGGTAATTTAGGAAGCGCGCCTCCACCCACCCACGCGTGCTCTGGGTGCAGAGCCGACGCGACAGTGCAGTTTCAAGTCCGCGGTATTCGTGACGCAGACGCGGGCGTTCGGCGACGCCTTTTTAACTCTTTCTCGGTTAACTCTTTTTTTCAGGCAGACATTGTGCGGAGTCGGTCCCTACCTGCCGGAAGAATTGCCTTCTTGCGCGAAAAAAGGGTTCACTGACGTTCGTGCAGGTTATTCCATTCATTCATTCATTCATTCATTCGTTCGTCCATTCATTCATTCGTTCGTTCGTTCGTTCGCTCGCTCGCTCGCTCGCTCGCTCGTTCGTTGGTTCGTTCGTTCGTTCGTTCGTTCGTTGGTTCGTTCGTTCATTCGTTCGTTCGTTCGTTCGTTCGTTCGTTCGTTCGTTCGTTCGTTCGTTCGTTCGTTCGTTCGTTCGTTCGTTCGTTCGTTCGTTCGTTCGTTCGTTCGTTCGCTCGTTCGTTCATTCGTTCGTTCGTTCGTTCGTTAATACTGACAGCCTCTGCAGGCTATTACAGGAGTGGACAAAAAAACATAAGTATACATGGGCATAAGTTCAACAACCACATCCGATACACTATACAAACAAATGCACTGGACAAGAAAAACAGCTAAATTAACAAACATGAATACAGAATGCACAACTTGCGCGTGTATAAACGTTTGATTCGCCTCATATCTGGCATTTCTTGCTGTAAGGAGGTTACTGCTTCGCCTCGTTTGGCACCTCTGCAATATTAAAAAAAAGAAATAGGTACGTGTCCATTGGTGGCATTTAACCCTGGTGTATCAGTGCAAGAGTCTGATGTGATCTATAGCGAGGCATGTTTATCTCGTGCCCACGACAACAAGCTCTTTGAGAAGACTGGGGCTCGCGTAACGTCGCATAGCAACCATTTCCTTGAAGGAGTACTGGAATAATATCATCGACTGTTCTCTCTCTCTCTCTTTTTTTTTCTTGTCTTAAACGAATGCCCTAGACCTCGAAACACGAGACGAAAAGAAAATATACCGACACGCCTAAGAGCGCCCTGAATGATTTACTTACAATGGCTTTTCTACAGCCAGCTTCGGTTTTGCTTCTCAGTAGGTGTGCGTCACAAAATCGTGACTAGAGGAGGAGGATGGATGGATGGATGCGAAACTTTAATAAGGTCCTGAGGTACGCGACTCAGCGCGCTGCGGGCCGCTCCCACGTTGGGACAGCCAGGCCTTGCCCGACCGCCGCATCGTGGGCCCTCTGGACAGCCCATAGTTGCACCCCGGCATCAGGGCTCTTGATAGCGGAGAGCCACTTGTCTTCATTGATTTCTTCTGTGCCTCGTAACGAGGGGCAACGCCAGAGCATATGATCTAGGCTAGCGATGTCATTGCAATGCCTGCAAGAACTAGTGGCATAGGTGTCGGGATAAATTTTGTGGAATAAAGCCGGGCTGGGATATGAGCCTGTTTGCAGTAATCTGAGGGTCAATGCCTGCGCTCTATTTAACTTCTTGTGTGGAAGGGGAAACTCTCTCCTGCCGAGATAAAAGTGCTGCGCAATTTCGTTATATGTGGTCGGTTGATCTCTATTCTCCACCGCTGCGGGCCGGCGTTGGAGTTCTCCATGGTCGCGGAAAGTGAGACCTCGCGCCTTGGAGGAGGAGGAGGAATAAACTTTATTAGTAGAAATGAGCCGACGGTAAAATCGTCCGAGGTGGGCGGCTTCCCTAGTCCAGGATGCCGTGGGCCTGAGCCGATAGCTTGGCACTGCTCACCAGGCGATGCTGGTCTTCAGGGCTCGAGCTTGTCAGCTGGGCCTCCCACTGCTCGACGGTTGGTCCGGTGGTGGGCGGTGTCGATGGGTTTTGTTGACATTCCCATGGCATGTGGTAGATGGTATTGTGTACTAGAATTCTGGCACACTCTAGTTATGATGCAGGAGGCCACCACATGGGAGCAGTAGATCGCGACAGTCTTCGGACTCGCTCCGACTCTCTAGGTCGTCTGCTATGCGTCTACATGCATCGGGCCGCGCAACGATGTTTTAGCGAAGTTTTAGTGAACCGTCTATTGACAATTTTATTGAGCACTGTGCCGCTATTGGCTGTAAAATGTGGTTTGCTGGGTCAGTTGGCGCCTGGTGAACGTATAAGAGGTTCCAGCAAGCACGGACGCGAGCAGAAGTAAAAAGAAACGGACAGGACAGCGCTGGACCTACTTCAGTTGTAAGTCCAGCGTTGCCCTGTCCGTTTCTGTTTTACTTTTGCTCACGTCCGTACTTGCTGGAACCCCTTATACGTTCACCAGGCGCTCGTAGAATGCAAGCAGTGGCGGCTAACGTTAGCCGAAGGAAAGCTCACAGAACGCAGAAACGAAACGCTCTTGTAAGGAGGAGTTCCTCTCGTCAATCATTTTCCTGCCGTCGCTCTTCTCCAGTTCGCTGGGACCGAGCGACGTGGTGCCGAGTGGCTCGCCTGTCACGCTGGCAGAACAGTCCCCTCTCCGCGCCACGGTATGCACACGACGTGACTCTGCCGCGCTAAAGCGGTGCAGTACTGTGTAACGTGGAGAGCAGCAAGTTTGCATGGAAAAAATTAGCCATGCCGATAATCTCATCATTTTGTTCCGTGTTCCCCTCTTCCACTTGTATGACGTAGCCGGCCAGACGATGCGGAGGTTATCCCCTACTATCTATCTATCTATCTATCTATCTATCTATCTATCTATCTATCTATCTATCTATCTATCTATCTATCTATCTATCTATCTATCTATCTATCTATCTATCTATCTATCTATCTATCTATCTATCTATCTATCTATCTATCTATCTATCTATCTATCTATCTATCTATCTATCTATCTATCTATCTATCTATCTATCTATCTATCTATCTATCTATCTATCTATCTATCTATCTATCTATCTATCTATCTATCTATCTATCTATCTATCTATCTATCTATCTATCTCTCTATCTATCTATCTATCTATCTATCTATCTATCTATCTATCTATCTATCTATCTATCTTTTGAGCAGACTACATATTAGCGCACAGAAGATTCTCCTTTGGGTATATATATATGCTGTCCATATCATAATTATAGGCACTCTGTACGTCGCGACGATTCAATCTTTCTTTTTTTCTAAATTCTTTGACCTTTCACTACTATTTCTCGAGTTGCGTCGCACTGTATGTTTATCGGTGTCCTCAGCGTGCAATTTCCCGCTGCTCCTTTTTTTGTAATCCAGTGCATTAATTCATAACACAAACATGACCATATGCCATGCATTTTTTAAATATGCTTCTTACCGCTGCCTTTCCACTCCACTGAACTTGCCAGTATCTACAGCATCGACAAGTTCATAGACCAAACCGTCGTGACATTAGTCGGGCAGCGGACTCGGGCGAGCGTTTCAGTGCGCGTTTTCAGAACATCGCAGACCGGGCGCCGTAGCAGAAATCTTCCTTGCGTTTGTGCTTGCTGCATACCCGAGTTGTAGCCGACGACTGTTTGCCGGTTTTACGTTTCGCGAGCCAAGCTTCACGCAGCTTCTTCTCCTGCGGCTACGTGTGAATAAGGCTGACACCGGCCTCCGTTACGTGCGTCCGGCCCTGAAGCACCGAGCGGTAGCCTACCATGTTGCACGCCTTCAAAGGCAGCCACTACCTATTGTAGTGCTTTCAAGCGTTGTAAAGGAGACATTCGAAGCGGGAAAATTTCGCCACTAAATGAGGACCGCAGCGTACGAGGGAATTTAAACTCGTTTTCAGCTCGCTTCGGCGCACCCGAAGCAGCCGACGCGGCCGCTATGTGCACGTGATCCCTCCTAGCACGTCACGCCGACGGTGGCGCCAGCTTTTCCAGTGGTGGAGCTCGAGGCCAATACCGCCGCGACGCCGCGAGCGACGGCGCGAGTTGGAGCCCCGTTTCTCCTCTGTCATGACGTCACGGTGTCACGTGGCATGGCATGGGGTCAAAGGTCATTGAAGGCGACACCGCCGCGCCTGAGGAGCTGGGTTGAGCTCTCGTAATATGCTTCGCATAAAAACAAGAAAGCACGTTGCGCTAAGACGGAGCCCACTCGATCGCAAAGCCATTCGTCGAACACTGCAGCACGCCTTCCCAACTCGACGAGCGTCGCAAGTACCTCGAGTCGAGAGAAGGAACATGAAGCGATGACAACTCGTCACCTCGCTCGCTTCCTAAATGAAAAAAAAAAAGCACCGTTCGTGTATCACCTCGAAATGGAGGATGGAAGAGGAAGGTCCGGTTTTGCTCCTCGCACGTTCTCGTTCTCTTTTTCTCGCCGTCTGCCCTGCGCATTGGGTGCACGTCTTTCATTGCGGCCGTTTGGCGTTTCGCCTTCCAAAGGACGGCCCTTTCCCCTTGCACCTCCACGGCGCCTCTAACTCTTTCCAAGCATTGGATGGATGGATGGATGTTATGAGCGTCCCATTTGGAACGGGGCGGTGGGTTGCGCCACCAAGCTCTTGCTACTATACTGCCCGGCATTCTTCGAGTGCCGGAGCGCCCCCTGTTTCCGTATTGGTTCCTCCCGGAAGGGAAAGAGGGAGGGAGCTGACCGAAAAGCCGCCACGTTGGCTTTTGACGACTGTAAATCACGCGGCGTTTGTGGCTGAGGTGCTGCTGCTGCTGCTGCTGCTGCTGCTGCTGCCGGTGAAATGCGTGTAAGAAGGCGCAGAAGAAAGTTTCCTCTCGGTTGCCACGTAAAAAAGCTTTGCGACGACTGACTTCCTGGCCGACTGTGCCTTGCGCGGAAAGAGTGCGTCGCGGTGCACAAGCCACTTTAAAGGGACGCTGTAGAGCAATATCAAGTTAAGCTGCGTCGATTCATCGAATGAGTACTGACGTGTGTCAGTTCAGACTTGATTTCTATTCGAGTCGTATCCGATATTCGATTTGATTCGCTTCTGGCACTGTTCGATTTGCATTCAATACTCGATTCGATTCGATTTGCTTCTGGGACTATTCAATTCGTATTCAATATTCGATTCGCTTCTGGCACTATTCGATTCGCATTTGAAACTTGATTTGATTCGATTTGCTTCTGGAACTATTCGATTCGTATTCAATATTCAATTCGATACGCTTCTGCTACTGTTCGATTCACACTTGATACTCGATTTGATTCGATTTGCTTCTGCTACTGTTGGATTCGCATTCGATTCAGTCTCAATATTTACTATTCGTGCACCCTTAGAGAGGGGGGCTTCGTAACCCGTGCAGTCGCCGAGTCACCAAGCAGTGACGTCACTAACGTTCATGTATTTTCGCAGCGTTTGGTCGGGTCTAATTAGGTCGTTATCGCTTAAATTAAGCTAACTTGGAAAGTTCCCAGAATTTTTTTACTGCTCTACAACGACCCAGATGCGAGGGAATGTACTAAATTTTGTGACGTCAGCTTCTTGTCCCCGTTTACTGAGTACCGCAACACCGCATGGATGGATGGATGGATGGATGGACGGACGGACGGACGGACGGACGGTCGGACGGACGGACGGTCGAACGGACGGACGGATGGATGGATGGACGGATGCTATGAGCGTCCCCTTTGAAACTGGTTGGTGGGTTGCGCCACCAAGCTCCGGTCTTATTTTGGCTAATGTCCTACCTATACTTTTGGGAGGACACACAAACACAATTCCCAGCATCAAACTTTCTGAACAATTACTGGGAACTCTATTTTTGTACGCCCACCTCCTTTGTTTGTGGTCTGCCTACTTTTCTGCCCCCAAACCTCCCAATCGCCTCTTACTAATGTCTACTGCGGACGTGCCTACTTTCCCCTGCTATCCCGGAACCCGAGGGCTTATGTTTTCTCGTATATTGTGACGCAGCAGTTAACGCGACGCTTATTACGCGTCGGAGATGCGCCGAACCGACCACGCCCATAGCACAGTTCACACACAAGAGAGAGCCCCACAAGCGATGATTAAGAAGAGCCCCATATGAACCCCACGTGATGATGATCGTGTGCAGATGACATAGAACATATAGCTTAACAAATGCCCACAATATTCAAATTATAACCCGACGCCATAACGCGTGTGGGCTGTGTTAGGCTCGTGTTTTACGATTTTTCTGACGCACTTTACTTTGAGGAATTCAATTACTTCAGCGAAGCCTCTGAGCCACGCGGAGGGATTGAGTGGTTGTGGTTCAGAATGATTTTTTGCGAAACGACGTCTGACGCCGACACCGTTTTCTTTTTTTTTTTTTCGAAACGACGTCCGACGCCGACACTGTTCTTTTTTTTTTTGCGAGACGAGGCTCTTAACGCTGTCGCGTTAATAATGGCTCGTAACGGTACCTAAGTGACAGGAAGAATAAGTTGCGTCTAATACACTGCATTGTACATACTGTGAAATTCTTGCAACACAACGATCGGCACGCTATGCGCAACATGTTTCCGATAACTACCTTATGAGTACATATATAGCCATAGTCTTTAGGAGTACAAGCTGCACCCGTGGGCACCTATGCATTTGGATGACTAAACAAAGTTACGAACCGGTATTTGTATAACGTACAGTCTGCACATATGTGCGCCACAACGCAGCACATTACTGTTAACCCAAAGTAATGTTTCGAACTATAGTTTATACCTAAGCATCGCATTAGCACCGCCACTACACTGCATAGAAGACCATGGGTGGGACAAGCTGGTACCTTTTACCAACGGGTCTCTGAAACCTAGTAACTGCTTATTAAAGGTGGCACTTACTAATTCTGAATTATCGAAGAGAGTAAATGGCTAGTAAGGAAGGAAGCAGTTATAGGTGGTAAATTTAGCAACTGCACCCGTTACTACATTTTTGCAATTTTTTTTCTAAGAGTGTGTGGACAACGCGATAACGCGATATATATATATATATATATATATATATATATATATATATATATATATATATATATATATATATAAGCAAGACGAAGCGCACGTGGCAATATACTTCGAACCACACATACGGGCATGTACAGGGTGTCCGAGCTAATTTTAGTCCGAGTTTAAAAATATGCGAATGCCACGCAGCTGGAGAGAGTCAAGATAACGTTGTATGCCGTCGCTTGGAGATACTCGAATAATTTTTTTTCATGCCGCCTAGTTACATGATTAGCCTTAATTAATTAATCAACTTCTCAAATATTATAATTGGATGGAAAGTGACGATTAGAAAATTGTAGAGCGACATGAAAAACTCCGAATACAGCTCTCTGTAGCTCAGTACGTGAGACATAAAAGTGCTTTTTTTTTCGAGCGTGAAGGAAGCCTCCAAATTCACGCAATATTGCAACGCGACTGGCCGCTCGAGGCACTTTGCGTGTATTCGCGGGCTTCTTTCACACTAGGAAAAATACATGTATGTAGCATTTATTGAGCAACAAAAAGCTGTATCGGGAATGTTTCATGTCGCTCTACAATTTTCTCAGTGTCACTTTTCGTGTAACCATAATATGTGAGAAGTTCATTAATTCATTAAGGCTAATTGTTTAATTAGCCGGAATAAAAAAAATAATTTAAGTATCTCCAAGCGACCTTGACTCGGTCCAGCTACGTGACATTTGCATATTTTCAAAATCTGGCTAAAGTTAGCTGGGACACCCTGTATATATCGAAGCAGGTGGTGCGAGCATTTCCATTTCAACAGTTATTCGCTCCCAATTACGACGTATCCCCTACCAATTAAAGATAATAAGCGAATTTTGGTAATTAGTCTGCCGATTATTACAGATCACGTACTTCGTTATGCCCGCTACCGCTATCCTACTGTCCTCATTCCACTCCCGGTCTCCTCCTCTCCATAAAGATAGGCAAACTAAAAATAAAAAGAAAGCTTCGTTGTTCTTACTTCATGTAGGCGATTTAGAGCCCAGCCTCCTTCCAAAGACGTGGCGCAATTAAATAGAACGCTTTCGCTTTGATTATACACTCTAAGACGTCGTTGTCGCTGTATGAGGCTTCTTTGTAGTTCTTGTTATACTTTATTTTTTGAGCGAGCAGAAGTTGCGGAGCAATAACGGAGCAATAAGTGTTGACATTATATATATATATATATATATATATATATATATATATATATATATATATATATATATATATATATATATATATATATATATATATATATATATATATATATATATAGGTCCACCAGGCAGCTGCGCCATTCAGGTCTCGATCAACGTTCGATGGCAAACACGCTATGCCGCTATGCGAGACGTCTCTCGCGAGGTCTGTTTTTATATCGCCGCCTCTCGCTGACACAGACGGTGTGTATTCAATTCACTATCGCTAATGGCGGGCCGGTTTCTTTCGTTATCTGCTAACGACTTAAAGGTGCCCGACAGTGGGCCGTCACGTGACGCAACGCTGACAGCTACATTTCTTAACTTACAGTCTTTCTTCCGTGCTCCAAAGTCAATGCTGCCAGTGCGATTTACGCTTAAAGCACGCTTGCCCGCGCAGTTCATTCCAAACGCTCATACACTTTGTCAATCTGTAAGTCATCAGTTCATGAAAAGTCTACAGAGAGTGTGTAGGCACGCCTTGTAATTACTGTGCGCAATGCTTTACGCAGTTAGAAACTCAATACAAAAACAAACACACACACACGCACGTACCTACGTACTTGAAGTATCCATAAAATGTCTACCGACAATTTTGCATGAGCCAGTTTACTGCACAAGAACAAAGATTTTCCAATTAAGTTTTATTCTTTGTAGTATTGAACGCAAGCCCCTCCTACTTACACACACACAAACATATGCGGTGTTGTCCGAATATGTCCGCAGACACACTTTAAACTGCCAGTGTGTGTGTGTGTGTGTGTGTGTTTATTATTTTTTTAGATATTTACATCCTGAAACATAACCCCCTCCCCTTCTAACACGCACACACTTAGGCGCGCAAGCGTACCCAAAGCTGCCTACTATCGGCACTACTTAGACAACGAGTCTGTTTGCAGAAGAGGCCTCTAAATCCTGGAACCTACTCCCTCTCCAATTTCGTACGCACATAAACACACGTCGCCAAGGTTTCCACAATAACGAAAAAAAAAAAGGATAGGGGGCGGTGTTTGACAATGCTTGCCCAGACAACCGCTCCGCAGAGTTGAGATGACGTCACTAGGAGCACACATACTCTCGTTCGTCAAGGTCGAGTAGATGAGAAGACCACACAGCGAGAACTTACGAGTAATCACGGTTACGGCGACGCAGGCTGGAACCGAACCTTGGGGACAGCTGGTACGTTCAATTGTTGGGCGCTGCATCGCTTACCGGGTTTAACGTGGAACCGTTGTTTCATTTGCGACACCTTTTTGGCGAAACAATTCGCAAATCATTGTTATCATTCAGAGCCTCGAACGTCATCTCAATCGTTCTTCCTCTATCGAAAGTTTAATATGCGCTATGTTTACAGAATTATATTGCGTTTCAATCAATCAATCAATCAATCAATCAATCAATCAATCAATCAATCAATCAATCAATCAATCAATCAATCAATCACTCAATCAATCAATCAATTTATTAACGTGCCCTTAAACAACCTGGTGATTTTGGTAGTGGCGCACATGAAACAAACATTCAATCAGTCAATCGATCAATCAGTCAATTCGTTAATTTAGTGACGTGGCCTTAAACAACCTGCTGACCTTGGTAGTGGCGCACATGAGAATTGGTACAATACAATTAATTACACATCCGGACAAGCGTCCACCACCTTTGGCTCGGTACAAGAAATAAGCTCATTTTATAACGTATAACGTAGGCATTCACTGCTATCACAGCTGTTTCGTTGGAACCGATTTATGCGCTGAAGACGTCGCCAAATATAGCACCAGAAGTGTCACCGACGCAGATCAAATGCAGAGCCAACGTTTCCCAATGGAACGCCAATATGGACCCAATTAGGAGCTATGCACGTTGATTGGAGCTTCATCGGAGCTCCATCTGTCGCTACGAGAGCCGTGAAGATTTCGAATCCATATCGCACGTGTGTTAAGCTTCTAACTTTCTTATGACCTCTAGCACACTGTACGCTTGTCTGCATTATGGACAGAAGCCGGAACCCGAGCCCACTTCCGGTTCGAGTTGCGCGGGCATGCGGCAGCGTCGTCTGCTTCGCGTCTGCCGGACCCGCGTCCAGGTGGCGCTAGCTAACACGCTCCTCTTCTCCATCCCCCCGATACCGCACGTCGGGTGGTGCCGTTACCCATAGGAGAGCAGGCTTTGCGCCGTTCCCCTCCAGGGACCTCTGCTTGCGTAAACTTGCCTCCTCCCCTATTCTGCTTTACGTGAGCGAAGCCGCCGTCCTCAGCGCAACGGTGGGTCGAGTTTTTCAGGAAGTAGGTCAGCCGCGTATGCACTGACTCGGGCAGAGATGGGTGAGGGAGGGGTAAACTTGCCTCCTCCCCTATTCTGCTTTACGTGAGCGAAGCCGCCGTCCTCAGCGCAACGGTGGGTCGAGTTTTTCAGGAAGTAGGTCAGCCGCGTATGGGGAACCAGCGCTGGATAGACGGCGCGTCGAAAAGAGTGCGTTGCACGCCGCCCTGGCGACGAAACGCGGCATATTTCAGCCACACAACCAGACGACACACACACATACGCAGCCGTATTATAGTTCGTATGTTCCGTTTTCGCGCCGCTTCAAGTGGAGTTTTTGTAAAGAAGCTAGCGCCATCAAGTGAAAAAATGACGAAAGAAGCTTTTTAAGCTTTATATATTTTTCACAGTGTGTCGCGGCGAGCACGTGTGTTTCTTTAACGGTTGCGTCGTGTATCGATGCCATGCTTGCTTGGCTGCCTGCCTCGCAAATCTAGCAGTTATGGCTCCGGTCGAGCTGCGCTATGGTTTCGTAAGTATTAGTCGGCCTGAAGATATTCCATATTTCTCTGGCTAGACATAAATTCTGATGTTACTTCACCACAGCAGTAAATGGAGAAGAAAGCTTTATCGTATCAGCTGACTCGCGCAAGCAAAGGTTTGAGTGCTCCGCTGCTTGATCCGTAACAATCCTGGCTACATTTAGCACTAATTACATAAATTTGCCGGATGCATCTCAGCGCCGAGTCCTCATCCGCATGCGCATTTTTATAAACACATAGGTGGCTTAGTCGCGCGTGCGCCGGCACTGTGCGCATACAACTCGTATTACAAGACAGCTTCCCTCCCACATAATTATTGGCAATGAATGGATAATTTTTACCTTTCGTATCGTTCACTTGGTGCGGTGGCGTTGGAAGGGGCTTGGCGGTGGCATTGCGAAGGAAAAATGGTACATATGCCGGATGGTGCATGCGATTGCTCATTTTGTTTCCGATGAAATACCGACTGCAGATTCTGCTGTTTGGTACTGTGTGCCATGGCTGACCGTCTTCACTATCGAATAAACCAAGGATACACGCGAAATTTGATTTAGAAACCAGCCCGACAGCGCTTGACAAGGCGACAATACGGGAGCTTACTCCGCTCGCCTGACTGCTTGGATCCAACGCCGCCTCCGTTCTTGTTCGTAGGGTTTAGATGGAAAGACGCAGAAGGATACATCCTCCCTCATCCCGACTTAGTTGTGGCACTTGTATACGCAACAGTATCGTCGGCGCCCTTTTGTTTTCCTTCGACTTTAAGGGCACGCAACGCAATTTTCGTCCACGGGGGAGGCTGCATTGTGCACGTTCTGACCGCCAGGGCAGAGATGGGTGAGGGAGGGAGGGCTTTTAAATGCTTCCCGGAAAAAGCGAACGTAAGCTCTACTGTGCTCAACGAGCTTGTAAAGAGCTCTAGCCTGCTCGCTCACTCCCTCTCGCCTATCCTGACGTCATACAACCGCTCTCTCCAGCCATGGCGTCATCCCTCTCTTCTGGACTCGTGTCGAGCAGCTTTCGTAACCGGTCTCCTAATAGTTTTTTTTTTCTTCTTTTTACTCGCGCGAGTATCTGTTTTCAGGGGAGATTAAGCGCCAGGGCTGTTTGTTGTAGCCACAATTGTCTCGAGTGAAACGAGATATACGTCTGACACGAGGAATTGGAGAAACGCCGACTACTTGATTCCGTGTGAGCTTCTTGTTTGGTCAAATACACACAAAAAAAAAGAGGAAGAAGAAGCAGAAGTCGGGTTTGTTGGCGCCGTTTTTCTCCTCCTTGGCAACCTCTCTTCTTTGGGCGGAGTTGAGCGTGGATACGCGTCCTTTTTTGCAGCTCTGAAAGTCTATTACACGCTCGCAAAAAAAGTAAAAAGAAAACGACATTTACATGTTATTGATATTCTATTGACTCTCTGTTGCTCTAAACGGACGCTTTGTAACAAAGTCCGTTTAGTGACGACGTATATGCCAACTGAATGCCAATTCTCGGGCGCGTATGCCACAGTCGTAGTCTTGCATGTTGTCGAGCTATTTGAGTCGTGGTCGGCGAGCAGAGAACGACTCAAAACTTCCGCGTCTGCCGAGCATAACACAGCACCTGTGTACAACCAAATATATATAGTCTTTCCCTTTATTTGACCTTGACGTGCTTGCGCTGTCGCATAGCGCTCAAAAGCGCCGGTCGTTGTCGAGAAGCCGCAAAAAAAGAAGAAAGAAAGAAAAAAAATCAAAAGAAAAAGAGGCTGAGGTCTGTCGAAATCGCTCTGGATGGGCTTAATGGAGATAATCCGTGTGGTCTTTCCAGACGGCACCAAGTCGCCGGCTGTCGTCTGCACCGTTGGAAGCAGAAGAACGTTGTTGCTAAGGCAGGTCCGGAGGCTCACTCACTATTTGTGCTCTATTTATTTATTTTTCCCCTTCGCTATCGTAGGAATCGCGTGTCACACACCACACATACCATGCACGGAATTGACGCGGCGGTATACCTTTGTCACGGTCCCACCGTCGGCATGCCGTAATCACAGGCGCCGTGCATAATATATATACTTCAACGGAGACCGCCGTGACGCGTAGGAGATTCTAACGTCTCCCAAATGTTAATCCATAGCCCTCACCCTCTTCTCGTCCAAGATTGACACAACAGACACTCGCACTTTGACGCTGCTAAGCTCTTGAGTAACGGCTGCCAAATGTTAATCCAGCACAACGGTCGGTCTACACCCTCCCCACCCCCCCACTCCCTCCAGCAACTTGTACTCCAAGATATACACGAGGACACACTCTGCAAAAAGCCGGTTATCGACTGACTTCCTTCGTGAAAGGTCCGTCAATTGGCATCGTTAACCCTTTCACCTTTCGGCTTCTTCCGCTAGAAGAGCAGTTAGCTAGAAGACATTTTTTTTTCTTCTTCTGAGGCACGATTCAGCAGCTGCCATGCATATGCTGGCTGTTTCTTTTTTTTTTTCTGGGTGTGTGTGTGTGGGGGGGGGGGGGGGTGTCAGGCTTAGTTAGCCCTCCCCTTCCATCCTCAACCCTACTCCAAGGTCTTTTTTTTTTCCAATGAATTACGCCACTTTTCCTCCTCCTATTCCTTCTTTGTATCGTTTTCTTTCCTCTTTTACTTTCAGTATCTTCTTTCTTTTCCCTCGCGTCAGTATGCGCACTTCTATTACATTTCTTTGTTGTATTTCTCTGTGTTCGCCGGCCGCGATCTGTCCTGCTTCCATCTCTCTCATATGCCATTTTTTTTTCTTTCTCTCTTTCCTTTAATTCTCTTTGCCGCCTCGCGAGAACGGCTGGGCAAACGCGCCGGCAGCACAGGTGTGCTGGGAACTGGCGGTGAGGGCTACGGCGGGGAGCCTCGGCTAAATAACTGTACGCGTTTGTCTTTAATCTTTTCATCCTTTGTTTCGCCATCGCACTCGCTCTCAACAACCACTACCCCTCTTTTTCACTCTCGGAGCTCGCGTAATCGTGACCTCCATAGCCGATAGAGCAGCCATGCCCGCGGCCTTCGAGCGCCGTCGTCTGCTACGCGGGAGCCGTCGTCTGCTGCTGTTCATGAGCGCGCCTAGACAAACGCACCATATTTCTTCGCCGCCCTCTCCACACGGCCTTTGGAAAAGCAGGCACCAACCAAACAAAAGAAGTGCTTAGTGAACGAAGCGAACTCTTCACAAGGCAAGTGAAAGCTTGGAAACGGCGGCGACGTTGGCTTTCGAAGGGCGCGTGTACTACGAAGTTGGCGCGTCAAGCGACCTTGTTTCGTTCGACAACGCAATCGCCGGTGCCGCTGCAGCGCTGATTGAATAAGGGTAGCGTCGTCGCCTCCGTTTCATTGTGTAGTAGCCATCGTTGACGAGATCATCACCACCAGCGTCATCATCCATCCATATGTGGAAAAATATAATAGAGGTTTAGCGCCCGCGATGTCGTCTAGTAACGTTAAACGGTGCAAGAGAGCGGCTTTCCATTTGATCGCTCATGTACGCCTACCTATGCGTCCCAGCCAGCCACTTCCGTGTTTATAAAGGAGGGCAAAAAGAAGAATGAGGCCATTCGAGAAAGAGATGAAGAGGGAGAAAGCTGGCGTCGCATGCGTCCCAGCCAGCCACTTCCGTGTTTCTAAAGGAGGGCAAAAAGAAGATTGAGGCGTATTCGACAAAGAGATGAAGAGGGAGAAAGCTGGCGTCGCCATAACTACTACGACTCGCGCAGCGCGTAGCAGACGATTGACGCTGTGCGTCGTCTGCTGTCTATTCCGCTTGATCCATGCATCGCTAGATGATACACAATGGTCGTTAAGTGATTGCGAAACCCACTACACGGCTTTCTGATACACGTGAACCGATTCATAGCACGCATTCACCTGCCGTGTTTCGAAAGAAAAAAAGAAACGGAGGATGGGGGGGGGGGGGGGGGGAGCGTTTGCTAGAGAGATACAAAGGAAGTCGAGATGGGGGGAGAACATAGAGTTTCTAAATAAATACCCTAGAGGGAAATGTGGCGCTAGTGTCTATGGGGGTTCTCATGAGCGTTGCCTCAACCTACATGGGAATGATGGGAAGAACAGGCTTCGGATTGACTTCGGTCTTTAGACTAGTGGCGTTTGCTTCTGGCGCAGTAAACAAAGCTATGCTCAAATATTACCGCGTAAAATCTAATTCTATTTCTGCAGTATGTTATGTAATGTACAACACGCTGCCTAAACTTTGTATAAATTTGAGATGGAAGCATGGTTTACTATGGTTTGTCACCAGGACACACCAGGGTATCCATACTTGTGCGATTCTGTTCCCACTTTAACGCCAAAGAATAATTATTTATTCATTTTTGCAACAGCAAAACAACCGTGCATGTACTTATATAAAAATACTCACCAAGTATTTATGGAAATAAAAATGTTGTATTGTGACAAAGCGTTGCGCCCTTGAGCGGAATGCTAAAAGTGTCGTCTGCTACGACGCCTGCTCGCTGCAAACGCGAGACTTTTCTCGCAGACGACAGGCACTTGCGAACTCTCTTGCTCTTTCGAAAAGGTTGCGTCGGCTGTCACGATTGCTGAACGTCTTCAAGTACTTTTAAGCACATCTGCTGCAGTGCTAGCTAAGACGCTAGTGGCCTCCTACGAGTATGCTTCATCATATTTTATATTGGCGTACCGCTTCCGAAGCGTTACAGCGTGGCTTTGCGGGTACCCATTGTGCGACACTAGACTACAGCTCGGAAGCAGCTATCTTTCCTACCACAAGTAAGTTTGTGTTCTCAAAGTCCTAAAACACGCATGTCAATGAGCACATAAACGAGCACATAATGAAGCCCTCAATAAAATTTGATTTTGAAGTCACCAGAAGTACAACTGTATATGTCTTGTATCAGTAGTGCCTTCTTTTCCTATTCTGAAGTTTCATAAAGAAAGTAACGCTACAGTGTCAACCTAACACACTTAACCAACCAAGAACCAAACGCTCAAAACATGTTCTTTCAACGTTTATGATGCCGCCGCTTTCTCGTCACGGCTTCGACGCCACACCGCGACACAAGCATCGTCCCAGCCGCTGGCACAGCGCGCTATCGCCACTCCGAGCAACATAACAAAGGCAGAGAGCTTTGCGTTGCACTGTCCCACTGCACGTTACAGCAATTGCGCTTGGAGCGAAACCAAAACTGCCAAAAAAATACTTGTAGACTAGTTCGTCAGTCAATAGAATGCCAATCCGAAGCCTGTACTTCCCATCATTCCCATGATGGTTGAACGATCGCAGCGCCAGATTTGCCTCTAGGTATACTAATATGAAACTCTATGGGGGAGAAGGAGCTGGTCGCCATAGCAACTATAACGCGGCTACAGCGCAGCGCGGCGCCTACTGGCGGAAAGCAGAAGCGTGTAGCCGCGCGGGCGGAAGCGTGCTTCTGGTAACCGGTCCGGCTCGCTCGCTCGCTGCCAACGCAACCCCTTCACATATTCGATCGACGACGCCGCTAGCGGAGGCGGAGCGAGAGAGCGGTGGCGGTACTAGTGTGGAGAGCGGTCTCCGTCGCCGCGCACGGAGACGGTGTCTAGTAGAATCTCGGGCCCCTGTGCGACAGCACGGACGGGCTACCTTGATCTTTCGGTTCGCCTCTTTTGCGAGAGGATTTGGAGCAACCAGAACCCGACCGTCAGCCACGCCTGCGCTATCCGACCAACAATCCGGTGCGAGATAGTCGAACACGGCGGCATCGAAAACGGTGACCGGCTTGCCTCTTCTTCTGAGAACATCGTTTCGGGCGCCTCTGGCGTGATCGCCGGATCGTTTGGAGCCGGTGGAATTGGTGCGGTGGAGCCTGCTTCGTGGGAAAGAGAAAGAAAGAGCAGCTCGTGTTCCGAGTTTTTCGAGCACGTGTTTGGCTCGGCGTGGCTCCTGTCCGGCCGGCCAATCCCATCCCATGGGTCGTCGGTCTCCCGTGGTTCTTCGAGAGGCAGTGGCAGCGCGCGTTGCGGTGAAGCCGCCTCTGGCCCGTGACGGAGGGTTCGTGTGACGACGACGACAACGACTTCGAGAGAGCGGTGCGCGCGAGAGACGCGACGTCGCCGCCGCGATGTTCCGTCGCACGTCGACGCCGTCGACGCCCTCACCGTCGTCTCCGCAGCGGACCGGGAGCGACGCGGCCCTGGGTTCGCCGAGTAACGGAAGGCCCCGGCAACTGCCGGTGCACGAGCCCTACAAGGAGCCCCCGTGCGTGCGCAGGGGCATGCAGGTCCTGTCAAGCCGCCAGTACGACCTGCACATCCACTCGGCTCGAGGTCAGTCGATCAGCCGCCGGCGTCTCTCTCTCTCTCTCTCTCTTTCTGCGTAGTCACGAGTTCTCCGCGAGCACGTGGAACGTGGGGTTGTCACTTGCGATGCCAGCAACGGGTGGGTGTCAGTTAGGAGCACCGAGAGCTTAACTGGCCTAGCGTTGTCATCATCTCCTCCACGACGGCACAGACAGTACGTCAGTTCGAAGTAACCTCTGTTCAATTAAGTTTACCGTATTACTGTTGTCCGTCGCGATGCGAGAAGCGGCTGTCTGAGTTCGGAACACTGCGACATCACATCGGCCTAGCATTGTCGTCACCTCTCCTCGATGGCACGGGCAATGTGTTCATCAATGAGTATCAACAATGAGTATCAACAATGAGTAACAACAATGAGGCATTGCGTATCATCTGTTCAGTTGAGTCTAGCGTATTGCCCGGCTCCTCAAAGGACGCAATGCTTCGTCTTGTAAAGGTTTAGGTGCGTGTATCTTCTCCGTACAAACGGGCTAGGTCTTGTATAGAACGCCACTTGAAGTTTGATGTGTATAGACGATGTCGATCGTTAAGCGAGTGTGTGGGCAGTTCGTTCCGCGCAAAGAATGATCTCTTCCCAAAGGCACAAGTTGGCAAGACAACCTGTCTAATTGGTCTTGTAGCCTATACAACGTCTCTTTCTGCCTGTTTTTCTAACGCTGACCTGGTTAAGGAGGAGTGATTGTGTCGTTATAGCTAGCCTGTCGCGTACGCCAGCTGCACCAGGGGGCAGCCTGCTTACCTTGACACGGCTACCTGTATCAGTGGAGCATTGCGTAAAGGGGGTAGGTTGCACAATATTCAATGTCTCTGTACCTGAACCATGTAATTTACGAGGACGTCGTTTTGCAACACTTAATGAGGCGCGTTTAGTGAACTGGAGGGTTATGAAAAAACGCAATCGTTGCTGTCGAGACGAGCACGAAAACCGAAACAAGTGATACAGTATTCTCGATCGTGCTGCATAAACAATCGATCGTACTTGCGCCGCGTGAAACAATGAAGTCGTAAGTATTATGGCGGTCTTGTGTCACTTACAGTCGTCCTCAATATGAAACGGAACACCTATTCCTTCCTTTTTTTTTTTCAAGCACCCGTAGAGGATAGACATACATCCCCTCCATTAATGTGTTCCATGAGACTAAACGTTCACCAGGAAAACTTATTGCGATGTATCGACATCCTAATCTGAGTCCATCCGTCACGAGTTATCATTATTTAGTAATACTCGTTGTTTACATTACGTAACGAGCAACGGGAGAACGATGTTTGCCAGTTCTGATTCTTTATTTTTTTTTTAGATTAGCATATAACCCTGTACTTACGAAGAGCCCGACGGCGCTTCAGTGATTGTTGTGGCTGGTCGCCGACAGTGCGGCGTTGCTGACAGAAGTACTTTGCGCGCTGAAATCGAAACTATGTCTTTGTTGATTTGTTCAGCCACGTTTGGTGCTCGTGGGCGTGGTTCGCTGCAAGAAATCACGGTCGCATTTAATTGCGCTTTAACAGAGTATATATATATATATCATGTGCATTCAACGAACGGTCAATAGAAACACAACATAATTTTTATAACGAATTTTGTTGGGGAACGCTGAGCATGCGTGGGGACTGGCACAGCGGAATTCAGTCGTAGGTTCTCTGCCCTACAGTAAGCGCGAAGGTTACGTGCATTAGCAGGTTGTAGAGCACGGTATAATAAGTAAAATGCGAGTTTCGGGCTAATAATAGTTGCGAGGAGAATAAAGAAGGGAGGGAGCAGCAACATTTTCTCCTCGTGTTTTTCTTTATTTATACACGTGACAGAGAAAACACCCATTCTCATTTTCATGTGTTTGTTCTCTTCCTTTTTTTTTGCCGCAGAATAAAAGAATAGTAAACAAAAAGCTGCGCGATTCGGGGAAAAGAAATCACTTGAACGTGACACTAAGAATGGACAGGAAATAAATTTAGCACCACCACCACCACCACGAGGTCGCGGCTTCTATAACAGACCGCGGCGGTCGTATTACGACGAAGACGAAATGCAAAAAAAAAAAGAAAAACGCTCGTGCACTTGGATTTAGGTGCACTATAAATTTCTTTTTTCTTTTTTTTGATAAAGACAGGTGGTCGAAATTAATCCGGAATCTTCCCACTACGGCCTCCATAACCCGCTGTGACCTTTCGGGACGCAAAACCCCCCTAATGTGTTTCCTTTTAATTTTTTAACAAGGATAAAAATTTACCTAAAGGTGGTCGAAATTAATCTGGAACCTCCCAAATGTGGCCTCCATAACCCACTGTGACCTTTCGGGACGCAAAGCCCCTCTACTGTGTGTGTGTGTGTTTTTTTTTTTTAACACGAATAAAAAATTTACTTTCCGGCTGTACACCAGCGCTCTTTGGCTGCGTTAAGAGGAGGCGTTCTGCGAGTCCGCCGCACAAAGCTAATTAATTAACCTGCAGCGTTATCGCGTCCACTGTTGTGGAGGGAAGCAGTGCAGCAGGGCGTAGTCCTCCTCTGCAGTGGCGTGGAGGGGCTCTCCAAGAAAGGGCGGGGGTCGCCCACACGCACACGACGCCAGTTATGGCGTTATATAGCTAGAGCACGCGTCCTGTTTACTATAATAAATTTATTCGTTGTAATGACTTTATTATAATAAATTTGAACCTCGTACTCCAGTGTCCGCGAGCGACGTCGCTGTTAGTCCCCGGACACGACCTAGATGCCCACAGCGTGATCGTGATCTGCAGTAATATATATATATAAAGTGAAACAAGCAAGTGAAAGGAGAAAAACATGTACGTAGATATACTATTCGAAGCAATCTACGAAACTTCCGTAGCTGGTCGATGAACTGCAAAAATGTTTGCTTACGTAAGATATGTTAATGCCACCGGCTTCGACTGCGTGGCACAGTTGAATTGGTCTCCCTACAAGCTTAACGTTAGTTATACTCTGTGGAAGCTTAGCGGCCGCTTAGTCCTAAACTGTAAAATAATTTACACCCTTAAAAGAGAATAACGGTGTGGATCGGTCACGCCCTTACATCCTTTTTGGGTGCAAGGGTGTGTTATAGAACGATTCGCACTCTCGCAGACATTTAAGGGTGTAAATTGGTTCACAGTGTACGACGATCAATGTTTTAGGGCTTGTGTCATCCGCACGAGCGCGTTGCTTCACCGCATGCCCCCGGCGCTTTAAAAAAACACTTGCGCCGCGCATTCGTTCTGGTGTGAGAGAGAAGGAAAAACGCGAGCAGCTGTTTCCCTCCGCGTTTTCGCGCCAGGGACGACGTTTTACGAGACCCAGCGGCCGGCTCGCGTTGTCTGTGGGGTCACGATCACGGCCTCAAAGGCGAAGGAGGGAAGAGGGAGAAATAAACGCGCCGGTATGTTTCTCGCTTCGTCGACAGCAATCAGCGGCGCATTCACGATGCGCGCACAAGACGGTCGTTAGAGAAGGACGGAACTGGGACGGCTGCCGTAGACCTTGCACAGAAGTTTGCGCGGACGTGTACCTGCGAGTATGGCTTTAAAAGGGGGGCGCCGAAATCGTCGTCTTCCGCTGCGACAGACGATTGGCAGATCGTCTGCTACGCGGCGTTAGGTCGTCTGCAATCACGTGGAAGGCGTCTGCTTCCCTTGCGAACGGAAGACTGGCAGACCGTCTGTTACGGCACGGAAATCGTCTGCTGCCGGAGTGACAGACAATTGATAGGTCGTCGGTTACGGGATTTCTACCACATCGTGGTAGCTGGACTGACACGACGGGCCGAATTCCGCAGGCCAGCGTGACGCAGCTCACTGCCGCAGAAGCACGCCGCGGAGGAGTGCTGCTGGCGTCGCGATTCGTCGCACATCGGGCACGTCACGGTCGTCTGCGCAGTGAATCGGCAATCTGGCCGTAAATCCAGCTTTACGAGGCTGAACTTGCGCAGATTCGACTTCGAAAAGAAGTCCGCGTTTGGGGGCTGTAGGACATCATTCATTGCAATCATGTTATAAAACAGATTGCGCCCATGCTTATGTCGTGTGCTTCCGCTGTGGCAGACGATAGATAAATCGCCCGCCACAAAACCGATGGCTAGACCGAAGTTGTGAGAACTTTCTGACTCGAAAAAAAGAAAAGAAAGCCATCAGGCGCGAAAACTCTTTCTCCACCGCGTGCCACAAAGAAAAATAAATAAATATCCGCGTACTACGTGTAAGTATAGGGCGCAGCTACGAAGGAAACCGTTTCTCAGAAACGAAGGCTTCGTACTTGAAGAAAGATCTTCGTTTTTATCGATATTTTTCAAGTTGTCGATAGATTCCATCTCACGCGTTCATTTACTAGCTGTCACCCGGTTAGCAAAGATGACAGAGCAAGCTCTCCGCGAAAGGACGTTGGTGGTGAGTTCCATCCTCGAACTAAGACAACATTTTCTCGACCTGCAAAGCTTTCTGTTCTGCGACATCCGTATGGACTGCCTTTGTAGCTTCATGCTAGCTTCAAGTGCAACACATCATTTTTTTTCTTTCCTTCTTGCTTTGTATAATAATAAAAAAAAGAACGGCAGCGGTTCAAAGCATGTCTATTAGACGTCTAGTAGACGTCTATACGACGTCTGTCGACCGTCGATGTCTGTTTCTGCAAGGGCGGGCATGTGGCGGCACGCGAGTTTCCGTACACAGCACGCGTGTCTACGCACGGCTCGACTTAGATCTCCTCCGGGAATAAAGACTCTTCTGTCAGGAAGCGGACCGCACGTAATGAGGATGTCCTTCTTCCTATACGGCGCGCGCACGACGTCTTGAAGACGTCTTGGAATAGCAGACGTATAAGCGTATATAACGCCTCAAGGCTGCGCCAGAGCGCGTGTAACGGGATATAGCTAGCTCTGACATTGGTAAAAGGCCGGCGCGCCTTCTCGCATATAGTGTCATGTACGCTATACGCGCGCATTTCGCTCCGGCTTCTATAAGGACCTCGCTCACGTTTCCTTGATGACTATAAAAAAAGAAAGACTGGTAGCGCAAGTGATTTAACGACAAGCCCGGCGCCGCGCGCTAACCGTTTCAAGGTTAAGGGCACCTGTGTTTTTTCCCTATCACGTTCGCAGCTCGCCGCCGTGGCTATCTTAGCGGTTCGCGTGTGTATAGGAAGTTGCTGTAACAGCAGTAGAACAGTGCTACAGTAACTTCGGATATAGTTTAGCTAGTTAAATACCTCTAAGGAGACTTAGTGGGGCATTACATGGGAGGGGTGGGGGGCGCATTCAAGAATAACAAAAAAATATCGAGTAAGGGCGCAAGGAAATCGAGTCAAATATGCAAGTCAGCAAGAAAGTAACTAAAAAAGATGTGCGGTTGAGAACTCCAATATAAAATAGGACATTATTGAGAAGAAGAACAATGCAAAATCGGATATTAAGGACACCGATTGTGAAACCGCAATGAAGACAGCACAAAATTTTTCAATGGCACAAGATAAGCACTCTCGATATTGCATACCTAATTGCTACAAGCAATTGAGATTCCTGTGGTAAGCGAAACCCGTTAGAGCGAACTGATAGCCAGAGGAGTATGTTATAGCGAACATGGTGGCCCAAGCGACCGTCAAAACGTGCTCTTTCGGACCATTCACAAAGCTGAAATCCTATCCGTACGTGTAATCTACGGAGGCACCGCTGACTCTTGGGTGGATTTTGCGAATCTTCGCGTAAACTGCGTCTACTACAGCCGCAACCTATTTTTTCCAATTTTCACTGTTGCGTTGTCAATAACCAGTCTTTTCTTTTACGGCAACGTAATTGATGTATTTGCGATTTTTTTTCATCTCTCGACGAGCCAATAAACACCTACTATAAACCGTTTATTTCCATGTCGTTGGCGATGCTCACGAATTGCTTGGTGTCATTGTCCTTATAGTAAGACCCTCACCACAGTGCCCAGTTTATTCAGTCCCGACTCCTTCATTCTAACGAGACTACTATATAACGCGCATCGAAATTGCAGCTTCGATACGCGTACAGTTTAGCGTAAGAACATTTTATGCACCAAAACGAACCCTATTCTACGATAATCGAAGTGCACTGAAATCCGCGACGTCACATTGACCTACCAGCGCTGAAGTCTAGTGCGAAATTTAAAAGAGATAAGTTTGTTCCGCATTAACTCGAGTAATAATAGTCAAGCTGGTTTCCTCCGGACGAATGGAAACAAAACATCAAAAATAATACTTTACCAACCTAGAATATATTGACTACCACAAAACTTCGTTATAACGAAGCGGGATGTAACGAAATAATGGGTATAACGAAGTAAGTTAAGTTCCTCCTGAAGTCCTCTTAGAGATCCATATTGTAGTACACGCAATAATGGATATAACGAAGCAATTCCGTCTCCACCTCTGAACTTCGTTATAACGAGGTTTTACCGCATGTTTCTCTTTCGTGTCCCTTTAGAACTGCGGTGCTCGCATCTGGATCAGTAGGTTATGCAACCGCGTCGCGCTTATAAGCTGGCCGGTGCACGCATTCTCCTCGTTTGATCGATGCGAACGACCAGCCCAGGGAAGCCCGGGCCTCAAGGCGAACGGGTTTGCGAAACAAACCGACGGATCGCTCCGCCCCCTCGTTCGCCGAGAGCCCGCGCACTCTTTCTCAACGCGCGCTCTAGCGTGAGTGGGTCAGCTCGTACCGGGAAGCGGCCAGACGCGCTCCCTTCTTTTCTATACGTTATTAATGATCTGTCACTTTTCGCGTCCCACACATATGTCGGCATGCTTCTTCGGCCACGTGGATCTTCCGCGATAAAGAGAGAGAGAGAAGAATACAGGAAGGCAGGGATGTTAACCAGTCAATAGTCTGGTTGGCTACCCTACACTGGGGGAAGGGAGAAGGGGAAGAGAAAGAAGGGAGAGAGAAGGTGTAGGTACGTGTACGGACAGCACTTCAGTTGAAGTTAAGGCATATGTATAGGCAATATGTATGGACCTTTCATTGAACTGGCCTTCACCGACGTCATCAGTGCGAGCCGTTATAAAATAGCGCTGCTGCGTTACCTGAAAGGTACCGGGCTGCGCGTCAAATCGCGACCGTGCTAGCTGTTCGATATGCGACGTCGTATGTCTCTTTATGTGACAACACTGACCAACGGGCGTCCTTTGGCCTGCACATCAAGCTACCAAAGTACGCCAGCGTTCTTGCATCCGAGCGCCTCAACAAAACGCAGATTACGACTTCGGGAAGTCAAACTTGGGACCTCGTGTGCTCGGCAGCACAGCGCCGTATAGCCACCGATCCACCGGCGGCGATGTCACAGTTATAGACGCACGAAAGCGCGTGATCGGATATACGGGAGGAACAGGGAATTCGAGAGTGCTCGAAAAAATGACGCGCGGCAGCGTTCCGTATCTGCGTGCAATTCAAATCAGCGTTCAGTTCAGCGATCCATGATCGGAGCTATCGATTTGTCAACGCCCGTAAAGAAAGAAAAAGAAAAGACGCCAATGCAAAGGGGCAATGCAATTCTCTTGCGTAACAGGCATGCCTGCAGAGTGGCCCGGTCGTCGGGTGACGCCAACTATGCCACAGCTATTTGAGACGCACGTTTTATATCTCAGTGGGACATTAAAAAAAATCAATTATGGGGTTTAACGTGCCAAAACCACTTTCTGATTATGAGGCACGCCGTAGTGGATGACTCCGGAAATTTCGACCTCCTGAGGATCTTTAACGTGCACCTAAATCTAAGTACACGGGTGTTTTCGCATTTCGCCCCCATCGAAATGCGGCCGCCGTGGCCGGGATTCGATCCCGCGACCTCGTGCTCAGCAGCCCAACACCATAGCCACTGAGCAACCACGGCGGGTCAGTGGGACATTGCCTTTTTTTGACTATGCAGCACCCTTGAGAGTGACCGAGTATTTCCGTTTATTCCCAAGGGCGCAGACACGGAAGAGGCGCGCGTGGCGCCTTTACAGACGGTGTGACGGCGCCCACCACATGCCAGTTCTATACGTTGTTCGTTCTTTCCTTCCTTCGCTTTCTTTCTCTTCTTTCTTTCTTTCATATCGCTCTTTTCTTTCCCCAGTATATGGTAGCGAACCGGATACATTCTCTGGTAAACTTCCCTGTCCTTCCTTTACTTTCCTATCTCTCTCTTTCGATCTCCCTGTTGACACGCGTGTGCTGTGCACCTGTGCTACCGCTACAGGTGTGCTGGTTAACGGCTCTGTTTTCTACGGAATTACCCAATGAAGCAACAAAGGCAACCCAGATATTCCTTCCTGAAACAAATGTATACCTTTAAGCGCACCGTGCCTTTGACAAAGCGAGTAGCTTACTAGAGGCGTTAGCCTGTTTGCTTACATTGAACAAATCATCGTCGGTTGTTTCTGCGCAATTTTTCTGTTATTATTACTATTATTGACATAATAGAAGGAGACGCCTACCCGTTCTCTCTTGAACAGGCGTTTAGATATATATTTTTGTCCACTCTAGCACTTATTGATTTGTAGGAGAAAGAGCAGAAGAACAGCTGATTCACACCCAGCGATGTTATTGCAGAGCAGTCAGAACGACTCAGTGACATTACAATGCAACTCTCGAAGCAACAATGCGAGCCACAATATTACATAATACACCAAAAATACAAAAAGAAAATAAAGATCTCGAATAAACAATGCGAACAACAACAGGAGATAACAGACCAACATCAGAAATAAATTCTCGAAACAATCGACAAACAATAATACAACGTATCATACACAACCGTAGCGCAATAAAGTACATCTTATAAACAAAACTTTTCTTTACGTTCGCTAATAACGTCTCACAATTCCACTGTCTTCAAGAAGAAGAAAAAAATAATGCAATATAATGCAATAAACCGTTACGAAAGTCATCATACAAACGCTGTTGTGTTTCTGATGACTTTCTTTATTGGGATTCAATAGCCTTTCTTTCGCGATGCAATTGAACATCACGCACGATTTTTTTTCGCGAGGGGAAAAGCGCGCTCGGTGTTCTGCATCCAAAGCACGATACGGGAACCTTTCTTGCATTCCGCCCATTCTGGAATGCGGCCGCCGCGACTGGGAAGTCGAGCCCACGACCTTGTTCTAAGCAGTAGAACGGTTATAGTATTTTTTTTTCAGCAGGGCGCGGCTGGCATAACTTAGTCGCTGCGTCTATATCCCATTAAAGCCAAATGTATATGTGCATTCCCGCGCACATACCCCGCTTCAATGGATTTCTCAACGTTGGTTTGGTGCCACAAGCGCCTGAGCCCTTGCAAAAATTGTTATAGAGATACTGTTGTGTTTCTATTGACGTTATGTGGCCTTCGATAGAATACTTGTTGGGATGCAATTGAACATGATTCATTATTTCTGCTAGGGGGGTCAAACGCGAGTGTTTGAGCTACGGTTATAGCCTTTGCGATCGTGCTCCGCATATTGGTGATGTAAACTGCCTCTCAAGTATAAAAAAGTGCACATACCACAAAAAAGGGGGCAAATATACTTCCGCCTTCGCGTTTGCTGAAGCGAAACCGAACCAAAAGTTGCGGCTGAGTGGCAACGCATGGCAAAGCACGAAACTGAACTGAGTGCGTTAAAAAGAAAGAAAAAAAAATAAGGACACCGTCCGAATTAAGTGGCCGCACCATTGACAATAAATAAATATCGTGTCTGTCGACAGAAGGATTCGAGTCGTCGATAAAGCCTGACATGGTCACTTCTGGCGTACGCGAAGTGTCCGCAATAAAAAAAAAAAGTTCGAAGGACAATCTTCTGATACAGACTGACTTTATTCTGCCTTTTCAGAGATACAAACAGTGCTGTCGAAAAAGCCGACAAAAACGTTGGATTGAAGGAAACCACGTCACCTGCATTGCTAGTAGACCACTGACAGATTGCTTTTGAAATTCATAGTTTCTGTAGAAACCATTGAAAACTTAGCATAACAAGTGATATGCTTGTATAGTCGGCTTATGTCTGCCTGACGTTGCCTGATGGCTTATGTCTGCCTGACTCGGAAGTACATGCACCATAAATAGACAAAAAGAAAGGTTAACGACGTTTTTTCAATTCATTAGATGCATTTTTTCTCCTGTCAAAAAGATAAATCTGCGTAGTCTACTAGACGTCTGGAAACAGTCTACAAACATTCTATTGATTTCACCGTTGAAATATATCCATTACGGATTCGTGCCTCAAAAAGGTCAAAAGAAATGTGGACGACCTTTGTCGATAAATTGAGATGTATGTTTCATGCAGACAAATAAGAGCAGCGTTAATGAAGTCCTAGGTACTCTACAACACATTACAGCAACCAGTACAGCAACCAGTACAGCAACCAGTATGAACCGTCAAAATCAAGTAGCTGCGTTGCGGATTCTCGGCACAATAGTAAGAACTTTTTTTTTTCAACAAATACAAACGAAAGAAGCCTGTATGAATACCAAGTAATCCACAAGACGTCTGTACAGCACATCTATAAACCGTCCAAATTCATCGGTGAAACAGACGTGTTTCGGATTCGCACGCTACGTGCGAAGTACACCTGCCACGCCCTACGATTACGACACGAGATTTCACGAGGAAAAAAAAAAGAACACGCGCCCTCGTCCAGACACACATTGCTTACCGACAGCTCCGGTTTCTTGGATGCGTCAGCACCGGGCTTTTGAGTGCCTGCAGCCGCTCCCGTGCAGATACAGTCACTCCCTCTTGGCCTCTTTATCTCGAAGTCAAAGAGATGCGTCTTGGCATGCTGTAGGCGTCGAGTGTCGTTAAATGCGCCTCGCGCGGCGTTTGCAGAGAAATTGCGACACAGTTCTCGCGATTATATTTCGTTTTCTTTCTTTTTTTCCCCCGTGGCTCGCCTCCCTAAGCATTTCCGATGACCTACATACTCCGACTTCATGTTCTCCGCACTCGAGCTTAGGCGGTGTGTAACGCATTGTTAATATTTTGTTTCGTGCGTTATAACGCATTGCTTGCCGCGTTATTTATTCGCTGTAGAACGTGCTCTAGTTCGCTGTGATTCCTCGTTCGGCACAAAGCTTTCCCTTCCCGTTTCTGTGGTTATAGACGTTTTCGAACCGTCTACGTATACGTAACATGTATTTACTACGTATTATTTGACTTCTGTATGAGCCAAAGGTCCGTCGCTGTCGTTTGGATTGGGCAGCCGCCTTGTCAAGTTACTCGCTGGAGTAGCATTCTCGTACCTGCTGCTTTCTTTCACTAGAGTGAAGAAGAAAAAAGAAGGAAGTATTGAATTGAATGGAATTGAATAGTTTTATCGCCGAATTCGTGCCCCTCCAACTTTGTTTAGACGGTTCCACCACGTGTTTGCACGGTGCTTGGCTGGCGCATCTCGAGTACCGCGCACAGATCGCACACAATGCATACAAAAAAAAGACAGAAAGAAAATTAGCAGTCACCTAAGAAAAATGTCACCCTGAGCAACCGATGCGTCAGACAGCGAAGGCGTACAAGCGGGTTATGACTCTGTATGGAAGCACTATATAGGACCATCTGTCTGACAGTCGTGTTCTTGGTGACGGCTCCCGCGCGGGCTGCGTTGTAGCAATGTACCGCGCCGTTTTTTGCCACCACAGCCGTAAACAAACTTCTAGCCGACCTCCAATGGGCAGAACGCGAGCGACGAAGAATGCATTGTGCTTTCATTAGTGAATTAGGGAAGTGGTTTAGTATCGGTTTAGTAGTTTAGTAACGGTATACATGCGCGGTGACGCGATTCGGCCGCAGGATAATGCGAAACGGCGAAAACTCGAAATGGCGAAAATGCGAAACAGCGACAACGCGAAAACTCGAAATGGCGAAAACGCGAAACAGCGAAAACTCGAAATGGCGAAAACGCGAAAACTCGAATTGGCGAAAACGCGAAACAGCGAAAACTCGAAATGGCGAAAACTCGAAACAGCGAAAACTCGAATTGGCGAAATCGCGAAACAGCGAAAACTCGAAACGGCGAAAACGCGAAAACTCGAATTGGCGAAAACGCGAAACAGCGAAAACTCGAAATGGCGAAAACGCGAAACAGCGAAAACTCGAAATGGCGAAAACGCGAAACAGCGAAAAAAACGCGAAACGGCGAACGCGCGAAACAGCGAAAACGCGAAACCGCGAAACTCCACCGTCTCTCACACATGCATATCAATGGACAAAAGGCGTTCCGCGCGAGATGAATCACTGTCGAGCAATGCGACGGCGCGCCACGGATGCCCGCGCATATTCCCCTCCGGCGAGCAGCACAGCTTATATTATGCTGTATACGCAGGCGTTCGTCTTGGGCCGCGTGGGTTACCGGAGTATCCGGCTTCGGATGTGCGCGCGTTCCGACTCTACGGTGTAGGTTTGCGGGTTATGGCAGTGTACTGCGGGGGAGTATTTACTCCCCGCCGAGCTCTTCGCCGACGTTTCTCGCATATATGGCCGAGTGCAATATAACGTCTTGCCAAACATTGCAGTCGCTTGCGGGCGACGAGACCGGAGACGCGCTCGGAGGCAAACATCTCGAGGGCACAGTAGTGGTATATACAGGGCTGAGTCTTAGCGCCGCGAACGGGCTTGAAAAACCGAGGCAGGTATTCGAGCGTAGGCGTGAAACGGGGGGGGGGGGGGGGAGGGGTCAGGAGTCGCGAATACTTAGGGGAGGCCTCGACTCGCCTGGCATATATATAGTTGACATCGAGATGAAGTTCTCAACGGAATCGGGCGAGATTGGTAGTGCGTATGAGGAAGATAAGCGGGAGTCTGTTATAGGGTGACGGAATTGGGTGCCGGCCGGAGCAAGGAAGCGTATAGTGTCGGGGACGCGGCAGAGAATTTATAGGTGGTCCGATGAAACCAGGAGATCTATCAGATCAGAATCTGTAATTGTTTGGCGCTAACTGCAAATGAATTAACTTATCGACGCCTAAATCCTGCTTCGCTACTGGTACCCCCCGAACAATGCATCGAAGAATGCCCATTTTGGACCATTTGCGCCAACCTGCACCACAGTGTATGTGGAATGCCAATGGTACCGCGCGATATATCGCTTTAGGACGCGTGTCGCAAGTGCAGAATTGAACCCTATGAGTGGTGCTGTTATGTTCATTTGGCAGGAATTCTGTGCTCACCCTCGCAAAAAAAAAAATCACTCGTCATATTCAATCTCACCTTCACAGAAAATCAATAGAAGGCATCAAAAAGTAAAAACAAAAAGAATTGTGAATGACTTTTGTAACGAATGCACTAATTTCTAGAAATACGTCGTACGTCCCTCAAATATGGTGGTGAAACGCACTGTCGTTACAATTAACAATTATCAGCACTTCACTTTTCCGCAGCGCCGACATAATTTGAAGGTGTATTCGCGTGCTTATGGGTGACGTTCGCGGCAACTCCGAGCTGGAAATAATAATAATAATAATAATAATAATAATGTTACGTATTATGCGAGAGGTACGGGGATCGATACCCCGCACCTCCACCAGAATGTTACGTGTGGAAGGACACAGAATAAAGAAGCTATATACAGGTTATTTACACTGGAGCCAGATCGCCAGGCCGACACTCGTTCGCGGCAAAAGGCACAGACTCACTTCGTCGTCGTTCTCGCGGCGGCTCGTACCTCCAGCATCACTCGATGATATCGTAATAATATATTTATTGCTCTTCAAACGTACTCCAACACTCGATGTCACGCAGCGGATGCTCATTGAAGCCACGCGTTCGACCTTACAGGACAAGGTTGGTCGGGTGGAGCGCGATTCGTGCGTGCTCTGGCGCACGTATACGTACGTCGTGTAGACGTCGTCTAGATGTCGTGAATAGCCGAGCACGAGCCGGTCGACTGCGTCGGAGCTCGTCGTGACCACTGATACAGCCAGACGCGAAGCGGGTATACATGTCATGCCCTTGATGGCTCGAATTGCAGACGGTTCGTATAGAAGGCGAGGAAAATGTGCACGTACTACAGTCGTGTCCGCGGAGTTTCGATTGTTTAGATGAGTAGAGCTTGACAGTGGAAGAGATAGAGAGAGAAGGAACATGCCTTTGTCACGTGGTGGCAGGCCAGCAATGCTGCGAGGCATTCCCAGAACGTAGTCAAGGAACCCTTGTAAACATATATGCATCCAGTGCGCATACTTGCTATATAGACCTCTTATGGACTACTTATACCTCCTGTATGAGTTCATCTGTTTTACTCACACAATGTTGTTTACGACTTCCCATGTACGTCTTATAGACTTTTGTTTGAGTGCTAAATTCCTATTCAAGAGAATCGTTTTCTCTGAACAAGATTATTGAAGACATCTGATGGACATCTCTAATAGTTAACTCAAGGCCCCATCTGCGTATATTCTACAGCTTTCCTGGCACCAGAGTGTTGAAGTGCTCAAATCATATTCAAGTGAATGCACACTCCGTAAGAATTATTCCGTTATCTTACGCAAGATTGTTTGCGACTTTCTCTAGACGTCTTATAGACTTGCTTGAAGGCTAAATTCCTATTCTAAAGAATGTACTACAAAAGTTGCAAAGAGGGATAAGTTGCCTCAGATAAGGCATTTTATCTGAGGCATTACTCCATCTGTTGGCCCCCTTGCTGATTTTGGATATGCAAAAGAATCGTTTTTCTTGAACCAGATTATTAAATACCTCCGATATACATCTTATATGCTATACTAGAAGCCTCCGCATACATTCTTCGTTCCGCTAATTCTTACGCGTGATTGTTGAAGTGCTAAATTCATATTCGAAAAAAAGTTCATAATGAACACGGATTATTTCCTTTCCACTAATGAAGGTTGCTTAAGACTACTCATAAACGTCTTATGAACTACTTATATCATTTGTGTACATTTTTCCGATTTACGCCAGATTGTTTGAGTGCTATGTTCGTATGGTCCCCTATTTGTAAAACTATCTCTCGACACAAGCACCATGCACAGCTGAAACTAGAGCCTGTCAGAAATAAATCATTTGCCACATTACTATGCAGGCAACATTTTATTTTCCAACGCCATATCATTTATTCATTTTACCCTACGTTATAGTCTCCTGACCTAGCTGTCACGCCAGCTGTGCGCAGCATACCATTTCGATTCGTGATGCCTCTGGAATGACGCTTTGTCATACTCTGTCGTCCGAACTTGTCATTGTGTCCGTCGATCGACGTAGGAACGCGCCAGGAACGTTAGGGCATGTGTGGGTCAAGGCTACAGACCACATAAAAGAACTCACTTCGCCGAGTTACTAAAAAAAACTACAGACTTTGAGTAATTATTCCTGCCCTGAATTGACATACTACGATAGCATCAGGTTCGTGCAGCAAATTCTGCCACTTTCTCGGGAGCATCATTGCGGTGCGTTTTGAGCGCCATCTTGGTCCGCTACAATCTTGAGCGACTCTAAAAGGGCACTACCACTTCTTTAAACACCCTTAAAAACGCTTTTATGCAGCACGTATTTAGCAACAGAAAGCTGTACCGGGAGTTTTTAATAATAATATTTGGGGTTTTACGTGCCAAAACCACTTTCTGATTATGAGGCACGCCGTAGTGGGGGACTCCGGAAATTTTGACTACCTGGGGTTCTTTAACGTGCACCTAAATCTAAGCACACGGGTGTTTTCGCATTTCGCCCCCATCGAAATGCGGCCGCCGTGGCCGGGATTCGATCCCGCGACCTCGTGCTCAGCAGCCCAACACCATAGCCACTGAGCAACCACGGCGGGTGTACCGGGAGTTTTTGACGTTGCTCTACAATTTTCTCACTGACACCTCATCTAACTATAATATTCGACAGGTTCATTAATTCAGACTAATTATGTAATTAGACGGTATGCACAAAATAATCCGAGTATCTCGGAGCGACGGCAAACGACACCGCCTTGGTTCTGTACAGCTACGTGGCATTTGCATATTTTTTTTTAAATCTTGGTGCATGATAGTTGGGACACCCTGTATAGTGTCAGGCGATAACGCTATGACGAGACCTTCAATCATAAGTTTTCTAAAGCGATCGCTTCAATATTCTGCCGCCTCCTGTGGCGACGACGATAATCACGGGTTGGTCTGAATTGTGTCTCTTGTCAAGCTGACTGGTGTTGATACTCGGATACTCGATCACCTTTCGAGATCGACGGAAAAAGTGACGGACGAGGTATACAAGTGCATAGCACGAGCCCTTCTGCGTACAGAGCGCTGTGGAGCGTAATGGTGTTTTGCCCGATTTCTTTCTTTTTTTCTTTCTCTCTTTCTTTCTTTCTTTCTTTCTTTCTTTCTTTCTTTTCTTTCTTTCTTTCAAACAACGGTGTTGGAACACGATGACAGAGTGATCCGTCTTCACGTTGTAATGGGCAGGTGTGAAGACCGCAACCTAGCAGCAATCTCTTAAGTATACGACCAAGTAGATAACAGTGGGTGAAAAAAAAATATTTGAAGAAGCTATAGCATTAACCTGCACGCCCGCCCTCCCTAAGAGCAACAG